>NC_067401.1:64996533-65669033 GCF_016432865.1 Antechinus flavipes | reverse complement strand
ATCTAAACTATTCCATTGTTCAAATTGATTTTCCTTAACCATACTATTTCTGTCGGTTATACCCTCACCCTTCCATTTTCACATTTCTGATGCTCAAGCAATCACCAAAACTGTGTTTTCTTTTAAAAATGCTTCTCTGATTCACTTCTTCTCCATTATCAACGCTGCTTCTACTGCTATCCAGGACCTTCATCCTTCTTTTACTGCAAAGAGCCTCTGCTTTCATTTTTTTATGTTCTGATTTAACCTACATGCTGCTACCAGTCTGTTTCCTTTAAGACTTGATCATTTTGATCATATCATTTCTCTCCTCAAAAAACTAACTTCCATTTTCTATTTGTATCAAGTACAAAATGTGCTGTCTGGTTTTTAATACTTTCCATAGTCCAATCCTGATCCTTTCTAATATACATCTTATTTACACACATCACACTTCCTACTTTGTTTCACAGTTTTATTATTTTTTTTCTAAATTTCCTTCTACACTTCTCTGTGGTACCTACTATGTCAAATGGCTAAATGAAGATTTGGAGAGTAGGAAAAAAGAGCTGAAATCTGAGGCTGAACTAGATAGCTTTTGAAGTTCTTTCCAGCTCTAGAATTCTGTGAAGATTTAGCGGGGGGAAAAGATAGTTTAAATAAATTAGGTGTAATTTATGCCAAGCACTATGCTAAGCTCTGGGGATGTGCAACGAGGCAGAAGACAGTACCTGCCCTCAAGGAGTTTACAATCTAATAGGGAAGAAAGCATACAAATATATGTACAACAAGTCATATACAGGGCAAATAGGACATACTTAACAGAAGGAAGGGAATTAAGGCAACTTAGAGCAGGCTTTTAGTAAAATATTGTCTGTTAGTTGGAATTTAAAGGAAGCCAAGGAAGGGCCAGTAGGCAGAGTAGAGGAAGGAGAATGTTTAGGATTGAGGGTTGTGATCACAGTGGGATATTGTGTAAGGTATATATTGGGGTTGTGGAGTTTTAGCATCTAATCATGGATCTGCCACTAGTTAGTTGAGACATTTGGCAAATTGTTTATTTTCTATATTCTTCAGTTTCCTCGTCTTAAAATGAATCAGGAACTACTATTTTTGAGATTTTTGATTTGAGGAATTTGATCATGCATGGAAAAAGTGGAATAGGGGAAAAGGATGAGAATTTTTGTTGTATTATGTGCAATTTAAAAAATAAGCCTAAAAATATACTGCAACATATCTAACATATATAGGACTGTTTGCCATCTAGGGGAGGGGGTGGAGGGAGGGAGGGGAAAAATCGGAACAGAAGCGAGTGCAAGGGATAATGTTGTAAAAAAATTACCCTGTCTGTCAACATAAAGTTATTATAAAATAAAATAAAATATTAAAAAAATAAGCCTAAAATTATAGTTCTATAAAATTTTAATTTCCACATTAATGAGAATAATGCTAGGAAAAATAACCATCATTCTCAAACAACTTTGAAAGAATCAGGGTAATAATTAGAACTTTATTTTAAAAACACGTCTTGTCAGAGTAATCTCATCATATGTGGCAGAATAACAATCAGTCAATAATCAATCAGTAAACATTAAGTGCCTACTTTATGCCAAGCACTGTGCTAAGGTCTGGGGGATGCGCAAAAAGGTAAAAGACACAGAACACAGTATGTGCTTTCAAGGAGTTTACAAACTAACAAGGAAGACAATATACAAATATATGTACAGCAAGTCATATATAGGGCACATAGGAAATACTTAACAGAAGGAAGGGAAATAAAAGGACTTAGGGCAGGCTTTTAGTAAAAGGTTGTCTTTTAATTGGAATTTAAAGGAAGCCAGAGAGGTCAATAGGCAGAGTAGAGGAAGGAGAATGTCTAGGATTGGGGGGTTAACCAGAGTTACAGGCTTTGTAGAGTTAAAAAAAAAAAAAAAAACAGTGAAAGAGATCATCTGCTTTGATTAGAAAAGGGCTTTTGATTCTGACCCTTCTGATATTAGTAATCACTATGTAAAATAAAAACTTGATCATATAACTTATTTATATGCAGACTTTACTAGTTAGCCTTACAGAGTGCTTATCAATAGATTCTTCTCAACTTAAGTAGTATTAAAAATAATCTCTCATGAAGTCTAGTTCTTGGATTAATATTTTAATAATGGACAGTCCTTCAAAATTATAAAGAAAAAAAGACTAGATATTTTAAATTTTTATACTTTGTTGTGTCTCTTTGGATATTATGCTTAAAACCTTTTAAACTCTAAAACATCAAAGAATGTATAATAATACTGAAAAGTATCTGATTTAAAAATAATATATTAAATAAGAAACTAGTTATGTTTACTTAACAAAATTTAAAATTGTTGGTGCATTAACCATACACAGTTTACTATACCATACTTGTTTTATTTCTCTTTTTATAGCTGGTCTTGGGAGAACAGGAACATTGATAGCCTGTTATGTAATGAAGCACTACAGGTTCACACATGCTGAAATCATTGCATGGATAAGAATCTGCCGGCCAGGTTCTATTATAGGACCCCAACAACACTTCCTAGAAGAGTAAGTATATCTTCTCCATTATTGTATTAGAAATTTTGTTCCTAATCATCTCTGCTTCTTGTTCCCTGGTCACAGACCATGTCAAGTCTGTGGTTATAGAAAGGCCACATTGTGGGAAGGCTTTCTGTCTAATGAAATTTTGTTGATTTGACAGCTAATGCATTCTAACTTGGTGCCTTTTATGTAATTTGCTCAGGTGAGAGTGAGGAAGAAATCACAGAGCCATCTCTGCCCACCTTTTTTCTGTCATTTCTCTTTGTCTGATCTGGCTACAGTGCAATTTTCTTGTGTCATTTCACTTGGCACTTTTCATTCTTTCCTTCTGTTTGCATGTCTAAAAATAGAGGGGAAAAAGCAGCACTGAGGTCAACCAGTGAACTGAATAATATTGCCAGCATATTTACATGTAACTAAACTATTTTATGCCTGTCAGCAAACTAGTCAAGTCATATTAGTGACAAATAAATAAAAGGGAGATGATTTTTGGTTTTGGTTCTAGCCCTAATTAGTGATGGTCTGACCATGAGCAAGTAACTTGGCCCTCTAGACTCAAAATAATTTTTCTTTTTACTCCTTAGCAATTTTGCCTCTGCTGGTAAATTTTCATTTTGTTTCTAAACTAATTACAACAGAAATAGTGATTTCTTTTGCTTTTTTTTTTTTAACCTCTTTTGACCTCATCTCATTTCAGCATGTAGCTTTATAATTCATTGAATTGTCACTCTATTACTTGAACATAGTTTATCTGTTTTTCTTTTTTTTAATTTTACATATTGATGTCAATTTTCTCTCTCTTATAATAGTCTCATGGATGGCAGAGACTATTATTTTTTCTACATTAACATCAAGCCAAATGCAAAATGGATAATTAAATGATTTTGACTATAATGATAAACTTGAAAATTCTAAGCTTTTCAAAACTGCCAACAACACATTTTAATACTGGAAGAAGGTTACTGACCATCTAATCTTAACTTTCTCATATTATAGGTGAGAAAGTGAAGTCTAGAGATATTAAATGATGTCAGAATTGTATTAAAGTTGGAATTTGCTTAGCCTAACAAATAACAAAATTCGTTTAGAAAGGCTCAATCTAAGTCAACAAGAATTTTTAAAGCTTCCTTGCTTTTATTTTTACAGGACAATTATTTTCCTTTTAAAAGCACTTAAGTGCTTCCCAACCCAACTCTGAACTTCCCATCATCCCCCCCCGCCTTTTTTTTTTGCACCAGCCATTTAGATTTAAGTGACTTGCCCAGTATCAAATAACTACTAAGTGTTAAGTGTCTGAGGCTGAAGTTGAATTCAGGTCCTTCTGACTCCAGGACTGGTGCTCTATCCGTTGTGCCATTTAGCTGCCCCTGGATTTTTTTTTTTGTAACAGAAAACATTTAAGCAAAATTTAAGATATTCTGCTAAAGAGTCCATGTATGCCAGTGATGGTATATATTGCATTCCACACTTATAATTTACATTAATCTCCTAAGAAGAAGAAAGTGTTTAAATATCAGTTTTCTTGAATGTAATTCTTGTTATAGCTGATCTGAGTTCAACTGCTTTTTAGTGTTGTTGTCATTCATATTCTTGTAAATATTGAGTATGATGTTCTCTTGCTTCCGCTTTTTTTTTTTCATTGAATTACTTTATATAAATCTTTCTGCTGTGGAGCAAAGCAACTAGGTTATACAGGGGACAGAAGAATGCTCTGGTTGGTATTGGGAAGACTTGAGTTTAATTCTCATCTCAGATATTTCCCAGCTATTTGAACCTGGTTTTTCATCTCTGAAATGAGGGTGTTGGACTTGATGGTGTTCTAGCTTTGAATCACATTCTCTGCTCCACTGATTCTCTGTTTCACGGGCAACCTTTTGTTTCTGCTTTTTTTGTTTTCATTCAATTTTTCTCTCTCTATGTAGCCTCCCAACTCCTCCTTGTCATTGATCTTGGATTAGTGACTATGAAAAGTGAAGTGACTTTTTCTCCTATACTTCAATATTTATTTCCAGAATAGTTGGACTGATATGTACAAAAACTATTTATAGCAGCTCTTTTCTGGGGGCAAAGAATTGGGAATTGAAGGGACATCCATAAGTTGGGGAATGGCTGAATAAATTGTAATATGTAATTATGATGTTCTGCTATATTATAATAAATGATGAACAGGATAGTCTCAGAAAACTTGGAAAGACTTCCATGAGTTGATGCAGAGTAAAATATACTGTGTACAGAGCAACAACAATATTGTAAGATGATCAGCTATAAATGACTTAACTATTTTCAGCAATACAGTGATCTAAGGCAACACTGAAGAACTTATGATGAAAAATGCTATCCATACTCAGATAAAGAACTGGTGGACTCTGAATGCATATCAAAGCATATTTTTTCACTTCTTTAATCTTCTTATATATTTTTTTTATTTGTTTCTTCTTTCACAATTTGACTAATAGGGAAATGTTTTACATTATGGCACGTGTTTAAACTAAATTAAATTGTCACCTTCTTTGGAAGAGGGTAAGGAAGGGTCGGAGAAAAGTTTTGAACTCAAAATATTGTAAAAACTGAATGCTAAAATTTTTCTTGTAATATATCTGGGGAAAAATAAAATATGTTTATCTCAAAAACAAAAAATAATAAAACAAAATAGATAGTTGGACCTATTCATAGTTCCCCCATCAAGGTATCATTGCAACTGTCTTCCCCTAGTGTTTACAATAAAAATTTCAGCAAATATTTTTAGAGCACTGTGCTCCCAGTGCTATACCTTATACTTTGGTGGAAACAAAATCAGAGAAGTTGAGGGTTGGAAGGAATCTTAGGGATCATGTGATCAATTCCATATCTGAAAAAAGAGACTTCACCAGCATACTCACAAATAGTCATCTAAACTTTGCTTAATTGATCTGCAGTGAGAAGGAATCTTATCACTGCTATTTGAGGCTGCCTTCTCCATTTTCCTAATTATTGAAAAACTTTTTCTTTCTGTTAAACCTGCACCTATTTTTTTAAAAATTATTTTGAAGAAACAGAATAAGAGAAAAGAAAAATAGAAAAACAATACAAAACAAAATGAAACAAAGCAAAAGAACATTGTCACATGCCCAGCAGAACATCAGGGAGGATTCAAAATACAAATACCAATTTAAGGAGAGTAGAGAGTATATGTTTGTGTGTGTTTGTGTGTGTGTGTGTGTGTGTGTGTGTGTGTATACACACACCCACATCCATATATATATATATGCATATCTGTGTATGTGTGTATATATAAGTAGAAGAAATTATATTCATCAGTGTCCTTTTCTTTATTTCTTTGTAAATTATTTTTTGTTCTCTGCTGCGTACTTTTTTTATTCTTTTTCCCCCCCTTTCATTCCTTCACTCCAACTCGTTAAGCAGGCTACAGTTAAGAAAGGATATATTTATGTATAAATAGGCACATGATTTTGGGGCAGCTTCTGCATATTATTCTTAGATATATCCTAAAAGATCAAACAGAACAAATCTAATCCCTTCCTACATGATAATCCTTCAAATAGTTGAGGATGACTCTCATACCTTCTTCTGAATCTTTTCTTCTTTAGACTAAACATCTCCAAGTTTTGCTAAATCATCCAATGATAAGAATGAATGGTCATGCAGAAACTTTGGTGCTTCTCTTCTGGAAATTTGCCAGCTTATTAAATAGAAGTATTTACTAATTTAGAATGTTTTCTTGTTTGGGAAAGAAGGCATCTTTTATCACCTGCTTCTCTTATGTAGGGGCAAAGTTATTTGACACCAGCCTGAGTTATTTTATATATATTTTTATATATATATATGCAATTGACATATCCAAGCCTCTCTTTTATTTCTAATAAATGAAATGAGAAACAATGCAGAACTATATAACTGATGGCTAAAATGTATTCAGTATTTTTTATAAACTGGAGGAGAGGGAGATTGTTGAGAGCTGGAATAATTAGATAAAGATTTATATAGGAGATCCTTAGGTTCTATTCAGCAAACATTATCAATGGTGTGAAAGACCCTTTGTTAGATACTGAGGATATAAAGGCAAATACTTAAACAGTTCTTGTCTTTGAAGAACTTACATTATATTTGATGATTCAACATATAAATAGATAGAAAATAGAAAGCAATTTGAGAAGGGAACAGAGCTTTAACAACTAATAGGATCATTACTTCCTTCAGAAATGAGGTAAATTTTAAGCTAAAAGGATAGGATTTGAGGTGAGGGAGAATTGAGCTGTTTTATACCGCTGAGAAGTAAGGCATCATTGATAATATATTGCAGCATATTTATGCTTATGACATTTTTCTCTATTGCCCTTTAGGTAATCTTGAATTTTGAGGCTTTAGATGTTTCATTATTGGTATATGAAAAACATTGTCTTTGAAAAATGTTGGTGATAGAAAGAATAGAATCTTGAGGTCATTTAATAAAAGTATACAATTTACCTAATGCAGTCTCACCTGCTCTTTCTCTTATCTGATTTATTGCTCATCAGCACTATCTGTCCAAGATATATATGCACTGATAGACCGTTTCATTATGGTATATACCTATGTTATAATCTGGACAACTGGAATTTGTCTTTTTTTTTTCTTTCTAGTTTTTCTGTCTAGCCTAGTTGTTATGGATCTTACCCTAGGGATCTCTCTCTTCTTCTAGTGTTTAGTATTTTCCATTGGCATATGATAAGTTATTGAACTCAAGAACTGAATTTTCTTTTTGTTCATTCCTCTTGATTATAACTATGATTAATTGCTTATGGCTTAAAGTTTTTGGTCAGTTTATCTTTTTGATTTCATTAGATTACCTCTTGAGAATTAATTGTTGTGAGTCGTAAGATCATAGCATTTTTTTTCTTTTTTAAATTTATTTTTTCTGGTTATATATGTACCTTCATTTAAAAAAAATACATTTCCTCATATTAGGAGAGAAAAATCAGAACAAAAGGGAAAAACCACAAGAGAAAAAAACAGAAGCAAAAGAGGAAAAAAAGTGAATAGTCTGTGTTGATTTACATTCAGTATCTATAATGGCATTTTTTCATCCAAAGTTTATTGAGATTACCTTGAGTCACTGAACTGTTGAGAAAGAACCAAGTCTTTTTTTTTTAAATTTAATTAAATTTTTCATTTTTTATATTTAAATTTTTTAAATTAAAATTTTAAGAATGATAAAAATTTTTATATTTTTCTTTTATTATTATTTTCCCTTTGAAGGGGTAGTTGTTTGGCCTTCATTTTTTCTTTTTTAAAAAAAATCACTTCTTATTATTTTGTTTATTTTCATTTAATTTTCATATTTTATTTGAAAAAATAGAATAGGAAAAAAAAAGAAAATTGAAAAGGAATATAAAACAAAATAAAAGAAAAGAAAAGAGAACATTGCCATGTGCCCAGCAGAACATCAGGGAGGATTGAAAATATATAAAAATGAATTGCCCGATCAAGAAAGCAATATATTAGTAAAAGAAATTATAGTCATGAATATTTATTATTTCTTTACTTCCTTGTAAATTGTTCTTGGTTCTCTGCTGCACATCTTATTTACCTTATTCTTTCCCTCCCTTTCATCCCCACCTCCAAGCAAGCTACAATTAAGAAAAAGATACGTTTATATATATCTGTGTAGATATATACATATACAGATATACATACATATATACATACACACCCCACATACACACGTCTTTCCTATCCCTGCTGACTCTTTGTTTAAATTCTGCTCCATAACTTGCCTTGCTATTACTTAACCTCTCCCTACCCAATGATCCCTCCCTTGTCTTCTTCCCTCATCTTTTGCTTCCTTATCCACTGATCCTTCTTTATAGACCTTGGAGGGTGCTATTCCCTTCATGGTATATTATGGTGTTACCTATTGAATCCATTCCTGATGTAAGTAGGTTTTCAAAAGTATGAGCCCACCTTTCCTCTCTAAAGCCTCCATATCTATTCTTCCTCTGCACCTCATTTCTGGTTAACTATTTTTATGTTAACTCTGCCATTCTTTCTTTTGAGCTACCCTATTGTTGATGTGAATCTTTAACATACTCTACAAAACAAACAATTTGTCTATGTTTGAACAGTTTGTCCATGTTGAGTTTCTTAAAATTGATCTTTGATATTTATATGTTAAATTTTCTGTTAAGTTTGGGTTTGGTTGCTAGTCCTGAAAAATCTGCAAGTTAAATGTCCATTTTTTTTCTCATTCACAATTATAGACAGTTTTGCTGGATATGATATTTTTGACCTCAGGCCTAGTTCTTTTGATGTTGGTAGATATGATTCCAAGACTTTTCGGTCTTTTATTGTAGCTGCTGAAGAGTCTTGTACAATTTTAATTGTAGCTTCAGCATATTTGAATTTCTTTTTTCTTTGTTTTGAGGATTTCAAAATTTGGCAATAATATTCTTGTGTGTTTTCCACAAAGGATCTCTTTGAGATGGGAATTGGTGAATTTTTTCTACTTTCCCTTCATGTTCTATCACTCTAGAACAATTTTCTTGGATTATTTCCTGCATTATTGCATCAAGGTTCTCCTTTTGGTCACAATTTTCTGGTACTCCAGTTATTCTTATGTTTTCTTTTCTTGATCTGCTCTCCAGTTCTTTCATTTTTCTAATAAGTTGTTTCACATTCTCTTCTATTTTCTCATTCTTTATAATCTGTTTTGTTATTTCTTGGTATCTCATATCTCTCATATCTTCACTGGCTTCCTCTTGCCCAATTCTAATTTTCAGAGTTATTTTCATCTTTGAGACTCTTGTACCTCCTTTTCTAGTTGGTTAATTTTTATATTATATTATTGTTTTTTATTTTATTTTTGTTTTTATTATTATTATTTTTCTCAATGTTGCTCATTTGCTTTTAAAATTCTTTTGTAAGTTCTATAAATTCTGAGAAGAGAACCACTTTATGTTACTCTTTGGAGTACAAGATTTTTTTTTTAAAGTGTCCTCCTCTGAAGATAAATCCTAGTTTTGCTTGTTCTTATAGTATGTTTCGGTGGTGGGTTCCTCTTTGCTGGTTCATTTTTTAAATAAGAAGCTTAGTCAAAACACCTCTAATCTTAGGATGGTGGGATGGTGCCTCAAGCTTCCTTTCAGCTCTCCACTCTGACCAGGAAGCCCAAATCAAGAGCTCCACTCTCTAGCAAGTGCCCACAGCCAGCAGTGACCCTATCCTGCTGCTTCTGCACTCACCAGGTGCTGGTTCCTTCCTACCCAGGGCCGAGTCCCAGCAGCATAGCTATGCTTGGTGTTTGCAATCAGCTGAGGTTCATTCAGGCTTCCTGTACTCAAACCCCAACTCGACTTCCAAGAGCTGAAAGTCTCTGGGGCTCCAGCCACAAATAGCTAGTCAAGATATCCCCACTTGGTATTTCTGAGGAGCTGGAAGGTGTTTGCACTTCACATGGGTTAATCTTGGTCTGGAGTCTTTCTTCAGGTTTTGTACCTGGAGGCCCTGTTCTGTCTCAAAACATTCTTGATTTTTCACCAGTCTGTGTTCATTCTGAGGTGCCAGTTTGTTCTATTTGTGGGAAATCTGGAGAGCCTGAAATTTGTCAGTCTACTCTGCCATCTTCCCAGAATCCTTTCCAGAACCAAGTCTTTTATAATTGATTTTCGCACAATCTCGCTGTTACTGTGTACAATGTATTCTCTATTCTGTTTGTTTTGTTCAACGTCAGCATTTATAATTAGGGAATTTAGAGATTTAGAACTAGGAGGGACTTGAAATCACTGAGTCCATCCGGCTAATTTTATAAATGAGGATCCTGAATCCTAGAAAAGTTATTTGCCCAAGGTGACATAGATGATATGTCTACTCTCACTTTCTCCTCTTAGATTCATTTCTCAACTCCAGACACTTTGTTTTCTTTGTCCTCCGCTTTTCTGAAACTATTCTCTTTAATGTTGTCATTGACTTCTTTGTGCTAAATTCAGTTTCTCTGCCCCAATCCTGGCCACTATTTCCTTCAGCCCTCCTGCTTTTTGACCTCTTCCATATTTGACAATATTGATCATTCATCCCCTCCTGGATAACACCCTACTTTCGTTGTATTCTTGTGACACTGTGATTGACTTTCTAACTGTTTGACGACTCTTCTGATAATTTGCAGTCAGATTTGCAGGCTCATCATCAAGACCTCTGTCTTAGGCTATCTCTTCTTTCCTCTCCATTCTGTCCTTGATCTTGTCAGTTTCCATGGGTTCTACTGTCATCTCTATTACAAAAGCACCCTACATCTATTTATCTGTTTTGTACCTTTCATCTTGCAGTAGCAAGCCTGTACTTCTGGATCTCTAGCTGTGTCTGGTGGACATCTCCAATTAGATGGAGTAGACAAACTCAATTTGCCCCAAACAGGCTATATATTATCTTTCTTTCTAATTTAATTTTTTCCCATTGTGAAGTACTTTTTTATCTCCCTCTTTCCTTGAGGGGAAAAAAGAAAAAAACCCCACCAAACCTTTTTAACAAATAAGAATCATCTAGCAAAACAAATTCCCATATTGATTTTTATCCCAAAATATGTGTCTTCTTATACATCACTTTTGCACTTGGAGATATGTAACGTTTTTCTACTTCTTCAATTTTTTGGAATCATGGCTGATAATTTATTGATGATTGTTTTTATAAAAAGAAAATTTGGAAGTCAGGTCTCCCTGTGTTACTTAAGTTAGAAGTACAGTAGTCACTTCTAATACTGCTCAGCCCAGAAGCTTTAACTGACTTTACTTTTAAACCTCAGCTGGCTTGCTTTTCCTTGAGTGATCTAGTGGTCCTCCCTTACAGGAGGCTTACCCTATTAGGGTAGACAGTCAATAGACTTCAGCTCTTCTCAACTCAGAACTTCCAAACTTAGTTGATACACTAGCCTTAACTCCCCCAATCACATAGACTCTGGCTGATCAGAGTTCTTTTTTACAATGTTACAATGTTCTGTTCACTTCACTCTGTATCAGTTCATTTAAGTCTTCTCAAGTTTTCTCCAAACTGTCTCCTTATTTCTTTTATAATACAAGTGTTCCATTACATTCGCATGCCATTATTTGTCAGCCATTCACTAATTAATGGGCACCCTATTAATGTTCAGGTCTTTGTCATCCCAAAAAGAGATGCTGAAAATATTTTTGTACATCTAAGACTTTTTCTTAACTCTTTGATCTCTTTGAAATAGAGGCTTAGTAGTAGTATTGACAAACTTGCTTCAGTCTATCTTTCTAGACTTATGATGTATTATTTCTCCTTCTCAATTGATACTCTAGATAAGCTTATCTATTTGTTCTCTCCCACATACAATATTCTTTGGCTCCATGTCTTTGTATAGGCTGTTACCCAATGCCTTGAATGCTCTCCTTCTTGTCCTCTGCCTATGGAAAGGCTCCTCCCTTCAAGGTATAGTTCACATACAGCTCCTTCAAGAGGCCTTTCTTGATTCTGCCCCAGTTATTAGAGTCCTCTCTACCAAATCATTGTGTATTTAAAAGATGCCTTTATTTACTTATTGAATGCAAGTCCTATTATGATAGAGAAATTCCTGACTTTTATATTTACATCTCTAACACCTAGCAAAGAGTCTAGCATATTTTATTTTATTTACAAATATCATGTCCTTTGGTGTTAAACTCCCTCTATCAATTGCAGCTGATAGTTTTAGAGAATTGCTGATACACTGCAAGATGTGACTTCCCCAGGTTCACCAGAATGTTAAAAGCAGCACTTGAACCCTTTGAATCTGAAGCCACTACTGAGCCGCAGTCCCTTTTACCTGTGTGCCTGGCATATAATAAATATTTAATTAATACTTACTGGTTATTTTATAATAAAATACAGTGAATTTTTCCAGTTCTTCCTCTTATTTCTTTCCTGAATACTTCAAAGAAAATATATCTCCAAACAAGAGAGGACATTTCTCATGTGCATCATCATCTTGCTATGATCCACCATAAATGTGGGTCTTCAGAGGGTAGTAGTTTCTCTTAAAACACTCTTTGATTCTTAATTTCTTGTAAATCAGCAATTTGTTCTCATTAATGGTTAGTGCTGTGCTGTACTGTCATGGATTTTTATACTGTATTCCAGTCAATTCTATGTTAATTCAACATTCTTCTTTAATTGGAAACATTATTATTTCAATGCTTAAATGTAGAAAAGTTATCACTAGCTCATCTTCACCTAAAAAAGTATTGATGAATGTGCATATATAGATCTTAATGGGTTTCTGAGTTGAATTGATGTGATTCAGAATTTAATATTAGGATTGGGTTAAAATAGCTATTGGGTACCATTTTAGATAGTCATAAAAGAATGGAAGAATAATGCTGAGATTAAAAAAAGAAAATCATAAAGATTAAAAATCCTCACTGAACTTTTGAAGCAAAATTAATTATAATGAATATGCCATGTGACTTTGATAATGTAGTTTTTAATGTATTCAGATGCGGTGAAAGGGAATGAAACTTTCATAAAGATTTTTTATGATTTAAAGTTACATTGTCTATGTATTTCTTAAGTATGTAAATGAAGGCAAGCACAACAAAATCTGAAGCATACCAGATAATTTTTAATAACCAGGTAAGAATTCTGTTTAATTTTCAGGAATAAGAAGATTAGGTTTACCTGTTTTTTTGGAAATCCATTTACCAGTACTTGCTTTAAATGTTGACCTTACTACTTACTCATAAATTTTGACCTATTCTTTTAACTCTCTCTAGGGACATTGAAACTAACGGTTAAGAGGAAATGAAATTTTGATATTATTTTGAACTCATTGAGCACTGGTATTGTATAAGTTTTTTGTTTTATAGAAAACAGATATAATCTTGGTATAAAAGGCAGCTCAAAGCCTGCACAATTTACAATATTTTTTCCATTCATTCCTTTCTAAGACTGAGTAACAAGAAGCTTACACTAAATTTGTGTGAATTGTGTAAATAAAGTTCTGGGGAAGATGACTAATATAGTTATTTTTTTTTAAACTGAAATTTTTTTAGCAGTGATGTTAATAATGTGGCAAAGTCACATTATTTTTTGCAAGATGTCAAAATGCTTAAGGTATAACTGTCTTCCAGTTCACATCACTTCCTATGGGCTGCTGTTCTTGAAGAGGACCATGATCTATCAGGGAGGTGATGCCATGATCTTCAAGTGAATTGGATTTAAATGAGGGAGCACTGTATAAGAGTACATAACTCAATAGACTAGACATATAAAGACATAAGATAATAATGCCTTAAGGGTCTTATAATGGAAAAAAATGTATATATTATAGGAATATGGTAGAATAAGACAATTTTGGGGAGGAGAGTCACTAACAGGAAAGGTTTATATAAAAGTGGTGCTTAAATTATGACTTGATTGGACATGAAATGTTCTGTATAAGAAACAGCAAAGTCAGGCCAGTATTGCTGTGAAATATCTTCCCCTATCAAGAAGAAATCCATCTAGCTGTTATCAGATATAACCAATTCCCAGACTATATCCTGTTGATATAGCCTGATTGTGAGTATGGAACTCTGTTGTCTATCCCTCAAATCTCTGTGTATCTTTAAACAACTTTTGCGATATTGACTAGTTAGTATACCTTTAGACAGGTCTGGGACCTGGTCTGCTAGATAATTCCTTCTGGCTCCTTGATTCCCCTACCTTTGAGTTTCCTGGTACTTCCTCTCTCTTTCACCTTCTCTCTGTGTCCCTGCCTTTACTTCTCTGGTCTCCTTGAGAAAGCTCTCCTATAAAAGATCGGCTTATGATGAAGATCTTTGCTAAATTTTTTTTCAGGACTAATCCCGTTATGAGTTACTCTCTCTTCCTCATAGTGTCTTTCCTTTCATGGTGTCTTTTTCCTTAATCTACCAAATTATTCTGTGGCTCTAACCTACCAGCCAGTGATAGGCTTAGGCTTTATGGCATATTTCTTTAATGAATCTTCCAAATTCCTTTGCAACCCTGTTCTCCCAACTCTCATATTTACCACTCTTGGTGTCTATTGTACCTCTTATTTTGTCTATAAACTCTTCTCCTAAACAAACCTTCCATTTAGCAAAGAGAATGACCATTGTGAATTTGTTATATGTTTATTTCAAACTAGGTATTGCTTCCCTGACCGTATCAGTAAGTATTTCTTGATTGATTAATTAAACTCCCTGAGGATGGAGATTTTTTTTGTTTTGTTTAGTCTTTGTATCCCTGGTACTTTATACACATAAGTACTTATTGTCCCATTAGCTTTAGTGGCGGTTGGCTTTTTTTTTTGGCCAAAACTCTTGTTGATGTTCCTCTAGTCTTCCAAGCTAGAGAGTTTGAAGGGTTTAAGGGAGAGGAAGGTTGTGGAAGGCAACTCCAAGTACGAAAGCTTTTAACTGAGGCCAGTATTGTCATTTTGAGAAATAAAAAAATAGCATGTTTTGTGTACTATTTATTGAACTTTCAGTTTTAATATTTGGAGGGGGTGATTTTAAATGTGAAATACTTTAAAATATAGTGTCTAACTTCTTTGTATTTGAAATGGAGATTTTAAAAGGTAATAGACCTCACAGTAAAAGCTGGGCTTTCATTGTCAACAAAAGGATATTTGCATGAAATGCTTCTTTTTGTCTGGAGTATTTGCTGATGGCATTGCTTAGCAACACACAAATCACCTTTGAGATATTATTAAGCTTTTCCTATTCATGTTCTAGGGAAGTCATTTAGATATGGGTAAGATTGAGTCTTTTAATCAGAAAGAGTAAAAAGTGTTGTTTTTCAACTTTCACTTTTTGCAGTTTGCAGCAGCAGCAGGGCTTTAAGTTTCACAGCTGTTTGGAGATCTGGGAGTTTTTTCATTTTTTATTCCATTCTCTTTTATCTCCTCTCCCCCTCATCTATTTTATGCTTTTTAGCTTCTGTTAATAAAAGTACAAAACTAGAGCCTCAAAAACCCATAATAAAAATAAACCAACCATGAAATAAATAAACCACTTTAGTTCTAATCTGAAAGAGAGAGTTGAGTGGTGGCTAATTATGAATCTGCAGTCAGGTATGAAGACAGTACTGCAATGATGGAGACTTACAGGGGGAAACTTTAAAGCAGAGAACTTTATTTATTTTGGTTTGGTTGGCTTTGTTTTGCTGCTGATTCCTGGTCTCAAGTGTAGAAACTTGAAACCAAAAGAAATTCTTCTGATAAGCTCTATTAACTAGTCTAAGTTGTATTTTGATAATAAGAAAGAAACTCAAAAGCTGATTGTGTTGAATTCATTTCCTTTGAGATTAAGGTGAAGGAGGGAGCCTTTTTTCTTGGTCATGTTTGGAAACAGATACCTGCTTTGAAGGAAAGATTTCAGATTTCATTGTGAAATAGTTACACCTAAGAAATTGTTAACCTAGAAAATATCCGTGGTGATTTTCTTCTCATTTTATATTTATTATCTGTTCTCCTGATCCTATTTTTGGTGGGATGAGTGCAAAAATAACTTTTGTTTGAGCTTGATAATGGATAGTCTCATCTTCCTTTTTTCTAATTTTAAAGTATTTTAAATTCTTTATCCTGTCTTCATGTCTTCATATTATTCTTCATCTTACTCATACTTACTTTTCCTAGCTACTGCCTATCCTCTCAAATTCTGATACTAATTCTGCCATCAAGGAAGTGATTTGATTTTTCTTTTGTACTCTGTCAGTCACTCCTTGTATGATTTGAAAAAAAAAAATTGGCACTCAGAAGCCTCCTCTTTATCCAAACCAGACTGTATATTTGGCTATTGCAACTAAATTGTTCAGGCCCCCCCCCCCTTTTTTTTTTTTTACCTCCTAAGATAACATTCCCTCATCGAACCTTAGTGTGGTGGAACATTAGATTTTTGTTGTTTCTTACATATAACTTTCCATCCTCCATCTCTTCTGTACTGTGTCCCCATGTTTAAAATGGCCTATAGCCTTGCCTTTGCCACTTTCAAGTCTTAATTTCCTTCAGAGTTCAGCTCAAGTTCTACCTCCTTTATTAGATCTTTCCTAATATTTTGTATTTATGTTATTCATATTTTCTTTACTTTTTTTGCATGTTAAATTATGTATGTGTCTCTCCTTACTAGACTTGTAAGCTCTAGGAAATTGATGATTTCATTTATTTTCTATCTCTAGTTCTTGGGCCACAGTGAGTGTTTAATAAATGCTTGCTGATTGATTGCTAGTATTCATTTAGTCAATCAACTTGTATTTAAGCACTTATTATGTACAGCACACTATTCTAATCTTGGAAGATTCAAAGAGAGGCAGAAACATGTTCTTGCCCTTAAAATTTTTAATTTAATGAGGGAGACAACATGCAGATAATTATATACATATAAAATATATAGATCATAAATGGAAAGTAAAAGCGAAGATACTGGATAAGAGTCTGGGAACTGAAAAAGAGCTGGACTTTATTTAGTCTTGGTTCCCCATGAATTGTCAGTAGAAGTTTGGGTCAGTGATCACTAATTTGAGTCTTAGTTTCTTCATCTGTAAAATAAGTGAGTTGTTTTTAGATGTTTTAGATGATCTATGAGGTGTCTTACAGGTCTGGATTTTATATTAAAAGAGACAGCTGGTTAAAATGCAGACATAAAGGATTGTAGCTAAACCTAACTCCTTAAGTAATACTTATTGACAATGAAGAATGCCATATGAAACAATAGAATCAAATAGTACTTCTGCCTCATAAAAGAGCAGATATGAACGTATTGGGACAAGGCCTCCAAGAGCATATGGAAGAAATGAAGAAAAAGATAAAATATATTAGGTATTTATTCTCTTGAAAAAGAGAAGAAAAAACCTTGGGAAAAAATAAACAATACTGTTTAAGTAATCAAAACTCTGAAAATAAGAATAAAATAAAAATAACTCAATAATTTTCAATGAAGCAAAAATAGTAAAAACACTGAAATAATTTGAAACCCAGTGAAGAGAGATATCTACTATCAGGAACAAAGGACTGGAAATATAGGAGGAGAGATAAATTAAAAAATATTGGACTCTTGAAAACCATGATAAAACAAAAAATCTGAACCATAGAATATTAAAAACAATTTCCCAGAATTAATTAGGGGTAGGGAGAAGGAAAAATTAAAAAGAATTTAAAGAAATCTCAGAATATCTCCTGAAGCCTCATATTGAACATACCCAGAAATGACAAAATCAAAATTCAGAGTTTTTCAGTTTGTACATTAAAGAAAAATTGAAGCTGTTGGCAAAAAAAGAGATCAAGCACAAAGAAACCAGTCAGAATCTCACAAGACTTTGAAGCAACTATATGAAAAGAAAAGAAATATTGAAGTATCATACTCATGATGCTTAGGTAGTATGATTATTGTGAGGAAAGTGTCTTATAAATTTTAACATGTTATATAAATGTGAGTTTTTGTTTGACTCCCAATAGGTGATTGAATAGGTAGTGGGAAAATAAATGAACAGCAGAGGCCTTTTCACTCTGAGCCAAGAAATTAAACCAAATTAAATTTTGATTTGGAGAATATTTAAATATTTTGCTCTTCCCTTCTCTCTCAGGTCAGTAATTTAGTGAAACATGTGGATTTCCTTGCCAGTTGAAACTAAATGCTTGTTCACTGACTAATCATTATAGGAATAGATTTTTTTTTTTAAGAAAAAAAATAAACATAAATGGTTTAAAACCAGGCAAGCTTAAAAATTTTAAATCACGGATTTCAGATATGTCAGTAAAAGAATGGAGGAACACAAAAATTCACTTAATAATCATTACAGATGGTTAATAGACTTTCCATATCACAAAGTAACCAAGAAAAAAATAAACATTATTTTTTTACTATGAGAAAATTTTTCTCTCTCACTTCCCCCATTTGATTGGTTTTGTTTTTTATGATGATACCTTTTGATTTATATCTTAGTAATTTAGTTTTGTGATTCCTGTTGCACAGCATATACTACAAGCAGAATACTTTTGGTGAATTATATGTGGAGTACTCATTCTCAGAATATTTTATTCTATTTATTTTGCTTTTTAAACAGGGAAAAAAACCCAAAACAACTAAATCCCAACCACAAAATGAAAAGTTTGCTCAAAAGAATTTTTTAGGAAATTTTTAGAATTTTCTTTCTCTTACACCTACATATCTGTTTATTGGTATGAAGAATATGATTTTTTAAAAAAGCAGTTCATGTACCAAGAAAAGCTATCAAAACCATTGAGGGATTTCATTTATGTATTTTATGGAACAATTTTTTAAAAATCTGAAAAAAAGAGATTTTGATTAGATGATTTCAAATTTCCTCAGAAGTATGATTCTACTGGTTATTGGGCCCCTCTCCCCCTGCCCTTCAACTTGGGGTTGAAAACAGATGGTTATTTTGTAGGTATAAAGAATTCTGGGTAATTTAGTTGTGGGTAGTGGTAGAAAGTGAAAACAGACCAAGTGCCTGGAGTGTCAGAAACAAAGAGGTGTTTTTATGCATTTCTTATGATTTCCTAGACTAGTTCCAAGCACTGTTTCCAGGAAGAATGAAAGTTATATTCTAAGAAAGGAAAATTTAGGGTCAATTTAAGTAAAAATTTCCTGATAAGCTAGATCTTTCAAAAAGAAGACTATGCTGACTCATGAAGTAATGATTCCTTCTCTCTGGATACTGTTTAGCACGATTTGGATAACTGTTTATTGAAAATGTGGAATATTGTCAATTAGATTTGGACTGAATTGCCTCAGAAGTGTCCTCCTAGTTTTGAAATTGGGGCTTTTTTCATATCTTGGTCATAGTTGGCAACATTCAAAAAGAGAATCAAGATTGAATTAGATCATCTGTAAGGTCTCTTCCAATTTAAAATCTATGTTCCTGTGATCCTAAACTTAAAGAAGTGAATAAAAAAAATTTACAGAAGTTCTAACATTGTAATTCTCATTGAGTAAAAGTTATATAGGTGGCCTTTGAAAGCTGAGTTGTGTAGAACAAATCTCTCCTCACTCCAGAATCTCCATCTGCATGCAAGATGTGTGAAAATTGTGTCCTCCTTTATATTAAGAACTCTCCAGAGGTCTGAATCTACATTGTGATTCACGTGTGATGTGACATACCAAAAAATAAATACCAGGAGAGAAAAAGAGAGGAAGGGAGAAGAGAGGAGAGAAAAGAAAATACTGAGGATTGAATTTCTGGGAACTGACTATTATTTTTTATTAAAGCTTTTTATTTTCAAAACATATGCATGGATAATTTTCAACATTTATTCTTGCAAAATCTTTTGTTTCAAATTTTTTTCCCTTCTCCCCTAGATGGCAAGTAATTCAATATATGTTAAATTTGTACAATTCTATAATTTCTACAATTACCGTGATGCACAAGAAAAATCAGATCAAAAAAGAAAAAAATGAGAAAGAAAACAAAATGCAAGCAAACAACAAAAAGAGTAAAAATACTATGTTGTGATCCACACTGATTATTTATTAAGAGTAATATTCAGAAGTATCCTTCATTATGTTCTACTGCCTTTTGTTCTTTTGCCTTTTGGCTATTTCACCTTTCCCTCAATGATATCATAGGATTTAGAACTAGAAGCGACCTGAAGGTTTTATTTCAGAGTCCTTTCTTAGTTATTGTTTCCTATGAATTACAGATCAAGAAACTTGAGACCCAGGCAGATGTCTTGAGACAGACTGGGTTGAAGTATGAATAAGAGTCATGGGTTTGCAAGAGCAATTTGGAGAATAGAGTCAAGAATCAGAGCAGGTCTGTAGGTACACATTGCAGGAAGCAACATGAAGGCAGGAAGGGGTACGAGTCTGAATAAGCATTTTGAGCTTTAATTTCCTCAGCTGTAAATATTTGTAGCACTTAGCCCACAGGATTGTTGTGGTTCTCTAATGGGATAAAAGTATATAAAAAGCCCTGTGCAATCTTTTAAATACTATTTAAGTGTTTGTTACTGTTGTTAATTATGATATCATCATAATAATAGTAAAGAAGAAGAGAATAAAGAGAGAAGAGTAATAATATTACAAGTATTTTATTGTTTATTCAGAAGTCATCACTAGGCCAGGGGAAGCAGGTACTGTGGCAGAGAAACCTGTAAGTGGCTTGGAGCCACTTAATCTCTGAAAAAAGGATTATTCTCTTTGTTGCCTTAATATATGTATCTGGATGCTGACCTTTTCTCTAAGTTCAGAAGTGTACCAAATTCACTCACCAAGATTGTGTGAAATCATCCCTTTCCCATATCACTGTCTTCTCTTGCTCCTTCTGTGGTAGATGGAAGGTGGAAGATGTTAAATTCTTTTATGTTAGGAGAACAGAGAAATATGTTCTTGGTGTTATGATTTTAGTTTATTTGCAAGTGTTATTTTCTAATCATACATTATGTAGTATTTCACTTCTTTTTTTCTTTTCCTACGATTGGGGAGGGAAAAAAAAAAAAAACTTGTAACCAATATGCATAAATTCTTGGACCATGTCCATCATTCTGTAATCTTATCACCTTTCCATTAGGGTGGTAAGTATACACACGCTTTATCATTAGTCCTCTGGGATTATGAAGATCCTTGTGATTATCAGAGTCCCTAAGGGTTGCTTGTTTTCATAGTCTTACATTATCTTTCATGCAGGCACACCAATCCATACTATTCAATTCAATTTAACATGTCTTTGCTAAGTGTCTACAGTACATAAGCACTGTGCTGAGGACCAGGAGGAAAAAAAAAGACAAAATGAAATAATTCCTATTTTTACACAATGAAATTTGCCATCTACCTCTTATGGATAGAAAAGAACTTAAGATGCAGGTTAAGTCATGCAATTTTGGACATGGATAACCTGGAAATTTATTTGTTGAACTATGTGGATTTGTTATTAGAGTTTTATTTTTCATTTTAAAAATTGTTCAATGAGGGGAGAGCATGGGAAGGAGACAGAAATGCTTAATAAATAAATAATTTTTAAAAAATAAAATAAAATGAAGATAATCTCTAAGGACTCTTCCAGCTCAAAAGATAGTAAAAATGTTTTCATCACCTAATGCTTAAAAATAGCAATACCAGTAACAGAAAGTTAGCATATTGTTTTTAGATTTAAGGGGTTAGCATCTGCTTCCTGATAATGCCATAAGAATTGTTATTCCTCATGATGAAGCATAGGCCATTAAAACAAACAAATATGATTCTTTGTAGTAATTAACTTTACTTTTGGGTATTAATCCAAAATTAGCCTTTGTCCAAAGTTCTCTTCATCTTAAAAAACAATTATAGTGATCTTCGATTCACCTAAGAAAAATCTTATAAAAGAACTTTGAGAATATATTTTCCCCTGAAGGAAAAAACTAGTTGAAGACAAAATATTTAGTCTTTATGGTTGGTGACTGGGCCTATATAGTTATCCTAGTATAACACTATCTTTGATAATTTCAGATGTTTCAAACTGGTACGTGAAAATAGGGTTGTGCTCTGAGGGCAGTAAAAATCATCTTTAAATATGTTCATTTGTTAGTCTTTCTCTTGCGTTAATAGTTATTTTAAAAAATGAATCTAAATGCAGATTAATAATACATTTGTCAGTGAAAATACCGATTAAAACTGAGGTTGCTTTGATCATTATACAAAATCCCCACCTCTTTAAAATCACAACAGCCATGGAAATAATGTACTGGTACAAATATCTGTCAATCTCATTATTTGAAAAGTGTCCATATTTTAATGTATACTTTTCAAAAATCTTAGATTTGGCTTTTAGAACAAAAGTGACATTTTCTCAAAATCTAAGGAATTTAATTATGGTCCTTTCAATTTGTTTTCTTTTTACAAATATTTACTTGCCTTGATAGCTTCTCTTTTGTTAGCAGATTATAAGGTTCTGAAGGACTACATTTTATTCTCAAAATTGTTTACTTTTCTTTTCTATGAACAGAAAACAAGCATCATTGTGGGTTCAAGGAGACATTTATCGTTCCAAACTGAAAAACAGACCATCTAGCGAAGGAAGTATAAACAAGATTCTCTCAAGTTTGGATGAACTGTCAATTGGTGGAAGCTATTCCAAATTACAAACGTTGGATAGATATGGAGAGGTAAATCATCTCTAGGACTATTTATATATCTCTTCTTTTTCATATTTTGTTACTACTTAATGAATATAACATAATCTTAGGTCTCAAAGCACTGGATTTTAGTGGATGAAGTTCAGTAGTTAAATTAATTTATTTAATTAAAACCAGGAAAGATACTGTGTCTTTTTAAACAGAAACTGCAATAGGAAATCAAAAAATAGGAGATGACATAATTCTGTGAATGATTGCTTGATCATTTACATAGTGTTTTATGACTTATAGAGTGATTTACAGCTCATTTGGTCCTCAAAACAATCCTAGGAGGTGAGTTGGTTATTTATATAGGAGGAAATAGAGGTTGAGAAAAGTTAAATGACTGGTCTGTAGTCACACAGTTAGCAGGTGTCAGAGGCAGGATCCAAATAGACGTCTTCTCTATTTTAAGTCTCATATTCCATTCCCTGCATCACTTAGCTGCCTCTGTGAATATAAACAAAGAAGGACTATATTGAAAGGAGGAAATGAAGAAGCAAAAGTACAAATTTAAAAATTCTATATTGACAATGATGGAAGTTGAAATTAAAATAGATGGTGAGGAAAAATTTAAAAGCACAATATAAACTACAAGTGACGTTTTTAAAGACCCTCTCTCCATACCATATTCCCAGAGTAAAATTGAAGTAAATAGCATGCCTGATCAGTGTGGAAATGATTCACGTGAAGAATGAGTATCAATTATTGATTTATAGAATGTTAAATTTTAGATTTCTGATGGCAGAAAGCGAAGAAGAATTAAGAAGCCTCTTGATGAGAATGAAAGAGGAAAGTATAACAAGCTGGTTTGAACCCCCTTAAAAAAAACAATTCCCTAATCCTAATATCTTGTCAACTGATCTCATCACTTTCTGACAAGTAGAAGAAGAAATGGAAATAATGTTAGACTTTATATTCAGAGACTTAAAGTTTACTGCAGATGGTGACCGCAACCATGAAATTAAAAGACACTTGTTCCTTGGAAGGAAAATTATGGGAAATCTGGATAGCGTAATAAAAGCAGAAGACATCATTTTACCAACAAATGTCCACATAAAGATATGTTTTTTTTTCAAGTAGTAATGTATGGCTGTGAGTGTGGACTGTAAGGAAAGCTGACTACTGCAGAATGGATGTTTTCAAATTGTGGTGCTGAGGAAGACTTTTGTGAGTTCCTTGGACAGTTAGGAGATCAAATCAGTTGATACTTAAATTAATTCATGTGATTCACTGAAAGGTCAAATATAAGCTGAAGCTTATATACTTTGGCTATATAATAATAAGAAGGGATTCACTGGGAAAGACCCTGATGTTGGGGAAATTTGAAGGTAAAGGAAGAGGTCATGGTAAAGGATGCATGAAGAAATAGTATCATGGATGCATTGAATATGAACTTGGACAGACTTGAAGAGCTAATAGAAGATAGAAGAGCTTTAGTCTGTGGGGTCACAAAGAATTGGATACAACTCAATGTCCAAAGGACAACAAAGAATGTTAGAGATCTTATATTACATTCCCTCATTTTACAGAGGAGTAAACTAAATCCCAGACACATTAAGTGGGTTAACATCACACTGCTAATTAGTGGAAGAGGCAGGATTATAATCTTTGACTCCTGATTCCCCGTCTAGAGCTTTGTCCATGACTGCCTCCCTTATACTCAAAATAAAGATAAGAACTATTTTCTTTAGGGTTTTTATATTAAGATATGATACAAGCTAAAAGTGGTGAAGGTACTACTGGAATGATCAACAAAGAAATGGAAGTTTCAAATTTTATTAACTAGAAATCTGTTAGAAATCCATACTAGAGATGAAAGTAATATATCCAAAGGATTAACAAAATGGAGTAGTAAATGTATTGTAGTTATCTTGGACCAGAAGAAGAGTGATATTGCTAATGAATTTTCTCAGAAAAGACCACCAGATTGCTGGTCAATTGATCAGTTTATTATCAAGGGTTTGGGAAGGTTTGGGAAGGATTGGAAAAGGATGAGTATTTCCTTTTGAGCTAGACTAAGATGGAGGCTTTTATAGGAAAAGGAATGATGTGGACTTATTTTAATCAAATGATACAGCATTAAAATTTATTTTCCTCAACACTGTGCTTAGTATTGTAGATACAGGGCAAAAAATGGGGGGAAAAGGTACCCTGTCCTTGAAGAGGAGAGACAACATGAAAAAACAAGTGTGTACAAAGAAGATATATACAGAATATATTGGAGAATAATCTCAGAAGGAGGGCACTAATTTTAAGAGGGGGTCAAGAAAGGCTTCCTTTAGAAGATGGGATTTTAACTGAGAGTTGAAGGGAACTAGAGGTACAGAATGAGGCAAGAGAAGGGTCCAGGCATGAGGGAATGTCAGTGGAAATGCATAGTTAAAAGGAGTTGGCGTGTCTTGTGGAAGAGACAGAAAGGAGAATCACCAGTGTCACTGCATTGTGGAATACATGGTAAAACTATATAGTTAGGAAGTAAAGACATCTGAAGATACAAGTGATGAATTTTTTTAGTGATTGAGAAAAACACTTAGTGTGAAGTAGTTATGCTCAACTTTCTAAATCACAAGTTGCAGGAAGTTAAGAAATTACTTCCTCATTTTTGAAGACTTCAAGTTCACTAAGCTTCTATTTTAAAAAAATAGATTTTATTTTTGTAGAAGATCAATTTATAACTGGACAAGGGATTGGTACAATATTAATAGAATGTAAAGTATCTGAATAATTAATTGCACATCTATAAAAATGACCTCTTTTTCGTTTCCCTGTCATCTTTTTCTCTTCCTTCTCCCTGTCTTCTTCTTTCCTCTACTCTTATTAGAAAAAAAAAAGTGTTTTGCTTTTATAAGTGACTATTATAATTGCCCAAATAGAGGAGGAAAAACTGTGAAACAAACAAAAGTTGTTATAAACTAGCACATATTGTAAGTAAAATTTCAAATGTGGCAATTCAGCAGTATTGTGTGTGGTATTTAAAACTGGACATCACTCAAGAAAGAAGATGGAAATTTAGGATGACATTATGGTTATGTTTATGTGGTATAGTACAAATAAACATATGGGAATCTTAGAACCCTTGATAGCTTGAAACAGCATTTCATTTGACCAAATGATGTTACAGTTTAGTGAAGACCTGTTGCTTACTCCACTGGTATAAGCTTCAGGATTTTCACTCTTAGGATTTACTCTTTAAATGGAGTAAATTCATTGGTTGCTTCTTCTTGCTCCCTGGTCCACTTTTATATCTCTGCTATGCTCAAAGGCTATCTTCTGTAAGAGGATTTTTCTCATCTCCATAGTTATTAGTGATCTCCCCCTTCCTCCCTTTTCTTCTCCTTTCTTCCTCTGAATTGACATTATTTGGAATAACTTTTATACTTAATCTGTGTAGAGGTTACTTTCTGACCAAGAAAATAGAAGTTCCTTAAGAATAGTGAGAAAAAACCTTTTTTCCTTTGTATCTCTAATGTCTGGCACATTTGATGCTTCATAGCACTTATTGAATGAATGGCCAGGAAAAAGTTTTGTCCCAATTTTTGTTGTTCTGAGAATACTTTTTTTGTTCTTCTGAGAATTATACAACTTTTTCTTTTTTTACATTGTAAAATTCATTTCAGCAGTATTCACATAGTGACAGATGTTAAGGATCTTTTAAGTGTTGTTTATATGTAAAGATTTTTATATTAGTGTTCAGTCATTTAAATTATGTTAAAACCTTGATAATAACAGTTTTATATAAAACAATTTTTGGTATAAAGCCAATCTCTAAGGAAAGGAAAGGGAGTTGAGTTATCAACATACTAAAAGAGGCCTACTATATTTATAAAGTGTCAAGAAACAAACTGTTATTGTAAAGACCAAGAGGAAATCACTCTTCAGAGAGTGGAATTTTGGATGGTTTGTACCAACAAAACAAAAACTGTTGTGAAAGCATTTCTTTCTTGAAAATCTTATTTCATATCTTAATAAAATTCTTCAGGATTTATCTTTAAACCATTATGGAGGTTCTTAACTATTTTTGACACTCTTCTTAATCATATATAATAATGGAAATAAAGGGCATATTTAGAGATAATTTGGTTCAGCTCCCTGTTTTCAGACATTAAGTTTATTAACTATTTCATCTAAGAACATAAAATTACTCTTATTTTTAAAACCTCTAGGGGTATTTGGTGCACAGTATTTTATTCTCAAAAAAGTATTTACATGTGAATGTGATATTTCTATAAATGCATTTATGTTTGTTTCCTTTTTCAGTAAGACTTTCTTGTTCCCTTTCCCCAGATTGTTTCTTCTTATTTTCCCCCCTTTACACATAGTGTTCCAAGCAAGTTATTGACATGATAATAATGCATTTATTTTTTATTCCCTTGTCTTATAAGGCTTTTTGCTTATATTCTAATGACCACTGAATAGTGAAGCTGAAAGCGACTTTAGGGAGCATCTAGATAAATCCCCTGTTTCACAAATGAAACTGAGAATCTGCAGAAATGGCTTTTTTTTTTTTAGGTCACAAAGCAAGTTAGTGGCAGAGCTGGGATGAGAATCCAGGTTATTCCACTCTCAAATCACTGTTCTTTCCATTAAAAAGTCATATCCATGTCACATATGGCTCAGATATCTCATTCTTTCCTTCTTTTTATCAATGTTCACGTATTATTTCTTTACATTTCTATGACTTTTTCTTCCATTACTTTCAGTGCCCAGATTTATATTTGATATTATAGTTTGTTTGGCTTAATTTCCATCATAAAGATGTATTTGATTAATTAATGCCGCTAAACTTTAAACTGACATGTCCTAAATGAAAGTCAGTATGGTATAGGTGGGCTAAAGTGTCACTGGACCATTAGGACGATCCAGAAGACCTGGGTTCAGGGTCTGCCTGTGCTATGTGTGCTAGCTGTGTGATCCTGGACAAGTCACTCAACTTAATTCCAATTCTCTCAATTGCAGACGAGATAGTGACCATTGATAGAGGGAGTTTCCTTACCAGATCCTTTAGAGAAGAAATTCTTCAGCTTCTTTTGTTTTATAGACACCTTGTAAGAATAATTTTTATGCATCTATAAAAATTCATAGGATTACAAAGGAACTAATTAATTAGAACATAGTTAACAAAATAGTCAATAACCAGCTTTGTGGACTCCAGGTTAAAAAACTTCCTGCTTTGTAGTCATCTGTCTATTCATTATTCTTATATATGTGGACTTATAATAATGCCATGACCCTAAAATTCTCCAGAGGAAGTTATCATCCTAGATGGATGGTTAGTTTTTCAGAATGAAATTTTGATGATAGAGAAACAAACCCAATGAAAAATAAAATGGGGAACTCTCCAACAAGATAGATGTGAATGCTTAGGGAATTTAGGATTTTTAAAAAGAGTGCTCCAAAGGAATGGAATAAAGAATAGATAATGCAGAATGATATTTCAAACTTGAATGTTCTATAGGCATCTCATCTTCATACTGTCTAAATTCACCAAGTAAGTGTAAGAAATGAAACTTCAACCCTGGTCTTCTAAATTCTATTTTCTGTATTCTTTCCCCACTACACACAGATGAGTATCTCTCTGCTTTTGAATTTGATGTTTATATGTCCTGGTAATTAATACAACAGTAAAGTCCCCCAAAAGTCATAAATCATCTGTATGTTTATTACATACAACTTTATTGTTGTATTAGAGAGCATTGTAAAAAAGCAAAATTATTGTGGATAACTGTTATACAAATCTTACACTTTTCAAAAATTTTTCCAGGGGAGTACCGATGATGATGTAGATTTGGAAATCAAAACCACCATGACACAGGGAGACAAACTTCGTGCCTTAAAAAATCAAAGACAGCCACGCTCTTCTACAGCTAGTGTTCTTAGGTAAGTTGTTTGGATTGGCTCTGCATGTATTTAATTCAGAATCAGTTTCCTTTGTTCACCACACACACACACACACACACACACACACACACACACACACACTTTGATCTCTTTTCCATATGTCCCTTATATAATCTAATCCACTATCAGTTTTTTAAATTGTTACAATTTCTTGATTTTTCATTTTGAATTCATTCACTTCTTCATGTTATAGACAATAATTAATTTAAGACATTTGTGTAATTACATTTTGTTAAAATGAGGATACAACACTATTCCCTTCTGTTTGCTGCCAAACCCTCCTTCATTCCTCCCCAGCTTAATTTCTGCTTCCGAGTAATATCAAGTTACTTTAAAGCTTTCCTAATTGAACCTGATTTCTGTGCTCTAGACTTTAAATCTAACATTAATTTAACAAATAATTTGAATGAGGAAAGATGGAAGCAATTAATGCAGACAGAAATTTTATAAATCTCTTCAAGAGATCTCCATTTTTCTGTCTTACGTGGTGACAACCAAGGGAATGATGTGGGTAATGATCATGAAGGAGTGGTCAGAAAAGTAAAATCAGAACCAAGAGAGAGCAGCCCACCTGGAACGTGATGAGGTCATTTATACTGAACACTCATTTAGAGTGATATCAGTAAGGGAGACTTGAGAAGTGGTCAGTTGAGAATAGAATAAAGAATAAGCAGGGAGTAGAGAACATTAGGATGAGAGCATGTTAGAAGGATGAAGATTGAGAAGAACTCATTAGGCTTGCAATGAAGTTTGCAATGAAGATTTTCATTTAAAAAAGGAAACTGGCCATTAGATTGCAAAGGGCAGAGAAGTGAAGGGCAGAGGAGAGGAAGTGGAACATACTCTGTTCACAGCTTCTTTTTTTGGATTTGGCTATGAAATAGAGCAGAGAGATAGGATGATAATTTGAGTGCCTGCTAGATTTTAGGGAGGATTTTTCAGAATGGGGGGATTTTCACATCCTGCTTTGCTGTATGTACTGTCTTGGGTCCTCTTCTCTCTCTACATCTCATTAACTCCCAAGGATTTTCTTGTTACCTTAAAGACTCCTGAATCATTATGCCTGACCTTAATCTCTTTTGAGTTCCAGTTACACATCTTCATTTTCCTATTGGTTATTTCATCTCTACTTAGACATGTCCAAAACAGAACTCATTATATTTTCCTCCACTCTATTCTTGACCCTCATCATGTGTCACCTACATTATTGCAGTGACCTCCTAATTAGTCTCCCCTGTTGCACATCTTCCACATAGCTGCCAAAGTGATTTTCCAAAAGTGCAGGTGAAACTCACCTGCTCATTAAGCACTAGTGGCTTCTTAGAGTCTCTAGCACCAAATGTAAACACCTCCCTTTATCTTTTAAATTTCTTCACAATCTGACTCCAGCCTATTATTTATTATAGTATTCCCCTTCCTGCACTCCAGTATCATCTCACCCTGTCTTCTTGCTATTATTTAAACATCATATTACATCCTCCATCTCCACACTTTTGTTCTTACTATTCTTTATTTCTCAGAATGTGTACTCTTATCTCAGCCCTTTAAACTCTTATTTCCTTTAAAACTTTATTCAAGCACCACTTTCAACATGAAGCCTTTCTTTTTCTCCTCAGCTGCTAGTTCCCCCTCTCCCAAATGACTACATATGTAACATATATATATATGTAGACAAATGTCATATGCATAGTGTGTGTGTATACAAATACTTATTTGTAAACATGCTGTTTTCTTTGATTGAATATATAAGTTCAATGAAGCTAGAGACCATTCAATTTTGTGATTGTATCTTCAATACCTGTCTCATAGTACCTTATATATAGCAGGCACTTATTAAATACTTATTGATTGCTGAACATTTTCCATTAACTGCCAGAGGAATTACATCTCTGCTATAAGAATAGAAAACTTCCGTCACTAAATATTATGTTGATAATGGAACTACACTAAAAAGTTCCCTGGTAAAAAGGTATCAAATCTAAAGTTGGTTTTTGGTTATATCAGATCTATGATTTGTGAGATACTTTTTGCTGCTAGTTTAAGACATAAAGGAAGAGCAATGACAATTTCCTGAAATAGGATGGTAAACTCTACATAACAACCCAGTAATTAATTTCTGCCTTCAAGCTACCAGCACAATTCACAGCCAGAATAAAAACAGCCTTGTATTAATTTTCTAATCATAAGTTGATTTTTATTTACACTTTTTTTTACTACTATGCTTTTCTTTGAGCTGCTCTTCTACATGGCTTAAATTGGAACACATCTATCCATATATGTTTTGCATATACATATATAATTATTTCTATATTTAATATATTTATATATTTATGTGCAATTTTGGAAAATAAACTAAAAAACAAAATGAAAATAAACTAAAGCAAAAAACCAAAATCAATTGCACCGATCTTCATGTCTTATATTAGTATTTTAGTACTCAGAAATCAGTCTTGTTTTCTTGAGAATCTGTTTTCTTTCCAATTTTTCCATAAAATCAGTTTTTTTGGGGGTGGGAAGTTCTATGAAACGATAATACAACTCTTATATAGTATTGAGTCAGTCTTTATTCTTTTAGTGTTTACATTTTCTTTTTCATTGTCAATTTTAACAAGTTGACAGTAAAACAATAACAAATGACATTTCATTATGCTAGAAATTACAGAAAAACAAGATTGTATATTGAATGGTAGATCTAAATATCTACAGTTTTTTAAAAATATAAATTAAATTGAAAAAATGCTAAACTATTCTGCTCATCTGTGTTTCTACTGAACTTCATTTTGCTGTTTTCTGTGTATTTTGAAATGTTTCACTGACATTCTTTTCTGTGTTTTTTTCCTTTTCTTTTCTTTTCCTCTCCCCTCAAATTAAGTCCTCTCATAACAAAAAAAGTATGGTCAAGCAAAACAAAAATTTACATTGGTTGTGTTGAAATATATATACATATATATCATTCTATATTTTAGTCTATTCTCTCTATGCTAAGAGATGGAAAGTACTCTAAAATCATAAGTGGTCATTTCATTTATCAAAATTCTTGAATATTTTACAGTTGTTGTACTTTACATCATTGTAGTTGTTATATTATTCTCCTAGTTCCACCTTGCTTCAGTCTGTATCATTTCTTACATCTTGGGGTAACTGTTGAAGCAATGGATTGAATGAATGTTTGGCCCAGAGTTAGGAATACCTGAATTCAAATCCAGCCTCAGACACTCACTACCATTATGAGCATGAGCAAGGCACTTACCTTCTTCCTGCCTCAGTTTCCATATCTGTAAAATGAGAATGTAACGACACTTATCTCTCAGGGTTACTATGAGAATCAAATGAAATAATTTTTAAAGTGCTTATGAGCACAATATCTGTCATATAGAAGCACTATATAAATATGTTTCCTTCCTCAAGTCTTCTAGGTTTTTTTGAAGCTATCACTTTTGTAATTTCTTAAGGCATGATGCTGTTCTTTTATATACATATGCGCGTGCACATATACACATTTATTAGCATCCATTTTGTTTCCAATTCTTTATGACAATAAACCTGTTTCTAGTAACTTTTTTTTTTTATTATATAGGAGTTCTTACACTGTCTTCTGTGCTGAGTAGTGATACTCCTTTGTCAAGGGATCTTGTGGATTTGGTGATAAAGTACTGAATTTTGACCCCAAATGGTTGAATTCAAATTTTTTCCCATGATACATTAGCAACTTTTGAGATCTGGCCTTTTTTTTTTTTGTGACTCTAAAAGACACTTTTGGAGAATTGTTTGTTTCTTCTCCCCCTGTTAAAATTTAAATATTTTATCATGATTAAAATCTTTGAAATATGACTTTCATGTATTTATTTGTCAATTGCATAGTGTTGTGACTATGGTGCTGGGCTTGGAGTTGGGGTTCAAATCTAGTTTCAAACATTAACTAGCTGTTTTTATTTTTTTTGAGTCAATCATATTTGCCTCAGTTTTGTCACATGTAAAATGAACTGGAGAAGGAAATGACAAAATAACACAGATGCTAGTAGCTTTGCCAAGAAAACCCCCAAATGCAGTCATGCAACTGAAACAATTGAACATCATTTACCTGTCAAGATTTCTCTTGACACTTGTGTTTTCATTTCTGCAGTTTTATTCAGCTTTTGGTATTTTCATAGGAGTATTTGAAAGTTCTCTATTCTTTCAAGATTTATTTTGTTTCCCTGTAAGGTAATACTTCCATTTTTCCAGATAAATTATTTTTGGATTGAAATCTTTTCATTTTGCCTTTTGGGATAATTGTTTTCCTGTATTTTTTTTTGCTTACAGTATTTTTAGCATCATCTTGTATGATCCTGATTTGATTCTTTGACATTTGAATTCTTTTTTTCTATTCTATTAAATCCTATAAATTAGATTTGAGGTATATCTTTCTTGGAGGTTTGTGACACTATGTCAGAGCCAGATTCTTCCCCTTCTTTTATTCTTGGATGGGTTTGCTGGACCCTGGTCTTGTAGACCTTTGTATATAGTCTGAATACTGCTGCTTCTGCTGCTGCCTACCACAATTCTAGATGGGGTAGCTGGTTCTTGGTCCTTTTCCTTACACCATCTTCCACAGCCATGGCCTGTGTCAGACAACTGTGCCCAGTGTTGGAAGCAAGACCTCCATTCTCTCTGAATCTTTGTCTTTTACACTTGATCCCTTAAGTCTTAATACAGGTGCTAGTCTTGGTCTCTATTGCATACTTTTTCTTGTACAGTGACCTATCTGTAGTTGGTTATATTTCCTGCTGTTGTCTTAATAGGTCTCAACAATATATCAAATATTGGAGAGCATGATGATTCCAGGGCATCTTTGCCCCATTCTGTCTCTCTGGACAGTTACCTAACAGAGTGTGGCTTTGTTTATTGCTATGATTTGGACAACCCAGGGCTAAGTAAGCCTTGTTTGATGGAAACTGAACTGACTTTGGGCTTCCCATTGCCCACGGATCATCTTCCTGTATAGTCCTGGCCTGGATGGAGAAGATTACTAGTATTTCCCTTTCATTTTATTGATCCTTGCTTCTTCTGGTACCCTTTTTAAAATATTTGTTTTGCTAGGGAGTTTCTGAGGGAAAGTTGCACTTGTTTTAAATTTTTCACTTCCCCTTCTTTATTAGAAATTTTTCTTTACTTTTGGATAAAAAGTTATAGAAGATTCTTTGAATTAGGGTCAAAGCAGGATTCTATTTGTGGAATCAAGAAATAGCCAATTTAAAACAACATTAGCAATATTGAAAACCAGATCTGGGAGAAATAAACATTAAAAAAAAAGCAAGCTTCTTATGTAAAGTTGTTTTTTAAAAACTCCTCTCTGCCAGTTTTATATTTTCACTGGTGGACTTCATGAGGATAACATTTAACTGTCTGATCATATATTTTTATAAGGAAGTAAAACAATTCTCCCTTACTCTTTAGTAATATGTAAACATCTGCTTTTGATTTCAGTGGATTGGAGGAACTGAGACAACATACCAGATCAATATCACAGCCTCTCAGGTACTGATAAAGTCAGGTTTCTGGGAAGCCTATATCTATGATCCTTTGGGATATTCCCTGGACATACTTAAAAACTAATGTAGCACATGGATTTGAAATTTTTTAACTTGTTTCGTATCCATTTTGAAGTGCTATTTAATGTCCTCAAAGTAAGATACTTCATACTATTATAGATTTGGCTCTATGGCCAGAAAAGGGACCTTAAAGGCCACCAGTCCAATCTTTTCATTTTATAGTTGAGGAATCTGAAGCTCAGGGAGGTTAGGTATCTTTCCTGGTATCACATCGGTAATCGGGATCAATGAGCCTACATACTGTGACTCCAAAACCCGTTCTTTTTTCTACTCTACCATATCACCATTCCTAACTAATTTTTATTTTAAATCTCTATTTGTTTCATTGACATATTTAGAGAATTATTTGTCCGTCTAACATTATTGCATATAGTTAGACATTGATAAGAGATACCTAGGATTACAGGATTTTAAAACCTTAAGGAATCTTAGAAATCTAATACAGTATTATCAGTTTAAAGATAACTTCCCCAAAGTCACTTCATTTTTCTCACTGAGTTGAAGGAGAGTATTTCTGCATAGTAAGATTTTCTTCAGTCAAATATTTTTCCCTTGATTGTTACTTTTTCTTTTGGGGGCATATCTGTTACTCTGAAATGGAAAAAATGAATAGCTGTTTTCTTCTTATGGACTTTCTCCCCTTTAATATTTTCTCTTCCCTTTCATTTTAAGGAGGGAATTCATAATTTTCTCCTTACTTGTTTGCAGCATCAGGAATCCATCTTTTTTTGGGGATAGCCAAAGAAGGAGCTGAATAATTACATTGGGGAAGGAATGAGCATTTACTAAATGCTTACTATGTGCCGGTCATTGTGCTAAGTGGTTTACAAATATTAACCCATTTGATCTCCACTACAACCCTGAGAGAGAGGTGCTATTATTATCCACATTTTACAGTTGAGGACACAGAGCAGCAGAGAAAGATTTAATATACTTACGTATCCAAGGTCACCTAGCCAGTAAGTGTCTGAGGCCGAATTTGAATTAGGTCTTTCTAATTCAAGACCCAGTGCTCCATTCACTGTATCACCAGCTGCTTGGGTATTGGTTTTCTTCTTTTTTTAGTAGGTCTAATCAAATACTTAGGAATTTTGTTGGAGAGACTGCTTAGGGGTTGCCATAAAGCAATCCCCCTTGAATCTCTGGAAGCTTGGGAACATTCAATTTGTGTAACTTTTCCCCTCTGTGTTTTAGTGGCAAAGTAGTATGATTTTTCCCATCTGTGTTTTAGTGGCAAAGTACTTTCTAAAGGAGGGTGGGAGACAATGGAATTATGCAATTAAATGAAGTCTCTGTTTCATAGAATATCTTAAGAGAAAGGAGAGACAAATGCGGATTTTTGTAGCAACCTCATTAAGAAGCAAGCCATATTATCTTAAGAGTAAAGAACAGTGAATTTAGAAGATAAGATCAGTTCCAGTTACAAAATATGAACTTGGGCAATTAATTTAACTTAGATCTCTGAACTTTTTTCATTTATAAAATAGAGGTAATATTTGTATCCTCTCCGAGGGTCATTGCAGGGAAAACTCTTTGTAAACTCAGACATATCTTGTAATTATTAGGTCCCTCAGAGTCACATTTCAGTCCAGTGTTCCTTCTATTATTAGACATCAGTAAAGGCTTATACAGAATGTTTGGTATACATGTTTTTTATTAGCTTTATCTAGTTGGGATTTTTTTTTCTTATCTGTGTTTTAAAAGTTATTGAATATTTTTGAAGTGACTGAAATGTAATGTGATGCTTTTCCCCACCTCTCCCCAAAGAGTATGCTCTTCCTCACAAGGCTGCATATCTCCTTTGAAGCCCTCCAAGGTGGTATTGTCACCTTCAGCCTCTGCCAAGAGAATAAATAGAGGTTCATGCTCCTCAGGCTCCAGCACAAGGAGGTATGTTTTTCTCTCTCCTTTTTCTTCAAGGTCTTATCACTTTCCCTGGGGTGTCAGAATGAGAAATTGTTTCAGTCCTAGTCAGTGTGGTGCAAATGACTGTGACTATAGCAGCCAACCTATGGAGCTGTAACCTTTGGGGAGGGGATATTTGTAATTGTAATTGTAAGGTGGAGGGTAAGGCCGGTCTCTATTATGGTTAGTTTTGTATTAGTGGCCTGCAGGGGTGGGGACAGGTTACAGGTTACAGGGGAACTAGTAGGAAAGAGATATTTGGAAAGTTTCGTTCTGTCTCTCTTGTCAGTGTTAAGTCGGGTACCAGACGAAAGAGCAGAACTTTGTGTAAAGTCCTACCTTGTAATTTTTCCCCTTACAGTGATCCAGGAAATAATCTTCAAACTTTGGCAGCCCCTGTGAATTTGTAATCTGTGAATAGGAAATAGTATTTTCATTTCTTATTTTATAACGCACATGATATTTGTGGTTGGAACCTAAATTTGTCAGTGACCGTATACATAGACTTCAAATTGGATGTACATTAAGTTAAATGTTGCATACTAAAATCTGTTGTTTCTTCTAAGAAAGCCATTTTCATTTAATTCCTGCCCTTGAACATAAAGGACCCCAGTAATCTCAGAATAAAGGTTTTTATTCTTTTTTTTCTGAGATCCTGATGCAAAGCATTGAAACCCAGCTTCTTATGCCTTGAATAATTGTTTTGGGCAGCGGAAGTTTGAGTCCTTATATAAGCAAACCTATAACACCATCATCAAGAGAGAGAAAGGAGTGGTTCGAGCGTCATGTACATTGGTCAGAATTGTCCTCATCACCTTCCCTTAGTGTCTGAAATAGATGTCTTGAAATCATGAATTCTTTACATGGATATGCATTGTGTATGTTTTTCCCTCCCCCCCACATGTGTTTCTGTTCAGCTTTTCCATAAATACTCGACTAGCCAGTTCTCTAGGGAACCTGCATGCTGCAACAGATGATTCAGAGAGCAAAAAGGCCACCACAACGCCCACTAGGACAGGTTACCCAGTCAACCATTTCTCCAACCACTTGAATGGCAGCTCCCAACCTCCTGCCAGAAATTACCCTGAGCTCAACAACAACCAGTACAGCCGGAGCACCAGTGCTGGCACGAACCTCAACAGCCACACCAGCCTGCACAACGCCAAGGCCGATGAGTACGTCTTCCGACCTTACACTGGCCTCTCTGCTTCTTCGTCAAGATTCCTGAGCCGTTCCATCCCTGTAAGTTCGCAGACACCATCTCTTGGTCAGAACCCTGAAAGAAACTTCTGTACCTTGCCTTCCCAGCCAAAGCTACCACCAAAGAAATTTAATAGTGTCAAAGAAGCTTTCTGATCCCTTCCCCCTCTTTTGAAAAACTGTCTTAACACATAAATTCTGCTTGCTCCTCTTCTTTTAGTAAATGCCAATTTCAACCGGGTTTTTCTTCATTTTTTCATTCTTTTTTTTAGCTGTCGTTCTTAGAAGGGGAACAACCTTAATCTTTATTTTTTTTTCCAAAAGCAAAACTTCTGCATTCAAGTTACTTTTAGATTCAATTATTTTTTTAAAGTCACTTAGATTACAAATTTTTAGGAGTTTGATTTGTCACATGCAGTTTTGGTGATAAGAATTATATCTTTTATGATATAAATTAATGCATAAAAAGACCATTTTTATTTAAAATGTGGAAAATGAATAGTATTTTTTGTGTTCTGTCTTCAAAGCTTTTCATATCAGCTAAAATTCATCATATTATATTCATACTAGAAATGTAGACCTTTAATGCTTACACATACCCTTAAGATCATCTTCTTACCCTCTGGTTTTATAGTTGAGGAAACTGAGCCTTAAGAGAGGCTAAATGACCTGTTTTTAATCACACAACTAAATTATCCCAGATCCAGGATTACGAAGGAATATAGAAAGGAATATAAAGAAGGATATAGAGACGAATCCAATAAGAGAGTCTGGCCAGTAAATAGAGGGTTTGCCCCATTCTCTCATAGAAAGAGAATTCTTTTTCAATGAGAAATTCTCTTTCAATGTCAATCTCGATCAAATTAGTTCTTTTCCTGTTCTTTACTTGATATGTATCGGAAACTAGTCTCTTAACCAATCTTTGTTCTATGCATTGTATTTTCATCACATTGATTTGTGGGATGAAATGAAATAATAAACGTGAGTTGAAGTTTGAGTTTTTCAGTTCTTGAGTGAGCTACAAGTCCAAGGCATCAATGAATCTGTTAAAATTAGTAACCCTGATGAGTTTTGTCTGCAGAGATCATTATCTACATTTTCCATTTTGATGTAGAACAAAAATACTAACAAATACACTTTAATCTCATATCTTGTTATGTAGAAACATCTTATTTCCAAAAAAAAAAAAAAATTTCACTCTATGTTTCTCCAAAGATCTTGAAGTAAATTTCTACAGGATTAACATGGAAGTAATTGTTGAAATAAAAGGAAACAAGCAGTGTTCACACAAAATTTTCTAACAATTAGGGACGTACAGCATGGCATGGGCTGCTCTGCCAAGGAGTGATCTTGCTATCCTAGAAGAAGAAAAAAAGCAATCTGCTTTGCAGTCTGTTCTTCTATCTTCTGTTTCTGACGTCAGAAGACTCATCTGAAAGGAAGGGATTCCATAACACTAAAGTAAAAATACTTTTGTCTTAATAAACTCTTCTCTTAAATTCAAATACCCACAAGAAGGATTAATCTGATTATTTTATAATCTTATTATAAGTTATTTTAACCAAATCCTCTAAATCAAATTTTTGATTAGGGAGATGGATGAAATAAATAGATGTAACAGATTAGACAAGATGTGTTAAAGTGCTGATCATCTCTATAAAACACACGTGAATCAATACTATGGAAACCTATATAACTGCAATTTTGAAATATAAATAATACTGTGTTTGAATTTTTGAAAGTACATTCAGAAATTGTGTATTACATAGTAGGACACCTAAGTAAACATTTTTACAACTTTGTGCTTCTAAATTAACAAATATTTAAATTTAAGCTAATGAATATGCTTCACAATAGTATTATAAACAAAATTATGATTCATTGATTTGTTTTTAAACTACTGTAGACTTTAATATGGCCGTTTTCAGATTAAGAGTAACACATAAATATAGATTTATCCCAAACATATTAGAAAGGTTAGAAAAGAGCAGAAACGTGTGCATGAGTTATATTTGTCAGATATAAGTTACAAGGGAAATTTGTTATTGAGCTGAAATATCAGGCTAATTGCCTCAGTTTTCCTCCTTGCTACTGCAGACCTGAGAAATTTTAGAAATTTGATTGTTGCTTCCTTCTGATGATGATTTTTAGGTAACATTTTTCTCTTACTCTGTAACTCTTTACTTCTTTTTATCTCCTTCCCTTCATCCATCCTCTGAATAGACGGGAATAGTTTTCCAGTAACTTAATGCAAAATAATATCTGTGTAGGCAGCTACTGCACTTCCCTGCCTCAATTTGTCATCTCATTTTAAAGGAAATCATTTCTTTATAGAATTGTCCAGCATTACATAATTTTATTCCCTTTTTTTCTTCCTGTCTCCATTACATAAAAAGAAGCAAGAACAACTCTTGTCCTTTATAAAACTATTTCTCAGAAAGCCTCCTACCAGAAGTGTTCTGGACATTTTGACCCTAGTGGATTGATGACAGAAAGTCTGGATTGGTATGGAAATTCCTATATTATGTGGCACAAATTAGGATGTGAAATTTTATGCTGGATGTTAAGTTTAGTTTCTTTATTGTAGCAAGTAAAATAGTCCATCTTTCATTTTTTTCTATTGATGCTAGCCATAATGATAGCTGAATTTGAAGAAGAGAGTCATAGATGAATATGTTGCATTAAAAGCTCTTAGGAATAATGCTGCCTAGTATAGTGCCTGGAACATAGCAAATGTTTAATAAATGTTTTTAGACTGATTGATTTCAAGAGAATTGCTGATATAGGGTAGGATCTTGAGGAAATATAATTCTTTTAAAAGCTACGAGTAACATTTTTCTTGGAGAAGCTGCATTTGGTCTTTAGCTCTATGCAACAACTCAGCCCAGAAAAACAACACATGAAAAACAGTTATTCTGTCTTTTAAAAGTTTTTAATATGCATGATAAAAAGTAGCAATGAAGAGATTTATGGTTTTGACAAAAACAAGACAGTTGTCAAATTTTGTTTCCATCTCTTTTTTTGGAAATGATCCTTTTCTTGTTCTTTTCTAGGAGCATGATGGGGTATCTCTTATACTAATGGTCTTATTCTGAATAACTTCATTTTCATCAACCTACTGATTTTTCTCATTTCTAAATTGGAGGGCTTTTCCAGTTAAGGAAACGAGTGGGGAAAATCTTCACAGAGGAGAACAGATATTTGTGGGGAAAAGAGTTCTAGAATTCTGTCATATCTAACACTTCCAAGATTTTTAAATTTTTTTTTTTTACAATTGTACTTATATTCAATTTGTGAGGTTTTTTTTTTTAATTGTTTCAGCTGATAAAGCAGTTAAATACATAGTTTCCAAAGGCCAGGAAACTCCCTCTTTTAAAGTACTTGCCCCCCTTAACTTCTAGTAGGAATTATATACTGACTTTAAAATTTTTGTTTGCTATTTTCCTGGCATTTGAGTTATTTATTATGGTTTTATGGATAAGCATCATCAAGACTATCCTCCAGAAAGAAAAAATAAAAGAAATCCAAAACAATCATGATTAATAGGGATTACAGCTGTGATGTTTATTATACTAATTAATAATAATAATAATAATTAGACATTTGTATAGCACTTGAAGATTTGCCAAAGTGGCTTACATCCATTATTTTATTTGATCCTCACCAACAACCCTGAGAAAGTGTCAAAAAACTAGATGATGTCAAATATTACTTCAGCTACCTCAGATGTGTGATCCAGAGCAGGTTCTTTAACCTCTCAATGTTTCCTCATCTGTAAAATGAGAAGGTTGGACTTGATTTAAGGTTCTTTCCAGCTCTAAATCTTTGATTCTATGATGCAAACCTAGTGGTCCATGTAGTTGATGTAATTCATGGCTCATCAATTTTCAGGTCTCTTATCCTGGCTAAGGACCAGGATCAAGAACTCCTTTGGTTTGTTTAGAGTATTGGGATTCATTATTGCCTCAGATACTTTGTATCTGTAGGATCTGAGTGCCTTAATCCATCTTCAATTTTCTCATCTGTAAAATGTGGATTATAATAACTATAGGAGCCACTTCACAGTTGTGATGAGATTATAGATGCAAAGCATTTTATAAAGACATTAAGAGCCTAATCAGTGCTGGTTATTCTCTAGTTTGTATTCCTACCTAGCTGTCTATTAAATATTAATATCTATGAAGTACCATGATTTAGTCTTAGATTTCAGTGTCTATACTTTTCAGGAGGTTGTTTTATGATCATATTTGGATGTGTTTGTCAGTTCTTTTGACAAAAACTTCTGTTAGTGTTTCTTACATTCCTTCTTTCATCTCTATTCTAATTGCCATGATCTGAAACTACTGGATCTGAGATTGAGTTCTAGTTCCATGTGTTCTTGGGCAAACCTTGAGTTCTGGTTCTGTGTGTTCTTGGGAAAAACACCAAACCTTTGGACCTCAATTCTTCATGTAAAATTAGGTAGTTAGACTAGATGAAGAGTAAAGTTCTTTTTGACTCTTTGAGTTCTGGTTCTGTAAGTGACTAATTGTGTTCTTGGGCAAACTTCTGAATTTTTGGACCTCAGTTTTTTCTTACATGTAAAATCAGGTAGTTAGTCTAGATGATGATTAAGGGTCCATGATTCTGGGAATTAATCTTCCAGCCTATCCAGTCTGTCTCTTCTGTTGTCTTCTCTGCATCCCTTCCTACCCTCCCAGTTTAATTCATTCAGCAAACTATTTCCAGATTCATCAAATATCCAGCTTAATTCTTTACCATTCTTTAATATATTAACTCTACATTACAGTCATTCTATTATCCTAGGCTTCCCTACCTCACTTCCCACATGCCTACTTATTTCCTCCTGGTTTTTTTTTCATGCTCTCTTCTATCCCTAAAATATTCTCAGTCAGTTAATCAGTAAACATTTACCTATTGTCTTCTATGTGCCAGACAATATGCTAAGTTCTGAGGACTCAAATGAGATCATAATCATAATTAATTTCTTTTCAGTGAGAATCATAATTAAGACTGTAGGCAAGCAACTATGTACAAACAAAATATGTAAAATATACATTGAAAATAATCAATAAAAGAAAGGCAAGAGCATTAAGGGGATGCTCATAGAAGGTGGAATGTTAGCTGGGACTTAAAGGAAGCCAGGGATAAGGAAGAAGAAAATTAGTCCTAGGAGAACATCCAATGAAAATGCTTTGGAGTTAAGAGATGAAGTGTTGCAGGAGTAGCCAGGATGCCAGTGTTACTGGTGGGGAGTGTATGGAGATGGCAGATAGGTATTGAGGATGTAAGAAGACTAGAAGGGAGGCAGGGGCTGGGATAGGAGGCTGATCAGGTTAAGAAGGGCTTTGAATGCCAAACAGAGAAATTGATATTTGATCCCAGAGGCAATAGGGAGCCATTGAAGTTTACTGAATAGTTTGTCTTCATTTCTTCTTTGCCCCTAGTATACTTCATACTTTAAAACTGTGTCCACAATAATATCTCCATTTTCAAAATCCTTTTCCATCTAATGGTTGTATTTCACGAATAGCTCATTTTTAATGTACTGTTCTAGTTCTAGTTTAAAATTCTCTGTTTTATAATTTAGTACTTTTTCAGGAAGTAATATCACTTGATCAAGTGTTTATTAATTTCTTACTATGTGGTAGGTACTATGATAAGCTCTGAGCATTAAAAAATGCAAAATATAATTCTGTCTTTAAGGAACTCATATTCTAATGGAGTAAAACATGCAAATAATTAGGGACATGTAAAAAGTAATGTAAAGTAAAAGTAAAATAAGAGGGAAGACACTAGTAGTGGAGAAAGCCAAAAAAAGTAGTCTGCTGAAGGTGGAGTTTGAATTGCATAATGAAGGAAGCAAGGGAAGTAATGAGATAGAGCTGGTGAGGAAAAGCTTCCCAGAGATTGGGGGAGGGAGCAGAAAATCAGGAGAATGTAGTACCATATAGCATCACATAGACCAGAAGAGCTGAATTGTAGCGAAGAAGAATACAGAGTAAGTTTTGTAGTGAAGAAGAATAGAGAGGAAGTTTAAATAGAAATTTGTCTCATTTAGTTGTATTCCCTAGACTAGATTGTGAACTCCTTCTGGGACTGTATTTATGACTTTTATATTTCACTGATGCTAGGCATATATATTATTTATATATAATAGATGCTCCTTTGATATTTGATGTTTGATAAAAGGAATTAATTAAATTGTTTATACTGCTGTTACTTATTTACATTTAAATCAGAATGAAATTTACTGGACTGGTACTTTTTGGTTAAGGAACCCAGTTTTATTTTGATTGTGAATTGTGCTTATGATGACTGCTTTTCTTAGAAAAAGTGTCAGTCAGGAGTGAAACAAGGTTGCCCACTATCACCGTTACTATTTAATATTGTATTAGAAATGCTAGCTTTGGCAATAAGAGATGAGAATGAGATTAAAGGAATAAGAATAGGCAATGAGGAAACCAAATTATCACTCTTTGCTGATGATATGATGGTATACTTAGAGAACCTCAGAGATTCTACTAAAAAGTAATTAGAAACAATCCACACCTTTAGCAAAGTTGCAGGATACAAAATAAACCCACATAAGAAAAAGTGTCAGTTTTTATAGAATCTGTCTAGGATAAACATGGCAAAATACTCTTGTTTTCTAAGAATATTTTTCAAAAATTTAAAGTAGAATAGGAATTAAATCAGGCATAAGTTGCTGGATTTCAGCTTTGAAATACTTTTTCCCACCAATTTGACATAGTTTTATTTATGTCATTAAATATCTCCTAATTACTTATAAATATTTTTTAAAATTCTGAGTTCTAAATGTTCTTCTTCCTTCTTGCCAGTATATCCCACTCCTTCAGCAGGAAAACAATATGATGTTGGTTATAAATGTGGAGTTATATAAAATAAATGTCCATTTACACATATTTTTGTAAAAGATACACACACACACACACCACACACACACACACACACACACACATCACACACCCCAAGAAAAATAAAGTAAAAAAGTACGCCTCATTCTACACTCAAAGTTCATCATTTAGCATTTTTCATCATAGATCCTTTGGAATTATCTTAGATCATTGTTTTGATCTGAGTAGCTAAATCTTTCATAGTTGATCATTATAACATCGTTGCACAGTGACTTCCCAATTCTTTTCACTCTACTTTGTATTGGTTCATGTAAATCTTCCCAGTTTTTTTCTGAAACCATCTTGTTCATCAGTTTTCATAGCAAAAATAGTATTCCATAATGGCCATATACCACAATCCAATTCTCAATTAATGGGCATTTCCTCAATTTCTAATTTTTTACTATTATAAAAAGAGCTGTACAATATTTTTGTACAAATAGGTCCTTTTCCCTTTTCTTTGATCACTTTAAGATACAGGCCTAGAAGTAGTATTGCTGGGTCAGAGAGTATATACAGTTTTATAGCCTTTTGGGTGTAGTTCTAAATTGTTTCTAGAATGCTTGGACTAGTTCACAGCTCCACCAACAATGCATGAATATCTCAATTTTTTCCTTACCTCCAGAATTTGTTATTTTTCTTTTTTTGTCACATTAACCAATCTGATAAGTATGAGATAGTATCTCATCTCAGAGGATCTTAATGTGCATTTCTCTAATCAATAGTGATTTAAATTTTTTTTATGTGACCATTGATAGTTTTGATTTCTTTTTCTGAAAATTGCCTATTCATGTCCTTTGACCATATATCAGGGCATGGTTCATATTTTTACAAATTTGGCTCAGTTCACTGAATATTTGAGAAATGAAGTCTTTATATCAGAGAAACTTTAGCAATGGAATGTTACCATATCAGTAAGCATCTGCTTGGATGAATGGGGGATTTTAAACACATACAATACTCTTTTCCCTTTTGGAAATCTAGTTCTACATGATTCTCTTTATTTTTTTTAAATGGGTCTCCTCATTTTGCCCAAGCTGGAAGTACAAGTAGTGCCTACTCACAGACATGTTCCTACAACTTGGGAGCTTTAACTTTTCCCATTTTTTAAAATTAAAAATGCTTTTTATTTTCAAAAAATATGCATAGATAATTTTCAACATTCACCCTTGTAAAACCTTGTGTTCCAAAAATTTACCTTCCCTTCCTTCCACCCCTCCCGTTGACTACAAGTAATCCAATATATGTTAAACATGTGCGATTCTTCTATATATATTTCCACAATTATCATGCTGCACAAGAAAAATCAAGAGATATTTTCTTTATCTATTAAAAGAAGGAACGCAAAATCTTGCCCCATTTCTGACCTGTGCCAGTTAAATTCTCCTTAGCCAATTCGGTGACTTGTTTCTGGAGCTTACCATATTGATTCTGAATTTTAGTTCAAACACTTGATTGGCAAAGCCCATTGCATCTGAGTTTCCTTGGCACTTGGAATTATAAGCATTTTGTCACCAACCCAGCACATAGATATTTCTAATTGAGGTTTTTGCAGAATTTTAAAAACTCCAAACCTCAATTATATTATTTTACTATATTATTTAAACAGCCTCCAATTTTCAGTAGTATTTTTGACTCTTCCTGACTTTGAGTAGATATGTTTTTCTTTTTTTCCTTTCTTACTTTGAATACTGTCATTCTATCCTCACTTGAAAAATTATATTTAATCACTAAGACTTGGGAGTTATACCTTTCTATTTGTCTTTGATGTTTGATGTTGCTATGGTTTCTTAAAAATCTTCCCTACCATGACATCTTCTTAAATTTAATGCTGTTATTTAGCTGAGAGATTCTAATAATCTTAGGCATTTGAACAGAAAGTTTGTGTTTGAGCCATAACTTTAATAGTCAACAAGCATTTATTAAGCACTCACTGTGTTTCAGGCAATATATTAAATATTGGAGATACAAAGAAAGGCAAAAGGCAGTGCTTCTCCTCAGTGAACTCACTGTCTAATGGAAGAGAAAACATGCAAACAACTATGTACAAACAAGATTTAGAGAGGATAGATTGTAGATAACCAACAGAAAGAAGATTCTAACATGAAGGGGGGATCAGGAAAGATTTCTTTTGGAACATAGAGTTTTATCTGGGACTTGAAGAAATCCAGGATGCAGAGATGATGAAAAAGCATTCTAGGAATGGGAGGAGACCATGTGAAAATACCAAGAATTGGGAATAAAAGTATCTTGTGTGAAGGCCAGTAAGGAGATAGTAGCATTGGATTAAAGTGTATATGGTAGTGATTAATATATAAGAGGTAAGATTGGAATCATTCATTTTCAGGGCTCTTTCCAACATGATTATTCTATATCCTACAGCAGTAGGACTTATCTTTTTATTTACATATAAATATGTAAATATGTAAATTTGGGTCTTTTCTAAATATATAAAAAGAGCTAACACAATTATAAGCCATATATTGTGACTTTGGCAGCAAGAAGAAAGTAAAATTAAGAATAAAATAATGACATTGCCTCATTGGCAGAGAAGTGGCAATGCCAATTTATAATTTACTATATCAATTCTGCATTTAGTAAAGAACTTATCAAAGTTCTCAGCCAGTTTTTCCTGCCCCTGTTTCTATTTATCCTACATCAGAGTTGGCAGATTTGTCAATATGTAGCTTACAGGGTTCCATTTCTGTTTAAGTTTGATTCCAGCATGTTAGATCATAAATGTTAGAAATGGAAGGAATCATATGAATTAGGTAGCCCACTTTTGCCATCTACTTTTTGTCCAAATTTTATGAGGGAGGAGAAGTGTATGTTCAGATTTCTGATTTAATCAGTATGGACAACTCCCTATGTGGAAATTCTCTATGTAAAACTATTGGACAACTGGTCTATTACTTATCACTCTGGAGAGTTGCCTGAGACTCTTAAGTAAAGTTTGCTTGTCCATGATCAAAAAACTGGTATGTGGCAAAGGCAGGGCATGAAACTAAGTCTTCCTAAATCTTAGAACTAAACCTTTATATGTTATACCATGCTACCTCTCTCTCCAGATAAAATGAGCTTTTTTTTGAGAATCCTAATGTTGGATATATGTTACTTAATGTATAAGAAAACATATAAAATCAAAGGTCTGTTTAAAAAATGTGAAGAATTTTGTTGTTAACCAATTTAGGCTAGTGCCTAACTCTTGGTTTCAAAATTTAAATGCAGAAATATTAATGATGATAACACTGTAAAGTGTTTGAATGACAAAATATATAGCCTATTTAGAATTGGTATTGAAAAGATACATTTGTTGGGGCTTTCATAAAGGAGATTAATAAGGAGCTAGATTCAATGGCCCCTGAAATCCTTTTCAATATAAAGTTTCTGACATTATTCTTAGTGCACATTCGTAAATACATAATTGTTTTTTATTTTTTTTATTTTATTTCTGCCATTCTTTTTTGTACAAGAATGACATTTGTTTACATGACCGCTCATAACTGGAGAAATATGGGAGAAAGGGGGAAACTGTAGGAGTGAGGAAATCTCTCCCTCTGCTGACCCACTCATAGATCATTATTTCAATGATCTATAATTGTGGGGTGCTCCTAGAACCAATATAGATCTTATCTCAGCCTTCATGAGTTGCTGTAGACAGAACATTCATTATTCTGCAGATAACCTGGTAAGCAATCTATCAACATTTATCTAACCCTGTCCTTAAATGGAGAAATTATATAGTCCATTTCTAGATCCATACTTCACAGTCTTTGCAACTTGCTGAAATCACCATAACTTCACACTTAGCAGCATGGACTGCTCTACCCTAAGCCATGTAGCAAAGAAATGTATGACTTTAAATAAAATAATGATGATGATGATGATGATGATAACTTCTAGTACTGGCAATTTATAAAGCTCTTAAAATATCCAGAGCACTTAATATCCATTATCTCATTTGAGCCAGCAACATGGAAAAGATAGATACTTTGACTATTATTATTTCTATTTTCCAGGTGAGGGAATTGAAGCTCTGAGAATTGAAGTGACTAACCCATGGTCATACATCTAATGAATGGACCTGGGTCTTCCTGACTCCCAGTTTTGCAGTTTATCTGATTCGACATGCCTGGAACTATTTATTAATGTGACCTATAAATTTATCAGCTCTTCATTCAGTGTATGTGTATTTTTGTTTTATAAAATCAATTATCTCTTTTCTAATCTAAACATTGAATAACAATTTCTTTAAAATTAGAACATAGTTAAATTGCTTTAAAATCACTTGATTGAAGATTCTTGAGTCTAGTTGTTTTTCTCATTAGTCAGTCAATAATAATATGTTAAATGCCTGAATGTTCCAGGAGTTTTACTAAGTATTGGTGATACAAGGAAAAGCATGAGATAATCCCTGCCATTAAGACAACACATCAAACAGAAAACACATAAAAAACAATCCTTGCCAGAATCTGAAAAATAGGAGGCAAGGAGGGGGAAGGTATCTGATCTGGGAGAATGATGAAATCCCATGGGAAAGTGTATAGTCTTCTGGGAATTGAAAGATAGTTGGTCTGAATATCCTTAAAAGATGGAGGATCTAGAAGAAGCTCTCTGCTCTCCATCTTCTACCATCTTCAGTCAGAAAGAGGTTGGGGCTTCAGGAGAAGGGGATTCTGGGGAGGTATGAGCATCCACAGCTTATCAACCAATTCATCAACAAACATTTATTGAGCAGCTACTGTGTGACAGCTATAGGCTAGGAGCTTGGAAACAAATTTGAAAATGAAACAGTCTTTGCCTTCAAAGAGTTTAAATTCTGTTGGAGGCAACAATATATACACATAACTAAGACTTGCTAAAATTTTGATTGAAGGAAATAATGAGCAGCCAAGGGTCAAAGAGAGTACCTAAGTTTTAAGCTTGAGAAAATGGTGAAACCATTGACAGAAATAAGGCCGAAAGAAGAATACTCTTGGTGAGGAAACATGAGTTTAATTTAAACATATTGAATTTAAAGCTTAAACATGTTAGGAACACACAAATGGAAGTCAGAGCTGAGATTGACAAACCTTTTGCAAATTTATAAGATGCATTATTAAAGGAATATTTATGAAGAAGTAGTCATAAAAACTAAACTTATTTTTTTTGACAGTTACTAGACTATTAGATCAGGAGAATGTATTAGATGTAATATTCCTGGATTTTAGTGAAGCTTTTAATAGTGGTTATCTTTGTGAACAAGAGAGTACAGTTGGGTGGATTCAGAGTCACTCAAATAGCAGTCACTAATTTCTGCTGTCAACTAGGAACAAAATCTCTAGTGGAAATCTCTTTGACCCTATATTCAAAAGATTTAGGAATGATAAAAGTGGAAGGAGAGATATGTATATTAAGTCTCTAAATAATGTAAAACTAAGAGGATTAACTAATGAGTTGGATGACAAAACTTGTGACAGGCTAAAATAATAAATCAAATGATTGAGGAATACATATACATGGATTCCTATATTGATTCAAAAAAAATCTACTTTCCTAGTAGAGAATGTCAAGACAATAGTTCCATGAAAAAGATTTGAGGCTTTTAATGGACTTCAAAGTCAGTTTGAGTCAATGGTATGATATGGCAGCTACAAAGACTTAATTTAATAGTAGGCTGCGTTAAGAGAATCAGGGAGGTATAATGGGTTCTCTTTTACTGAGGGTCTAACAGAATAATGACTTGTTAATGATGTAGAAGAGATTCCTGTTTAGAAATGTGCTAGACTTGATGACCTCTGAGGTTGGTCAGTTGTCCTTCACTCTCAAAGAGTACAAAAATAACATCCCTGTGTTAAGAGTTGAGTTCCAGTGTGTTCGACTATGGCTGATCAGACCAATGTGAGCATGGAGAGGGACATGTTGGACAAAATAATCCCATGGACATTTGGGGTAGCTTCTCTAACTTTGCTCATCTTGTGTTTCTTGAACTAATTCAGTTCTGCTTTGCTCATGGAACAATTTCTCTGATGAAGGCACGCCATGTCGGGTAGTTTTGTGCCAGTGTCTAGCTTCCGAATTAAAATAGTTCTGTGAAATTTACAGCAGACAATTGAAATGATGTTGGTTAGGGCTTGAGATGTAGAACTGGGCAATGGGGATTTCAGGTGTATTCCTTGTTCTGCCACTAATCAAGGAAAGATTAATTACAATGAAAAAAATGACACCTGTATTCAGACTATAAAATTTGCTTAGTCAAAGATTCTTGGAATTGAAGGAATCTTGGAGATCATTTTAGTCCAATGTACTCATTTTAACAGATGAGGAAATTGAGACCAAGGGATTTAAATGATTCTTTTGAAGCTTCTTTTAAGATTCATTTCAATTCAGAAGATTGTTGAAAAAAGTTTTCTCTGCGTACACCTCTTTTTTTTTTTAATTTTTATTTAATAATTACTTTATATTGACAGAATCCATGCCAGGGTAATTTTTTTTACAACATTATCTTCTTGCACTCGTTTCTGTTCTGATTTTTCCCCTCCATCCCTCCACCCCCTCCCCTAGATGGCAAGCAGTCCTATATATGTTGGATATGTTGCAGTATATCCTAGATACAATCTATGTTTGCAGAACCGAACAGTTCTCTTGTTGCACAGGGAGAATTGGATTCAGAAGGTATAAATAACCCGGGAAAAAAAACAAAAATGCAGATAGTTCACATTCGTTTCCCAGTGTTCTTTCTTTGGGTGTAGCTGCTTCTGTCCGTCATTTACCAATTGAAACTCAGTTAGGTCTCTTTGTCAAAGAAATCTACTTCCATCAAAATATGTCCTCATACAATATTGTTGTCGAAGTGTATAATGATCTCCTGGTTCTGCTCATTTCACTTAGCATCAGTTCATGTAAGTCTCGCCAGTCCTCTCTGTATTCATCCTGTTGGTCATTTCTTACAGAACAATAATATTCCATAACATTCATATACCACAATTTACCCAGCCATTCTCCAATTGATGGACATCCATTCATTTTCCAGTTTCTTGCCACTACAAACAAGGCTGCTACAAACATTTTGGCACATACAGGTCCCTTTCCCTTCTTTAGTATTTCTTTGGGATATAAGCCCAATAGAAACACTGCTGGATCAAAGGGTATGTACAATTTGATAACTTTTTGGGCATAATTCCAGATTGCTCTCCAGAATGGTTGGGTTCACAACTCCACCAACAATGCATCAGTGTCCCAGTTTTCCCGCATCCCCTCCAACATTCATCATTATTTTTTCCTGTCATCTTAGCCAATCTGACAGGTGTGTAGTGGTATCTCAGAGTTGTCTTAATTTGCATTTCTCTGATCAATAATGATTTGGAACACTCTTTCATATGAGTGGTAATAGTTTCAATTTCATCCTCTGAAAATTGTCTGTTCATAGCCTTTGACCATTTATCAATTGGAGAATGTCTGCGTACACTTCTTAACACATATTGTGGAAACACATTACTGGAGTAACTTTGGTTTAAAACAACTTCAGTGCTGTCTTTTGGTCTATAGAGTCAAATGATTTATAGTAGCTAAATCTTGCTGTCATTTTTATGATTGTAAAAGCTTTCTTATTCCATTATCTTGTTTTTATCATGCACATCCTCACTATGTGAACAGTTATTTTCATAAGCATTTTATAGTGGTTAGAAAGTTAACATTTTTTGATAGTTGCTGATGTGGTTTTTTTGTTGTTATTGTAGCTATTTTTCTATTCCTTTTGTATTTTCCCATCTGAGATTTCTTGAATGTCTTTCCTTTAATATTTTCTTTCTTATAGTATAGATTTCTTCAATGTACAATTGTCATTCAAAGTCTTTCCTAATCTATCTACAACCTACCTTTCAAACTTAATTCCTACTATCTATTACTCTCAGAATGAACCTTAAAAAAAGCTCAGTATGGGTTATTTATTTACCACTAAGCCAGACTAATTTCTGTGTCTATGCTTTTCTATATTGCTTTATTTCTAACTTGGAATGTCCTTCTCTTCTCTGAACCAAAGATTGTCTATCTATTCATTGTTCAGATCCAGTCCCACCTCTTATACAAAGCTTTCTCTTGACATTGTAGTCATAGAGAATATTCCATCCTTTAATTTAAACTCTTATTTTTCGTATTCTTTTGTCTTTGAATAATATATTCTGTTGCATCATTATTGAATGGTTATATGCTTATATTTACCTGGCCACACAAATGTATATTCTAATATGTTTCTTTTGTCTAGCACAGTTAATATATTATAGTAGGAACCAAAACTCTGTTAATGAAGAATTGAATCTTTCCCAAGAAAGAAAATCAAGTCTTTCTTTTTTAATTTTCTACAATTAAGTTTGTTGGTGGAGATTTTATTTTAATCTAATAAGGATTTTAGTTACCCAAAATTTTCTAATTTCTTTTAAATATTTATTATTTCTCTTTTACTCTTCCTCTCTGTTAAATAGTAAAAAACAGAACATTCAAACATAACAAGCATGCTTATTCCAGCCATGCTTAAAAATATGCCTCTCTGCATTTTAAGCACATGCTTCACCTTCAGTCCTTTGTGCGTATAGTTATTGCAGTCATCTAAGTTCCAGTGTCTTATAAGATTGCTTTTCTCAATAATGGAGTTGTCATAATATAAATTCTTTTTCTAATTCTACTCACTTTACTCTATATTACTTCATAGCTCTTACTGGGTTCCCTCTAAAACTATTCATTTTGCCTTTTCTTTTAAAAATATTTTATTTTTATATTTCAAGTTATGTGCTTTTTAAAAATTAATCTATCCCAAAACCCATTATTGTTGCCCCCAAAGAATAAAATTTAAAAATAGTTTGGAAAAATAAATTCCCATATTAGCTCATGTATGAAAAGATATGTCTTTTTAGTTAACTAACTACCTTTCTTTCAGGAAATAAGACGCATGTTTCATCTTAATTCTTTTTGGATTTGTGGTTGATCATTGTGTTGATCAGAGTTGTTTTTCTTTTTAATGTTGTATCATATAAATTGTTTTGCTCATTTTATTCTGCATCAATTTATAAAGGTCTTCCTAATTTCCTTTGAAATTGACCATTTCATAGCTTTTTTATATCTCAATAATCTTACCTTAAATTAAATACCATAATTTGCTTAGGCATTCTTCCATGGGAGGAGGATATCTTTTTAACTTACAAGTTTTGTTACCATGAAAAAAGAGACTATATATTTTTGTACATATAGATGCTTTCCCTCTTACTTTCTGGTATAGCTTGTGAGTGACATGCCTGGGGCAAAGGGTATGGACAATCTGGTAACTTTCTAGGAATAGTTCCAAATTGCTTTCTAGAATTACTGGACTGATTCATAGCTCAACGCCAGTACATTAGGAACTCTTTCTATGTCTCTTCCAACATTTTCCATTTTGTTCTTTTGTTACTTTTGCCATTTTGAAAAGGACTTGAACTTATATATCTGTAATTTTCAGTGATTTAGACAACTAGACAGAGTGTAGTAGGTAGAGTACTGGAGCTGAAATCAGGAAGTTCTGAGTTTAAATCTGGTCTCATAGATTTTTTAACCTGCTTCAAAATTTCCTCAGGGTAAAATCAGGAAATAGCAGTTATTGTTGTGAGGATAAAATAAGATGATATTTGTAAAGTATTTAGCACAGATCGTGGTACCTAAAAATTATTTAATAAATGCATATTCCTCTTTAGAAAGGATTTTTATATGATAGCTGATAACTTGTATTTCTTCCTTTGAATATTTTCTGTTCATATGATTTGACCATTTATCCACAGGGAAGAAGTAGCTTTTAATTTTAAAAATTTGAATCAATTCCTTGTATTTCTTAGATATGAGATTTTAATCGGAGAAATTTTTGTTTCAAAGATTTTTGTAACATTACATTTGTTTGTGTAAAATCTTTTTATTTTATGTAATTAAAATTGTCCATTTTATCTTAAACTGACACTTGTTTAGTCATGAACTCTTCTCCAATCCATATATCTGAAAGATAATTTCTTCCTTTCTCTAATTTATTAACGATGAGATCAATTTAATCAAGTACCAATTTAGATCTCATCTTAGTATTTTGATTGAGGTGTTGATCTAGCATTCATTTTCCCCAGATTACTGTCCAGTTTTCCCAGTAGTTTTCATCAAATAATGAATATCCCTACTAACTGGGGTCTTTAGATTTTTTCAAAATACCTTGCTATTTTAACTGTTTGCTTTTAAATATTATATATATCTGATCGGTTCCATCAATCAATCTCTTTTTTTCAACCTGTACCAAATCGTTTTAATAGTTACTGTTTTGTATTACAATTTGAGATCTGATACTGATAGATGTCCATTCATTCTCCTTTTTCTCATTATAACTTTTGAGATTCTTTACCTCATTTGAATTTTTATTGTGATTTTTCCCCCCTTAACCCTTGTGAGAGTTTGATTGGTAGTACTGAATTAAGTAAATTAATTTGGGAAGTGGTGCAATTTTTATTGTGTTATGATGTATTTAGCATATAGCCTGGTACACAGAAACTGCTTAATAAGTTCAAATTCCACTTTAGAGAAATTTTATATTATTGTTGATAGCAGCTTGGGTTTCTTCCTTCAAATATTGTCTTTTATTATGTTGTTTTGATGTGCCCATAAGTACTTAATATTTTTCCAGTATTTTAGATCTGTATTTCTGCAAAGAGTATTTAAAGTTAGATTCATATGGTCCTTATATGAATCTTAGTATATATGCTCCCCAATATACTATAGCTTCTTTAATTATTCAGAATAGAATTCTTTCTAATTTTTCTGAGTTTTGTTGGTTGCTGAAATAAATAGTTTTTACACTGAATTTTTATTGGCTTTCCTAGGGTTCTGTGAGTATATTATATTATCAGCATAAAATGATCATTTTGTTTCTTTTTTTAACTATTAATTTTTAATGACTCATTGATATTCATTACATTTATATACCATGATTTATTTAGCCTTTCCCAGTTGATGGAAATCCCTTTATTTTCTTCTTACTATGAAAATAGCTGTTAAAAATATTTCTGTACATAGTTACTTTTCCTTTTTCTTTTATATCTTTGGGGTCTGGATCTGGTAGTGGCCTGGCTGGGTCAAAGGATATTTAATTTCTTTCTAATGAAAATGCTTGTAATGACATGGGATCTCTTCAAGGGTGATGATCAAATAACTAAAGATCGAATACCACATGTAGAAGACTAGGGTAATTTTGTCCACAAAGGATACATTCCTACAACATCTTTTACTGTAGTATTTGGATTCTTAGCCAGTTACTTAATATTCCCAGGCAATTGCTTCTAGTACTTCTGGCATTTGACGATTTTAGGAAGATATTCTTCTAGTACTGGGTATTTAGAATCACTTTATATTTCATATATTTCATAGACTGGCTTCATATTTAAAAGTGTTAGAAAAGACAGGGAGAAATTCAAGGAAAAAATTGGGGGAGAATTTATATTCCGAAAGTCAAGAAGTGTCAATTTCAAAGTGAGTGGATGATTTTAGTTTTCTATACCGAAGAGAATAAATATGAATGATTTATATAGGCTGATGTAAATTAATGAAAACACTAATTTGGGTGTTATAATGATAATTTCCTTTAATTATCCATGCATAATTATCTTCACAATGCAAGTTTTACTATCTGAAAACCAAACCAAACATGACATTTTGGGAATTACTTGACATATTTTTGTACCGTAGTTTTAAATGACTAAAACATAGAGAAAAATTAGAATTATAGCAGAATTTTCCTCAAAAAGTTTATAGTTTTAAGAACAACTAAAACAATAGTGATGATTGAGTCCAATTGGATGTCAGTAGTCTGTCATATAATAATATAAAAATACATATTGAGTTTCCTTTGGAAAAAACAATATTGTTCTCTTTAAAATCTAAAATGAAGACCAGGGAAATTTGTTGCCGTTTTTGTCTTTGTATGGATCATAATATTTAATATTTACTTGCCAAGGTATTGTGCTGAGCACTTTTACGAGCATTAGCTCATTTGATCTTCACAGCAATTCTGGGAAGTAGGCGTTATTTTTATCCCCATTTTACCTGAGGCAGACAAAGGCTATGTGAGACACAGCTAGTACGTGTCTAAGACCAGATTTAAAGTGAGGTCTTCCTGACTTGAGACCAAGTTCACTAACCACTGAGCAACTTGGTGGCTTCTTACTTGCTCTTTGATTTTATTGATGTAGTAGAGTAGTGACATCAAACTCAAATAGGATTGGATCCCTATGGACTTCATGTTGACTTAAAAAACATTATTTGTGTTTTCTTGTATTTTAATTTATTTTCAAAAATTATTTCCCAAATATATTTTCATCTGGTTCCCCCAAACTTGATGGGTTGAGTATTTTGAACACTTTTCTGGGTGTAAAAAACCTCTTTACTTAAAAAAAAATTTTTTTTGGTAACCAGTCTATCTTAAAATTTCCTGAGGGAATATATGTTCCTATAGCCAGTTTTATCAGAGTTAGGACTTGAGCCTTAGTCTTTCTAATTCCAGTGACAGAGCCCTTTGTATTACACTATGAGGTCTCAAGAAATGCACATACTTTATCAAAATTGAAAAACCAAAAAGTGTTTTCTTGTAGTTGTAGCAATATTAATATAAATTTACTGTATTTACCCTAATAAACCACTACTAACATGATATCCATATCAATCGTGACATGTTGTTGAATTTTAATCAATGAACCCAAATAAAATCCCATTATAATAAGCTTTAAAAAGTTTATAAAAGAAGTAGAAATAGATGCTTTTAATATTGAATGAGTAAATTTATGGTTCTATATTAGTAAAAAAATTCTAAATTGTCATATAGTACAAAAATTGAAAAATTCTGTTGACATGGTAACAAGAAGTACAGGGGGAAGTAAAAATAGAATCTTTTCTAGTATCATGTTTTTTTTTCATTGTTTGCAATAATTATCATAAGTAATCAGGAATCATAGTTTTACAAACTTTTAAAAAACCAAATAAGATTAAAAGTATTTAAGGTACCTTTTAGCTTCGATTTGGCTTGGAGGTAGATAAAATAACTAAACTATATTAAAACTTTTAAAAGTTTATCATAATGCAATTTTATTTGGGTTGATCGATTAAAACTCAACAAATATTTGAAGGTTTGCTATTTGGTACAAGACACTATCATTAGATTGTGAACTCCTTTAAAATAGAGACTATCTTTTGCTTCTTCTTTATACATGGTTCATAGCACAGTAGTCCACTTAATAGTAGTGAATACTTAATAAATATTTCTTGATTGACTAACTGATAGATGTTGTGAGGAATACAAAAATACAAAGCTGAATGAGACAGTCTCTATCCTCAAGGAACTTATAGTTAGAAGATATAGAACAGGTACTAGTAAGGTAAGTATCTTAAGAAAGGGAAAAGTTGCTTTAGGAATTGAGAAGAAAAGAAAATTATATTTAGGTTGGCGACCTTAGCTGTGTGATCTTTCCAGTGTTGGTAATTGTCTGTGCCTCAGTTTTCCTTTACTTTATTTAAAGAATAGATTTAGTTATCCCTTAGGAGCCCTTCTACTACTAACATTTTCACTTAATAGTATTTTGTTTTTCCAATTACATGAAAAGACAGTTTTCAGCATTCATTTTTATAAGACTGAGAGTTCTAAATTTTCCCCTCCCTCACTTATGTCCCTTCTCCCCAAGACAGAAAGCAATCTAAAAAGGTTACACATATATAATTATTTTAAATATATTTCCATATTTGTCACATTGTGAAAGAAAAATCAGAATAAAAGGGGAAAACTATGAGAAAGAAAAAAAAAAAAAGAAGTAGCACTAACATTTTCAGTAATCTATAACTCTTTTGGATTCTTAATTTATTCACCTGTAAAATGAGGATAATAATATTCTGTGTGCATTACATATGGGCTAAAGTATGTGGGATGAGCTTTGTTCTTTTAAATCATACTCCAGATAAAAGTAATAAGAGTGTAGAGGCAAAGAAAGATTTTGCTTTTAAATCTACCTAACTCTTAATCTTCACATTGGTTAGTTATTTTTTAAATTTTTAAAATTTAAAATTTTATGTTTTTTAAAATAAAAAAATATCATTGCTTTTCATTTTTATATCACAATTATTTCTGGAAATATCTTTTCTGTCCCATTCCCCTTCATATTGACCCTCCATTATAACAAGAGCAACAAAAGTAAAACACCCAATATTTTGACTATTATATAGGGGTATTTGTGTATGTATGTGCATATAAGGTTTATCTGATAGTAGTTAACATGTATAGAGCACTTTCTATGCTTGATGTACTATGTTAAGTATTTTACAATTATTTTCTCATTAGAACTTTTAAAGAACTTGACAAAATGGATAAAGGGGAAAAATAAAAACGAGAAAATCCAGTATGGAACAAAAGTCTAGAAAATGATTGGGAATAGTCATTGGGGACTTTCACCTTATGTTTTGGCAGCCTTATTCTGTTGTAATGAAAAGAACACTAGATTTAGAGTCAGACGACATGGATTTGAGTCTCCATTCTGTCATTTACTATCTTAAGGCAGGTTACATGATGGTCCCTGAGACTCAGTTTTCTCATCTGTGAAATAGAAATGAAATTATTGTACATTCTCTACCTCACAGAATTATAATTAAGATCCAAGGAGATAATATTTTAAGGTACTTGATAAAATGATAGATTACCATAGGAATGGAAGCTACATTTATTGCTCATTCTTGTTATATATGTATTTTGATTTTTTTTGGAAATTTCTAAATCGTTTTCTTATATATTATAAAATTAAATTTCTTTGGTCTTATTTATTAAACGATCAGTACAGTATTTATATCCATAACTAGACTTTTTTTTAACCATGATTAGGTAACTGGGTTGTTTAAAAAAGAAACGCCCCCAGAATAGCTAATTTTTTTATAGTCACTACCCACATCTGACAAAACAGATTAGCAGCAGATTTCCAGAACAGAACAAATTGTCTTGATCCCTCATACCTAACAGATTGTTTTATGTCAGAAGTCTTGCTACTGTCAGAGAATGAGATTTCTTGATGAGACCTTATATTTTGACATAAAATCTATTAAGCTACAAGTTTTAAGGAGATTTTTCCTCCATTCAGATTGGGCTTTGCTTGATTATTATTATTATTGCTCAATTCAACAAATATTTATTAAACAATTACTGTGTGCCAGGTGCTGTGCTAACTGTTGGGGAAATTAAAAAATAAATAGTTCTTATTCTCAAGGGGTATATGTTTTACTGGACAGAAACAACATATGCATAGAAAATAAATACAAAATGTGTACAAAAATGGAGTTGGGGATAGAGGAGATGGGAAATGGCCATCATGGATAAGAAAAAACTTCATGTTAGGAGGAGGTATTTAAGCCAGGCCTTGAATAGAGTTAAGGTATCTTAAGTGGAAGCCTTCCAGATGTGGGGGATAACTTGTGCAAAAATATTAAGGCAGAACTATGTAGATGAAAGAACAAATAGACTTCTCTTGCTAGAATGGAGAGAGAAAGACAAAGAGACAAAGACAGAGAGAAAGTATGTAGTAAAGTGAAATTAATCTAGAAAGAGGGGCTTCAAATGACAAGCAGAAGCTTTTGTATTTGGTAGTAGAGGCAATAGGGAGCTTTGGCAGCAGGGAGTGATGTTCTCAGAATTGTTTTAAGAAAATCAGTTCGACAACTGTCTAATATAGGTTAGAAGAAGGAATGACTGGGAACAGGGAAATTCTTTAGGATGCTTTTGCAGTAGACAAGATAAGATTGGTGGTGGCCTGAACTAAGATGGTGACTGATGGAGAAAAGGTAAACAAATGGATAAAAGGAAATAATGTGGATCTGCTTTAAAAATCTTTGTCATAGGACATCTTAACTGCCAAATAAATGGTGATGTTCTATTTGGGGGGGGACTAAAATTGCAAGATTATAAACATGTAGAAGTATTACCTTTTCAATTAATTAATAACAAAAACATTAATCTTCAGTTTGGTTCTTATTGCCATAATTATTGTTGCTGCATATTTTTTCTAACTCAGATGTATTTGATATCAAGTTATTGCAGCAATGTGGCCCTATTGGGGAATTATAATGAAAGCTTTATTAGCCAGAATACTTTAGACTGGGTTGTTTTGTTTCCTTAAGTATCTGGTAAACTAAAGGGTTAGAAATGCATGTTTGTCTCTATCCTTGCTCATGTACATTCAGACCAACTCAGTGAAAACACTTTTTGAACTTTTTTTCTGAACTGTTTTAATTCACTTTCTGCCATAATTAATATGAGATTCTAAATACTTATTTCCTTTTGCTAAATTTTGCTAAATTATATTCTCATAGAACCATCATCATAAGCATCAATTTCATTTTATTGTAGATGTAGGAACTTTGTCAGAATATCACATTGTCCAAAAACATAACTTGGCTATTATTTTTAAAATATTTTGATTTTTAACAGTTTCTCTTACAGAAAGTAGAATGTCCCCCAGAAAACCTAGTCATTTGAAGTTTTAGTTTAATTCAGGTCACCAAATATATTAAATACTTGCTGTGTGCTGGCCTGGGCTATGTATACGAGAGAAAGGAATACAAATTAATTATTAATTCTTAGAATGTGTATTCCTTGGGAATAGTTTCATTCTTTCAACTCCTTAGCATTTAGTAGTTTTTATAGACACTTAATAAATTGGTTATTTGGTACCAGTTGCTGTTAGCGTGGTCACTTATATTTATTACAATTCCATAATATCAATTACTTTATTATTTCCTCAATCATTTGTGAAATGTTTTCTAGGTTCAGGCTTCTTATGGACGAAAAAAGTTACCATATACTTCTTTGAAGTATGTTATCTGAGGCAGGTGTTGTCGTGTTCAATTTTCAGTCTTCCCACTGCTTATTTATCTAAAAATGCTGATATGGGGGGCTCTTAGTTTCTGGAATAGTGGATTAGTGGGAGTGAAATTGGACCTCTTCAACAACAGAGTTTTTTGTGTGAACCTAAGATTTTAAAAATATTTTCTATTGCCATTATGCTTAGGTACTGCTTCCTTAGTGAAAAGCCCAGTGGAAGTATTTGTCTGATTTTAAAACTCTGAAAAATACTCTGCCTTTCTTCATACATCAACTATAAATTATTCCCCAAGGACTCCCAACCCATTACTATAATGGAAGTAGCAATAGTTAAGTGAAATAGTTAAGTGAAAAAGAAACTGGGGAAAAACCCCAAAACAAATGATTTTTAAAATATAAATCTGGTATAAAGTAACCTGGTTAGAATCATTTGTTAAGTTCTTTTTTCCATTTTCTGTCTTTTAAAATTGCATTCAGTCTTGCAGAGATGATGGCATATGCTGCTTGGATATTAATGTGTGACATTATGCTAAATAAAGGCTTCTTTACTTTAAAGAGAGAAGAAAGAAGCCAATGAATAAGTATATGGCTAGTGGAAATATTTGAAGTTCCCCAATCTTTGAAGTTCTGTCAGCCATGTTTTTATTTTCTAGTTTAGCATTTTAACAACCACTGTTCTTAAATGAAGAAATCTATTTAATAAGGGACTATTGTTGATTTATTTGTGATCTCTCTAAAAAAGAAATCACAACTGTTCATTGAGAATTTGTGGCTGTTTACAGATACAACAGAAATAAAGAAATCCCACACTCTGAATGGACTTGAATTTGAGAAGTAGGCTTAGGAAGGTTTCTTTATATTTTAAAAAATGTATTCCTTCTTAATGTCTGGGAAGTGTGGAAAGACCCATTAACATAGTGAATTTTTATGATTATGAAAAAGAACAATAAAATATCTTAAAGAAATCATGATTTCTATATCATATATGAGATTTCTATGAATTTGGGAAAACCTAATCACTTGCATTGTCCACCATTCCTAGGTTGGTTGCTAGAATGTCAAAGACTTCCACTAGCCATATACTTATTCATTAATTTTGGTTGAAATATACCTTTTGCTTTACCAACCTTTATTTCCTTCATTCTAAAAGCTCTTGGAAACCAATTTTTCATTGGCCATCCCACACTCATTCCTTTCATAAAATCATAAAATAAAGTTTTAGTCATCAAATCATAATTTATATACTGAAGGTTGGCTCATTTTTCTGTCTTTATCCATAATATTGTCCTCTTTCTTAGCTTGTAAGTATCAGCAGGGGCAAGGGCCATGCCTGTTTATTTCCAAAATACAGTATTTTTAAAAAGTGTGCTTTGGCAATAATAAGGAAGGATCAGCACAATACAAGATTAAAGCACTATTTCTGGGTATAATGGACTTCCTTTGAAACTCTGGATTTTATTCTTCTTGTTCATTAGGGATTGCTGCCAAGGTCACTATTATTTGTTCATCCTTTGCCTTTCTATGCCACCTTCTACCTCTGACCCCCAGTAATCTGTATTCTTCCCCATGTTCAAGTGAAACATGGAAACTAGTGAGACAATCACTTATTTAGTGACTCATACCTTCCACTTCAGAATCCTTCTGCAGTAACAATTCTGTGCATGCTACTGATGACCTCTGCCTCCAACAGTTCTGCTCAAGCCAATGTATAAATTTATAAATGTACCGTGAAATATAAAAAGTTAGTAAGCAATGCCATGCGAGAGATCAAATTAGCTTATTTTCTGTAATTATCAGTTTCCAGAATTTTGGTTTCATTGTGATTTAAGATAGATTCAATAATTTTTTTGTTATTATTGTTTGTCATACTAGATAATTTCTGTTTAAATTCTCAGTCATTAAGTTTTATTTGGAAAATAGGTCTTGATTTTATGGGAGAATAATACATAATATAGTTGAATTAAACAAAATGAATGGAATTCTTTGTTTTGTTTTGTTGGGGTTTTTTTTTTGAAAGACATGTATTACTAATATGTGAGATTCTTGGGAAAAGGGGCAAATTCCTTTTTTTAGTGATAACTCCATGGGGAACAAAATGATGGAATATTATTTTGTAATCTATAGTAATCTTATAGGAAAGTAAGTATAGAGTGAGTATATGAGTATAGTGAGTGTTTTGAGTATAGAATACTTTGTAAACTTTGTTGAGATACTACTATATAGATACACAGAATAAAGTTTGGCATATCCTTTCCAACTGAATTAAGCACTTTTTCCAGACGTGACTATTGGAATACAGAAAGTATATTGATGGTAAAAAAAAAAAAAAATTGAGTAGATTTCTACCAAAGAATTAGATTTGATGATTTTGAGAGGAAATTTGGTAACAGTTCCCTCTTGAACAAAGGACCTTATCTATGTTGTTTTGTTGCTAAAAGAAAACTGCTTGGAGAACTCTCCATCCATCTTGTATTTTTCCTGTTGTCCAATGTGGTCTGTTTCCTATTTGCATGATTTGCTGTTTTGCTCCTACTCATTCTGTGTTTCATTATCTAATCTCACTACCATGAATTAGGCATTCTGATAGAATTTAAAATAACTGTAAAGTTCTCCTACATATGAACCCTTTTCCCTCACTGGAACCGTTTTAAGAAATGTTGAAATTTTATTCAGTTATTTTTTCTTGAAAGTGTTTCACAAAGTGTTTATTAAAAGAGAAAAGCCTCAAAGAAAAAATGAAAAGATTGTTAATTGCTCTGATTAGGAGCATCATTGAGCTATATTGAATTACATAAAAAAGTACATTTTCCCTCCAAAGGATATTTGTCATTTAATTGTATTTAAGTTCAGCTGTGATATTGAAGTAAAATAAATTAGAAATTCTTTCTCCTTTTCACTTTCTAGTTGTGATTTGATTTTGAAATCTCTTTTTACCCATTGAACAATATAGTTGGTTAACTATGGATTATAGACAGATGCTTTTCTTATCCCCCCCACCTATTTAGTTTTTAAAATCTTATTTCACATATTTGTAGAATAATAGAATAAGACTGCTTTGAAGGTAGAGATTGCTGCATACACAACTGGAAGTTTTTGCTGACTGCATTTTAACAAAGATTTATTTCTCCTCTACACAGTCCCTTCAATCTGAATATGTTCAATACTAAAGCCTTGCTGCTTCGATGAAAGCTGTTCAGCCTTTAAGAGACTCATTTCTTCATGAGGAGGAACATTGTTGAGGGAAAGAAACTGCTCACTGGGAGGAGATCTCTGCATTCTTAACCTTATAATTAAAGAAAGCACTCAGATCAGACCTCAAGGAGAGACTTGAAACCAGAAAGCTCTGGTTAATGACTACTGTAAATGCACTGAATGTTTATGGAGATGTTGGGTGTGTTTTTTAAAGAAAATTTTCATGTCGAGCCTGGTGATGTGAAGGATTATTTTTAATGTATTTCGGTAATACACTTGTTATTACATTTCTGTACAGTGTTATATTATATATGTATTGTCAAGCTAAAGACTATTTTGGTAAATTTATAAATATGTAATTGTGTAAAGATTAGAATATATTTTGATTTAGATTTTCTTGCTATTTGCTACCAAAAATATGTATTTTGAACTTGCTAGGATGATTTTATCTATGATGAATAAATATTTTCACATAATAAAAAAGGGATGTAGGAGAAAAGAACAGAAGGAAAGGAATAATTTGATGGATCCACCATAAATATGATATAACCTGTTAAGTTTTTTGGGTAACAGTCTTATTTTACATAGTTTAGTTATGCAGGATTCTCACTAGCAAATGAGTGTATTGGTTGGTATAGTGCCAGTTTTTCTTTTTCTCTCTGTTCCTTTGTATGATCCCCTATTCATTTTTTGAGCATCTTGGTGTTCTTTGTTTTTTAAACTTCAAATCAGGCTACAAATAAAAGTTAACTAAAAATTCTCCCTTAGAACATAAGCTTCCCCTCTACTAGACAGCAGTGAAGCATTCCCAGAATTTTACATTTAAATTTGTTTTCAAAAGAAATTTTTTGGATTAGACTTCATTTGCAATATATGATTTTCTTGTTGCCTGTAATCTTGCACATTATATCAGTAGATTTAAGTCACAAAAGGACAAAAATTCACCAGATGCTGCTATACATCATTTCATTAAAAATTGTTTTAACAGTATGAGATCTTGATGCAGATTTGGACATTTTGGCAACATAATTTTTTTTAATGGCCATTAGTGTACATTATTACAGTTTTCTAAAGATTAATCATTCATTTCTTTATCAGTATCCCTAGACAGTATTTCTTTGGGAAAAAACAACCATGGGAATGCTTTTCCTGCTCTACTTAGGCTAGCATGTGAAATGTTAGCAAGAAGGGTTCATAGTACTTTATTCCAATCCTTGAGATGAATCTCTATATTTAATCAGATATTATATATGGATAGTTCTTATACCAACAAAATAACCCAGGGCTTTGTTTTACTTGAAAAAAATTATAGAAATAAATATTTGGCTTTGATTAGCTTAGTTTGGACTGTAAAGACTGAACAAAAATGAATAGACTGCAGGACTTTAAACTGTATCAGAAAGAAACCATAAATTTGCAGAAGGAAAATTGAAAAAAATTGTGAATAACTTTTTTTTAATAGAAAGAAGTATATTGTACAATTTATGTGTTGTTGTCAAAATGATCAGTGAATGAGTACAAAAAGATGATATATTATGACTATTGAAATATCAATTTTATGTGAATTGTTGAAGGAAATCTATTCATATCATATTTTCTGGGGTGGGGGGAAAATCATGTTGACATCTTTGGTCTGTGAACAGTGATTTGTGTGCAGCTATATTAAAATGACTGTAAAACTGACTACTGTAAATGTTCATGTTGTATGTGTGTATATGTGTCATTTGTACCTGCATATGTGTATGTGTCTTAATATTATTTGTACACATGTGCAAACACAGACACACCAAAAAGTATGTGTACATAGTATAGAAAATATAGAGCAAAATAATTCTATTCCAATTATTAAAAATGTTTGACATGTATTTTGTTATGAATAGCATACCTTCAAAGCTATATTTTGTTGTATTTTGAAGTGTAGATAAATACACTGCTAATAAATAATAAAAGTTTTATCCATTTAAATTATTCCTTGGCTCTCTTAACTTAGATATGTTTGCTTTCTAGGCTCTGATATCCTAATGTCTGTCTAGACTTTTAGCTTTTATACAGTCTGGCTGGCTGATGTCTTATGAATTTCTAAAAAAAAAATGCAGTTGTATGTTTTTATTTTACCATCTATTATCAGTAATTAGCCTTTTGTAAGGCTGTATGACAGAGTGTGTATGTCTGTATCCCTGACCTTGGAATTAGATCCAGAAAAGCCATTCAACTTAGTTTACCTGCAGTTCTTGTTGTTTAAATTTTTTTAACTTAAAATTTTTTGTCATTTCTAAACTTTCTCTTTTCCTTCACACTCCATACCACTAACATTGAGAAGGCAAGAAATATGATATTATATATATATATATATATGTGTGTGTGTGTGTGTGTCTGTCTATCTATCTATCTATCTATGAAGTCATGTAAAAAATTTCCACAAGAACCATGTTGTGGGAGAAAAAAAGACAAGAAAAATAAAATGGAGAAAAAAGTGCTTCAATCTTCATTCAGAGTTTATCAAGTCTCTCTGCAAATGGATAGCATTTTTCATCATGAGAATTTTGGAATTGTGGATCACTGTATTGATCAGGGTAGTTAAGTCTTTGACAGTTGATCATCATTATATTATTGCTATTGTACAAAGTACAAAAAAAGAAGTAGGAGAACTTCTGCTTATTCAACTTTGCACACCAATTCATGTCTTTCCATGTTTTTCTGCGAGCAATTACCTTCATCATTTCTCACAACACAATCACATCACAACCACATACCACGACTTTGGTTCAACCAATTTCCAGTTAGTGGGCATCCCCTCAGTTTCCAAAAAGCAGTGTCACAAATAGGTTTAAATGCAATTTTAACAAAATTAAAACATTCTCATTATTCACTAGATGCTATATAAATTTAATTTTTGAATATGAATTTCATTTGTGAGCCTTCCTCCATGAATTGTTCTAAGCATATCAGTAGGTTTTAGTATCCTCCTTTAACCAACTGCTATAGTACAAGGTGGACAGCATTTCATAATGATTCATGTTATAGCAAATGGAATTGTAGAATTTAAGAGTTAGATCTGAGATGTTATCTCATCCAGTTCTGTCTTCATTTTGTAAATAAATTCCTTCTGCTGGCACATTCTATTCTTTGATAATGCACAGCTGTTTTAATGGAGGGAGTTAATGGTATCCAAAGAATTGAGTTTTCTTCTTTAATCATACAACAAAATTTGGATAACAACATATCCTCAGAAGAGTAAGGATATTTCTAATTATTCTACAATATGAAGTTCCATATAAGATAAAGTATTTTTATTTACATGTAGTTTGCAAGTAGATTCCACGTGGAATCTAAAGTAAAAAATAATTGTATAAAATTATTTTGAGCTGAATTAAAATGTTAATGTATTCCTACCTAGTTGCTTCTTTAGGGAATGAATTATGTTAATCAGACCAAGGGGTAAAACAACTTTTATAAAAAGCATAAAACCTTCATTAAAAAAATGTTCAGATGGAAACTAATATTGGGTAGCCCGAAATGCTTCTAATTAGTAGCTAACTTGTAAGTTGCTAAAAAAGAAGTTAGCAGATAGCAGACTTTTCAGTAATCTATTTAAATTTATTTAAGCTTTAAAATTTTTTTTTAGATGGTTAGGTGTGGGAAGGGTATTAACCTAGACAACTGAATTGTTTAATTTTGGTCCACATTTGTCAACTATCATTTCTGGAGCTGTTTAAAGAATTTCTAAGAAGTGGGGATACAAGGGAAAAACTGTGGGGAACATGTTAATTAGAGAAAAGACTTTAGGTTCCAAATATTTCAATTTAAAAGTTCACTTCATTGCCTCAAAATTGCACTTTCTTCCCATATTGTCAAAAATAAAAAGCAAAAATGTAGAAATTTTGGGAAGTTGGAAGCCATGAATGAGGAAGTACACAGATGTAGGAAAGTTTTGTTAAAATATCAGGCTGCTTTGAAAATAGGGCATTTCAATTATGCAATGATGTCCCAGGAGCATATATGTGGAAACTTAATAACTCCTCTGATTCTAGCTAGCACAATAAATCTGAAAGGGTGAGATTTTTAAAAATGGCTTGGAAAAAGGAGCTTTCTTTTTTGCTCCCTTCCCTCAAAGGAAAAAAAAAAAAAAAGCCATGCTAGAGATGAGTTTAATTGGCCAAAAGTCAGAAAGTTCAGTTTTTAGGTTTCCACAGCAACCTTCACTGCCTCCTTTGTTTTGAATTACAATAGAGACCTCTTTGCATGCTTACACAACACTAGCAACAACCATTAGAGGGAATTTAAGAAAATGATTTTTGTTCTTCAAAATGAAGGTAGGAATCAATGGGATACAATTCAATTTATAGCACTTTCCAGTTTCAGTGGGAATGTATCATTTTTGCATTAATACACCTATTCTTTACTAATTTTAGTAATGAGAGATTTAATAAGATATTTTTTAATAAAATAAAAAAGCATGTAATTTTTAAACTGGCTGCACTTGGAAACCTACAAAATACAATGTGTTTTACACTTTTCTGCATGTATTTACATATGAAGCAAGACCTACTTCTGTAAATGTTATTTGTTCTTTGTTTTCAAAGAGGACCAGATTTTTAAAAATATATACTTGTAGGAATATATACTTGTAGGATGTGTATATGTATAGATGTATAAAATACAAACCACATTTTTCCTTCCCTCTTACTGGTTCCATTTTAGTGCACTTTTGAGATCTTATACTTCAAGGATCTCTGCTTCTTTTAGTTGGTTTGAACTTTTTGTTCAAGTTTTTTCTTTTTTTCCTTGAGTTCTTTGACTGAGGGGTGCTGGGTACTTAATGGGAACTTAGAAAAAATACTAAATAGTTCATGGCCTAGACAATGAAGCTTGAGAAAAGTGTGATTTTTCACCTAATCAAATATAGTGTAAGACATTTTTCTGCATGAATTGGGATATTAAGAAAGATATTAAATGAAATAGTTGGTTTAGTTGGGGGATGGTTTGGTGGGAGATTTTATCAATGAATATGAGATATTGCATATTGCAATCTTGTAAGAAAGTGTCAGATTGAAGTGGGAGAAGAAAGGTCTTTGAATAGATTTGCTGGTCTGTAGTGAAACAAGCAAGTAAGAAAAAGGGGTCAGAAGAGATAGTTTATGAGATTATATGAATTAGCTTAGATCCTTGCAATTTAGTATGAGAAAAGTAGAATCTGCTGTTTTGGGGGGATACCTTTGTGGGAGGAAAAAGGATTTCTTATGGAGGGTAATTTTTACCTTTTTGTATCAATTAGAGGATGAAGTCCAATAAGTTTTCAGTAGATTATTTGGGGTTTGACCAATATCTTGTCTACAGCTGTTATGCTCAGTTGATAAAAAACATGGTACTCAAAAGCTGAATATGATACCTCACCTTTCTATTCCATAGTCATCCTGTATATCCTAGTCACAAAGGGGACCTAGTGAGCTCTGGTGAATCCTTCAGTGCTACTGGAAAAATAAACTCTAGTACTTGCCTTACTGATGGTGGATCATCTTCATATACACAGGCTATCACATGACAAGGGCCGAACCAGGAATTCGGCTTTGAGGATAGAAAGGACGAATCTTGAGGACATCAGAGAGAACAAAGCATCATCACCATGTTGCGACATCCATGTGAAAGGGGAGAGGAAGGAAGAGGACACTACTATTCTTCCGAACCTGGGAGTGATGACGGAGTTACCTGTTCGTAGAGACTGAGAAAGCTGAGTGTGGGGCTAGCAAAGCACAAGGAGGTGGAGGAGGGAATCTGGGTATATTTTTCCTAATTAAAAAAATCAAAAAAAAAAAGCCCACCCCACATTATTTGTCTTCTTGGCAAGGAATCAGAAAATAGGGGAGAGCAAAACATGCTTCAAACCATGTGGTTCCACCTTCCGAAGTATTTATACCTGAGATTCTGTTTCCTGAGGGATGAAAATGACAGCGTTTGTATTCTGTGCATTCAGCCATGTTAAGGCTGCCCTGTATCTTTCTAAATATGAGTGATGTACAAATCAGTACATGTACATGTGACATCTCATGGAAAAATGCTGCATTGGGGTGTTAAATCCTTCCAGATGACTTCCAGAGTCGAAACTTAGTTGGAAAAAATGACAGCCTAGAATCTTGGGTCATGACAATCAAGCAATCAAGAAATATTTATTGAGCCACCTACTAGGCAGTGTACTAGTTACTGTGGCTCCTACTCTCCTTCAGGAACTTATAGTAGAGCTAGGGTAGATCAGAAATGAATATGTAAATAATGAAATAATACAAGAGTTAAATGAGATGGATGGTGCAGGGATTCAGAGGAAGGACAGATCACTGCTAGGTGGGGAGAAGAAGACTTCATAGACTTTAAATGGATCTGGAAGAATAGATAAGTATTGCAACAGTCCAGAGAAGGGCAGGCAATGACAGCAATTTCAACAAGAATAGAGAATTAAAGTCAACAGGCATTTATTAAGTGCCTATCAGTGCACTAGGCTGGGAATACAAAGATGTGATGGAGGCAACCTTTGTCCCCAAAGAACTGATATCACACTAAATAAAAGCAATATGTGCTCAGAGAAATAAAGACAAAAATCTACATTTTATAAATTAGCACCGTGCTTTTGTACGAAAAAATATATAATAATCTATGAAAATAAGAAATTAAAAATGTATTTTCATTTGCACTCATGCAATATACAAAGTGCTGTACATATTTTCTTGTTTTGGAAAATTTTAGGGAGAGAATTCACAACTGGAGACAACAGAGAATGCCATCTCTAGGATAAAACACTTGTGCTGAGTTTTGAAAGGAGCTAAGAAAGTGCAGGGAGTTAAGGATGCTGAATATTTTAGACAAGGAGATGGTGCATGCAAAGACACTGAAATGAGGTGTGCAATGACATATGAGGAGAAAACAATTGGTCTAGTTTGCTGTAGTACAGACATTGTGAAGGAAAAATATTTATTAAATGTGGAAAGAGGATGGATGAAACCAAGGTTTGAAGATATGTAGAAACAAAACAGAAGTTTGTATTTTATTCTAGAGGTGAAAAGATGCCATCATAATTAAAGAGTGACACGGTTAGACCTAGAATATAGAAATACCAATTTGGAAACTGTGTGAAGGATGGATTAGAAAAGGGAGAAACTGGAGGCGGCAAAAGTTACTGCGAGAATTCAAGTGAAAAGTGATGAAGACCTAAAACAGGGTGGTGGCCATGTAAATGTAGAGATGGGTTTAGATATACTTTTTCTGGACAATCAACAGAGCCTATCAGATGACTGGATCAGGGTTGTGATTCTGGGTAACAGGAAGTACAATGGTGTCCTCAATAGATATTGAGAAATTAGGATGTAGAGTGTTGTGTGTGTGTCTTGTATGTGTGTGTGTGTGTGTGTGTGTGTGTGTGAGAGAGAGAGAGAGAGAGAGAGAGAGAGAGAGAGAGAGGAGAGAGAGAGAGAGAGAGGAGAGAGATGAGTTGTATTTGAAAGTGTTGAATTTAAGAAAACTGAAGGACATCCAGGTGAAAATGTTGAACAGACTTTGGTGTTGTGGGACTATAGCTAAGAAGAATAATGAGGGCTACATAATGGACTTTAGAATATTAAAGCTGGAAAAGACTTTAGAGATTTCCTTTTCCAACTTGTTTATTTTACAGGTGAAATTACTAAGACCCAGAGAGGTTATATGATAGGACTGGAATTATGCTTAATAGAATCAGAGGAGTACACATGAAAAATATCATCCATCCAATCCACTTGTTGGCCAGATGAGGAAACTAAGATCCAATGTGGTCAAGGTTTTAAAGTCACGTAAATGGTATGTTTGATTTCATTGGCAGTTGTATTACTATGATGATACTTTGTTAAGATTTGGATGGTTTATTTGAAAAAACCAGAAGGTGGTCTTTTGATAGGAAAATGTACTACTTTTTTTTCTCACTAAAGAAGTCTTATGGATCTAGTTTTCCATATCATCAGCAAAATTTAAGGGGAAAAATTAGAAATATGAATGGACTTGTCTTCCTAGGACTAGGGTAAAAGGAAGACACATCCTAGAGCAATTGAAACTAATTATCAAGGGACCATAATTAATGGATACATGCTTCTTTTTTTTCTTCTTTATCCCCATTCAAAAATACAAAGCTGAATTTTTAACTCTCAAATTGTTTCTCTTTTTGTATTATGTGTCTCAATATCTTGGCTGCAGCACATATGTAGGGCTGTCAAATTCATCTCATGAGGACAAAGAAAAACATACATTGGGATGTGAATGCCAGGACTGAAATTGATAGTCTCTAGTTAAAATGAGAATGTAAATATAACAAATGCAGCAAATTCTTAAAAGATGCCTACTGTGTAAAGGTCACAGTAAGAAAGCTGAAAGAATGAGATGTGTTTAGATCAAAATTAATTAAATTGTGAATCATTAGTCAATATACAGATAATTATGTTTGATTTGGGAAATCATCCCCCTTTCCTTATCCCGTTTGGATATTTAATGCTAAGGATTACTTCAAGATCAAGCAGATAAGAGGAAAACATGTTCTAAGAAAACAAATAAAATATTATTTTAGTTTCTTGAAAATTCCCAAACAAACCCATACACCACCTAAAAGTGAGTAAAAAAAAAATGGGGCAGGATAAAGTGAGCTGGAGGTTGTGGAATTCTGACACTAAAGGAAATTGAAAAGAAAATGAGGAACAAAGCATTCCCTATATGTAGTCTCAGTTGAGCCTGAAAATTCCACTGGAGAGCTATCCCAGGAAAGCAGTTTTTGCAACTGTTCTCACTGCAAAGAAAATCTTTTCATAGGAGAGCTCAAGACAAGTGAGAGATTCAGTCATGGATGATAAGAATCCTAGGATCATGGATCCTGAGCTGGAAAGAGACCTCAGAAATCCAGCATCTTCATTTTATATATGAGGAATATGATATCTAGAGAAAAAGTGACTTATTCAGAATCGAGCAGAGATAGTAAATAATAAAGCCAGGGGTTGAATCTAGGACCTTGGATTCCAAATCCAATGACATGTAGAAGCAATCTATTTAGCTAAAAGATAAAACCAAACTGTATATGTGATTAAATGCATCAATGTTCCAACATTGTAATCTCATCAATGTGAATCTTCCTTCCATAAGTGTAAACCCATCCTTGACTTCTCCATTGTGTGGGATTCTTCATGTTCTCAAGTTTGGGTGAAAATACAACTTCTCCCCAAAGCAGAGTCCACCAACAGGAGCTACCAAACAGTCTGGAAGTGGTCTTTGTCTTTACATTATGAGGTACCAGTGAAGCATTTAGTCTGACCTTTAATTTTTTCTCACTTTTGACACATGATCAAGCTATCTTTCCCCCCCAATTTTGCATTTCTTTGATGGTTTCATGGCACTGTTTCTTCATAATAGCTTTGTAATTTTTTTTTGCTATCTGTGCTCATAAGTTTCATATACCCGTTTATTGCATTTTAATTAGTCTTCAACTTCTGTTTTACAGAGACAGTAACATTTCATGATTTGTAGCCTTAAAACAGCGAATTAGTATTTTTTTTAAAGATGGGCCTTTTGTTTTAGGCAGAAACTTTCAATCATTTTTAAAAATGCGATTTTTTTTCAGAGGCAACCAGACCATATTACCCTTCCTGTTCATTATGCCAGGTTCAACTCTTTGGATATTTGTAATGGATGTCCAAAATAACCTATACTGATGGATGATTTTGATAAGTTGGACATCCAACTGCTTAGCATAGTATGAATGTTAGGAAACATTGTATAAATAAAGGGATAAAGGAAAATCCTGGATAATACTTTTCATTCAATCAAGTGAGAATTCTTGCCTTATTTCTTGCATATGGGAAAAGAAAGACAGTGTGTATGTAGAGACATGTTCAATTTTCCACTGACTCCATAGAATAGTTAGAAATAAAACTGTGATTTCTGGTTCTTTAATCTTCCTCTAAATCACTATAATTGAGAATTTGGTCTTTCATTCTTTTTTACATAGTGAGTTTGCCAATTTCCGTTTAACTCTTAAAATTAGGAAAGATAAACATATAGCCCTATTTCAATGCTTCATCATGTCATTAAAGTGACAATGGAAAGAACCTTAGATTTGAAATTATAAGTCCTTGGATTCAAATTGTAGCTCTAATATTAAATAACAATATGATCCTGAAAAGAGCACTGTGTGTCCAGGTTAGAGTATATATATATATATATATATATGTATATGTATTTATGTGTGTATGTGTATGTGTATATATACTATCTATCTACCATATATCTACATATATGGGCAACTAGGTGGCACAGTGACTAGCGTGTTGTGTCAACTCACCTTCATGATTCAAATCTGATTTCAATCATATCCTAGCTATGTGACCCTGGGCCAATCACTTTTAAAACTCTGTTTGCCTGAGTTTCCTTATGTGTACAATGAGGTGAAGAAGGAAATAGCAAAGCATTTCAGGATCTTTACCAAGAAAATCCCCAATGGAGTCACAAAGAGTTGGACACGACTGAAATATAATTTTGAACAAATCATTTAACTTCTCAGTTTATGTGACCTCAGTTTTCTTATCTGAAAAATGAAGGTATTGAACTAGATGACTTCTAAGGTTTCTTCTAGCTCTAAATCTATGATCTTATGATCAGTTCAATCTCTAATTCTGTGAACCTAATGTTCTAAGTCCCTTAGACTTTCTGGGACTCAATTTCTTCTCCTATCAAGTGGGATAATATTTGCATTGCCCATCTGACAAGGGTTGTTTTGAAGAAGAAAATGCTTTATGATTTGTTTTAACAGAAATGTATTTGTTGTCCAAAAATCATAGAATTTTGGAGTAGAGAGGGAGATCTTAGGGTTCTAGAATGCTTTGTAGTTTTTTTAAACAGAAATGTATTTGTTGTCCAAAATCCACAGAATTTTGGACTAGAGAGAGAGACCTTAGGGTTCTAGTTCAACTTTCTCATTTTAACAGATGAGACTCTAGCCTAGAATTTAAGCTATGTTTTTTTAAAAAAAGCAAGACAACTTGACTCCTACACCAAGACTCTTTCCATTAAGCCAAATTGATTGTTCAAAGACAATAATAAATATGGAAAAAGTCTAGAATATAGATTCTAGTTCTTCATCAACAATACAAACAAATTTAAGTTAATAAGAATTTGGGATCAATCTTTATTACCAATAATTTTCCACAATTATTTCCTCAATTCCCATTCAATAATTCAGATAAAATTCTCCCTCCTTGCTAATTTCCCTTTGTCTTTCTCTCTCCCTTTTCCCTCTCTATCTCTCTTCTCTCTGTCTCTTTGTCCATTTCTTAAATGAACATTGCTTTCCTTCATTTTGGCAAATCAGTTCAACCTACTCATTAATAGATTGCCTTGGTGAAATTTCTATTTTAGTATTCATTCCAAATAAATGAATAACACTGAGCAGTAGCCTGAGGTGGCAGAAAAGAACCCAGTATTTGTATTCAAGGCAAAACTGGGTTTGAATTCTCCTGAAATATTTATCATCATGTGACCATTCTAAATCATTCAACATCTCAGTTTCAGTTTTCTTATTTGTAAAATGGGGATAATATCTCAAAGGATTGTTGGGAGCCCCATCTGAGATAATAGATACAAAGTACTTTGCAAACTTTAAACTGTTCTTAAAAGTCATGCCAGCAGAGATATATTTGGTACTTTCTACCAAGGTGGAAAGATTTTAAGCACAGACCAATACTGTGTATGACTGTATATTGTATATATTATCCAATAAATAGTCTAAGTCTGAAGAAACTCCTAGTTAAAAGACTGGCCATTGGGTTTGTTTTTTAGCTACAGAAATTCCTTTTTTCCTTCAATAGTATTTCATTTTCCAATTACATGTAAAAATAGATTTCAACATTCATTTTTGTAAGATTTTGAGTTGCAAATTTTTTCTCTCTCCTTCCCTTACCCTGCCTCCCTGCCCAAGAAAGCAAGCAATTTGGTATAGGTTATATATGCACAATCATTTTAAACATATTTCAATTTTTGTCATGTAGCAACAGAAATTTTTTTACTGTTTTTCCCCCAACTAACAAATTCAATTCAAACACTTATTAAGCATTGTGCTGAACACAGAGGCCACATAGATAAAAATGAAATGGTTCTTGCCTTCAAGGAGCTTACTATCCAGTGGAATATGGCAGAGGTAAGTAAGTGCAAAGCAAATATGCCATGATAATACAAAGCAACTTCAAGAAGGATAGACTTCTAAGGACTGAGGTGATCAAGAAAGACCTCATTTAGAAAGTAGGCCCTACTTTGCAGGAAGTGAAGACCATTTAGAAGAGACAACCTGTAGTGGTAAAACTAATACTCACAGCAATGAAAGCTGGAGCTTCTGAATTAGATTCAAAGTCTAATCAGGCAAGTTTTTAGTTTCATGTTGCATTACTATCTTTGACTCTTTCTTCTAAGTTAGAACATGCTAATTAACCATAATATTTTGTATTTGAAAAATACAAGAACTTTTTTCATCTCAACACAAAAAGAATTATCTAAAGGTGTTTCTAATTTCTAGAAAGTTTGCCACATTTTTCTTCTATTTTCTGCCATTAACACCAGAAGTCACAAGTTTTTTAAGTAGATTAAAAAATCAAAAAGTGCTTTAATGGAGAAATAGAAAGGGGAGTCTTTTCTAGACAGACAACAAATCACAGCAATTTTAAACCCAAAGAATGGTATTCTTAGAAAAGCTACAAGCAAATGGGAAATGTAGGTCACTAAAGAAATGCCTTGGAAACTTTACAAAGCTACTGAAGATGTCCTACTGATATAAAGGCAGAAAGAGATACACGGCTTCACATAGATAGAAAAGAACTCTGACTGTATCAAGGGTGTGCCCAAATTTATAATTGGGCAAATTGATGAATTGGAATCCTGGCTTGGTATGGGTAGAAATAACACTGAATTTGGGCCAAACAGTTTAGGTTTTTATGTTTAAGGGTGTGTATATCCTGCTGAAGTGGATGACACTCTGGTCCTGAGTTCAAGCCTTAGTTCTATCAGGGAGTTATATGTGTGTGACACTGAGCTAATCAGGGGGTGTTGTGTTGAGCGAGTGAGACAAGAATGTGTCAAACTGGGAATAAATCAATCAACAAACAATTATTAAGATGCTGTTTTGTACCAGGCACTTATTAGGTGCTGAGTATAAAGTAAAAAGATGAAAGAGTATGCCCTCAAGGAATTTATAGCCCATGGAGGAAAGATATTATGTAAATATGTAAATATATGCAAAACAGATACAAAAAATACAACAGAATTTGATTGCTGGTAGGTAGAATCTGTATGGATCAGGAAAAGCTTAGGAGGTGGTGTTTTAGTCATATTTTGAAGGAAAACTTGGGATTCAGAGTGAAGAAAATGTGAATTTCAAGCATGGCAAATATCCACTGATAGATTAGGACTCAGGAAATTCTACATGAAAGCAGAAAATTTTCTAAAGCCCACTGAAAAGCACCTTGTTTAATCCTTAAGTTTGACGACACTGACTTTTGGGCCAACATGCAGGCAAAAACCAGAAACCTGAATCTAATACTGAAACCATCATTCCATCTACAAATTCCCTTTTGAAGGAAAAACTGAAAAGGTTGTCTGCATTTGGAATTGTAATATTTTCTCAGTATCTTGGTGCTTAATGGAGAGATACTTTTTAAGATGGCAAAAATGGAGAGGATTAGATATTAACTGCAAACTTTATCTGTAAAGGACTTCAAGAAAACCTTTCTTCCTTTTTATAATGTATTTGGTTGAAACTGAGAGACAGTGTGGTATGATATTATAGCACTGGATAAGGAAGCAGAAGACCAAAGTCTTTCACTGATTGTATGAACTCAGTTTACTCATCTTTGAAAAAAGGAGACATGGACTACATAAGCTTGAAAAACTTTAGACTCCAAAAAATCTATGATTTCTGATGGCCTCTCAGCTGAGGATCTTAGCTCATGATTTCACCCCCATTCTCTCCTCCTCTACACCAAATTCAGAAGAAGAGGAATTTTCCTCATCAAAATCAATGCATATAATCATTTGTACCCTTGATCTTTTCTCTCAGCCCCCCATGCTTGTAGAATTAAACCTTTTCTCTCTCCTCTTATTGCACACTCCTCTCAATCATCACTTTTTAATCTTTAATCTCTTTTTATCTGACAATCTCCCTCATCCTTCACCTGACTCTCCTATCCTCTCAAACTCTACCATCCTACATCTTTTTTCTAACAACCAAACTATTAGGGTAGAAAAAAACCAAACCAACTCTTTATGGCAGTTGGATTACTTCCTTTACCTTGCACACAATTGATTGTTGTCCTTTCTGTTCAAAGAAGATATATCAGGATTAAGATATAATGTGTTTGATTGTGGCTGAGCACTAAATACTCTACACAGGTCAGACACTTGTAGTCCAGATCAACATTTGGAATGGAGATGTCTCTAAGCTTTCACATCTCATATTTCTTTTGGGCTGTTGTGATCCTGCTCTGCTGTTTGAGCAAAGCACCTCTTTTGATGTGGGCATATCATATTCCAGTATCTCCCATGTCTCACAATCAATTCCCAAATTCTCTAGAGACCTTGAGATTATTCTCCTATCACTCTAACTTCGTTGTGAATGCTTACCTCATAAGTTTTTTGTAAAATAGTCTTTTAGGTAAATATATATTTGACATTTAAACAACATGGCCAGCCCATCAGAGTTGTGCTCTCTGCAGGAGAGGTTAAATGCTTGACACTTGCAGAGAGACCTCAGTGTCTAGTACCTTATTTTGCCAAATGATTGTCAAGACAATTCAAATGGAAGTGATTCTGTTTCCTTTCATGGTATTGGTATATTATCCAGATTTCACAGGCAGACAACAATGAGGTCAGCATAACATCACTATAGATGTTCAGTTTGGTAGGCGCCTAATACCTCTATTCTCCCACACTTTCCTTGGGAGCCTCCCAAAGACTTGCACAATGCCTGGCAATGCTAGCATCAACCTTATCCTTTATGTGTACATTCCTGAAAAGTATACTGCCCAGGTAAGTTTTGCACACAATAGATGTGTATAAAGTAATTCTTGCACATAGTAGTTGATTAATAAATACTTTTTGGATTGTATTGTGCACAATAAATATACTTTAGATGCATGATCTTTAATAGAAAGAAAAATTATGCAGTCCCTAAATCCCTCAATTACAAAAACTCCAGATGGCAGAAAGCTTTACAGTCTGAGATTATAGCCAATTTCATTTGAATAACAGTTTAAATGGGTTAGACTTAATTTAGTAATACTTAGCTCTTACTTTCTTCAAAGCATTTTACAACCATAAAGTAAACAGAATGGAATGGTTCCTTTGAAAGGAAAAGAAATTGAGTATCCTTTTTTTCAGGTGAGAAAAAAAAAGCTTAAAGGTGTGAGTGGTGCCTTTGGACTATATGGTATCAGACCTTTGGACTTGATTCTTATAACCTTATGTTTACTCCTGGAACAAAAATGAGGTGTCATTCATTTTGATCAGACAGAAGTGTCAGGGCTCATAGAAAGAGGGTAGATTTTAAGTTTCATTAAATTTTAGATCCAGAAAGAATTTGTTTAATATATTCATTATAAACAAGAAAATAATAAATCATGCAAATTTTGTGATTGACCTAATGTCAGAAGGGACAAGAAAGATAGCAGCAGTAGCAAAAATACCCTTCCTCCTTCTAGTTGGAAATTATGCTAGCTGGAACACCCACTTGCAAGAGCCAGCAGGTATACCCCAGCTGGGAAAAATGCCCAGATAAAGTGTTGAGGTGGGAGTAGGAGTGAAGGGATAGGAGGTACTTTGCTCTCCAACTGGTTCTCTACTGACATTAACAGAAGAAGTGATTCCCCAAAGCATCTTGTCCCAATAGCAGCAACAAGCAGGTAAATGGCAACTCCATCAACAAAACTATTAGATTATTCCTCAGCACATTGTAACTTCACACAAATAACTATTCCTCCCATTTTTCAGGAAGCATGTTTTTGGGGGGCTGCCCTTTAAAGCAAATTTTCCCCCTCAGGAAAGGTGAAAGACTGCTAGCATCCTGCAAAATGTTCACAAATCCAGATAGTGGGTCTTATTCAAGACCTATTCAAAAGGAAATAAATTTGGAAGGAAGTAGCCAAATCTATCACTTGGAGAGCCTACTTTTTCCACTATGCAGATTGTTCACAATTCCCATCTTCTCCTGTTATTCTCTCATTTGCCTTTTGACCATTTCACTACTGAAAAAAAGTCAACTCTAATCTAGCAATGGAAGAAGCTTGAAACTGATCATTTCTCTGTGACTGTGTGTTTGTAGATTTAGGTGACCACTTTTTATAGATGTTTTGTACAAGAAATTCATGTTTCACTATTCCTTTACAGCCTCTGGAAAGGGATTGAGGAGGGAAACCAACACAATAACATTGGGGGATTACATGTAATCCCAGGGAAACTGAGATTTTAACTGTTTGATTTTTTTTAATCCTTAACTAGTGTTATAGGAAGATATAGGTTTAAGGTATCTATTTCATTAGTTACAGCATCTCTTACTAGTCTGTGAATTAGATTGGAATAAAGGTGCTGTAGACCTATAAGGTTCTATTACAAAGAGGGAAGAAGGAGGGGACTAAAAAGGAAAAAGAAGTTGATGGGGGGAGGGCAAGAGAAGGGAGGAGGAGGAGAGTAAAGGATAAAGAAACTCCCTAATTACAAGACTTTCTGTGCAAGATATTTTTCTTCCTTTCCCAAGTTTGAAGGCTGCTGAATAATTCATGAAAAGCGTGGAAAGGCTGAATTTACCCAGGGTGATGAATAACTGATCAGGAGTGAGCTGAGAGGAGAGAGACTGTATCACATCAGCCACCATTCCTGCTTTCTCAGTCTAGGGTGCTCTACAGCTCTCATTTTTCTTTTCAACCAGCTTCCCTTGTGCTCTGCTATTGTGACTGCAGGAGCTTGCTTGCCTGGGTGGATCTCTAGGCTGCTAAAAATCAGATAGTCTTCCCCCTGGCACTGCTGCCAGCTGGGAAGCTCCTCCTTGCTTATTGCTGCTGGGGCTGCTGCCAAGCTTTGGACCATGTGCCCAGTTCCTGAGTATTGGGGATCCTCCTGGCACTGATCCCAGTGGAACTTCTCTGATGGTGTTTTCCTGGGACCGTAGATGCTGCTGTTGGGACAAGGTGTTTGGGGGATCACTTCTTCTGTTACTGTCGGCAGGGGACCAGCCTGACAACAAGGTATCTCCTGTCCCTCCACCCCCATTCCCACTCCACCACTCCATCTGGGTATTTTTCCCAGCTGGGATATACCTGCTGGCTCCTGCAAGTGGGTGATCCAGCTGGCGTTTCCAACTGGAAGGAGGGAGGTTATTTTTGTTACTGCTGCTGTCTGAAAGCAGGAACCCTTTTTCCTTGCTCTGTGGAGACATTTCTGAAGTAGGGACCTGCTACCAGAAATTACGCTCACCTAGCACATCGCAGTCTTTCTGCCCCTCTCCGGATCTCCCACCGAAATTCAATTCTTCTACAGCCTTTTGATTTGGGGAGGGGAGAGGATGGCCCTCCACCCTTGTTGACCCTACAGGACAGTGTCGGAGGTGATGGGGCCCTCAGAAAGAAGTCAGAGTTAAAGAACTGGGTGTGAAAGTGGAAGCCAGCATGACCAACAGCTCCTCCACGTCCACCACCACCTCCAGTGCCGGGGGCTCGCTGCTACTGCTGTGCGAAGAGGAAGGCTCGTGGGCAGGCCGCCGGATTCCCGTGTCGCTCCTCTACTCCGGCCTGGCCATCGGGGGGACGCTGGCCAACGGCATGGTCATCTACCTGGTGTCGTCGTTCCGAAAGCTCCAGACCACTAGCAACGCTTTTATTGTGAACGGCTGCGCCGCTGACCTGAGCGTGTGCGCCCTCTGGATGCCTCAGGAGGCCGTTTTGGGGCTGCTGCCCAACTCCTCGCCCGAGCCTCCAGGGGGGTGGGACGGGGCTGGGGGCAGCTACCGTCTGCTGCGGGGCGGGTTGCTGGGCCTCGGTCTCACCGTGTCTCTCCTATCCCATTGCTTGGTGGCTCTGAACCGCTACCTGCTCATCACGCGGGCGCCCGCCACCTACCAGGTGCTGTACCAGCGGCGCCACACGGCAGGCATGCTGGCACTCTCCTGGGCACTGGCTTTGGGGCTCGTGCTGCTACTGCCGCCTTGGGCAGCTCCCGCAGGTCGCGTGCCCCCCGAGGTGCACTACCCGGCGCTGCTGGCAGCTCTGGCACTGTTGGCTCAGACGGCGTTGTTGCTGCACTGCTACCTGGGCATCGTGCGCCGGGTGCGGGTCAGCGTCAAGCGGGTCAGCGTGCTCAACTTCCACCTGCTGCACCAGCTGCCGGGCTGTGCTGCGGCCGCGGCCGCCTTTCCAAGTGCCCCTGGCCCCCCGCACGCACACCCGGTGCCCCAGGCGGCCGCAGCCTCGGCGCAGCCCCTGCCGCCCACTTTGCATCCGCGCCGGGCACAGAGGCGCCTCAACGGCTTGTCAGTGCTGCTGCTCTGCTGCGTCTTCCTGCTGGCCACGCAGCCTCTCGTGTGGGTGAGCCTCGCCAGCGGTTTCTCGCTGCCTGTCCCCTGGGGCTTGCAGGCGGCCAGCTGGCTTTTGTGCTGCTCTCTCTCCGCCCTCAATCCGCTGTTGTACACCTGGAAGAACGAGGAGTTCCGTCGTTCTGTGCGCTCGGTGCTGCCCGGCATCGGGGACGCGGCGGCGGCGGCCGCCGCCGCCACTGCTGTACCAGCAGTGTCCCAGGCACAGCTGGGCACCCGGGCCGCTGGCCAGCATTGGTGACGCGGTTGCCAGGGCAGCCCAGGCGACGGAGGAGATGTTGCCCGATTTCCCACTCCCAGGTCGCCCGCTCCTCCAAAGCAAAACATCGCTGGAGGAAGAAGACTCATAAAATATTCTGCAATAAAGTTGGCACGAGAAACTTCAGCTGTCACAGGGACAGCCAGGGTTGCCAGATCCCTCACTCTTAGAACGGGAAAGAGATGGGATGGGGGTGCTCCGGGGAAAGAAAATTCATTTTTCCTTCCAGGTCACTCAGTTCGGTCCATTGACTGCCATTATCCTTTACACTGCTGCTAGGAGGAAACTAAGAACCCCCAAAGCTGGCAATTTAAACATCCGTGAGAACTTCATTTAAAACTATAAACTCTGCACAACAACTCAACTCGGCTTTTCCTGTTGGATCACTCACCGTGATTAAAATATCTTTATTTCCCCTTTTGTTGTACAATAATTTATTAAAAGCCCTAGATGTGCATGGGACAAAGATTCTTTATGCTATGATTTTTAGAGGTACCTGCTAACTTTGATATGATCTTTATTTATTCAATGTATATTATTAGCCCACAGTAGTGTAGTAGCAAAATCTTGCAAAATATGATTTATCTTTAAAGCTCTTCTGTAAGATGTTCTTCAGAGATGGCAAAGTCACTGCTGAATGATTTCTCAGCCAGTGAGAAAATCAAGAATTTGTTTACTTTTAATAGCTTTTTGCATTCCTAGATCTAAGAGGTGGCAAGTCAATATTTGATATGTTGAGAGTTCATTGTAAGAGCCAGCAACAGTAGGCAGTTGTGAAAACAAATGATGGGACTTTTTAATTTAGGAAATGACTTCATGATTTCTATAGCATGCACTAACTTATTGCAACCAACATCTTTTAATAGTTCTATGCCCTCCAAGTGTGATTGCCATTTTTATTTTTTTTTATTTTTTACATTTTGTAATTTAACAGTTGATAAGGAGAGTAAGAATTTCTGTTGTATGCTTAATATTAAAAATATCTCAATGCACATGATGTAAACACTCACAGTACAATGACTTCATAGCTAAAATTAGCAGCTATTGCATGCTCCTAAGTGTTCGAACTTATGGAGAGTGCAGGTAGTGGATCAAAGGCTACCCCATGAGACATGGGCCACTGGACATTCTACTTCTTCCATAAGAAGAAGCCTTTTCTTAAGGACTACAGCCAAAAAGGTTCATCTCTGGTTACATAAGACTCTTCTTATTCTTTCTTAATTCACAGGGGAAAAAAAATCTAGTTTGACACTTGTAGACAGAGTAACTGGCAAGATGAACAGTGATATGATTTGGTTTGTACAAAGTCATCTACGTGCTTAGAGTTTAGAACATTGGACAGCAGCATGCTGTCCCGGTTTTAACTTAGTACTTATAGTACCTTGACAAGTCTCATTGTGCATGTGTATTTGAGAATTTATTTACTCTGTCATATGAAGAATGTGAAGTACAAATGGAAGTCAAAATAATATCTTTGAGATTTATAATTTTAGCAAATCTTCTGTTTGTCAAATTATTTTGAAATGGCCACTTGCTATGTAAGATCAAATAAAATCACTCTTGGGGATTAAAATGGAAGGAAAGTCATAATTTTATTTTTTTATTTTAAAAGTAATGCTATATCATTGGGCAATCAGTTACACCAAGTCAAACTCCACAACAACCATAATTGCCTTTGTAATACAGACAAAATCTTTTTCTTTGGTTGACATCTATGAGAGGAATACAGATGTATCTTAGACAAAAGGCTAATCAGTGAGGAGCCTTGCTCAGTTTCAATCTGCTATGTTAACTTCCAGGTGGAACTGTTATTAGTTGGCTTCTTTATGGTATAATAACCCCCAGACATAGATTTCTGCTATCAAGTATATGGTCTTTTTGTCTGGATTATGGGAGAGAGGGTGATTGCGACTATTCATATGATTTACAATGATTTTTTTGATTTTTGGGTAGAACAGTATTCGCACATCTGACTTCACTGATGTGTATACTTCCTTCAGGGCAGCAGATGACCTTTCCCATAACTGTAATTTTTGTTTTCCGCCATCCCATAAATACTCCACAGGGGGTTCTAGCATGTATCTTATAGAGATACTAGCACATGTATTTTCTCCATGTGGAAAAGCTATTCAAATTCTAAATAAGGATTTCTGTGGCTTTTAGGATATTATGAGAATTATGGAAAAATTGACTCATTTATAGAGGAAAATAATTAGCTCAGATTCATTAAAAGAAAAGTATGTGTAGCCCTGCATTAATTGGCTAATTGGCATTAATTGGCAAGCTAATTGGCATTTATTGATCTAGCTGTCTTGTGCATGCATCACTTTTCTAAGGTACCACATTTTCTCATTTAAAATGTTTGATTAAAGTTTAGACTACAACTTTTTGGACTATTTTTAGTCTTTTTTTTTTTAATCTACCTTCAAGGACACTATTCTAATAGTATCTTTTTATTTGAAATAAATCTACTTTTTGGAAGACCTTTGGATATGAGAGCTCTCACTATCTACTAACAGAAAAAAACAACTCAGCTGTGACTTAGATAAATCCTATGCAACTCTGTGCTTCAGGCACAGAGAAGTTGAACACATCCAATGGTATATAACTAATAAGTGTTAGAAAGCAGAATTTAAGCACAAATTTTCTTGAGGCTAAATCCTTCATTCTATTCACTGGGCCATGCTTTTTTTCTTCCTGATTTGATTCCCTCCATTAACACAGATCAGCAACTTATCTGTAATTTATAAGCATAAAGAAATGACTGGGACACTGAGGGTTTAAGAAGCATTGTCAATATAGGTCTTGAACCCAGACCTTTTTAATTCCTTGGCCAACTTCTTAACTCCAAATTTTTAGCTGCTATCTCTGGTCCATTTTCCTCTGGTTTTACACTACATGACTAATTATGATGATTAGCACTGGCCACCTCACTTATTTTTATCCTTAGTATCCAAATTTTGTTATATTTCAAATCATCTCCTGAGTCAGTCTATCCTGAAAATCATCCTCTGTAATGTTCACTCTTGCCAGACTCACAATTGTAATTTTCAAGATTAGTTTTCTGCAAACCATTAAAATTTCTGCCATGGAGATGTAATGTCACCAAGAATAGTCACTTTCAAGATACTTCCTTTTTATTGTGAAGATGCTAATAGACATTATGATAAGTATTGCCAGATTTTCAAGTTAGAACTAAATCATGTGAAATTCACAAGGAACCTGTGGCTACTGCTGGAGTATAAGTGGTATAAGTGGAAGTAGTCAAGGAATCACAAGAGGCCTCTGCTCCTATTGTGACTGTATTGGTAGATATTGATTTTGGCTTTTGCTCTCAAATTTCATATCTGGAAGTCTAACATATTAAGGTATCAGATTTAAAATTCAGCCCAGAAGTAGATCTTGTTTTGGGTGGAAGCTTTTCCTAAAGAAAAACTTTTGAGGGCTTTTTTCTTCCTATCACTTTCCCATCATTTTACTTCAAAGACATTCTGTCTATTTTCTGCTTAGGTTTGACATATGATCAGAGGTATAGTTTTCAATTGACACTCCATTTATTGCAGCTTGGAAAAGCTTAACATTAAGTCTCTCCCTACACTAGCCCAACCCCATTAGTGAGATCTACTCTGAGATTTATTAGTAATTAGCTCTGCAGGACTGCTTTTACTTGTAATTTAAAAGCAACCTGTGAAGTGCCTGGAGTAGTCTTAATAGCTAGGAGCTGGGAAGTGTTTAAGCTGCTGCTGTTAAATACTCTTAATGGAAGCTTTTTTTTTCTTATTTCAATGAAACCATGTATTATCTATATAGGAAGAAAATATCATAATGACTATCGTGGGTTGTCCTTTGCCTTCAATTTGTTTTTCGTGACTATAAGATTTAGTTACCACTCTCCCCCTCACTCCCACTCACCCACCTTCCAGAAGCAAGAGTGACAACAATCACATATTTTTCCTTATAAAGAGTTATCCAGCATTGACTATTGTTTTACATCATATGGAAGTGTCCAAAAATGGTCAAGTCTTGGTGTGTAATGGGTGGGATGAAGGCTGATAATTTTTTTCCCAACAGTCCTTTAATTATGTCTTTGACAGGATATTCTTCTCTGGAGGGACAGTAGAGAAAAATCAAGCTCTGGTAAACATGGGATCATATTTATAGCTAAAAAGCATCTTAGAAGTCATTTGTCAAATGGGGGATTGGAGTAGATAGCCTCTGGGGTCCTTTCCCTTCCAGCCCTATATTTAAGGTTATTTTATTATCTAGTTTAATGTTCCCTCATTATTCTGCAGCTGAGGAAAAAGGGTCCTAGAAAGATTAAATAATTTGCCCAATTTAAAACAGGAATATGGACAGAGCCAGCATTTAAAACCAGAAATTTTTCTCCAAATCTAACCCTCGGGGACTTACTATTACATAGGTATGCAATCAATTTTTTTATTGCAATTGTAAGACAACATATCCCTACTAAATTTTATCCTTTTAGATTTGATCCTTTTATTCTATCCTTTCAGGAATTTTCGGGTTCTTAATTCTGAGATCCGAGATTTTAACTTGTTCTCTATCTTTTTAATCTTCAAATTTGATTATAATGATCTATGCTTTTATTTATGATAATAAAATATTTAACAGCAGAGGACTGAGAGACTCCTGGTGCATTCCACTAGATACTCTCAAATGGATTGACATTAATGCATCAATGACTGCTCTTCGATGAGAGCCATTGAGCTAGTCCTAAATTTAGCTATCTGTTCTAAGGTATTTTGGGGGGGATGAGGAGAAAAACAAAAGCAAACAAGAGTTTAGATTGAAGCAAGAGAGGCACTGTGGACAGAAGATAGAATGTTATATTCCTGTTGTATTCTGGCCTGTTCAGACTTCCTTTGAATTATTGTATTCAGTTCTGGGAACAAGATTTCAGAAAAGATATTGGTAAATTGGGAATATCCAGATGAGAAAGACCCAGTTGGCAAAGTACTTCTAGAGCATTAAGATCAGATGAGGAAAAACGGGCCTGTTTAGTTTATAGATGAAAAGAATTAGGGGAGACATGAGAATTCCTTTCTCATACTTGAAAAGTTTTCAGTGGATCCGACTTAATCTGCTTAGAACTAGATTTCATAACCAACAATAGATCCAAATTTCTCAAAGACAGAAACATTTATGATTGACATAAATAATTTTTGCTCATATTTAGATCTGTATGAAAGTCAATGAACAACATTTATTAAGTCCTTAACTATATTCTAGGTATTGTACTTAGTACTGAAAATACAAAGAAACAGGGAAAAAACTCTACCCTCATGAAGCTCACACTCGAATGATGTATAAATATAAATAAATATGTGTACATATAAGATATATAGAGAAGAGATGGAAAGTAATCTCAGCAGGAAGGCACCAGCAACTGGTGGGATGTTGAAAAGCTTCCTATAGAAAATAGAATTAAAGGGAAGCCAAGAGGTGGAGATGAGAAAGGAGAACAATTCATCATAGGGGATAGACATTACAAAAACATTGTCATGCATGAAGGACAGCAAGAAGCCTGATGTAGTGGTATCATAGAATACTTAGGAGTAAAGTGTAAGCAGACTAGAAAGGCAGGAAGAGTTAGATTATGAAGAGGCTTTAGATATCAAACATGGCATTTTATATTTGATCTTGGAAACAATGAAGACTCACTGGAGTTTACTGAGTAGGAGTGTGTGTCACATGTTCAGACTTGAATTTTGGGAAAAATGCTTTGGAAACTGAAGTTAGGATAGAGTGGGGGACAGTTGGAGCTGGGAGACCAAGCAGAAAATCATTGCCAATAGAGAGAGCCTACATCAGTGGGGCTTAAAGAAGGCGACACACACACAAATGATTTTGTTCAGGTAGAAACAAGACTCGACAACAGTTTAGATTATGTGGGATAATATATAAAAATAAGGAAATAAGAAGACTAGGTTTTGGGAGAAAGAGTAAATTCTGCTTAGAAATGTTGCCTTTGAGAAGCCAATGGAATATTCAGCTTAAGATGCACAACTGGTTGGTAATTCAAGACTAGAGCTCAGAAAAGATTATGCATGCATATGCATATATATGGTGGTAGAGTAAATATAATGCATTTATGTACATGTAGGTATTTCTTTATATATGCATATACAAAACATCATTATTTGCATAGAAATGATAATTGAACTCTTGGGAACTAATGAGATTACTATAAACAGGATAGTATAGAGGAAGAAGAACCTAGGTTAGAGTCTTGTGAAAACTCACAAGTTAGTGACTGATTTGGATGGATTAAGATCCAGCAAAGGATCCTGAGAAGCAATAGACAGGTAGAAGTAGAACCAAAAAGAGAGAAGAAACTTGGAAATGTAGAGAGGAGAAAATATCTAGGAGGAGAGGGGGATGAACAATGTCAAAAATTGCAGAAAGATCAAGAAGGATGAGGATTGTGAAAAGACCATTAGAGATATCAAATTAAGAGATCACTGGTAATTTGAGAAAGAGTAGTTTCAATTGAATGATGAAACTTGTAAAAGAGTTTCTGAGAATGAGAGAAGTTGAAGGTATCGAGATGGATTTCTTAAGGAAAACTGAGAAAGAAGGAAAGGAAAGATGTTGGAAAAGTTGAATAGCTCGTCCCAGGAGATAGTGAATTCCCCCTTACAAAAGGTCTTTAAGCAAAGTATGATCATCTGTTGGGGATGCAATAGAGGGGATTCTCTTAGAGGGACTAGAATCAATGACCTCTAAAGTTCATTACAATTGAAATTCTTTCAAATTGTTATTTATTCAATGCTTTTTAAATTGTGGGTTGTGACCCCCATATGGAATCTGAATATGAAGGTTATGAAATTATGATTTATTATCAGTAAATATCTGATTTGTATACTTATTTTATATACTTATATACCTGGAGTTGCCTACGAATTTCTTGGACAAAAAGGTGTCACGTGTGTAAATTAAGAAACCCTGATTTAGTTCACATTTCTCTTTTTTTGCTCATAAGGACGAAATGATGCCTTCCTAAAACCTAGATATACTATGCCTACCGTGTTCTCCTACTTGCAGGGAAAGGCAGGGGAAGGAAATAATATTTTTATAGTGCCTACTATGTATCTGTCATTATACCAAACACTTTTATATGTAGCATTTCATTTAATCAGCAGTTTAGCAAAATCCTCTCAAAAAAGGCGATGAGGTTGGTCAGACATAATTTATTCTTGATGAAGCAATGCTACTCTTCAGTAGGCACCATTTCCTTTTCTAAATATTCATATCCCTTTAATAATATATTTTGGATTTTTTCCCAGAATAGAGGTCAAATTCACTATTGTATAGGATAAAGAATTCATGCTCTTTACTTTTTAAAAAAAGTTTATGTTTGCTTATTCTAGGTCTCTAGTATTTTCCCCATTATCCATGATTTTCAAAGATTATTGAAAATGATTCAGAATTTATATCCATTAATTCTTTCAGCGTCCTGGGATGTAGTTTCTCTGAACCCAGAGACATGAACTCATTGAGGGTAGCTGGGGACTTTCTTGCCATCTGTTTGTTTTGGCATTTAACTACCAGTTAAGCACTCTTCGCCTCCCGATCTTCCCTGTTCTTCCCTGTTCTTCCCAAACTGAATATAATTCTTGGCAGACAAATCAAGCAAAACTCTTCACTCCATTGTCCATTATCATTAGTCTAGTCTAAGCAGCACCATTTTTCTATATTTATTTTTATTAATATTTAATTTTCCCCAATATATGCAAAGATAGTTTTTAATGTTCACCTTTGCAAAACTTTGTGTTACAATTCTTTTCTTCCTCTTTCCTTTCCTTCTCTTCCCCAAGACAGTAAGCAATCATTGATAGGTTAAACATGTGCAATTCTTCTAAACAATTTTTTATATTTGTCATGTGTACAAGAAAAAAATCAGATCAAAAGGGAAAAAAGCATGAGAATGGGGGAAAAAGCAAACAACAACAACAACAAAAAAGGTGAAAATACTAAAGCAGCATCATTTTTATGATTCCTAAAGAGTTGAATATAAGTGTTTTTCTAACTGAGGCAAGGACCACAAAACCAAGGCCAGGGCTAGTAGTGCAAAGAGTATACTCGGTTGATTTAAAGGGAGATAGAGACCCTAGAAGTCAGAATCTATTAAATAGGAAGAACAGGGCAAGAGAGGAACTTACTCCCATTCATATTTGAGTGCCTCCTATTTGAACTCTTTATTCTTGCTATTTACATTTTATACTCTGTGTCCCTATGCTGCCGAAACATGTATTCTTTAAATTTAGCATACTGGGTCAAACCAATGATCAACTTTACCTCAGTTATGACCAAGATTCAAACAAGTTAATAGAAAGTTGGAGTATAAAGATAAATAAAGTTCCCAGGATTCATAAAGGCAACCAATTTATAGGGTTGAACAAGTAGTTATGAATGGAGTCAGAGTAATTAATTCCAAAATCTGGTCTAAGTTTGTCTATTCCAGATGTTAGGAAAACATTGAGGAAGGAAGAGACCACAAAGTGGTCTATGCATTCTGAGCAAAGTGATTGCTGTGGTAACCAAGCCCTCTTCCTATTTAGCTGCAGCTATGGGCCTGAATTTCGGGTCACAGTGATCATTCCCTACAATGAATTCCTTTAGCAGGTATTTTTCACCATTTATTTAGCATATTCCATATAATTTATATAGTTATTTATATGCTGTGGATCTTCAAAGAAAATGGCAAGCACTTTAAGAGTGAGAATTATGTCTCAGATAGGCACATATGGACCCTGGACTGTGTATGTGTGAGTGCCAGTAAACATCATGGTGAACATGAGCACTGATTTTTCCTTTTTCCCCCTCAGAAGAAATTCTTTGATTTAGGGGGTTCAGCTTTCCTGATGCCATTCTTTTTTAATTTTGTTACTGATCTCTTTGGGGGTTTTAATTTTTAAATTTTATTTCCTTCAGGGGGAAGGTTAAAGGGAAAACTTACTTCAAGTTGTGTTGGCACACTTAAGCCATATTCTTGCTGAAAATATTATATTGTCTGTAATTCATTGTTTAATACTCTGAAAAGGAGTATTTATGTCATATCTTTATATCATACCTACTATGTGTCAGATACTATGCTAAACACTTTACAAACATTACTTCATTTGATCCTCAGAACAGCACAAGAAGAAGATAATATTAACCTCATTTGGAGCAGCTAGCTAGCAAAATGAAGAGAAGGCTGGGCCTAGAGTAGATTTCTCTTCCTAAATTCAAATCTGACTTTAAACACTCACTAGCTGTATGACCCTGAGCAAGTCACTTAATCCTGTTTGCCCAAGTTTCTTCATTTCTAAAATAAACCAGAGAAGGAAAGGGCAAGCTACTCTAAGACCTTTGCCAAGAAAACCCCAAGTGGGGTTGTGAAGAATCAAACACAATATAAGTGTGTTTAAAATAAGTGAATGACAAAATTATTCCCAATTTACACTTGAGAAAATCGAAACAAACAAGTTAAGATACTTGCCCAGTATATCTTAGACTGGATTTGAACGTAGGATTTCCTAATTCCAAGTCCAGCACTCTATCTACTGCACCATCTAGTTGGAACTTGATAAATGTTGATTGATAAGAAAGATGGCATCAATCAAGTGGAGGAAGTATAAACAGCTTTTACTCTTCCCTCCTGCCCAATTTATTCTTTATCAGGCTAGTTCTAAGAATATCATCTTCCTGAAATCATACCTTGCCGTAGGATGTCTCAGGGCAACTCTGGTATCATAATAATACATCAGAGTATGGGTTTGTGAATCATGGTGCTAAACTGTGCTGTCAGAGTGGTGATATTCATACTCTTGTTATATCTAAACTGGTTTCTCTGAAATCATCTCAGTCATGAATTTTCTTTTCAATGTAAGGTAAAGCTGCTCAAAAAGTTTAATAATTCTTCAGATGTTTCATAGGAAACTTTTTTCCCCTTATTTTTTAAATTACAAAATTAGTAGTTATTGATATAGACAGATGTACTATGAGCTTGATAAAGTCACTCTGTGTCATGGGGGAAAAGCGTAGGAAATCTCTTTCCTATTCCTTCTATTTCACAGAATTATAGGATTGGAAGAAACTACTAGATAACTTCTAGTCCAGTTTTCTACTGCTTTTTCTGTCTGACATTTTTAAAATCTTCAAATCCAATCTGAATTCCTTTTGGGATGAGTTATGTCCATTTGTTCTTATTCCAAGCTAATTTTACTGTGCTGCCAGCATTTATCACAGTGCCTGACACATAATAAGCATTTAATAAATGATTGTTGACTGAACCGTAGCTCATTGTGGCCATTAGATCACACAACAAGTTGAAATTTGCAATTTCAAGTAAGCAGCAAGAGTGATCTTGGTTAATTAGTGAATTTCTCATTAATAGAGGCATTCAAGAAGATATTAGATGACTATTGGGATATTGTAGAAAGTGCTTTTGTATTGGAGAGAAAGTTGAAATAGGTCACCCTATGGTGCTTGCAACTGGATATTCTTTGATTTTGCATCATGTTTTTCCATAAGTGAGGATGAAAGATCAGTTTTGCCTTCGTGGTAATGAGCAGAGACATTCTGGAGCTAGCTTGTATGGGTTCAGGCTTGACATTTATACCTTAGAAACTGCCAAATGCTATAAATCACATGTATTATTTATTGACGGACTAGACTTAAGTGATGAAAAAATGTTAATGAGGCTGATTAAAAATGAAACGTTAATGAAGCTGATTAAATTATATCATGGATCTTTTTACCTCCCAGAGAGCCAATTGTTAAACATTTACCAGCACATCTTCAGTGATAAGGGGACAAGAGCTTTTGTTTAGGAATTGAAGCCTTACCCTCAGCTTTGGTATGTCTACTTTGTAGCCACAGAAGAGCAAAGCTGCACTTGATACAGTTCCCAACTTTTCTTCCTGGATTTTCTATCCTTACTGTTTCATTTTTTTGTTGTTGTTTTTTGTTCCACTGGTCTCTCCTGATTTGATTCTTACCTTTCCAACCAATTCTTATTCCCCTTTGCTAATTTGCCATGCATTTCACATCTCCTATCTGTGGGTTTCCCCCCAGATCCTGGAAATCCTGTCTCATCTCCCTCTATACTTATCCTTGGTAACTTTATTAGCTCCTATGGGTTTAACTATTATTATCTCTGTGCATAGTAGATTGAGATCAGGAAGACATGGATTCAAATCTTGCCTCAGTTACTGGCTGTCTGACTCTGGCAAGACACTTAAGCTTTGCGTACCTCAGTTTCCTCACCAGTAAAATGGTGATAATATTAGTACCTCTCTCACATATTGTTGGGTGTATTAAATGAGATAATACCTGTTAGGCACTTTGTAAATCTTTAAAAGCTAATTATTAAATTATCAACAAATCCTTCCCTAGTATCTTCCTTGAGCAAGAATTCCAAATCACCAATTACTTATTAGCCATTTCAAATGGGATATTCTGAATAATCCTAAACTCAGGATAGCTAAAGCAACTCAATATCTTTCCTCTTAAAGTCCTACTCTCTACAAACTTATTTATGTTGAAGGCACCATGATTCATTCAACTAAGCTACCATCTTAGCTCAGGTCTCCCTTTATGGAAAGCTCAAAATGTCAAACTTGAAAGGCAGAGAATGAAAACATGAACTTTGAGATTTGAAATATAGATTAATAACTTGATATAAAAATCTTATAATTACCATCGTAATGTCTATCTTGGAGAGATTGATTAAAAGACATGTATTATTAGGTCGATTATTCTCCATGGTTTCAGCGTAAAAGGTGCCCTTAATGGATTCAGTTCACCAGATGAGTTCTTCCCTATGTGCCACATTCAAGTGTAGCTTCAGCAAGATCCTAAACAGTTTCTACATATATTTCCTGCTGTTTTTGCAGTAGGTAACATGTTTTAAAACTCAAGCTTAGCACACACTAAAGTGGTCTCAATGCAGTGCTATTTTGAGTTCACTGAAAAAAAAAAAAAACAACAACAAATCACAGCTTCTAGCAGCTAGGTTGTGCATAGTGGAAAGAGTGCTGCGTCTGGAGTCAGGAAATCTCATTTTACTGAATTCAAATCTAACCTCACTGGTTGTGTGAATCCGAGCAAATCACTTACCTGTATTTGCCTTGGTCTCCTCATTTATAAAATAGACTAGAAAAGGAAATGGAAAATTACTTCAGTATTTCTGGCAATAAAACCCCAAATGGGGTCATAAAGAATAATACATGACTGAACAACAAAAAGCTTGTGAAAACCAATAATTCTCAGACATTTTTGCTACACAAATCTTCCTGTACCCAGTGTTTAGCACACAGTAAATAATCAATATATTTTTTCATTCATGTTCATTCATTCATTCATTCTTTGAACAATTTTGAAACACTTGATTTAGAGATGTTCCATTCTTAACATACAGAACAGATGTTAGCAATCCATTGTCACAACCACCTGTCCTTTGAGCTATTTTCACCAGTAGTAGAAATAGATTGTATAATACTATTTTCAGATTTGTAATTAGATTATTTCTTCCTCTGCTTCTCTACTCCTCTACCTTTGCTCTTCCTCTACCTTTTTTCCTTCTTTCTCTCACTTTCTCCCTTTTGTCTTTCTTCTCATCCTCCTTATTTTTTTCCTTTTTTCCCTCCCTTTTCTTTTTTTTGTTCTCTTCCTTTTCTTCCTCTTCCTCTTCTCTTTTTCCTTCTTTTTTTTCCATTGACATCATCATCACTATTAGTCATTAATTCTTTGCTGAGGCTAGGTACTAGAAATATAGAAAAGAATTTAATTATTGAATTTGGAGTAGAGAGTATGCTATAACAGATAATGTATGATATAAGGTAGCATAGGCAAAATACCAGATGACCAGTACTGATAATTGCTACAGAATTTAGAGAAAGTGAGAGGTACTAGACTTGTGATATCATTGACATAGGGAATTCCCAGATAATAAATTTTTATCAGTAGAAAATGAAACTTTCTTTGCATTAGGGACTTGACTTTCTAAATAACTCACAGAACCTCATAGGAGGAGGGGATCTCAGAGACCATCAAGAGCAATCTATAAATGAAAAATATAATCCTCTGTACATATACCTAGCATGTTGTGTAAAGGGGGAGGAAAGAGAAAGAACATTGGTATTTGGTGGTCCTATCATATCTAGAATGTCAATTAGTCAATAAGCATTATTTAGTGCCCACTATGTACTAGTATTGTATTATGCACTGGGGAAACAAAAAGGCAAGCAACGATAACAAAACAAACAAAAAGACTAAAATTTCAAAAACCAAAACCCACTCTCTTCTCCTATGAGTTCATAATATAATGAGAGAGAGAAAACGCAGAAAACTAGATAGAAACAGATATATGCAGGATAAAGTAGGGACAATCTCAGAGGGAGGGCACAAAGATTTAGGGGAACTAGGAAAAGCTTCTTTTAATATTCATTAAAATTTTTTTTGAGTTCTAAATTCTCTCCCTACCTCAAATCCTTTCTACAACCATTGAGAAAAGCAAGCAATATGATATCAACTATATATGTGAAAGGACTTGTATGGAGTCGATAAAGTAGTGGTCCTGGACTCAGGAAGCCCTGAGTTCAAAGCCAACTTCAGACAGGTACTAGCTGTGTCTTCCTGAGTAAGTTACTTAAACCTATTTGTAAAAAGATCTAGAGAAAGCAATAATAAATGACTTCAGCGTTTTTGTCAAGAAAACTCTAAAAGGCTTATGAAAAAAGTCAGATATGACTGGAAAACACCTAAACAATATATGTGAAATTATACAAAATATTTAGGAAAGGGTTTCTGCAGAGGGTGGACTTTTTGAGAGACTTTAAGGAAGCTGGAGAAGATAGCAGGTAAATAGGAAAGGAAAGTTCCATACAGATGGGATAGCCAGCCAGAGAAAACATGTGGCTTTGGGAAATACAGTGCCCTGTATAAAGAATAATATAGGAAAATAAAAGTGTCACTGGTGGGGGTGGAAAGTAGGGAGAGTAAGATGTAAGAAGATTGGAAAAGTAGGAAAAGAACAGGTTATGAAGGAATTTAAAAACCAAACAGAGTTTATATTTCATCCTTACGTTAATAGGGACAAGAATGTATTGAATAAGAAGGTGACATGGAAATACCTGTGCTTAAAAGAAGATCAATTTGACAGCTAAATGTTAGCTTTTTTATGTTTTTTTTATGTTATTTGACCGAGATAAATTACTATCTAACATTTAGTAATTTATCTGAGTCAAATAACATAACATCATCAAGGATAGCTAAGTACTCTTTTATTCCATACTTAAATTGAGTGTCAACTCTCTATTTTCCTCTGTCTTTTTTAGTCCAAAGATAATTCTCTTTGATAGGAAAAACAGAAACAAAATATCAATTAAGCAAATCTACCTTCAGTCTATTATCACATCAAACCAAGTAGTGATTTTAGTTCCACTTTAAAACTACATTTTTCTTAATATTGCTTAAACCTCCCTACCTTTTTGTGGTTTTTGGTGTCTTTAGTTTTCATCTCTAGCCTTTTGACACTATTCTTATTTTATTTTTACTTATTTTATTATTCTTTATATTTATTTTTACTATTCTAGTAAAAGCCATGAATGTGCATTTATTTGTCTTCTGTTACCTTTGAACCCAATTTCTGTACGGTTTTTTTTAAACTAAAGTTAATTAATTGATACATTCATTTTGTGCACACATTGGTCTCCTTAGATAGCCTTGCTTTTTTTTTTTTTTTTAGCTCTTTAGTAGAATTGCCTTTCTTCATGTTTTCAGAATTCCATCTTTGAAAATTCCCATTTTATCCCTTAAATCTCTTACAAAAATTTCCCTCAGTGTTGTAGAGACCTTTAATTCGTCCTCTTACTATTAAATAAAAAATAATTTATTAAAATTGATATTAAATATTAAGTGATAGGATATGTGGGCTTGTCCATCTGTTAGTCTTTGCTGTCCCTACTGATCATTGATCTTTTAAAAAAATTTAATACTATTATACATATAACATTACCATTATGCCTATACCATACATAATGGCTATTGTCCTTCATTCTGAAAGAGCACCAAAATGACAATACTATGTTAGGACCAAGTTACAGTGTGACTGACTGGGGCTGGTCAGACTAACATGAGCTCAGAATGCTCTACCGTAGGTCAGGTATGGATAATTCATATGACCATTTGGGATGGATTCTTTAACTTTGTGCATCTTGCATTCTTTTTGAGCTACTTTGATTCTGCTTTGATCATAGAGTTAGAACTTTTTCTAATGAGAGCACACCATGCCGGATGGCCTTGTGCCAGTATCTCTCATGTCATGCAATTGATTGTACAATATACATAAATCATTTTCCATAATAGATAGTCAGACTATCAAAATATGAGACTCTTCAAAGAGTGACTCTTCAAATCTAGGACAATTGCTAGTTTGTATATGTGATACAAACCTTTCTCAATTTCTATTACTAATAAATAAACAAATTTTTAAGAAAAGATTTGTGATTCAAATAAAAGATTGGATTTAACACTTTCACTTTGAAGGTGGGATTATTTCCATGATTCTCTGTCTCTTAAATATTGGGATTTCACTTTGCAAAGACCATTCAGCCAAACTAATAAAGGGCAACTCGTTTATCACCTGCTTCCTCCCCTGTAGGCTTTCTTGAAGTTATTACTTATTACTTAGCTTAGAAAGATTCTTTAGGACTTCCCTGAATCTCCCCATGGAATCTATTAAAAGATGGGCTAGAAGGGAAATTCAGTGAAATACCTAGATGAAAAATATATTTTAAAATAGAATGTACTTCTTCCCAGCAATCTGCTGTAAATCAATCAAACAATCAGTGTGAATTTATTAGGCGTCTGATACTATGCCTACTGTCATTGGCCTCAAAATCTTATATTTTAACAGGATAATAATATGTAGATAATAAAGTCTACAAAAATATAAAACCAAAGTAATTGGAGGGCACCAAACTCTTGGGGAAAATCAGGAAACACTTGATTTGAGAGGTGCAATTGAGATGAGTTAAGAATCAGAAAACTAGGGATTCTATGAAGTACATGGAATTCCAGGGATGAGGAACAGCTTTACACAAAAGCATGGAAACAATGACTGAAGTGTGATATGAAGAATGACAATGAGGTCAGATGGGCTGGACTAAAGCATACATGAAGGGAAGTCATGGATGATAGGCTAGAAAGGTAGGTCGGATATAGTCTAAGAAGAGTTCTGAATACAGGGGGATTTGTATTTGGTTATTTGATCTTAGAAGTAATAAGTCTTTGGAGGACTTTACTTTGTTTTTGTTTTGTTTTTTAAGTAGAAAAGTGATGTTTTTAAGTAGAAAAAGTATTTTTAAGTAGAAAAGTGATGTTTTTAAAGTAGAAAAGTGGTCAGAGCTGTACTTTGTGCCACTTTGGAAGCTATGTGAAGGATAGATTAAAGAGAACAGAAATGAAGCAGGGAAGCCACTTAAGAAGCTATTGAAACAGACCAGAGGTGATGATGACTTCAATGAGAATGATGGCTAAGGGAAGATACAAAAAGGATAGTATTTCTTATGGGACATCAAGTTTAAATGTCGAATAGGTAGTAGGTGATGTTGAACTGGAGCTAGTGGAGAAACCTGGGCTAGATCTTTTCATCTAGAAGTCATCTCACAGAGTATAATTAAAGGAGAAGAGGTGGTCTATATCTATATTGCAGCACTTCTTAGGGAGGATGGATATAGGGAAATCAAAAAGATAAGTCATTGGTTCAACTCACAAGCAACACATATTAAAACAAAACCCTCTATATTCCCCTCAGAGGGCTCTGACATAGGTAAACTTGCAGATGAAGGTCCAGACATTCTGATAACAATGTTTGTGATATAAATGTATGACGTGGAGGATTATTTTTAGCTACATTAAATTACCATTTCCAAATCACTCTCAGATTTTTATCTCTGTGTTTTTCTGTTCTTGGTGTTTTTTTAGATAATAGATGATTTTCTCCCCTTGAAACAGCAAGGTAGCTTTTATTATGCCTAGCCTTTTCTCCCTTTCATTTTCACAGTAATATAAATTTTATAAAACCTAATTTGTTTTGATCTGACAACATTTTAAATTGAGAACTAGGAGAGCTATAATCAGGCACAGACCCCTATTCTGCTAAGGACCTTCAGACAGAGCCATGAAACTAGTGGTCTGAAATACTGGAACTGTGATTCCAAGGAGGAAGATGATGTCCTCTAACAATGGGCTCCATCTTTTGAGAAAAGATACTATATTTCTATATATTTGTTATGATGTGTATATATGTATTGTATGTATATGATTGATGGATGGATGTATATATAGCATAATATGTATGCTATATACTATATACTATATGCTATATACACATCCATCCATCATCTATGTATCTATATATATATGTTTCTATAGATATGAGTACTTATCAAAGTTCCTTGAGGATAGAACTGTTTATTTGAAACTTTATTACCTAGAACAGTGCTGAGCACAGACTAGACATCTGATATATGATTGTTCTATAATGAGCTTTGTGTTGGAAAGAACAGAAAAAAAGTGATAAAGGTAAAGAGGGGAACAGTAAGAAAGCACTTGCCTTCCCCTGGTGAGTTCAGGAGATCAGGCCCAAATGAACCATAATCACAGGATCCTGAAGGAACTGATCAATGTGATTACTAAGTTACCATGAGAGATGCTGAAAAGATTGTGGAGAATTGGGAGAGGATCTGTAATATTGGAGAAACATTGGCAAATGTCTCCTTTTTTCAAAAAAGGGAATTGAATGGAAATTTCAGAATAAAGGCCAATGAGAGAGATTTTGATGTCTGTTAAAGCCTCTCTCCCCTCTTTCTCATTCTTCAAATCACCTGTGAAAATCTAACAAGAGAGTAGGTTCTATTAAAGTTAGAGTATCAAGGAGTAGGCTTAGGTACAGTGCATTGTGTATATCGTGTAGAGTGTTCCTAGAGATAGGCATACTCATCCAAGTTTCAATCTGGCCTCAGACTCTTATTAGTTGTGTGACATTAAGTAAGTCACTTACCACTGTTTGCCTCAGTTTCCTCATCCATAAAATAGCAAAACATTCTAGTGTCTTTGCTAAGAAAACCCCAAATGGGGTCATGAAGAATCTGACATCAAATGTTCAACTCTCCCAAGTTTCCTTCACAAAAAGACAGAGCATTGCCTCAGAGCAAAAGAAATAAACATGGAATAAAGAAGTTGTCCTTCTAAGACAATTTGAGAAAATTCCAAGAAAGGCTTGACTTCCAGGGATGGTTTGCCTGAGTGATGTGTAAAACCCTCCCAGGCCAACTCTGTTGAATCAAAAAACAACTAATTCTGGGGGCAGCCTCAGCCTTTCGAAACTTTCATTTCTCAGACAGTGTGGAAATCAGTTCTATGAATAGAAGATTGAAGGACCTTCCACTGTTGAGGAAGAGCAAGCTGACCAGAAGCATCCTACTTACAGGAAAACGGAGTTCTTAGTTTCAATTCTGGGGCATGGAGGATAATTGTGGCTTGCAGCCACTGGAGGGACCCTAGGGAACAAGATCATTCGTCAAACAGTGTGACTGGGAGTCCTAGCTGTGGCTGAGGAGTGGAGAGGAGAGCCAATTGGTTCCTGAGACAGATCTCAGAAAATAACCTTAAGAATGACATGAGGCTTGGAACATCATTTCACATACCTTGCAACTATAATTTGATTCCACTAATAGTTGCTAAAAAACAAGATAAAACAAAAAATAAATGAATAAAAATGAGTAAGCAAGGGATGAAGAATCCAACTATTTTGGCAGCTATAAGAAGGATGGATTAAAGAGGTAACAGACATAAAGCAGGGAAGCCATTTAGGAAGCGACTGAAACAGATCAAAAGTGATGATGACCTCAATGAGGGTGATGGTTAAGTGAAGATACAGAAGGGATAGTATTTCCTTTGGAACATCAAGTTTAAATGTCTAATAGGCTGTAGGTGATGTTGAAAAAGGAGCTAGTGGAGAAATTTGGGCTAGATCTTTTCATCTAGAAGTCATCTCTTCTATTATGGGAATAGAGAAATCATATTTTCAGGAAGATAGTGGAGCTAAAAAAGCCATTCCTTTTTTCAGTGAGAAACATCAAATAGTCCCAAGCCCAAAAAAGTGTTCTTGGAAAAACTTTAAAAGAATTTTGAAAATTTTATAAGAGAGAGTGAGCAAAAATTAGAAAAAGAATTATAGGAACAATCCAAGAAAACTAAGGGAATTTTGAAAAGAAAGTCAATCAACCAGAAATAGAAAATCAAAAACTTTGGGAAGAAAATAATTTTTTTAACATTAGAATTGGGCAAGGGGAAGCTAATGACATTCTAAGTTAGCAAAAAATCTTAAAACAAAATGAAAAGAATGGAAAAATAGAAGAGAAAGTGAAACATCTCATCAAAAGAACAAAGGATCTGGAAATTAGACTGAGGAGAAATAAATATAAGAATAGTTACAGCACCTGAAAATTATGATTTTTTAAAATAACTTTTTATTGATAGAACACATGCCAGGGTAATTTTTTACAGCATTATCCCTTGCATTCACTTCTGTTCCGATTTTTCCCCTCCCTCCCTCCACCCCTTCCCCCAGATGGCAAGCAGTCCTTTACATGTTGAATGGGTTGCAGTATATCCTAGATACAATATATGTGTGCAGAACCGAACAGTTCTCATGTTGCACAGGGAGAATTGAATTCAGAAGGTATAAATAAACCGGGAAGAAAAACAAAAATGCAAGCAGTTTATATTCATTTCCCAGTGTTCTTTCTCTGGGTGTAGCTGCTTCTGTCTATCTTTGATCAATTAAGGCTCTCTTTATCGAAGAGATCCACTTCCATCAGAATACATCCTTAAACAGTATCATTGTTGAGGTATATAATGATCTCCTGGTTCTGCTCATTTCACTTAGCATCAGTTCATGTAAGTCTCGCCAGTCCTTGAAAATTATGATTTAAAAAAAAAGAATATTGATACAATCTTATACAAAATTATCAAGGAAAATTGCTTTAAAGTTTCAGAACAAGAAGACAAAGTAGAGATAGAAAAAATCTATTCATCACCAACTGAAAGAGATTTTGAGAGGAAAACATACAGCAATATCATAGCTAAGTATTAAAGCTGACAGATTAAGGAGAAAATATTGGAAGCAACAAGAAAAAAAAAACAGTTTAAATATCATGAAGCTAACAATAAGAATTATTCAAAATTTAGTAGCTACTACATCGAAGAACCCTAGATCTTGAAATATTATATTTCATAGAGCAAAGAAATTACATAAATGCATGTATATGTTGCTTTGAAAACTTTAAAGTTCTATATAAATATAAGCCATTAATAACTATCAGCTACTGTTGGAGTTCAAACGTTGGGTTCTTGTTCTTCTTTAAAATATTATAAAAGTTCTCTCTGGGTGCCTTCCCTGGAATCAGGATTTTGTCGGTCCCTGTTCGGGCGCCAAAATGTGGTGATCTTCTTCCCAAATGCAGCCAGGTGATAAAAGTTCAGATCTTTTATTATCTCCAATATAGCCTGGTTAGCTTAGAGGCCTATCTCTCTGCTTGGTTCCAAGAGCTCTTGCTGCTTTGTCCTTTGCTTCTGCCTCTGCTTTCTTCAGCCTCCAGAGCCAGCACCACTCTTCATGTCATTCTGGTGAAATCTCCCCAAGAGCCTCTGTGTCTGCACCAGAGTGCTCCTCTCCAATCTAGCTGAACTCTCTTCTGTGACCAGCCAGCCAAGTGGAATATATTCTCTCTTGCCTTGCCTCGGAGAGAGGGCTTCTGGCGTAATTCAGCTGAAATCTGACCGAGAGACTCTGTCTGTTTCTTTTATACAAGAGGGAGGAATTGTGGGATACGAGAGAGAGGGATTATGGATTTTCTCCCATAGTACTCTCTGGCCCAAAGAGCTTCAAGGGAGGTGTGAATTCACGAAGGTACAAAGTTTACTTTGTGAATCTGGCAAACTTGTGAACTCCAATGAGTAAAGGTGCAAACACAAGCATTGTACTAATTAGTTCTACTTAGTACCTTGTTTCAGGTTCTGACCCAAAACATCTTCTTGTAAGATTAGATCAACTCTAATGAGTTAGCAGTTTGTAAGGATTCCAACAAGCTACATTCTTTGTCTGGATACATTTTCATCATTTTTGTTAGTCTAATTCTAATTTCCTTTCCAGGATGATATAAATTTCTTGAGGGTAGAAATTATCAAATTTGTATTTTTATTCCTAGTGCCTAATACAGTGCCAGAAACATAACAGTGTTTAATAAAATTTTATTGATTGAAAGTCTGACCAATTCACAGCACCAGCAGGATTCTTGTATTTTTTCAGTCCTTCTTACCATTGACTATCTGTTTCTTTTATTATATTTGCCAGTTTGTTGGACCAGACACAAAGCCTTACAGTTGACAAAAATGCCTTTAATAATGTACTTGAATTCTGCTAGGATTTAGAGTCAAACTTATTGACCTGTAGTTTGAAAAATCTGTTTTCTTTCCCTTTTTGAAAATTGGAACACCATCTGTCCATTTCAAAACTTACCATGGTCATTCCATTTTGGGTGATTTTTCAAAAACAATATAATTTATATTTATTAAACATATCCTAGGGACAGAGAAATGCAGTATAGCTAAGACTAGGTCCCTACCCTCATGGACTTTATAGTCTATCAGGGAAAAAAATAGCAACAGAGACAACTATCTATGATTATATAATACAAATTATGATGATAACAATGATAATAAGAATAGATAACATTTACATAGCATCTACCATGTACCAAATATTTTATAAATATGCCATTTGATCCTTAAAAGCCTCCCAGGGAGAGGTGTAGATACATATTTTTATCCTCCTTTTTATAGATGAGAAAACTGAGGCCAAAAGTTGAGTGACTTGTCCAGAGTCATACAAGTAATAAGTGTCTTAAGTCACATTTAAACTCATGTCCTGCTCTAGGTCTGGTGCTCCATCTATTGCGCCTCCCAGCTTCTCCATTACTATGATAAATGATTTGTAAAGCTGCTAAACAAAAGTGTCCCAAAAAGTCTGAGGGGAAAATTATATAATTGAATGGCAGGATAAGGTGAGACTTTAGTAATAATATTTCAGGGAGTGTGGTATGGTGCGTGGAATGCTGGACCAGGAGTCAAAAAGGTGTGGTTTCAGATTCTACTTGGAAATATTAGCTAAGTGACCCTGGAACAAGGCATAATGTTTGAATAATGAGCCTTGATTTCCCCATTTATAATATGGTTATAATAACATGTTCCTCAGTTTGTTGTGAATATCCAATGAGATAATACATTTAAAGCTCTTTGCAGACTTTTAAGTTCTATATGAATATAAGCTATTATTATTTTCACCTATCTGGTAAAATTGGGAGAGTTCTCTCTTGGGATATGGCTTCAGCCATGGTACAGAAACAATTCTCCAGAAACAGTGGCAGAGAGGAATTAACTGGAGCATTTCCTCTGTCAAAGGTATTCTAAGATGAACTTTGCCCTAATTGCTTTTCTGTCATCAGGTTTTGTATGTCTAAATGTCTATTGTACATTTTAAATTGGATATCTTATAGACATCTCAAAAACAGCATGACCAAAACTGAACTCATTATTTACCCCTCCAAATCTTTCCCTCTTCCTCTCTTTCCTTTTTTACTGGTAATGATACTGCCATCCTTCCCAGTCTCCCAAACTTGCAACCTAATGTTAAATCCTCACTCTCTCTCCTTCCTCCTTCCTTCTTATACATTCTGTAGCCAACTCCTGTTAATTTTTCCTTCATAATATCTCCTTCTTTCCTCTGATACTACCAGCATGCTGCACCAGGCTCTCATCACCTGTTTGTAATAGTCTTCTGATTGGTCATCCTGATTCAAATCTCTCCTTATCCCAGTCCATCCTCATTTAGACAAATTGATTTTCCTAAAACTCAGGTCTGACTGTGTCAGTCTACTTTGGTAGTTTCCTATGATCTTTGGGATCAACTACAAAATCCTTTATGTGGCATTTTCCCCTTATTACATTTAAGATTTGACTTTTTAAAAGCACATACTCAATTCAGTGTTTTAGTTCCAAAATTGTGTTGGCTTCTTACTTCTTTTCTGATCTCTTCTTTGCAGTTTAAAAAATATTCCTTTGACACTTTCCCCTCCTTTTTGGGGGTCATCACTATTAAAGTCCTTTAAAACCTACTTTTTCAATCTTCTTACAGCTTACTCTTGTGACACAGATTCATGATTCAGAGACATTGGTTTCCTTGATGGTTCTAAGCCATAATACTCCATCTCCAAAAGGAGAAAAGGAAGAGCTGTTAGTGCTGGGACTTGCAAGGTTTACCTTTATTCTTCATATTCCCTATATTCATGCTTTGCTACCTTTGTGTTCTAAGGCTGATCCCACTCTGCCCTGACAAGTAATTTGTGCAGTAAGAGAGCACACGGTTGCCTTGTAAAAATTATTTTTGCTATGCAATCTGAAAAAATAGTTTTAATAAAAAACCAAATTATTCAGCTCTTGAGATATATAAATAAGGGAAGGTGACAAAATGCTTTTAAAAAACCTCAATCATGAATATACTTTAAAAATTATTTAAAATTTTTATTCTAAACTTAACCCCAAATTGAATGGACATTTGCATATAAGTAGGACAAAAAAGATTGCACACAAAACCACAATTCTATGTTATGTAGAGTTTGCATTTCTTTCTTTCTTTTTCTTTTCTTTTTTAAAAAATATGAATCAAGGTCAATCTGTTCCTCTCAAAACTGTCCTGTTTGTGCTTCTCTGTAGCCTTTCTTCTGTTCTTTTCTCTCCTTCTGAATTCTGAAGCCAGGTCAGGGATTAGACTTTTAACTTAAGAAAACCCCAAATGGTCAGACACTACTGAAAAAAATTACTGAACAATACCTCCCCCTCTCCAGCTCTGCATGTAGTCCATAGGTATGGGTCTATAATTAGGGACCTCTTTAGGAGGAGAGGGTGTGTTGCTAGTAGTCTCAGTGAGTCCAGCAACTATATTATGTTTTTAAGTTTATGATTATTGAACGATCCAAATTCTCTTTGAATATTTCCAGTCAAAAGGAAAGTAATTCAATTGAAAGTACTTGCTATATTTCTAATGTTAGCTATCATAGTGTTAAAAAATAAAAATTCAACTTGACAAACATTTTATTAAATGCTTTTCATGCTCAAGGCATAACTTAAGTAGGTCACTGCTTATAAGGACTTTCCAACTTGAAGACAAAATAATTCCGTGTAAGACGTGTCTCTATAACAACACAGGAAAGGATCTCAGAGGCCATCTAATCCAATCTGTACAAGAATTCCTTATATAATATATCTGTCAATGTGTCATTTAGATTTTTTTCAAACTTAGTGTTATTTTTAATTGGTGAAAATCCACTTTCTCACTTTCTTTTTCCCTGAAACAGAAACAGAAAACTCTTATAACAAATATGTATAGTCAAGCAAAACAAATTCCAACAATAATCATGTCCAAATAGCACATATATCTCAGTTTGCACTGAGTTCATCACCTTTGTCAGGAGGTGGGGAGCATATTGCATTCTGAGTCTATGATTATTCATTTTAGCTGTCAATTTCCTATTCCCTCTAAAGATGGTGGTCAAAGAGAATGAAAGTTCCCAGCACTGGTGGTCTGTATTTGATGCTATCTGTTTCTGTTTTCCTACCCTCCTCCCCTTTCCCTCACTTAGAGGCCAGTCACAAATTGTTATCCTTTCCTTTCAAAACCTTCTTTGTCTCCTCTCCATATTTAGAATTTGTATTTCTTAGACCTATTCCCTCCTGTGATTTACTCTTTTTCTTATTCACCTTTCTCCCTTCTCTCCTTACCCTCCTGTTTCACTGTGAATGAAATTCATTTTTGCACCCAGTATCATATGTGTGTATGTGTTCTTTCCTCCTTTGATTGTATAGATGAAAATGAGGTTTGTATTATACATTCCTCTACTTGAGCCCCCGAATTTTATGAGCCAATTTCTCCTATCCTTTCTTTCCCTTTTCTACTTTACAATTCCTTTTCATCCTCTTCCTTTCTGCCTTGAAGAGCATCAAAATGTAACAGCCCTTCCCAATCTCTTGGTCTTTGACCCCTGTTATGTGTAGGTTCTCAGGGAAAACATATTCTCATGTTAGACTGTAAAATAGTTCATCCTTGTTTAGTATTTTATGGCTGTTCAATCATATTTGATTTTTAATATTCTCTTTATTTCTGTATTTGTGTTCAAAGTTTCTATCTTTTTTGATAGGATGGCTTAGAAGTCCTTTATTTCATTAAAGCTTCCCCCAGCAGAATTATACAAAGTTTTGCTTAGTGTATTACTGGATATAAGCCATTATCATAAAAGCTCATTTGCTTTTTGGAATACTATGTTCTGTACTCTCTTCTTTATATTGGTGGCTCTAAGTCTTGGGTCATTCTGACTCTGACTTTTAAGTACTTGAGTCCTTTCTTTCCAGATGGTTTGCAGTATATCAAACTTCTGAAACATCTTCCTATTGCTTCTGGTCATCACTTGCCTTTAGGAACAAGTAGAACCATCTAGTTCCTCTTCAATGTAACAACCATTACTCAAAGATAGTTATCAAATCCCTTTTATGTCTCTCTTTCTTCAGGTTAAATATCCTGCTTTTTTTTTTTCCAACTGATTCTCCCTGATATAATTCCAGAGATCCTTCCCCATCCATTCACTATCCTTTTTTCCTTTGGGTGTTTTTCAGTTTATCAGTAGTCTTCCTGAATAAAATATGATAACTACAAGTGAACATAATACTCTAGATTTGGTCTGACTAGGGAAGAATACACAAGTACTATTACCTCTCTAGTCTTGGGTATCATGCTTCTCTTCATATACTCTGTTGCCTTTTCCTCTTCTACTTATTTTTCTTTTCTTTTACTTCCTTCTTCTACTCAGTCTCCTGCCCTTCAGACCCTGAGCTCTCATTAGTGAGCTTTTGCCTATCTTGTTCAGTTGCAAGGTCACTGTATCATCATGGACATACTTTAAATATACCCCACCCCTCATTTTCCATCTCTACTAACTTTAGCTTCCTTATATGTGTTGTCATACTCTATTAGAATATTAATTTCCTTGAAGGCAGAAACTATCTTGCTTGCTTTGTATTGTAACCCTAGCCAGTGCAGAGTGATCACTGAATAAAATATTTTAGCACAGTATTTAGTGCATAGTAAACACCAAGTAAATGATTTTTCATTCCTCTAATCAACATGAAATAATATATTATAAAGTATATTATAGAGTCTATTATATATTATATATAAGCATATATATAAAGTATATTATAAAGCAATAAATTGAATATAAACAAAAAGAAAAGGATCATTAGAGGAACAGCCTGAAATCATTGATTGCTGGCAATGAGAGTAGCTGGTTCGATCTCAACTAATCTACCTTGTGTTTTACAGATAAACATGTTAATTCCCAGAAAGGAGAAGTTATTTATCTAAGGTTACATAGACATTAAGGAGAAGAATTGGGATTGGAACCCAAACCCTCCCACTCCCAGTGTTCCCTTTCCACTTCAGCATGCTGCCTGCTTTACAGGCAGAGAAATGGAAACAGCCTTATTCCCAGAACCAGAAAGTTAAAATCTAGCATCAGACCTTTAGTAGTTGTGTCTAGCAACCCTGGACAAACTGCTTAATTTCTGACTACCTCAGTTTTCTCAATTGTAAAGTAAGAATAATAATGAAATCTATTCTCCAGAGTTGTTTTATGAATTAAATTAGTTGACACATATAAAGTGCTTAGAAGGGTGCCTGACACATAGTAGGTGTTTAATAAATGCTTATTCTCTTCCCCTTATTTTATAACATTCCATCAGGACATGATAGCTCTTTTTCTTATCTCTAACCCTCATCTAGGCTCACTTTTTAGGGCTTCTCTCCTCTTTTAATTTAGAAGGCGGGTCGCATTTTTGTGACTGATAGAAGCTTCCACTGTAAATCAGTTATTGAGAAAGAGAAGAAACTATCAAGCTGGTGAACATGATGGCACACAATACCAGAGCAAAGATTGTTGAAACAGGTTTTCTGCTCAGCAGGAATTTCATCACAGGAACTAGATTTTTGAAGAAAGTTGAAAAAGCACTATTTTTTATTTAGTATGTATTATGTATTTTCTTAATGATAATTTAGAAAGCATAATAAAATTCTGTGATTAATAGCTTAGAGTCAGTGGACAAGAAGTCTGAAGAAATACAATGGTGCCATTTAGAGGGAGATGGCCAAGTGAGGTGAGGGTCAATGTGAGTGATGAAAATGCAGGAGACTTGAGCTCTAGTCCTGGGTATACTGTTAATGAACTGTGTGATTGTGAGTAGTCACTATCTCCTTGACCTCCCTTTTTTTAGCTCTACTCATGAGCTTGGACCAATTGAGTTCATAGTGTTATATGGTGGCCAGTAAGCAAATGCAATATTGTTCAACAGTAAGTGAGATGTGAGCTTCTGGGAACAGGGAGGAGATGATCCTTTTACTCTTCTCTACTCATACTACATTTAGAGTTTTGTACTCATTTCTGGGGACTTCATTTTAAAAAGGATAAGATGGAAAGTGGCCAGGAGAGGAGAATTAGGTTGTCTATAGCCTCCATCTTCATGCCATATGAAGGTAGGTTAAGGGAAAAACCATAACCTGAGTAGGTAAAGGGAAACAGGAATGTTTAGACAGAAGACAAGAATGTTCAGGGGTGGCGGGGAACATAGTAGTTATCTTCAAGTTTTTGAAGGAATATCACAAGAAGAGGGATTAGATCTGTTCTGTATAATATGTGGAAGTTGCAAAGGGGCAAATCTAGGCTGGATGTCAGGTGGAAGAGGAAAAAGAAGAAGGGGATAAGCGTTTATTTAGCACCTACTGTGTTACTGGCACTGTTCTCAGTACTTTCATAAATATTGTCTCATTTGATCCACAACCCTAATAGGTACCATACTGTTATCCACATTTTAATTTTGAAAAAGTGAAGCAAACAGAGATTAAATGATTTATCCAGGATCATACAGTGAGGCAGTGTCTGAGGCCAAATTTGAACTCAGATCTTCCAGACTCAAGGTCTATCTTCTGCACCCTCAGTACATATATCCCTTCTTCACAATTAGAATTGTCCCAAAGTTGACTGGCCTGCTTTTGGAGCTCCTGGATCCTCTATCCTTTGAGATCTTTACACAAAGTTTGGATGACAAAGATTCTGCGATCTAAATTGTCCACAATGTTTCTTCTGGCCCTAAAATTTTCTGAGCCAAGTTTATACCGTAATCTTTAAAAATCAACTATTTGATAGATTTTACTGCACTTGGAATCCAACTTTAATGCCTTTTATTTGAGATTGAAGACAATATGAGTGTAAAATCTTGGGTGACTCTCCTTAGGAAGAATGGATTAAATGCCAAAAACAACCCTTTTATCTATAATTTCTTTTGAAGCTTTATGACTCAAACACACATGGTTTGATTGTTCAGCTTTAAGGCTTATTCATTTTGAAGAGTGGCGTCCAGAAAATAATATTTCACTGAACAAAAATCATAGTCTCATTCCTTTTGAGACAAATTGGCACAAATTGTCTCCCTGGTGAAGTTATCAGTTCTGACAAGGAGGATAATTAGCACAAGGGGAATTTTTATATTAGATGCAAATTAAATCCTTATTTGAGAAATCTACTTCCTTCTCTCCCTCTGTGAGGTACTGCCTAAAGGAAAAGGCAAATTTCCAAGGCTTAAAACTTTAAGAAACTTATTTATGTGCTTAACAGGAAATGTACAGACAAGGATAAAGCAACTTTCCTCATTTTAGGCATTATAACCTCAGACTTGATGATTCCCCTTGGTGAAGGAACATGTTTTATTCTTTGTATCAATTTGAGTGGATTTATCAAATTTAACTGTTAGTCACTTTAGCTTACAATTGCAGCTATCTCATAGATTAAACACTTTTCAGGACTACAAAACCAAAATTGCTTTTCATGGGTTCCCGCATGATGTAAATATTGTCCTAAAACCGTCTGCCCATACCTGCTATGAAGAAATCCATTATTTAACTCAGTGTAAGTTCAACTTCACTTAAAAAAAATTAGTTATATAATAACTGATCAACCAACAAATATTTATGCCAGGAATTGTGCTAAAGGATGAGAAGGAAATGACAAAAATTAGCAGAATCACTGTCCTTAAGGAGCTTACAATTTTGGGGGGAAAGATGAGGGGGAAAATACTAGCATATATAGTACCATACAATATAGATACTGGGTTATCTTGGGGGAAGACAATAGTAGCTAGGCATAGGGGTGAGGTTGGAAAAGAGAGGATTAGGAAAGGTCTCATGTAGAGTCAAATAAAGAGAAATTACATTCCAGGCATGAAGAAACAGTAATTAGCTATGGAACTCTCATGTTGTAAGCATCCCAATTATTTTGAAAGCTTAAGATGGCTTTCAGGCACTGGGTGTTGATCACCCCTTCATTGTCCAGAGCCATTCAATCAGAGTTCCTATAGAGATATATATGAGATACACACATATCTCACATTATCATGGATATGATTTAATGCTATTGCTATGGTATTTCCCTATGGATTCTAATTTGTCCAATGTCTAAAGCACTGCTAGCCTGAATATGAATAGATGTCTTTTTTTTTTCTGAAAAAAGATCAGTAGGTTTTAGTGGACATTAACATGAGACAATTCTGAAATACAGCAGCTAAAAAAAGATAAAGCAATATTAAACTACACAAAGAGAATTTAGTTTTGTGGAGGTAATAGTTCCTCTCTATCCTCCCAGTCAAACCATACTTGGAGTGCTGTGTTCCCTTCTGAGAACTGCCTTTTAGGAAGGATATTGATAAGCTGGAGAATGTTTAGACCAGGCTTCTTAAACTTCTTCCCAAGAGATTTTTTTTGAGATTGTGTGTGTGTGTGTGTGTGTGTTTGTGTGTGTGTGTGTGTGTGTGTGTGTGTGTGTGTGTGTGGTGTAGAAATCAAACATTTACTGATAATAAATCATAAAGAAATTTATTTTAAAACAATTCTTTGGTATAAATATAATGTTACCATTTGTTAAAGACGAAAGCAAATTTGCACACTAGTGAGATGGATGTGCTTATTTATTTTTACATAAAGAATTAAATTTTGGCAGAATATTTGATACCTTTTATAGTTGCCAAATTTTTTGTGACCTCCACATTCAGTTACACACTTTAAGAAGTTTTGGTTTAGAGGATGGCAATTAGAATGATAAAGGGTTTCAAATCCATCTCACATGAGGATCAATTGAAGGAACTCAGGTTGATTAGACTGTTCATTAGAATATTCAAAGTGGAGCACAATAGCAACATCAAAGAATTTGAAGGCTGTCATATGGAATCTAGGTTAAACTGTTTGAGGAGCATAAAACTAGAAGTAATAAGAAATTCCAGAGAGGGAAATTAAAACATGGTAAAGAAAAACTTCCTAATAATGAGTGCTATCCAAAAGGAGAATGAAATGCTTCTAGGGGGTGATGATGGGTTCTTACTTGCTGGATATTTTCAAGAAAAGACTTGATTACCCATTAGATGTGTTGTATTGGGGATTTTGGGGGGGGGCTGCCTGGAGAGGTAGTGAGTTCACATTTGATGAAGGACTTTATAAAAAGGCTAAATGACCAGTTGGGTGTGATTTAGAGAATATTCTTATTTTGTTTGGATCTGATCCTTATCATATCTATTCTAATTAGATTCTATCAAGTTTTAAAACAAGTTCAAATTGTGTTTCTGATACTTGTTACATTATACTGGAGACATCACTGGACTTAAGGCAAATCTCTAGGACTTTTGTATCAAGTCAGCGTAGTTGTGGAGTGTCTTATTAGATGATTTCCCCTTGTTAGGATTTCCCTAAAGAAATTACAGATCCTCTGTATACATATTTCCTTAAGACCTGGTATGATTAAAAAAAATTAAAAACCAACAACAATAACTGGGAATTGCAGTGCCAACAAGTTGATGATCATCTCCTAGCTGAACCAGAAAGTGGTCAAAGAGCTGAAAACATTTCTAAGATTTAAACTTGAGTTGAACTTTGTTTGTTTTTTTAATAGGGCCCATGGGTTTAGAACAAACTCTGTCGACTGGTCATGATTAAGACAGGAATTTCAATTACTCTGTGTATTTTTAATATGTCCTTCAATAATAGTCATTTCCTTTCTCTCCTTCTTCCCCACTAATGAGTCCTCTGAACATTTCTGTGAGTTAAGAAAAGGAAACTGGCACCACTGGTTACTTGTCCAAGGTCATCTAGCTAATTAAATGTGATTGGTACCAGTGCTCATAGCAGTATTCTAAAAAGTTGGCTGGTCCTCTGAAATCTTGTCTCACAGATACATTTCACGTGCATTGGTTTAAATGCAGTCTCCTGTTAGAGGGAAGGTATAAATACAAATGACAGTATGTAATTTGCCTGTCCTTCTTCCATTGAAATTTGCAAGATTATTTGAGTTGCTATCAAAACCCACACTTTTTTTCCCTTCAAAAGAGGTTCCCCTTGCTTTTCTTTCACCTGGTTTGAAATGAAACTCTTTCCTAATGTAGGGCTTCTTAAACTTTTTTCCACTTGTGATCTAATTTTGCCTGAGAAGTTTTTATGTGACCCTGATATATAGGCAAATAAAATAGGTATACAAATCAAACATTAACTGATAATAAATCATAATTTCATGACTCGTACATTCAGTTACAACATCCCATATGAAGTCACAAACTACAGTTTAAGAAGCATGTTTTTTGTTCACTTAAAAAATTGAGTCTCTCCTAAGTTCCTCTCCAAGTTATTGAGAAGAAAAGCAGTACGATACCCATTATACATCATGTGAAATTAGGCAAAATGTATTTCCATATAAGCCATGTTGCCAAAAAGAAAAAAGCAAACTATTAAAAAATGAGAAGAATAAAGAGTAAAAAAAGTATGTTTCAATCTGCACTCAGAGATCAGTTCTCAGTTTGGAAGTAGATAGCACTTTTAATCATGAATGCTAGCTGTGAATCATTGTATTGATCAGAGTTACTGATCTTTTACAGTAGATCATTGTTACAATATTAGTATTATTGTGTACAATGATCTGATTCTGCTCACTTTACTTTGTGTTAATTTATTTGTCTTCTCAGATTTTCCTGATCTACTCCCCTCATCATTTCTTATTCCATCACAATATTATTCCATGGAATCATATGCTACAGCTTTCTTTAGCCATTCTTAACTGATGGTTATGCCCTCAATTTTAATTCTTTGCCACAACAAAAAGATATTATAGATATTTTTATACAGATGGGGCCATTCTCTTTCTAATGAACTGTTAAATATCTTTTCCAAACACGCTGTATATCAGTGATCTGATTCCAGACTTGAATCTAGATCTTTCTATTTCAAAATCAAAACTTTTCCTCTGTATCATATTAGGGACTGTTTTGTATTAGGGACTTTCTTTACATCCCTGGCATTTAACATATTGCCACTTAACACATTGCTTGGCACATAGTAGGTGCTTCATTAATGCTATATAATGCTGACTTGCTCTTAACCAAGGAATTAACTAACTTTGGAGCCAGGAATATTTGAATCCAAAGCCTGTCTTTGAAACAGATTGGTTATGTGATCCTGGGAAATATATTCAATCTCTCCATATTTTAGGTACCTCTTTATATCTCTCTAGGCAGCTCTAGTTACAGAGAAGGTGGTGAGCTGTGTAAATCATTTCAGGTGATGTAAAATGATTACCTTACATTAATGAGGTCCCAATTTGTGGTAGATCCACTCAGCACAGCTTCTCCAGTTATTCACCAGCTTCATTCAGCAACGTTGTGAGTAGGAAGAAGTAAAGGCAGAGGATAATGACAGTAATCCAAGATTAAGACTTGGCAGGAGATCTTCTACAAGACACAGGGGTAAATTACTTTTAAAAAAAGTACAGTAGAGAGTTGAACTGGTTCTTTAAAACGTCAAGATAAGAAAGGAAAGTGAGTTTAGCTGTTGCAGAGGTAATAGCACTAATGGTCTGAGGGATGGAGGGATTATGGAGCATGGTTTTGGTGTTGCAAGGTATAGGTAAAGGTGGAATGAATGATAATAGATTGTGATCAGAAATAAAGAATTTCAGAATCCATGAATGTGGAAATACAGCATTTATGGGTGATAGCCAGACCAAGGTATGAACATCTTTAAATGTTGCTAAGGTGAGGTGGAAAAGCAGGTCACAGGAAATGAGTAAGTTGAGGAATTAAATGGAAGGAAGAAAAGGGAGGGGGTGGAAAAATATTTATGAAGCACCTACTATGTGCCAGGTACTATGCTAAATGCTTTACTCTAGGCAAGTAACTATTCTCCCAAACCATACTTTTCTCCTCTCACTAGGAGGCATAGGATAAGTGACCATTCTTTGTTCTACACTCCAGTCCACTTCCCATAAGAAGATGGGTTTCATTGTACTAAGCCCTGGATACAACAATGACTCATTTTAACATAGAGTTAATGGTCATCTTTCTCTGCTGTTTAGGACTCTATAAAAATTATTAATAATAGACCTAAAAATCACAAAGACCTCTCACTACTATAGCTCAGGACTCCCAAATTAAAGAAAATTGTATTTTGGACTGTGGTGCAGCCCTTTATCCAGATTAAATCTTATGGATTTCCAGTTAACCATAGTTCCTCCATTGTCCTTCCTCACACTCAATATAAAAGTAGATATAACTGATTATGATTTTCTTTATAACCAACCAACTTAGGAAATAGAAACCACTTTAAGAATGAAAATTCACATATAAAGTTCTTGCTGGGACAGCCATTGTCCTTGTGCTAGCCCCTAAGGAGTGGTTCTGAATGGTTACCCCTCATCAGAGTTCCTCTATTAAAGACTGGAGGTCTGCTCATAAAGTCAAACTCAAACATTTAGGTTCTGGTCTCAGAGCTAGCAATGAAAACGCCTTTTCTCTGATCACCATAGGGTTACTCTTGCTGCTGCCTACATCTCTCTTGGCTTCTCCATTTTCTTTCTCACTCTCCCACAGTTTTGTTCAAAAAGTCCTGGTTTGGAGGAACTCCATGTCCTCTTTCTGCCCTCTCCTTCCTCCTCCTTTCCCACTCCCCAACACAGTTAGAACTCTAATTTTCAATCTGTACCAGTGTGGATGAGAGCATTCTCTATATGACCACAATTCTCAGAACTCATAGCCTTTGGATACTTCTGCCCCTTGCTTACAGAGAGGTCAATGTTTTTCAAAGTTCATTTATATTTTTGTGTGTCCCTGAGGCCTTTGGGTAGCAGTTTGGGTTAAAAATATTTTCTACCTAATCTTTTTTGTCCAGATTCCAAACTCTGGTCTTGGGCAATGTTTGAGAAGCCAAGGAGGGTGAAACAATTTGAGGAAAAAGAAAAGGCTCTTGTTATTTGTGAGATAGAGGTATCTTCAGAAAGGTACAGTCTAGCCCTCTTGGGTCTGTGTCCCTTCCTCCAAGCTGATTCCATCCTCAGGATTCCCAATCAGATGATTGACAGGGGTAAAAGGCACAGAAAGAATCTATCTTAGGGGACCTGAGATATGCTGTGAATCTGTACTTGAAATGTCACCCACTGTCCACTGTCCCCACTAAGGGGACAGATTTGCTGTGAGCTGGGCTTCCTCTGCCCCATGTTAAGCAGTCAGCTCAGGCCTTTGCCTTAGGGATATTAGCAGGCAATTAAATTGCTCTTCGAGATGTATCCTGCATCCTTTGTTACCATCTGGACATGAACATCGCTCCATTCTTACATAGCTTCAGTCTCTACTATCCACCTCTTTCTGACCAATGGTGTAACCAGAAGTCTAAGGAATCCAGGGGTAGATTTCAGCAAGTCTATGATCAAGGGAAATTGCACCTTTATTTTCTCTAACCTCTAACTAAAAGTTAGCATCTCCTTTAATTACAAATTTGGACAACAAACATTCTTCTGAGAAGGGGTCCCTATGCTCCAGCAGACTGCTAATGGATTGCAATATCTCACAAAAAATTTAAGAAGTCCTTCTTAGTCTTTCCACTACAAGGATTCCTGGTTTTTGGTTCGGTTCCAGCCTCTATGGCTTCCCAGTTTGGCATTGATCACTTAGACCACACTTATTATCTCCTAAGCATCTGGCCCCTGAATCATCTTGAAAAATTTAATTGATAAATGGAAGATTATTAGGTATTAAAGAATGGTGCTGAAGGCAGTTAACTTGTGATTATAGCTCTCTTCCTCAAGTAAATAAAAGAATTGAAAGAGTCAAACATTAGAGAGGAAGTGGGTAGCTGTTGGAAGCATTTTATATTGGAGATAATTGGTTACAGATTTAGCAATTCCCTGAGATTTCTAGAACCTCCTCCTACTCGTGGGGAGGGTGTCCTGCATACTGAGTAGAGTTACATTCTTTAGTTCCTGGGACTGATGAAAAACAATTCTCACTCAACTCCAGGGGAAGATTAATGGACACAGTAAGCAGAGACTTTTAAAATAGCATCTTCCTGCTGTGCAAGGGGATGAACAACATTAGAACCAGATTATAGGAAATCACAGAGACTTTCAAATTTATCCATTGCGTGAAGCACAGGTAATCCTTCTTTAGGGAAGACACATTTATTCATGTTATCATGTTACCTGAAGGGCCATTTTATAATAATAGCTAGCATTTATATAGCAACTGTAGGTTTGCAAATCACTTATAAATATCACCTTTCCCCACCCCTACAACAATGTTGATAGAAGACCCTGGGCAAGTCACTTTTTGCCTCAGTTTACCTAAATATAAAATGAACTGGAGAAGGAAATGGCAAAACACTCTAGTACCTTTGCCAAGAAAACCTCAAATGTGTCACAGAGTTGGACATGACAGAAAAAAAATGATTGAACAACAAAAAGTGGTATTGTTAGCTTTATTTCACAGTTGAGGAAATTGAGGCAGTTCGAGATTGAGTGTCCAGAGACCTCAGGTGGTAAATGTTTAAGGCAAAATTTGAATTCCGGTTCTAGATTCTGAGATGAACATACTATCTACCTAGCTGCTTCTAAAGAAAATACTGTATCCCAGCATTTGAAGGGCTGCTCAATGCTTGTCTCCAGAAGGCAGAACTAAGATCAACAGGAGAAACTTTCAAAAAGGCAAATTTCAATTCAATGAAAGGAAAAAATCTTCCTAAGGATCACTGCTTTCCCAGAGTAAAATGGGCTACCCAGGGATGTTGCTGGTTCCTCCTCTTTGGAAATCTTTGAATAAAAGTTGAATGATCATGTTGTAGGGGACATTGATATGGGAAGAATTATATGGCTGTTGAAATCCTTTCTAATCTGGAGATTCTGTGATTCTATCCTTTGGAACAGACAAAGGTGAGAAAGAAAGTCTACGATTTAATAATTTTATTGTTCTTATTTAATTATTTCTCCTGTTTGACTCTTAGTGATCCCATTTGGGATTTTCTTGAAAAAGATGTTGGAGAGGTTTACCATTCCCTTTTCCAGCTAATTTTACAAATAAGGAAACTGAGGCAAGTGACTTGTCCAAAGCCACATAGCTAGGAAGTATCTGAAACTAGATTTAACTCAGGAAAATGAGTCTTTCTGTCTCTAGTTGCCTGGTTAATATGATAAAAAAGGAATTCTTTTTTTGTTGTTGCTTTTTAAATTTTATTGTTTTATTTTTATTCTGGTTATATCTCGACATTTTCTAGTTATACATGTACATTAACTTTTTTAAAAATATACATTTCTTTATGAATCATGTTGGGAGAGAAAAATCAGAACAAAAGGGAAAAACCATGAAGAAGAAAAAAAAAGTGAACATAGCATATATTGATTTATTCTCAGTACCCATAGTACTCTCTCTGAATGCGGATGGCATTTTCTATCTAAAGTTATTGGAATTGCCTTGGATCACTCAGCCACTGTGAAGAACCAAGTCTTTCATAGTTGATCATTGCACAATCTTGTTTCTGTGTACAATATATTCCTCATTCTGCTTGTTTCTCTCAGCCTCAGTTTGTGTAAATTTTCCCAGAACTTTATAAAATCAGTTTGTTCATCATTTTTATAGAACAATATTACTTTACTTTTATAATAAAAAATTCAATAAAAAATGAACAATTGCTAAAACTGAACACAAAAGCAAATAATTTGTATTAAATTAAATCAATGCTACATAAATGTTTACTGAATTAGCCTATTAGCCAAGACTGGCTAAGAGGGTGAAAGACACATTAATGCATATTTTCTCATGGAACTTAAAGGCAGCAGGTAAGAAATTATATATGGATGATGCAAAAATGCTTCTCAGTTCATCAGAGGAAGGAGAGATCATTTCTGGCTGAAATTATTATGGAAGACTTCTTAAAGGAGTTAGTGTCTGAATGTTGAAAGAGTGATAAGATATTTTTCACTGTGAAAGGAAGAAGAGAAAAGAACATAAGGGTCATCAATGTAGGAGTAGTTTGGGATGCTTATCCATATCACAAATTCATCCATATGAAGCCAAACAACTGGATTAAAATGGAAAATTGGGCAATTGTACGTTCAAATGTCTAAATATAGTGTGGTTTTAAGATAGCAAAGCTTAATCTTTCTAAAGCTTAAAAATTCCCTAAAATTTGTGAAATATCCTGTATATTATCACATAGGACAGCTTATAGAGAGAGAGTTAGTTGCCTCCTTCATACTCAAAAAAGAACTCCCACTTCACTACACCCAATGAGTGGTCACTGAACCCTTCTTTAAAGTCTTTGTATGAACTATATCTTCTGAGGCCAGACAGACCATTACCTGTCATATTGACTTATGTCTTCCAATGTACTCCAGTGACTTTAGAGGAGAGAGTGAGGCTGATTGACGATTGTACATATCTGTTTCATTTAAATGCAATTCACTCGCAAGTTAAGACATCACCCTCCTAAAGTTATTGGTCCCTTTCTAGAAGGAAGGATGAACAACTTCACTTTCTGAAGAAGCCCATTATATTTTTGGAAACTCCTAATCATCAATAATTTTTCCTGACATCATGTCTAAACTTGTCCCTCTGTAATTTCCATCCATTGCAATGAATTTTATCTTCTGGGAGTTGAGTTGAAAAAATTTAAACTTTCTTTGACTTGCCAGATTTTAAGATACTTGAAGACAACTATCATATTCCCAAATATGGGAGTATTCTCTACTTTAAGCTACATAGACTCCCTTAGTTGCTCCTCACAGGGTTATTCACTATTTTGATTTTCCTCTTCTGAATATATCCAACTTATCAACTTTCTTCTTCTGTCTAAAACTGAATCCAGTATCCTAGATGTGGTCTGACTGAAGCAAAATACAGCATGATTATTTGCTAAGTCTCACTTAACACAATCCAAGATCACCTTACTGTTTCATATTATTGACTCACTTACCTTTCGTATTATTGATTCATAGTGATGTTATAATCTACTAACTCCTGCTATTTTTTCATTCAAACCCAAGCCTTTTTCTAACCATTTTTCCACCATCTCATGAAGTTTATTTTAAAAACCCAAATGTAAAACTTTTTTATTTATTTATTCTTTAATTTTCCTTTCTTATATTCTATTTGATATTCTAGCCAGCCAAGATCGTATTGAATATAATTAATTAAAGTATTAGCTATTTGTACTAATTTTGTATCAATTACAGATTTAACAAAGATGTCACCATACCTTTCTGTAAATAATTGACAAAAATATTAAACACCCAAGAACCAAGCAGAGATTCCTAGCATCAACCCATTAGTGTTCTCCTTCCCTGTTGCAATGCTAAAATTCATGACAACTTCATTAAGCATGGCCATTTAATAAGATATGCTACCATCTAATTGAATTACTTTCTAGTCATATCTTCATATTTTCCACAAGAATGACATGAGATATTTTATCAGACTTCTTGCTACAATGCAGGCAAGTATATTTGTAACATCACATAATATTTCAGTAACAATCCAGTCAAAAAAAGGAAACATGATTTTTCATGACCTATCATTGCTGAAAACTTATCTATTACTTGTGAGCTTTGTTATGTTTTCTAGATATTTACTGACATTTCTTTGATAACATTATCTAGTATTTCCCCAGGAATCAAAGTCATATTCATTGGATTATAGTTTTCTGAGATTCTCTCCCATTTTGAAAATAAGAATAACATTTAATTTTCTCTAGTTCTGAAATAGAGAAACCAATCAAGTTTTCTGAGTAAGAAAGTGATATGCTCAAACCTAAATTTTAGGATATTGGCAGTTGTGTGGAAGATGGATTGGAGGCAGAGAAGGCTTGAGGTAGGGAGAAGAGTTAGGCAAATATACATCACAAGTGACTAATGCCTTAATGAGGATGGTAGCTGCATGAGTGCAAAAAATGAAAAAAAGATGCAAGAGATGTTTTGTGGGTAGAATTAACAAAAGTTGGGAATTGAGTAGATATGTGTTGGGGGCAGAGATGATGAAGAAGAGTGAACAGTTGCAGATTACTCTGAGATTGTGAATTTAGGTGATTAGAAAAATAGTTGTACCTTTGACAGAAGCAGCTTAGTTAAGAGAAAAAGTAGAATTGTGGGGGAAACGATGAATTTTGTTTTGGACATGTTGAATTTGAGATGCTTGCAAGACACTGAAAATGTCATTTGTGCAGTTTATGTGATGAGACTGTAGTTCAGGAGAGAGATTAAGGCTGGATATGTAATTCTAGATAAGATGGTAATTCAATCCATAGGAACTGATGATATCACAAATGAAAAGAAAAGGAGGTTAAAGACAGAGCCTAGAAGTCTATTCCTCTTGGGTGAGGGATAGGGGATAGGCCCAATGGATGTCTGAATATTTTTAGTCCCTGCACTACACTATCATGCCTCTATACAAGACTGGTTCTCTCTTCACTCTGCTCCTTTTCTATTTTCTCTTTCTGTCCAAATGGTATGTGATGTATTTTAGATCATGGTTTCTTATACTTTTTTCCCTTTTTCCCTGAAAAAATTTTATGTGACTCCTGGAAAAATAGATATATAAAATAGGTATAAATCATAATTTCATGATCTCCACATTCAGTTATGAGACCCTTACAGGGTCATGATCTACAGTTTTAAAAACTGGGATTTAGATCAAATCTGAAATTCTCTGTTTGACATTTAAAGGCCTTCATAGCCTAATGCCTTCCCACCTTTCCAATCTTTTAAATCTTTACTTTACACTGTGTAGTCTTTAATCCAGCTGAACTGCACAAAATACTCTTCCTCACACATGATATTCAACTTCCCGACTCCATAAATTTGCAGTTGCTTTCCCTCATGTTTAGGAAGCTCTCCTTCCTCACCTTCAACTTCTAGCCAGCCTGGCTTCCCTATAGACTCAGTTCAAATCTCACCTTTCAAAGGTACCCTTCTTCTGCTAACCTTCTAGTGCTTTCCCTGGGAGAATACTTTCTATTTATACTGTCTATATCTTGTATGATTCGAGTTAATTGCATGCTGTCTTCCCTATTAGAATGTAAGTTCCTTGAGAGCAAGTCTCAAATTTCTGCTTTTATCTATGTCTTCATTGTTTTTATGCATACCTCAAGTGCTTAGTACAGTGCTCACTGCATAGTAAGAGCTTCAAAAATGCTTGTTGATTGACTAAAGCCCATTTCATGCAAATTCTATTTTAAGAATTTCTAGTCTTTGGGGGTGCTAGATGGTGCAGTGAATAGAGCACCAGCCCTGGAGTCAGGAGGACCTGAGTTCAAAGCTGGTCTCAGACACCTAATACTTCCTAGCTGTGTGACCCTGGTAAGTCATTTAACCCCAATTGCCTTAGCAAAATAAATAAATAAATAAAATTAAAATCAGTCTCTAGTCATTGGATGAATCCTTCTACTATATCCCTAGTTCTGGTTACTCTGCCTCTCTTAAAGCAGCCCCAAAATACACTTGCTTTCTTAGCTTTCATGTCATACTCTTGACTCGTAGTGAATTTATAATCCAATTTTTCATACCTTTTCATGTCTCTCCCATTTTGAATTTATGAAACAATTTTTTTTCAACCTAAGGTGATACTTCACATTATCCCTAGTTTTAATCCAGTGTTCTAATCTGTCAGTACAATCTTTAGTCATGATTCTGTTATCCTTTGAATTAGCTCTCCTTTGGATTATAACTAGCATTCCTAAATTATACTTCCATACTTGCTCCTTTTCCATCGCTTCTATCCTTTTAAGTTCTAATTCTGTATTTGTATTATGTTTGTAGGAAAGTATGATGGTTTAAAAATACTGGATCACTCAGCATCAATTCTTTTCATACTAAATTGTTTCCAGACATTTGGGGAACACTTAGTGGGGCAAAAAATTAGCATTCAATGAAGAATTTCATCATTTTTAGGTCTTCCTTCAAGATGTCCCTAGAAAATCCAGAGACCAGCAACCTTGCCTAAAAACCTGTGATGTTTTGTAACAGTGTAGAAATGACTATCTAGCAGAAGGAGTTAAGAGGGACATATTTATTTATTCCTTTCTAATACTTCAGATAGAATCCCCAGCAGCTAAGCTCCTGCCAGCATCCCAACTAGGTTTGTTTGATGAGAACTGGAACGATAGTCAAATCAGTCAGATTCTGGAACTTGCCCCTCTCTCTTTCCTTTTCTTCCTTTCCAGTAATATTTCCCACAGTCTGGTCTCATACCAACAAGAAGGCCTTAGCATACTTGTAGCAGGGGATGTAAAATCTGGCCCTGAGCATCTGTCCTTGCAGAGTCTTTTATCACACTTCTTCCCACTTATAGATGTATTTCTCAGACAGTTATTCTCAGGTCTCTTATCAGAGGATGAAATTTTCCAACTATGCAAAAAATTAGTCAGTTGGCAGGCCCCTAAAGAGATGATTTTGAAAAACAAGCACTTCCCCTTCTCAGAAGAAATCTTCTTTGGAAAAAGTTTAACACGCCTGGAAAGACTCCAAATTGTCCAGAATGGCTTTCTGTCCTTTGTCTATGTATAGAAGGCATGGTAAGTAGAAAAGTAAGCTACTTTGTATTCCCTTTGAAACATTTTTTCTTCCAGGATCCCAAATTTATTTTGTTACTTTGATGACTCTTTGAGTTCTTTGATGTGTGCAACAAATGGAAGAAAGGGAGCATATCCACGCGGGGATACAAGAGTTACCCAAAATCACAATGGTAAGAAAAATGTTAGGAAGGCAAAAATCCTAAACTGGAGTTCATAAAAATATTGACAACTTGCTTCCACAGTTCAAAATATCCAAAGTTTCATGGATATGGGTATTCCTAGCAGCAATACAGCTTCCCATCTTTCTAGGCCTTAGTAGTACACAAGTCATGATATTGGATGATCAAAAAAACCCCAAAATCTCTTATCGAGGGCATGTAAGTAATACAGTGGATAGAACACTGGTCCTAGACATTTACTGTCTGACCCTGGGCAAGCCATGATACCCATCACCTGGTAAGCAACTCTGATGAAGAGCATTTCTAAATTTAGCTGGAGTGGACCTTAGTTAACAGACACAGAATTTGAAATCTTTTCAACTCCATGAGATCTGAAAGAGGAATCAGCCATTTAGGATTTCCTATTCACCATTGAGGGTTCAGGAGAGCCAAGAGCTACAGAGGACAAACTAGTAGAATATTGGCATTCAAAAAAATGAGCCATTCTTTCCAGAAAGAGTTTGAAGTTGATAAAGGAGCATTATAATTTCATGAAGTAATCCGGCCCCCTCCTCTTCCTGTTCAATTCAGGAGCAACCAGATATTATATACTGATCAATGAGCTCTATAGGTTATCCTTCCAAGGGTTCATTATATAAAAAAATAGTAATAGTGCTGAAGGGACTGTGGGAGGAAAAAGCATAAATTTAATGTGCTGTTGGTAGAATTATGAATTGGTCCAAGTGTAGAATGTACTGAGACATGGTACCGTAAGCCCACCCTGAACTGGCAAGCTGGGTCCTAGAGCATGGCTGCTACTTATACCTCAGAATTCTAGGGGTATTCCAGAGGGGTTAGAGAATTATCAACCTATCTGTCAATCTGTCTATGTCCATACACACATGTATATGATGCATATCTGTAACACACACATGTGCACACATATACAGTAGCAATGTGTATGAGCATAATGCAATGTAACAATGCATGTGTGCACATTGTGCCCAGTGTGTGTGTGTGTGTGTGTGTATGTGTGTGTGTGTGTGTGTGTGTATATATATATATATATGTATATATATATATATATACACAAAACACATGTTCATGCATATATACAAGCATGCATGTGTGTGTTTCTGTGCATCTCATCACTGGAGTCCTCCCTGTTTTGTGCTTTCCCTCCCATCAGTTAGATTTAATTAGCTTTTAGGAAAGATTATTTACTATCGTGATATATTTTGTTACAAAATATATCACCAGAATACAAAATATACCACATGGTATATTTGTCACAAATATTCCCCTCAATAATCTGTGAAACTTCTAATTAATCCAGAAGAGTGGTCCATGGGGAAATGATCTCAAACTCAGAAAGCATATGTGTTAAAGGGGTAACTCACAACTCCTCAAAATTCTTTTGCTGTAGTCTTTAACATGTTTCCTAAGTTATGGTGTAAATTTTTTTGCTGAATACCTTGTAGACCATTGAAACTGACTTTTCTCATTAAATCCAGTCTCTTCTTTGTTCCCAATGCAGATACCATTGCTAATTGTTGCTGTCACAGGAACGCTTCTAGGATACAAATAAAACAGTCCAAATCCTCCAGTCCCATCAAGCATATGAGGTCTTCCTCTGGCCAGGGAGGAAGGGATACAAGTACTCTCCTTCCTGCCTCCCTCCCCTTCCCATGTCTCCAAAAGTGATTGCTTCACAGAGGCTTTGCAAGATATTTCTTTCTTCTTTTAAATACTTGATTCTAAGTATCTAACTGGTTTTAAAGAAGCTCTGCAAGGTATGACCAAAGTCCCCCAACCAATACTTTTTGTGCAAAGTCATTTCAGTTTATCCAGTGGCTTTCAAAGACATTTAAACTGATTAAGGCCTTTTTGCACTTAGTCTAATGTCTATGATTGATTGATTGTTTGATTCAACAGCGATATCCAGGCCTTAATCATACTCAGTGAAAAATCAAGACTTGTTCTCATTGATTAAAGTAGAATAAGCCTAGAATTTTGTCATTTACTTAAAGGAGATGGGTTAATTGTCTGAGTTGACCCCCACCTTTGCTGGCTGTCCTGAATTTTAAAATGTGGTAATCTCAGTAATCCTACTGACATGTGTTTGGTGAAGTCTATAGGCCCAAATATTGGATAATTCTTTAACAACTTATAGAGGATGTATATGGTCATTTTTAATGTCTTCTTCTGTGCCTTGTACTAAAATTTTAAGTACTGTGTAACACCATTTATAATCAAATCCAGAAAAAAGACTTTTTAAAACTTCCAAATGCATGATGATTCAATTTAACAAACTAATATAATCTTCTTTATAAAGTTCTGATAGATCTCAGTGCTAGCAAATCCAGAAACAAGAAAAAAAAATGAAAAGGAAATCTGGCATCCTTTCATGGAAAGAAGATCCTGGTCCTTTCTTGAGCATGTGGGAGTCTCCTGAGAGGTATCCAGGGCCTGGGGCTCTACTGGAAGTCATTCCCCCAACTCTTTAGGTGAGAAAACAAATTAATTTGGTTTGGTGTTTGTGTAGCAGTGCTGATCAGTGGTTCCAGGAGGGCTGGGATCCTTTGTTCTCTCCATTTTTAACAGAGGGGCTCTATTTCTAAGGGCATAGTTGTGTTCCCAGTGCTTTGACAAAATTGACATTGGGTTCAAAGAGCACTTGGCTATTTGTCCTCTTCCTTTCCACTAAGGAGCTTCTTTACTATGGACACCTCCTCCCCAATAAGCTGGATTTAATTGTTGACTAATATAAAAAGCAAAAGAAAATCAAAATCTTATCTGAGGAAGGAAACACATTGCTTATAGAAAACTCAGAGCATTTACTGTCTGTTTGCCTCTGTCTCTCTCTCCCCCTGATATTTATTTGATGCTGTCTATCTGTCTATTTCTTTCTCTCTCCACAGGGACTGAGAATGTGGAAAAGATTGGAAGGCACACTTTCACTCTTCAGTTGGAAAACCTAACAGTCCTAGGTAGAAATTCTTCCAAGATTACCTCATTGCTTAAGGCCATGAAACTGAGGTATTGCTGAGGAGGAAGAGATGAGCCATATCAAGTTTTACATGCTCATTAAAAAACACAAGAAAGAGGGAAGTTGTAATAAAATGGAAAGACAGCTCATACTCAGCCAATAAGCATTTATGTAGCACTTACTATATGTTAGGTATTGTGATAAATGCTAAGGATTCAAAGTCAGCAAAAACATAATCCTGGTTTCAAACTGTTCACAATTTAATGAGAGACATCATGTACACAAAATATATGTACAGAATGCATAAAGTGTAGCTGGAAGGCAATCTCAAGGAAGATACTATTAGTAGAATCATGGGAGGATTGGGAAAGGCCTTCAGAAACTGAGAGGTGAATACAGTCTTGAAGGATGTCCTGGAAACCAGAGGCTGAGATGAGGAGGAAGAAAGTTCCAGATATGGGGGAGGGTCACTGACAATTCAGGAAACAGGAGATGGAATGTCTTGTACAAATTAAAGCAAGGAAGTCAGGACAGTAAGGTAAGATGTGAGAAACTTGCAAAGGTAGGAATGGGTCAGTTAACCTGGAAACGGATCTATGAAGCCAAATAGGACTTTATATTTGATCCTAGAAGTAATTGGAAATAAAGTGGAATTTATTGAGCATGTATGTATGTATGTGGGGGAATTCCAAATAAAGGAGTTGGTAGAATCAGTTTTATAATAAAGATTATGAGAAACACCATGGGATATTTGATTATCATGTATTAAAGAACAATAAGTACTTGCAAAAAAGACCACCATGCAAATAACTGCAAGATCATGTATCAATATCAGTGGCAGAGGATGAAGAAGTAGAGAAATTAGATCTGTAAAAAGATCTAAAAATAAATATTATGTATTTTGCTTCGTTTGCTTTGCTTGCTTCAAATTTTACCTCCTTCCTTCCCCAAACTAAGAAAACAAAAACCTTTAATCCTCTCCTTGTCATCAATAATTTCAAAAGTTCTAGAAATAGTGCATCTCTAGATGTAAAATATTCTGTATTGAAATCATTTTGGACTATTAATAATTCAGGAAAGTGGGGGAGAGTGTACAATAACTGAGAGGAATATGAGAGGAAAAAAGACTAGTGTTGATCCAAAAATTCCATGCAACTAAAGACGGGTTAATTGCTTTGGTGATCCTTTTTAGCAAATGCTCTTTGATTGCAATTACTCTGAATCAGTGGGCTTTTTTCATGATAGCCCCCTTTCCCATTCCTACCTTAACTTTAGCCTTCTAGTTGACCTCTTAGTGTTTATTTTCAGCGAGTAGATTTTACAAATTAAATTAGAAGGAGGGCCAGCAACAGAAATAATATGAATTACAATTTAGGGAGAAACTAGATAAGCAATTTGATGGGTCTAGGGAACTCTTAGTGAGGAAACACCCTCCAAAACAGATATACAATTGCTTTGCTATTTATACTCCAAGAATTGCCTAGAGCCAGGAGATTGATCAGCACAGAGTCACATAGCCTGTGTCAGGTTTGAAACTTAAACTTAAATTTTGCTAATTCAGAGACAGCTATTTATACATTAGGATCAGATTAATGAAGAGGCAGATGGGGAAGAAGAAGAGGAAGAGGAATTTGTAAAACAAACAAACAAAAAAAAACTCTGGAGACTCATAGTTAAACATTTATGAGGAAAAAGAGGAATTACCTCAGTATTTTGTGATTTAGTGGATATAGAGCCAAACTTGAACGCTACATACTGGTTGTGTGGTTCAGGGAAAGTCGCTTCTCTTCATATTCCAGTCAATTCTAAGTTTCCAGAGCTCTCTTTTTAATAGAAAGTCCAAGTCTCTTTCTTATAATGATGAAATCACATGTCTAATCCCTGTCCCTATACTAACATAGCAATTGATTTCATGATTTCCTCAGTATAGGTATCCCCACTTCTTGTGTATTTTAACTTCTCTGTGCCTTAGTTTAATGAGATTTAGTGTCCCCTAAAATATTTTGGTGATTCCCCTTTGAATATGGTTAAGCTGGTATCTTGGTAGCATTATCTAACCAAACTAGCTTGGAAAAGGCAAGCAGAGCTTGCATTCTACTAGCATAATCTTTGAGAACTCATCAATGCCTCCTAGCCATAAGAGATGCAGTATCCCCTTCAGGACTACTCTACCAACTAATTCACATTCACAGATTGGATCCATCATAGGGTGACTTTCCAGATTGAAAGTATTTGGTGGGTCTGCTTTCCTAAAACTCTTACTCATAAGCCTTGACTGAAGCACTTACCTTTAAAAATCAACAAGAAAACATCAAGAGCTCAAAACAGACATTTATTGTAGTTGCATTATAGAAATAGTAGCTCCAAAATTCTTCAGCAAATCTGGGGGTGCATTATCTCACAATTATACATAGCATGGATAATAAGCGTTGTTGCTCTTGTTCATTTTTGACTGACTCTTTGTGAGCCCATTTGGAGTTTTCTTGGCAAAGATATTGGAATGGTTTGTTATTTTCTTCATCAGCTCATTTTTACAAATGAGGATATTGAGGTAAACAGGGTTGAATGACACAGCTATTAAGTGTTTGAAGCTGGATGTGAACTCATATCTTTGTGACTCCAGGCCACAGAAAGAAAAATAAGAAAAAATATTGTCATGTGCCCAGTAGAATCTCAGAGACTATTCAAAAATATATAACAATAAATTTTCATTTCAAGAAAGCATATATAATAATCAAAGACATTATATTTATAATTGTCCATCTTTGCTTATTTGTAGGTTTTCTTTTCTTCTCTGCTGTTCACTTTTTATTTTATTATTTTTCCCCCTTTCTTCCCCACCACCTCCCCCAAACAGGTTACAGTTAAGCACACATATCTTTATGTGTGTATATTTGTATCTGCACACATACATATACACATATACACCTACATGCATATATACATATACATCTAAAATTTTTTATATGACTGACATATATATTTCTTTCTTGAACCTTTTTTAAGTTTGATTTGTTTGAGATCAGTGATTACTAGCCCTCAATGATTACTAGTCCTTACATTTTTCCTAATGAATTCTGCTCCTGATCCTTATTATAATGTTGTGTTTTTTCCAACCCTGCTAACTCTTCTATTTTACTTCTACCTGTTGACTTGCCTTGCTATTACTTAGCCTGTCACTTTTTCTATGTTATCTGCTGGCCTTCATATGTCATCTATGGCTTTTGCAAAACTCCCTCCAAATTCTCATTTAATTTCTTTTTAAAATTAATATTATTTTAATAAAGCTTTTTAAAAAAACTTTGCATAGTTTTCAACATTCATCTCTGCAAAACCTTGTGTTCCAAAAATTTTTCTCCCTTCCTTCCTCCTTCCCCTCCCCTAAATAGCAAGTAATCCAATATAGATTAAATGTGTGCTATTCTTCTATACATATTTCCACAATTATCATGCTGCACAAGAAAAATCAGATCAAAAAGGGAAAAAGATGAACAAGCAAGCAAATAAAATAAAAATGTGAAAATACTATGTTGTGATTCACACTGAGTCCCCATAGTCCTGACTTGGGATGTAGATGGCTCTTTCTATCATAAGATCATTGGAACTGGTTTGAATCACCTCGCTATTGAATAGAACCACATTGGTCAGAATTGATCAAGGTATAATCTTCTTGTTGCTGTGTACAACATTCTCTTGGTTTTACTCACTTCACTCCACATGAGTTGATGCAAGTCTCTCCAGGATTTTCTTATAGAACAATAATATTCCATAACCTTCATATACCATAATTTATTCAGCCATTCTCCAATTGATGGACATCCACTCAGTTTCTGGTTCTTTGACACTACAAAAAGAACTGCTACAAACATTTTTGCACATCTCATTTAATTTATTATGCCAATCTATAATTACTCAGAATCAGTGGGATATTTTCATGATTCATTGAAACTACGATGGAAAGTCATGATGTGGAAGAGATAAATTGAGTTTTGGTTCAAGACACCATAAGTGATAGTAAAATTCCTTTCTCCTTAAAAGACAAGGAATAATCCCACTTGCTAGATGGGCTATTTGTCAGACTGGCTCTGTTCTCTGCCATTCTTATTTGACTTCTTCCTCTAAGGAATTCTTAGACAATATGGCTTATTATTTGGTCAGCAATTGGCTAGTCATTCTTTCATTCTATCATAGTTGACTCAACTTCTCTTCAAGAAAGAATGTAAACTTGATTTGCATTTTATGTAAGACTTAAACACTGGTTTGTTGCAGCCTCCTTACTTTCTGTGATTGCATCATATAGGCTAGAGCAGAAATCAGCTGAACAGAGCTATCTTGATCAACTACCATACAGTGATTTCTGAATAGGACTTTGGTGGAAGGAAGCCACTCCAAAGTAGTTATATAGAGGACAATTTTCACACTAATGAGCAGTCTCATAGAACTTTAGAGTTTATAAACCTTTATCCCAGAAGGATGCCTAAACCCAGGAAACCACTCTGGAATTTTCCCACAGCTGGGTCAAGACAGCAAGAGCTGGCAAGACACTTTCTATCAACAAGGCAGCATTTCTTAGACACATTGCAGTCACAAGATGAGCCTGCTGTCAGAAAGATGGATTCTCCAAAGGCGAGAAATGCCCTGGGGCAGGGAAACAGACTAAAAGGCTTTTAAGAGATCAGCACCTTCCAGTAGAACATAACCCTTCCTGACACTAACAACCAAAGGAAAAAAAAAGCTGACTGAAAGAGGCCATTTCAATGGCCAGCTAAGAAATGAGTCCCAGTAATTGTAATGCACAATGAAGGAAAAAGAAAATAACTTCAAACCTAGGAAGCAAAGGCTCAAAGCAAAAAGCAGTTGCAGAACCAAAATGAAACTGATTTCAAAGCAAATTGACCCAAAACAAAAGATGATGATAATGATGATGGTGGTAACAAAATCAAAATAGGTTCTAAATCTCTTTAATGAAGACTTCCCTTCCTTTTCCTCTCTTTCTACTCCCCTTGGGAAGTCAATTGATATTTTACTTTGCTTTTCTTGGATGCTCTTATCACAATTTGTGTCCTCTAGCAGACAAGATAGGTAATAGAGCACACAATTTTGTGGAGAGGCTTGAATGCCAGGTAAAAAAGTTAGACATTTACTTAGCATGTAATCTCACTCTATTACTATTTTTTTGTTTAAATTAAATTTTATTTATTTTTCTTAAAAATAAATTTTTATATATCGTATTTTTCCATGGCCCAAATTTTCTACTATATAGTTTTTTCCTACTCCCAGAAAGTCATCCCATAGAAGAACTGTTAGAAATAATTCCATTGGACTTGAGAGGGGTGAAGTTAAATGCCTTTAATTTCACCACTGCAGATGTGGGTGTCCTGTTGAATGGGAATTCCAACAATGGATACCTGTCCTCTTTTTTATATCTGAAACACAAGTCTCTCCCTGGGTAGCCTACTGGCTGAGTACCAGAGATTACAATCTGTCAGGTTGTGATCTATCAAGTGTGCAAGTGCATCATTTCTCCTGAGTGAGTCTCCTCCCTTGATTACATCATTACATCTGCCTTGTGGTGGAAGTGGTTCTCCTCCTCTAATTCTTATTCTAATTCTCCACTCTTGATTACGTTCCTTTATTTTCTTGTTCCCTATCCTAATTTCTATTTCTTGGATTTCAATTTTATTTTTCCAGCTTAAATTTCATTTCTCTGTATTTCTCTAATTCAATTTTTATCACTCTATGGAAACTAAACTCCCATTCAATTTCTACAGCATTCTTGGATTTCAATTTTATTTTTCCAGCTTAAATTTCATTTCTCTGTATTTCTCCAATTCAATTTTTATCACTCTGTGGAAACTAAACTCCCATTCAATTTCTACAGAATTCTTGGATTTCAATTTTATTTTTCTAGTTTACATTTCATTTCTCTGTATTTCTCTAATTCAATTTTCATCATTCTGTGGAAACTAAACCCTCATTCAATTTCTATAGAACAAAGGATATTTTTAAAGGGAAAAAAAAGAGGAAGAAGAGAAAAAAACACTAAAGAAAGAAAAGGCCTCAATTTCCTCATTTGTAAAATATGGATTATAATAACGACAATGTCCCGGGTGGGGTTCTTATGAAGATAAAATGAAATAATATTGGAAAAGGACTCTGTGCTGTATAAGTTTTAGCTATTACTATAATACACATATACATGTCTGTGTATTTATTTATCTATGAACATGTTCCCAAGGACCGGAGTGATCTTAGGTTGATGTTTATATTTCTTGCACCTTGCACAATTACAAGCACATCACAGGTGTCTAAAAAGGCTACTTGTTTGATTAGAGATAGGAAGCCCCTAAAGGGGAGGTAGTAGGGGAATGTTTAGTGGAGAGGATTTGATATCAGAAGACTCCCATTCTTACTTTTGACTGTGACCATATCTATTCACCTTTTGAGTTCTTAAATTTCCTCATGTATGGAATGAGGGGCTTAAATCCAAAGATATTTTTACTTTCTACTCTCCCTCCCACATCTTTATTGAACTAAGGCTAATTGTAATACTACAAGTATGAAAGTTACACTGATATTCATATTGGATATCCCTAAATAGGGAAGTTATAATAGGTGATATCACATTATTTTGACACTTCATACTCATAGTTCTGTCAGATTAGTGGTATTGGATTAAAAAGTATGTGTTGAGAATTGGGTGTAAGAAGACTGAAAGGTAGGAGGGGACAGACTGTGAAGGGTTTTGACTGTCAAACAAAGCATTTTGTATTTGCTCCTATGGCAATAAGGAGCCACTAGAGTTGGTTGAATAGGAAGGATGATGTAATAATGATGGGGGTGCAGCTTTTGGGAGAAATATAGCAATAATCCTGAGGCCCCTAGACCTTAGAAGTGCTATTGTCCAACAATCTGTTTGTCAATGGCCCTAAAGTTTCCTGTATTTAGGAATACTACAATATGGTCCTAGAAACTTTGCTGATTGCTGACATTTTGCTTTCAATGATATGCTGCTCTTTCTGAGACAAATGGTGATGTTTAAACCAGACTATTCCTCAGTTCTACTTCTGGGCCATAAAATTAGCATATCAGTGACATGGAGAACCAGATCTCTCTGTCTTTTCTTATAAATTGGCCTTGCTCCTGATTTTTTGCAAAATCATTTTGGAACTCAGTCTGCTTCAATTGATATTACAATAAACTTTGCCCCTTGACTTGGAGATAGGTTCAAACTTGTAAATTCTTGAGACTCCTCATGACATCAGTCTGCAACTCCAATCTTTTGGGGTCTCCTTTTGAACTTCAACAATAAAACCTGTATTTTAAGATTTGGGTGGAGAGCAACTTGAGGGAAGCAGATCCAATGTCTTTCTCATGTATTCATTCTCTCTAGCCATAAGGCTACAACCTAGTTCAGGCCTTTATCATTCTCTTCCTGGTTGATTACAATCCTCCTTTAACCTTTTACCTCAAGACTTTCCAATTTCAATCCATTGTTCATACAGCTGACAGTTATTTTCTAAAGCATGTTCCATGTCATCTCAGTAATAAACTCAGGGTCAAATATAAACTCATTCATTTGGTGATTAGAGCCTCTTACAACTTGATTCCAAGATCCTCTCTCTGGCTTGTAATTACATTATTTCTCTTTCTGCATGCTATGATCCTAACAAAATGGCCTTTGTTCCTAATATTTAAACACAACAATTATTTCTGTGTCTTTGCATAGACTGTTCCCCATGCTATGTTCCTCCTTATTTATAACTCTGAGAATTCTTGAGAGTTAGCTACATCACTAGAGAGAATTTCCTCACTGGAAACTCCAGTATCAATGAAATTATAAATCTAGTTATGTGTACATGTTGTTTCTCTGTTAGAATAAACATTCCTTGAGGACCAAGATGGTCCCATAAAAATCCCATAAAATGGTCCCATATAATCCCATAAAATGGGGATTATAATAATAACATTGACCTCAGAGTATTGTTGTAAGGTTCAAATGAGATAGTAAAAGTAAAGTGGTTAGTACAATGCCTGGCATATAGAAAGTGTCATGTAAATATTAGCTATTATTGTTATTACCATAGTAGGTACTTAATGGGGGCACTCAGCAGCTGGTCTTGGAGTCTGGAAGACCTCAGTTCAAATTAAGACTCAAATATTTACTATCTGTGAGACCCTGAGACTTAACCTCTGCTTCCCTTAATCCATTGGAGAAAGAAATGGCAAACCATTGAGTAGCTTTGCCAAGAAAACCCCACAGAGAATATAGTCCACAGGATCAGAAAAAGTTGGACACAAATGAACAACAATAAAAAATACTTAATAAATGCTCTTTTTCTTCCCCCTCCCCGAATATCCTAACTTGTTAATGCATAGTTAATAAATATACAAATTTCTATAGTACTTCATAGTTTGCAAAGTGCTTTCATTACAACAGTCTTGTGGAGTAGGCAGTAAGAGTATGATTTCCCCCATTTTACATATCAGGCTTAAAGACATGAAGTAAAATGCCCATGGTTCTACAACAAGTATCAGAACCAGTATTCAAACCCTAGTCTCTTGAAGCCGAGTCCAGTGAGCTTGCTGAATATTTGTTTATAATTGAAGATATTTTGGTATTCACTTCTGAACTAAAAAAAATTGAAGTAGATCTCTTTCCACCTCTTTTTGGTATTTAAGAAATGAAAATCACTTTTCTGAAGCTGACCTTATTACCCAGTGGCTCCCACTAAGCATCGAGGATATAAAAGTATTTATGAGGAATGACCTGATACTATTTTGATTTTCTAAAATCTTCCTGGAGAAAACATTAGCTAGATATAGAATAATTTAGTGTCCCACTGAGGTTGATGTAATCCAGACAGCAGGTTTCAAAAAATGGTGTGCTTTTCTGAGCACAGGGAAAGAAACCTACAAATCTTTTTAACTTTGAACATGTAGGTCTGAAATTTAAAGATGACTTTAAACAGGCAAAGAAAATTGGATCAGCATCATAAACCCATTTTATGCTACTCTGAAAATTACATTTACAAAGGTACATATTTAGAATTAGAAGAAACTTTAGGGATTACCTAACTTCTCCATTTTTGAGATGAGGAAACTTGAGCCCTAGATAGGTCTACTCTATGGCTCAACCAAACTGGCATTCTTATCATTTTGAATCTATCTCTCATCTCTTGTGCTTTGCACTGACTATGCTCTATACTAGAACATGCTCAAAATTCCCATTTCTTTCAAGATTCTGTATAAGTACTATCTTCTGCCTGAAAACTTTCCAGATTCTGAATCCCCCTAGCCAGTGTCTCATTTCGCACTCCCCCTAATCTATCTTGTATTTATTTTGTATGCTTATTTATATATACATTGTATTTCACCCCCTACCTCTGCCCCCATTCCTATAACCCTTAGAATGTGAGTTCCCTGAGGGCAGGAGTTACTAATTTTTCTGCCTTTTATAATTCTAACGTTTAGCACAGAATCTTGCATAGTAATTGCTTAATAAACAATTGTGATTGATTAATAGCAACAATCTCACTAATAGATTCATAAGTAAAAAATAAATTAGGATTGGAATTCAGGTACCCTGACTTCAAATACAGTATTCTTTCTACATAATTAGTAAAAAAAAATATCATTAGCCCATGCTTTTAAAGTTGAACCTGCCCTTGTGTCTTCATGATGGTATACTGCTAATAGAATTATTGAAATAAAGAATTCTGAGGTATTAGAATTGTAAGGGACCTCAAAGTTTATCCATCCCTGCCCCTTCCTTAAATCAGAAATCTTTTCCATGATATACCAGACAAATGGTCAACTGACCACCTTCAATCTGAAGGCTTCTTATGTCAATTCTGCTCAGCTCCATCTTCTTATACTAAGCTCACATTTTCTTCCATGTCATTGTTGAGGTATTTTGTTCTTTCTCAAAAGGATCAATGAGATTGAAGTCTTGACTTGCAAGTGAATTGGATTTAAGTGAGGGAGACCTGTGCAGAGTCCAGTGGCAAGATATATGGCTCTCCAAATAAAAAGCAACTGCTGAAACTTAGAAGTATGGAATACACATCAAGGGAAAGAGCAATGATTTGGTTTTCTTATATTTGGAATAAAAAGTTTTTATTTTAAAATCCAAACCATGCATATTTACCCTCCAGTTAGTCCTTATTTAAAATTCTAATTTTGGAAAGCTTACCCCCTTAATACTATAAGGAAAACTTATCATAATTTATCCTAATACTTTAATTATTTCATCAACATTTATTTTTCCCCTAGATGAGCTTTCATTAGGTTTTTCTACAGTATATTCAATTTGACATTTTATCTATTGTATTTCTAGAGTAGATTCATAGAATTATGGAAGGAATCTTAGAAAACATCAAAACCTATCTTTATATGGTTTTTAGATGAGGAAATGGAGAGAGAAGAGAGAAGGGTTTTGTCTAATATGATATAACCCAGTATTTTGATTCAAAATTCAATGTCCTTTCTATTCTAGAAGTCTATGTGTAAATTCAAATTTTCCATTGTCTCCTGAAAGCTGATTTACTTTCAATATATTGTTACTTTTCTAATTTAAATAAGAATATAGAATTTCAGTTTTGAAAGTGTTAGATATCATCTATCACCTTAACCTTCATTTCACAAATGAGGAAACCAAGTTTAATATGTAAATGATACTTTATTCCCAAAGCTTCGTTATTACAGATGAGACTTGTCTCTGAAAGACCTGGTCCTGTCCAAATGTGGAAAAACCTTAAGTATCTCTCAAACCCTATAGAATATAAAAATATTTTTAAAAAGGCAATTGCTGATAGAAACATAAATACATGGAATATATATATATATATGTATATATATGTGTGTGTTACATAGCACTTTGCAATGCTCTCATGCATTTATCATGTAAATAATATTTTCCTTTGTCTTAGTGGCAATAGGGAACCACTGAAGTTTATTTAATAGGATATGAACAATGCTTAAAGTAAATATTTTGCTAGTTGTATAGAAGACTGACTAGGGTGATCAGAGTCTTGAGGCAGGGAACCCATTTAGGAGTCTTTTGCCATATTTAAGTAAGAGGTAATGAGGGTCTGAACTGATGAGGGGAGTGTAAGTAAAGAGAAGGCATGAGATGTAAGAAAAGTTGTTTAGATGCTCCTACAGGAAAAAAAAAAATAGACCTCATGCTTTATTCTTCTACTAATTATTTTGGCCTATAAAGTCATGGGAAAGAGATGGGAAATCTTTACTGGTCTTTGAGACCTTACTTGTTTGCAAACATAAGTGCACTTATGTACAGGTCAGAATAAAGTTATACCAAACTAGCTAATCAAAGGATTGTTGATTCAGAGTGGGAAGGAAGGTTAGAGTTCATCTGGTCTAACCTCCTTTTCTTGCAGATGAGCCAACAGAGACCCAAAGAGGGGAAATGATAAGATCATGCATTTGGTTAGTAGTAAATGGGAGGGAAAGAGGAGGAGATGAATTATTGTTTTGGAATTTTTTAGTTGAAAATTATGTTTCTAGAATTTTCTTGGCAAAAATACTGGAGTGGTTTGCCATTTCTTTCTTATTTTACAGATGAGGAAACTGAAGCAAACATAGTTAAGTGACTTTCCCAGAGTAATATAGTTAGTAAATGACTGAGGCTGGAATTGAATTCAATAAGATGAATCTTTTTGACTCCCAGCCCAGAACTCTATCCACTACTCTACCTAGCTACTCTGCATATTAATCAGGGAATGGCTAATCAAATTACACAAGAATGTAAACAGAAAGCCTCGCGCCCAAACTGAAACTGAATTCCATATAGTTATAGTGACCAAACTTGGTTGGGAAGGAGAGTTGGGAAAATTCCCCTTCATGTTATGGGAGGAGCAGAAGACCGCTGTAAAATATTGTATATGCTTCCAGGTTTGATAGATGTGTTGGCTAGTTTTGCAGTTTAGTTACCATTTCCTTTTCCTCCCCTCCTTTTTAATCTTTATTTTAGGGATGGCCTACTAGGGAGAGGAGGAGTAAGTATATATTTGGAAATGAAAGATTTATAAAAACAAAAAGCATCAATAAAAATGAGGACATTTTAAAAAGAAAATGATATTTCCAGAAGCTTTGTTCTTTTTATGTACCAACATTTCACTGTAGGGAAATTTGATTGAGGAGTAGAGAAGATAATTTTGCTAGTTTTGAGCTTAGTAAACTACAGCTGAACTGTACCAGGGAATGATGGTAACAGATTTACTCTATGTCTCAGCAGAATTATCTAAAAATAAAGATAATGCCACTAGAGGAAAAGGAGAATTCTGAATTTTCTCCTTTTCCTCCTCTTCCTCCTTTTATTCTTCCTCCTCTTCTCTTTTTCTCCTCCTTCTCTTCTTCTTCCTCCTCCTCCTTCTTCCTCTTCCTTTTCTTCCTCTTCCTCTTCTTCTTTCCTTTTTCATTGGTTGGTTTGGTTTTGTTCAGTTGTTTATTTCATTTAAATATTTTTTTAAAAATACGTTTCTTTTAATTTTCTTACCAGGTCAAAGGTAGGCAAAAGATTGCCAAATTTTTATGACTTGAATTTTCAATTTCCTGTCTTAATGGCTATTATGGATCACAAAGTAAATAAGTTGTTGGTATGTCTGCTTTCTTGAGTAGTGACCTTAAGATCAAAGAATAGATTGAAAAGAAACTTTCCCTTAGGCTCTTTTTAAGCTGAAGCCAATGTCAGGGCATTAAAAAATTCTGTTGTATAGGTTAACCTCTCTTGCACCAGGTTCCTTTTCCATTTGGCTCATTTGATGAGTGGGCAGATGGTCATTTTTGTTTTTTTTTTAAATTTAATTATATCACTAGAGGGTTCGTTTTGTCTTCCATGCTGTAGCCAAGTGAAACACACATGCCCTGGAATCTCTAAAAAACTGCACAGGGTCAGTCAAGGCTTAGGGGAAGTTGAATTTTCTGCATCCCAGAGGGTCATCATCGAGCTTGAGGGCAGCACAGCTGTGATATCTTTCATCAGCTTTCTTTTGGCTCATCTGACTGACACTACCATGTGCCCCGCTTCAAAGAGGAAAGCCTTCCCTAGGGCAGCAGTAGTATTCTTCAGTCTTTTGAACTTTTGAATATCTTTGTGTGCTCTTTGCCCACCACCCCTCGAACTTCCAGAGTCCTCATTTTAGAACATAAATTGATTATTTTATGTGATGACATTTAAAAATATTATAAATATTCAGTAGATGTGTTGGGCCTGAAGTCAGAATGACCTGAATTTAAATCTTACCTCAGACACTTTCTAGCTGTGGGACTCCATATTTAAACCTCTCTCAGCTTCAATTTCTACATCTGTAAAATAGAGAAAATAGTTGCACCTACCTCTCAAGGTTGTGGTGAGGATTACATGAAATAACAGATGTAAAGTACTTAATATGCCTTAAAATTTTGTATAATATTTGTTATTATCATTGCCCTTATTGTTAAAAAATATTTTTCCAAGTCAATGAACATTATGGCAGGTACACAGTTGGATATATTGTAAATCCTCAGGGGCCATCAGTTAGTTTCTCTTCCATTTAACCCAGAATACATTTTTATTAGAGCCTTATAGACTTCAGTTTGTACTTCACAAAATGCCTATAATATCAGTGCCCAAGAGACTCTTTTGAGATATGAGACCTTCTGTCTCTTAAATAGATGTGGTTCTCACAACTTTCCCTTCATTACTGCTAAAGTGACTGATAAATGTTATCAGGACTTTTAGTGGTTCCAGAAGATTTAGTGTCCCATAGCTATGTGAATTAACTAGCGGATAGCTGAATGTTTTTTGTTCTTGTAGAAGAGAGTCATGAGCCTGCCATTAATAACAGATATTAGAAGGACAATAGCCCCTGGTGTGCAGTCGTACATATTGTAAATTTTCAGAAGCCTTCGTATTCTTTTCCATTTAATCCAGAATATATTTTTTCTCATTTGGCAAATGGTTCACGTTATTACCATCCATAAAATCCCTCCAAATACATATAGTTCAATTTAATAAATAAATGCCTACTGTGTTCAAGATTCTGTGCTAGATAATGGACATATAAAGATGATGTAGAAATCAGTACTTGATTGCAAGAAACTTCCATTCTGTTGTATAATTTAAATAATTTACCTCAGATATTTACTAACTGTGTGACTCCACATTTAAACCTCTTTCAACCTCAGTTTCTTCATCTGTAGAATAGGGAAAATATTTGCACCCACTTCTCCAGGTTGCTGTGAGGATTAAATGAAATAGATATAAAGCACTTGGCAAAAAAAGGTGATTTAATGAGGGATAGAGTTTTAACAACTGGGAAGTGAGAGGGATCAAAGAAAGCTTGCTGAAGAGATATTAGGATTTGGGCTGAGCTTTGAAGGAAAAGAGAATAAGAGCTTCACAGGACTTTGGAATAGGAAGGGATCTTAAAAACCATTTAGTCTAATGTACTCCAAAAGGAAGGGGAAAAGACCCCAAACATATGTTAAATCCTTTCTGTAAACCAGGCATTTTGCTAAGCACTTTGCAAATACTATCTCAAATATTATCACAATATTGTGAGATAGGTTCTATTATGATTCTCCTTTTATGGTTGAAGAAACTAAAGCAGGCAAAGTGGTTGCTCTCCAAGGTCGAAGAGCTATTAAATATTTGAAAAACAATTTGAATTCAGGCTTTTCTGACTCCTGGTATAATACTCTATCCACTGTGTCATGTATCTGCTGTATATTAAAGAAAAAAATCCTTTCTATAATATGCCCAGCAAGAGCACAATTTGCTACTATCCTACTAAGAGGGAGTCCAACCATAACACTGGTATCTAAAATTCTGGATTAGTGGGATATAAGATTTTTGAGGTTTGGGACTTCTGTCTTTGGGTTCCCAGTACCTAGCACCATGGTTAACACATACTTGGAACTTAAGAAATACTTACTGATTGGCTAGTTTGAAAATCTACATCCCTTCTTGACTTCATAGCTACTATTTGTCTAAACCTAGAGTGCTGGTAAACCATTCATAGGGAAGGGTGCACAGTAGCTTGGCCATATTTGGACTTATTGCACAGAATCCAGTAGATGAGAAAATTCATTCTAACAAGAAGGAAAGGAAAGGGTGTGGGGAAGGAGGGTTATGAAAGCAAACAGAAGCGGGCTTTTGTGTTTAGTGATTTTAATTTTTTCTTCACTGGGGGGGGGGGGAGGGGAGTAGGGATTAAAGGTCAATTGTATGCTTTTACTACACCCTTACTGACTCATTTGCTAAAATGATTCTGGAGGTGGCAATCCTGTTTCCTATTCTGGGGTAGCTCCTTTCCTGTTTTCCTGGGCACATCAGAGAATAGGAAATAATTGGACAGCTTTGATATGCCCCTTTTGTTGAGTCACTTGATTACTAAATCAAATGACATATGTGAATGTCACAAAACCTTCCTTCTATTTTCCATGGACCAGTTCAAAACTTCAGAAAAGTGTGTATATATATATATATATATATATATATATATATATATATATATATTCACACAAACATACACATATATCTATTTATACACACACACACACACACACACATACATATATATTAATTACCAGGATATTATTTTTAGAACATATCTTTATTTAATAATTTTATGTGATTTATAACATCCTTTGCAAATACAAATACTTCAAAATGCTTTCTGAATTTGCTTATTTTGTTTCATTTTCCCAGAAAAATTTTACCCAAGGAAATGTGTTTTCTAAAAGGGAAATTCCTGGGATCAACATTTGGACAATCAAATTTGGATTATTCAGGATACTGAGGAATTTTACTGAGGATAAAATGCAAATTTCCAAGTTTGGTATTTAAAGCCCTTTAAAATTTGGCTCTAACTTCTCTATTTCTCTCTTTTTAAGTTAATTTTTCTTGAGGGTTTTTATTTTCATTAGAATGGAAGATCTATGTTTTCTTTTACAACTTGACTTTTATGGAAATGTTTTGTGTGACTTCACATGTGATTTCTTTTTTTTTTTTTTAATTTTTATTTAATAATTACTTTATATTGACACTCGTTTCTGTTCCGATTTTTTTTTCCCCTCCCTCCCTCCACCCCCTCCCCTAGATGGCAAGCAGTCCTTTATATGTTGGATATGTTGCAGTATATCCTAGATACAATATATGTTTGCAGAACCGAACAGTTCTCTTGTTGCATAGGGAGAATTGGATTCAGAAGGTATAAATAACCCGGGAAGAAAAACAAAAATGCAGATAGTTCACATTCGTTTCCCAGTGTTCTTTCTTTGGGTGTAGCTGCTTTTGTCCGTCATTTATCAATTGAAACTCAGGTCTCTTTGTCAAAGAAATCCACTTCCATCAAAATATGTCCTCATACAATATCGTTGTCGAAGTGTATAATGATCTCCTGGTTCTGCTCATTTCACTTAGCATCAGTTCATGTAAGTCTCGCCAGTCCTCTCTGTATTCATCCTGCTGGTCATTTCTTACAGAACAATAATATTCCATAACATTCATATACCACAATTTACCCAGCCATTCTCCAATTGATGGGCATCCATTCATTTTCCAGTTTCTAGCCACTGCAAACAGGGCTGCTACAAACATTTTGGCACATACAGGTCCCTTTCCCTTCTTTAGTATTTCTTTGGGATATAAGCCCAATAGAAACACTGCTGGATCAAAGGGTATGCACAATTTGATAATTTTTTGGGCATAATTCCAGATTCGCATGTGATTTCTTAATCATGATTGGTTATAGGGAAGAGAACCTAGAACTCAAAAAATCTTAAAAACAAATGTTTAAAAAATTGTTTTGAATGTAACTGAGGAAAAACATTAAATAAATAAATAAAATTTAAAAATTAAATTAAAATTTGGATCTAGTCTATCTTTACAATTTCATTGATCATTACTCCCTCATATGTATTCTATGATCTGTCCAAACTAGTCTATTTGCAGTTCCCCAAACTTAGCACTCCATAGCTATACCACATGCTTTTACATAGACTGTACCTCCAAGCCAGAAATGCATTCCTCACTTCCACCTTTTAGACCTCCTATGTTTTCTTTCAGGTTCGGATAAAGTCCTATTTCCTATACACAGTACCTGACAATTTCCCAACCCCACCCCCAATTAATTACATTTATGTTGTACATATTTCCTATTTACTTATGTAGCCCATGTGCATAGTCTACTTCCCTCCCATCTCCCTTGTCCTCCCTCCTAGCTCTGGATTTAAGGGAAAGTGGGTGGTTTTTAAAACTATTCTAATAGATCATTTTGTTTTTTATGCTTATTCAAAGTTTATTCTGGAATATCTTCAAACATGCTTGTGTTTAGGTTTTCAAAAATGTGGATAGCAAGATTCCCCGTTCCTGTATAAGCTCTCAAAGTAAAAGTGTTTAGAAGTGTTTAGAAGGCAGCCTTATTTCATCCTTCAAAAAAAAAAGGAAGAACTTGAAAGGACTCACAGGAGGTTGGATACAGATTAAAACAACAAAAAACCAAACATACAAAACATTCATGATAATTCCACTCAAAAGGGAACTTCCAGTGTTACAATAGGGTAATGCTTTGCTATTCTGGTGAAATCCTTTTCTCCCATGGAGTCCAACACAGTTTTCCTAAAATCTGTAGAAACACCTTGTTGTTTGTACTCTTCCCTTCCCCAAAGGCAAGTAGATTTTGAGATTGCTCAAAGGCAACTTCCTTCTTATTGGATCTATGCTTTTGTAGCTTTAGCTCCTTATGACATTGTGAGATCCAGATGATGTTTTCCAATAGAAACACTGATTAGAAAACTCTCTTTTCTGTCTAGAAGGTCAAGCCCACCCATCTCTTTCCCACAAAGAAACCCTTTGAATTTGAGATTCCTCATGAAGCCAGTGTTACTGGAGAAATCTCCTTTCTCTGACTAGAAGACTAGATTCTGGAGTCATTATGCCAAGGAAATAGACTTCTCCATCTATACTTAGAAATTAGAGTTTAGGGGATAGTTAGATGGTGCAGTGGACAGAGCACCAGCCTTGAAGACAGGAGGACCTGAGTCCAAATCTGGCCTCAGACACCTAATATTCCCTAGCTGTGTGATCCTGGGCAAGTCACTTAACCCCAATTGCCTCAGCAAAAAAGCAAAAAAAAAATTAGAGTTTTAAGAATATTGTCCATGAACTGCCTTATCAGACCACTCAGAAGCATGTCTACTTTTGCCATGTTTCTGCAGAAACTCTTTTTTTTTTAATTAAATTTTATTGATTTCAATTATCAGGCATTTACTTTTTCTTCTCTAGACTTCCTCCTCACTCTCCCACCTCCACAAAAAGGGGGGGGAAACCCTTTTGATAAATATATACAGTGAAGCAAAATAAATTTCCATTTTGGCCATGTTTAAAAATGAGAGTCTTGTTTTGCATATTAATCCTGTCAGAATGTTGGTAGCATTCTTTGTCATCAGTCTTCTAGAATTATGGTGAATCAGAGTTCTGAAGTCTTTCAAATTTGTTATTAAAAATCTTGTTTTTTAGCATTATAAATTGTTCTCCTGGTTCTTCCAGTAAAAATTCTTGATATTCCATAGTTATAAAAGCTGCTTCCATCCCCGAGGCTGGGAAAATGCAGTCTCAAGAGTCTAGTATCTGACCTACGCTTGGGGAGGAGAAAAAAGATAAGCAAATCACATGTGTAAGCAGATAGAAATCCATTTATTTCTCTCAGAATATAGCCATTAGGCTCTACTTCTGCTCTGAAGGGAAGAAGGTGCTTTTTAAGTTAAAAAAAATAATGGACCAAGCTTGAATATTATAATTACAGCATACTGAGGTTCCTTCCCCCCACCCTAACTTTCTTTCCATTCACATTGCTTTCTGTATACATTGTTTTCTTGGTTCTTCTTAATTAGCTCTGCATCAGTTTATAAATAAATTCTTCATGGCTGTCATTTCTTACCTTTCTGTAATATTCCATTACATTCATGTGGTATAATTGCTTTTTAGAACTCATGGAAGATACTACATTTAGCCTTATTAAATTTCACCTTCTTTGATCTTGTTCTTCTGTTAGCCTGTCATGATCTTTTTGAATATCAATTTTGGCATCTAGTAATTGCCTAATAACTACCTCATTTCCTTCTAAATACTTATAAGCCATCCTTTTAGTAATACATTACATAATTTTACAAAGAACCAATGCCAGCCTAGTGCTTGTAATATTCACAATTTTTCCTCCTCTTTTCCTTTCTTTTTCTCCTCTTTTGCTGATCTTCAATTCTGGGACACTTCACAATTTTGCAAAGATCACAGGAAATTACAATCAGTTAAATTTAATGGTCAGTTCATTAACTATCTTCTCTTAGATTCCCTTTCCTTCTGTCTCTTTTTTGTATCTTGTATATATTTATTTATTCATCTTTTGTATTCCCCACTAAAATTTAAGCTACTAGAAGGTAGGGTTTAAAAAAAAATTTCTTTGTAGATCCAGGACTTAATACAGTGTCTGGTACTGAGTAAATGTTTTATACACACTTATCAAGTGTGAGCCACACATATGCTGAGGAATCAAAGAGGAAAAATAAAATTCCTACATTCAAAGAGCTTATATTCTAACAAGAGAAAAGGGAGAGGCACATAAATATGAAAGGAAATAAAATGTAATCGAGATAAAGGACAGAGGTAAAGTTTTATAAGAAAATTTAAAGCAGAGTGAAGCAGATCAGAGAAGCCTTTAGGGAACATTTGACATCCAAGATGGTCTTTGAAGGAAGATTTCAACAGTTAGAAGTATCATTGAAGGCATTCTAAGCATAGGAGATGGTCACTGCAAATGGACAGAGGTAAAAGAGGACAGATTTTTTTTTTCTTCTGGGAGCCAATCTTGAACATTATAATTAAAGTGTAGAACTCATTTAACAAAGCAGCTTTTCTGCAGATAGTAAAAGTTGGAAATTTCTTCTTTATATTGAGTCAAAAATCTAATTCCCACTTATTTTTGGTCCTGGTTAAATAGATTTGTTCTAATCTTTTAGTCACATTACTTGCTTTCAAATATTTGAAGATAGCTAATTATATCTCCCTTCTTTCTACTCCTCCCTCCAAAAATGTCTTCTTATGCAGGATTTATATCTCTAGGGCTTTGGACCATCTTTCATATGACTCATCTTCAATTCCCCTCCCTAGGCTGTGCCCTCCTTTTGATATGCTCTAGATCATCAACCAATAAATGAGCATTTATCAATTATCTATTATGTGCCAAGTGCTAGGGAAAGAGACAAAAAGATGAAACAGTCTTGTTTTCAAGGAGCTTGTAATATATCATGGCAGATCATACATATATAATTACAGAAAAATACATGATAGACAAGATGGTTAAATACAAGGTAGTTGGAAAGGGAAGACACTAGAAATTGGAAAGTTCAGGAAAGGCTTTATATAGAAGGTGATAAAGAATGTGAAAGGTTCTCTGAGGGAGAGGTGAGAAGGGAATGTATTCTAGGAGTAGGAAAATGCCGGTACAAATGTATAGAGATAGGAATCAGAGCACCACAGGTAGACATAGAAGACAACAGCCTTATAAAAATTTGGCAAAATATATGAAGATTCCTACCAAAATTTGGTACCAGTACTATGGAAATTTAGGAAGAAATCCTAATTTAATGAAGAAGGTACTTGGTGAGATATTAGAAAATGTCAACTCTATATCTAACCCAATTCTTTCAACCTAAAGCCAGAATAATTCTTAGAAAAGCAAAACATTGTCATCAATTTATAGTTAATGTATATCAAAGAGTACATCTAATCCACTTACTTTATTTTACAGGTGAAAAAACTGAGTTCCTGAAAAGTTTAAATGACTTCAAAGACATATAAGTAGCATGTGGCAAAACCGGGAGTAGATCCAAGGTCCTTGGATTCCAAACCTTTTCCTTTCCTCATGCCACACATATTGATTGCCTCTAGTGAAACTAGTTATTCATTATTTTTTAGATGAAAAGAATCAAGTGTTTAACTGCATTTGAGATTTTTTATATGTTTTTATTTCATTAAATATTTCCCAATCACATGTAACATTTTAAAAAATTAAGTTGGAAAATTCTGAGTTCCAAATTCTTTCTCCTTCCTACTTTTCTCCCACTCATTAAGAAGGCAAGCAATGTGATATCAATTATACATGTGAAATCATGCAAAACATGTTTCCACATTAGTTGCAAAAGAAAACACATACAACAGCAACAAAAATAAAAATAATTTAAAAATATGCTTCAACCTGCATTTAGAGCCACCCAGTTTTCTTCCTGGAGAAGGATAGCATTTTTCATCACAGATCCTTTGAAGCTGACTTGGATCATTGTCTTGATCAGAGAGTTTTTCACAGGTGTTCACTCTTATAATATTGCTATTACTGTGTCCAATGTTCTCTTAGTTCTGTCCATTTCACTTTGTGTCACTTCATATAAGTCTTCCCAGATTATTCTGAAACCAAACTGCTCACCATTTCTTATAGCACAAGAGTATTCCATAGCAATCATATCCCACTATTTGTTCAGCTATTACCCTTTGGATGGGTATTCCTTCAATTTCCAATTCTTTGCTACAACAAAAAAGAACTGCTATAAATATTCTTATTTAAATAGGCCCTTTTATTTTTTTATAAAATCTCTTTGGGATATGTAACTTTTTGAATGTAACTCCAAATTGTTCTTCAGAATCGTTGGACCAGTTCACATCTCTATCAACAGTAAATTAGTGTTCCAATTTTTCTGCATTCATTCCAGCACTTGACTTTTTCCTCTTCTATCAGTAATCGGATAGATGTGAATATTTTTAGAATTTTTTAGAATAATTTTAATTTGCATTTTTCTAATCAACAGTGAATTAGAGCATTTTTTTTCAAGTGACTATAGCTTTGATTTCTTCTGAAAACTTCCTGTTTATACCTTTGACCATTTGTCAATTGATGAATGGCTCAAGTTTTTATAAATTTGGTAGAGTTCCCTCTATATTTGAGAAATGAGATCTTTATTAGAGAAATGTGCTGTAAAATTTTCTCCAATTTCCTATTCTTCTAATTTTGACTACATTAGTTTTATTTGTGCAAACACTTTAAAATTTTTTTTATATTATATTTTAATTTTTTTTATTTTAATTTTATTTGATATATGATATATATTATATATATAATATAATATAATATGAATAATAATATAATTTATATAATAAAATTATATATTTTATTTCCTGTGATCATCTATATCTCTTGTTTATGACCAAGAGTTTTTTTTTCTCTTCCCTTATCCACCACTTTTACAATTGTTTTTCCATGCTCCTTTAATTTACTTATGATCAATCATTATTCTTTATATTTAAATAATTTATCCATTTTGACCTTATCTTGTTTTATGGTGTGAGATGTTTGTCTTTCTTCTAAACTGCTTTTCATTAACTTTATTGTTAAAAATTCTTTTTTCCCCCCTCTTCCTTCTTTTTCCTCCCATCTTGGCAATCCATGAATTTTTAAAAGCAGAAAACTAGGGGGGTGGGAGTAAACACTATTTTTGCATGAAATTTACAAATACCTCTCAATATAAGGCAGCAGTTAGAAGTTTAGCTTTGAAATAAAAAAGATCTGGATTAAAATATTGAATACTATCTATGTGTTCCAGGTTAACTCTCCAAAACAAAATTACAAGTGAGTTCATAAACTATATCAATTGAAAAGTTTTTATAATGAAAGTTCTCTACAGAAATTAAACCATAGGTCAACACACCAGTCCTCTATAAATGCAATCAATTGGACTAAGTTGATCATAGAGCTTGAAATTAAATTACAGGATTATTCCTCAATTCTTCACTTTCTTTTGCAAGTGCAAATGCAAAGTCCACCTACAATCACTCTGGGGAAGAAAGGGCAGAGGAGACAGAAGATGATACAAATGGTGTCAGGAAGAATCCTGGCTTCAGAAGTTTGGCAGGTTCATGTACCAATGCTCATGGATGGGCCATGTTTTGAAAAAGCTGACTCAGAAAATAAACAGTAAGAATGTAGGCTCAGCCATCAGTCATTTTCTTTAGAATGGAAGGTTCACATGAAGAACCGGTAGTGTCAGACTTCGGCAAAATTGTAGACAAGATGACGTTTTGCTTTGATGTTTCCAATTCTCCGTTTTGTTTTGTTTTTTTGCCCTTTCCCCAGCTTCTCCTTTATGGTATTCTCTTTTAGTCCTCTTGTCCTTTACCTTTCCTTCTTACTGCCTATTTATAGACATATATGTCCAGGAATATCTGCCATTAGTAATTTTTTATCTTAGGGAGAATTTAAACTAATGTGTTTTGCTTCTCAGGGATAAGTTGTCTTATCTCAGCTTTCTCACTAAATGTGAAAGGCTTTGGTCATTTTAAAAAAGAATTTCAGTCATTAACAAGTAGGTAGGGAAAATATTTGGTGATGGCAGCAATAGGTCTCCAGAGGAATCTATGATATTTTCTTACTCTCATACTTTTTAGAGGTACAGAGCCATAAACTGAGGCAACTGGGACTTTATATCAGCCTCCTGAAATTTTAAGGATGCTGACTATTTGTAATAATATACATGGATCATTGTTATGTAAAACTTTTCACAAAACTTTATAAATATGTATATTATCTTATTTTGATTCTCACTACAACCTCATTAAGTGGGTGCCACAATTAACTTCATAAGGAAAGATAAGGAAGTTGAGGTTAGGAGTTTAAATGACTTGTCCAGGGTTGTATAACTAGTAAGCATTCGAGGCAAAATTTGAACTCAGGTGTTCCTCTTTCTAGCTTAGTCCTTTAATAGTTAAAAACAACAGAGCTTAATGAAAAAAAAAATGAGTGAAAATAAGAGGTTAGTTAGTTTCTCCTCCATGGAGGTCTTTCGGAAAAATTTAGATGACCACTTGTCAAGAATATTGTAAAAGGGATACTTTTGGGAGGATCAACTAATCTATTAAGCACAAGTACAAAGTGTCATTCTGATCTACAATATCTGTTCTTTAGTAGTTTTTCACTTGTATACAACTCTTCATGACCTTTTTGGGTTGGGTTTTTTTTTTTTTTTTTTTTTTTTTTTGGCAAAGATATTGAAGTGGTTTGCCATTTCCTTCTCCAGTTGATTTTATAGATAAGGAAACTGAAGCAAATAGAATTAAATGACTAGAATTATATAACTAGTAAATGTCTGAGGCTGCGTTTGAACTCAGATTTTCTTAATTCCAGGGTCAGCGTTCTATCCATTATACCACCTAGCTGTTTTTTTAGGGAAGGGGGAATAGCTTGGACTAAGTGACTGCTAAGGTCCCTAAGGTTTTAAGGAAATTCTGTGGTTCTCTGAATTGTAATGAATAAAAAACTACTGGATTAATTTATTATGCCCTGAAAGTTGGTTCTCTGAATTGTTATGAATAAAGAACTACTGGATTAATTTATTATGCTCTGAAAGTTGGTATTACAATTCTGTGATTTTATTTCTGTTTGGGAAATTCAGTCTTTAGTCAATACACCCTTCCTTTGACTGGTGCCAAATAAAGGACCGAGCCAAGATTGTGTTTGCTAATGAATTATCCAGTGGTCTTCTGATGTAATTCATTTCCACACAAAGTGAATAGATTGACCTAGACTTTCACAGAAACAAGGCAACTGAAAAGGACAAAGGTACGGTTTCACTGAGCTCTAAATAACCACATTGTGTTGCCCAGTGATGCTGCTCCTCTTTGGTAGCTGTAGGAAACCTGGTAATGGATAATTCTTCTTCCCAAGGATTTAGAATTGAATTAATGATAAGGGTGATAATTACTCATCTATATTTTTCCTATTGTTGTTTTTGTTCAGTTGTTTTTTGGTTGTATCCAACTTTTTATGACCACATTTGAACTTTTCTTGGCAGAGATACATTGGAGTAGTTTGCCATTTCCTTTCTAGTTCATTTTACAGATGAAGAAACTGAAGCAAAGAGGGTTAAATGACTTGTTCACAGTCACACAGCTAGTAAATATCTGAGATTGGTTTGATTTCTGATTCTAAACCTGGTGCTTTACCTACTGTGCCCCTTAGTTATTCAGAAAATTTCCTGACTGCACATTAAATTAAAGGCTCATTATTTATACATTACCTATGGTATGGAATAGAAAAATTTGACAGAATCCTAAAAACATTTTGCATTTCTTTAATATGACCACCCTTCAAGGATCTTAAGTGCATCAATCAATCTATTGATCAACAAGTATTTTTTCATCATATGCTCAGCACTACTATATCTAAAGATAGAAATACAAAGAATGGAACAACCCTTCTCTCAGGGAAGCTAACATTATAATGGAAGAGACAAGTACATATCTAAGTATATCCCCATTTTATTGGGGAAACTGAGATTAGGTGAGAGAATAAGCATTTATACAGTTCTTGCTGTGTACCAACCATTGTGCTAAGTGCTTTACAAACATTTTCTCACAGCAACCCTGGGAGGTAGATACTATTATTATCTCCATTTTACATTGAGGAAACTGAGTCAGACAGAGTTTGAGTGACTTGCTCAGGATCATATCTGAAGTTGAAATTTGAACTCAAGTCTTCCTGACCCTAATACAATACTATATCCATGGCATCAACAAAATGCTTTAGGTCAACTAGACAGAGTACAATATTAGTTTGAAGTACAGACATTTAATGGCAAAACATAGCAAGAAAAGCAACAATAGAACATTTTCCCCATAAAAGTGAGCCTACTCTCCCATAAATACACAGCCCCATCAATAGGAAATCTGGATGTGCACAGAAATCAATCATAGCTTCTAAACTTCATTTCTTGAGGGACACTTCATTGCCATTTCAGTTACTCTTGACTAAGCTGCAGCTGGAAAATTTTTCCCAGATAAAAGTAGGCTAATAACTATTTTAACATAGCTGAGTCTGTGAACTATCACAGCCAGTTAAAGGATTGCTAAAGGATTTGGCTCCCAAAGCCAGGGAGAATGTTCCCTCCCCATTCCTCCCTTTGCCTCTATTTTCTCTTCCCCACCCATTCTCTACCCACTTTCCTCCCCCATCCTACCACTGAATATGTTTTATGGTTTTTCCTGACTGGTTCTGAATCCAAGTTCATTATCCCAAAAAGTTACCTAATAGAATTTTACTATTTAACTATTATTTAACCACTTATAGGAATCTTGTACTTCTAAAACCCCTTTCAGAACTCAAGAAAAGAAACCCCTCAGGAGCAATGTGGAAGTGGACTTAGAAACTCTCTTTCCCTTCCAAGATCCTTTTAGGATAGACATGTAAATGAATTTGAACAAAAATAAAAGTCCTTCTGGATTTTTTTATATACTTATATATATATTTATATACAAATATGACTGGCAACAGATCTCCCAGGTTTCCAGTTGTCACAGCATATATTTTTTCTCTTTGTCCTCAGGACAACCTCATGAAGAAGTCAGGAAAGAAATTGCTATTCCCATTTTATAATAAAGAAACTGAGGCACTGTGTGTTTGAACAATTTTCTTAATATCACATAACTAGTAAAAAGTACAGGATACTTATACTCTTTGCTTTTAAAACTCAGCTAAGGGACACAGTTTCTTGTAGCTGTTTTCTTCTTGCACTAATACATTTCCTTTCCAACTCATCAGGAGGTCTTTTGGATGATAATCAAACTTGCATTTGGAGCCTGTTAAATATTTCAACCTTTGGTTTGACTTTGTCTCTTGTCTTGTTGCTTCATCACGATAGGAATGTTGCACTCAGAAAGAGACTGTAAAGCCCCCACATTTCTGCGGACACAACCAGCAGTTCATTTCAAACTTAAAAATGTGAAAACAAGCCAACAGATTTATAAATATAGATTGAATGACTGTGACTTGGGCCAAACCCATGTCAAATTAGGGCCATTTTGGCCCCAGAGGGAGTTGCTTGTTTTGTAATTCTTTTACAGGATTACAGGACTATATACTTTGGTATCTTGGTAATTCAGGTAAATTTATGAACACTAACAATTCAAGGATTTTTGGGGGAGGAGGGAAGTAGTCTTTGCTTAAGTTGGACAGAGCACAGCTTGGGAAACAGTTTGAAACCATTTGTGGTGTGTGTGTGTGTGTGTGTGTGTGTGTGTGTGTGTGTGTGTGTGTGAGCCACATCTCACTCCATACATGGTGCAACAGTCCCTCTCTCCCCCCTCATCTTCCCCATTATTTTTTTCACAAGCAAACTCCAGATCTATTTTCACTAGTGCCCCTTTCAGGTTTCAAACTGTCACTACTTCTCCTTGGTTTCTGGGGTTACTTTTCCAGATCCCTTGAAGGAAAAACAAACAAAACTCCCCTTGCTTGCTTCCCCATGATAATGTTCCATCATCTTTGAGGAATTATAGGGTATTTACTAAGAAGTATGTTGGGAATATATGGCGTAGGGATAAAAGTTGAAGGGTATTAAGTAATAACATGAAAAAATTGAACTCACAAGTTGGAAAGGAGGACACTTGACCTCCTCATCTCAAGGTCTTCCTGTGTAAAATTCTGCTTGACTTAGATTTTGATATTATTAATTTGGTTTTAGTTCTATTTATTTTAGTTAGTTCTATTGCTACATAATTGTTTTATTAGAGTAGCTCTCTACTTTGCTTCTCTGACCCTTCTTATACAATATGAAAGTCTGAGACTTCCTTCATGTAGCTCAGTCATCTTGAGATCTGCCTCCCCGAACCCTTATTATAGAGAGTAAAGTCTCTCCCCTATTTCCATATTCATTGAATAGAGTAGCAGGTCTGAAATCAGAAACATTCATCTTCCGGAATTCAAATTTTACTTCAAACATTTACTAGCTGTATGACCCTGAGGAAGTCGCTTAACCTTGTCTGCCTCAGGTTTCTCATCTGTAAAATGAACTGAAGAAAAAAATGACAAACCATTCTAGTAGTTTCGTCAAGAAAATCCCAAGTGGGGTCACAAAAAGTCAGACATGATGGAAAAATGATTACAAAATAATAATTCTTCTATATCTGGGTCTTACAATTATCTTCCCATGAGTTTTAGGTTTGGTACCTCCTTTATCCTCTTTAGAAGTCCAGAGCCAACCTAATGCTGTGTGACTACAGATTTGTCCTACAGTGTCAAAATTTAAAGGGTACATGCTGCTTCAATAGGAAAAAATAGCTGACATTAGGACCTAGTTAGCAAGAACAATTAGTTAAAATAGGAAATTTCCTTCCCCTCCAATAGTCGCACCTCTAGCTCTCTCCTGGTCCCTAAAATCTTTTCCTTCTACTTTTCATTGAATTTGTCTTCAAAAGCTGTTTAGAGAATATATTTCATAATTTTTGTCCTGGGGTACATTTTATGGGGTTGACTCCAGTTATAAGAATTCTTAGTTATTGCTCTTTGGAGAGCTCTGTGTCTTGCTTCCTTCAGAAGATATATGCTTTCTTGCCTCCCTATCTTTGTTTTGACTGCTCCTCTTCAGCAAAGTCTGCAAGCCAGATTTTTGTTTTAACAGCCCTTGATAGAAAAAAAAAAATCTCTTCTTCCATCTGTATCATGTTGTTTCATTCCTTGGGTGTTGAGACAATAAATTCCTTCATAGCCTTACCCCATGGCTGCTTAATTTACACTGGTCTTGAAGCCATGGTCACAGTTGATCCCATGTCTAAGGTTCCCCTTATTGGATAAACTGAGCTGACCCTTTGACAGTTCATAGAGATTGAACATTTCCCTCTTGTCCCCAGCCAGTGATGCAATAATAGCAATCAGTCAAATAAATCAACATTTTAAGTATTTACCATGATTCAGACATTATACCAAATTCTGAGGATAAAAAGAAAGCAAAAATAATGTTTGTCTTCCAATGATAGAAATGTAACACGCACAAAAACCATACATGTAAGATATGTACAGAATAGATAGAAAGTAACTTTAGAGAGAAAGAAATTAGCAGCTGAAGAGACTGTGGAAATCCTCCTGCAAAAAAATTAGTGTTTGAGCTGTGTCCTGAAGAAAGCTAGAGATTCTAAGAGGTGAAGGTGAGAAAAAAAAGCTTTCCAGACAGAGGGAATAGCAAAATCAAAGGCATAGAACCAGAAAAGGCAGCATCTAGCATGGTGAACATCAATTACACCAAGCCTGCTGAATTACAGAGTACACGGAGGGAGATAGAGCTTAAGAAGACTGAAAAGTTAGGGAAGGGCCAGATCAGGTCCCAGAGGTTCAGTAGCTGGGAATCCTAGGAGATTATTGAGTAGCAGGTGGATACAGTCAAGTCCTCACTTTAGAAATTATTACTTTGGAAGCAATACCATCGGAAATGTATACAATATTTTCTCTATCTTTTTGCATTTGATCACTCCCCCATTCCTCACTTCTACTCTACCTAATAATTGGCTAAGATCCTTTCACTATGTTAATTCCTACTTTTTTTTCTTGGTAGAGTAACAACCTGGGGGGTGAATATAAATAATTCAAACCTTTGTTTCTCGGTTCTTTCTATTGCTTTCTTCGTGGTTCCTAAATCTGTCTCTGAGTCTGCAATGGAATGGAATTGGATGAAAAGTCAGCACTGATAAAGAAGACCGAATTTCACTAATGAATGTCCCTCTGCTCTCATCCAGAAAGAGACAGAGTAGTAGCTACTAAGAATCACTCTGAGGGTTCCCTCTGTTTGGCCAATTTTGACTCTATCCATGACAATGGTGTCATTCATCTGGAGTTTTTCGTTTTCACCTTCTGGCCATGCTTTAGGAGGCGGACTATGATTAGAGAGCCTACATTTTCTTTCTGAAAAACTAATTAGTTCTTAATCCCATGACTTTGTCTTCCTTTAATCCACTGGACCAACAGGCCCAGACAAAATTAAAAATAATTCCTTTGAGTTGCTCAGTTAACATTTAATAAGGTGCTTTTTTTTTTTTTTAACCAAATTCATCAAGTCAAGATATGGAAAATTGAAATTGATTGAGAGAGCTTAATTATACAAACATTGACATATATGTGCTATATTTTCCAGCCTGTTCCATTGACTCATTGGCTAGCATTGTTGTAACCTTCCTTTCAACCCATTTGTGGTTGTATTGATTGCTAGTATTTGTTAATGCAGAACACTTTAAGCTCATGAGATTTAGATTTGGAAAGGACATTAATGACTATTTAATCCAACTCTTCTCTTGTAAAATAGGCTTAGGGAAATCTTTACTTTAGATATGTTTTCTGCCCTTAAATTTTACCAAGGGGAAAGTGATATATCATATAAACATTCCAGTATATTAACAGCAATAAACAGTTTTCCCATGCTCCACAGCTTTACTCTTTGTGGTCACAGTTCTGCTTCCTTGTTTAGCCATTGCCATCCTGATTTTACAGAGAAGGAAACAGAAACTGAAGTTCAAGTTATTTACATAAATTCAGGGAAATACAGCTGTATTTCTAGTTGATAACTTTATCTAGTGACTTCCCTCCCCTTTCTTTTGAGATCCTAATTTTTTTCCTTCATAAAAACTTCCTCTAATTTAGTCTTGTGGGTTGCCTAATGGAGATAACTCGCTCTAGTGATAAGTGATAAGCTGTCTATTAAATTTTTTGGTGTTATTCACTTGTTTCACTCATGTCTCACATTCCATGATCCCATTTGGGGTTTTCCTGATAGAGATATTAGAGTGGTTTGCCATTTCCTTCTCCAGCTCATTTTACAGATGAGGAAACTAAGGCAAACAGGGTTAAGTGATTTGCCCAGGTCACACGGCTAGTAAGCATTCGAGACCAGATTTGAATTCAGGAAGATAAATCTTCTAGGTCCAGGACTCTATTCATTAGGTGTCATCCAACTGTACCCCCAAATTATATCTTAGTCAACTATAATAATTAGTATTTCTTTCAAAGTATCTAAGTAATTGACAAGGAGAAATCTATAGTTCAATAAACACAGAGTAATAAGTTTGATTCTTATACCTACTAATTAATTTAGCAAAGGAAAAACCCCAAACTCCATTTTAGGCTACCTTGAAGACCAGGTAGAAAATGAGAGAAAAATAGACAATGAGGATAGTTTATTCTAACCTAGTGCTTTAGGGAGAAAGTGTTTTTCTTTTTCAAATGAGCTTATGTGGGTATGAACTTTGCAAGCTTATAATTCTGTATAATGAGTCTGATGCGGTTGTGGCCATCTCCACACCATGTACTCTTGGACATTGCCATCAGCTACATCTATACCCACTGAATAAACTGTTCTGTTCTCCACATTTAGAGATGGAAGGAACTTTAGACACTAACTAACCTAACCCTTCATTTTACAGGAAAATGAGACATGGAGATCCCAAAAGTTGTAAATATCAGAATGGGATTTGAACCCAGGATCTTGAGTCCATATTGCTACAATCTGTTGCCTCTCTTTTGAGGGGGAGCAATATAAGCCAAAAGGAGGGGGATCTTTTGGTTAGGCTGCAAAACTGGACTCAGTCTGTTTAGATCCATAGTTTCTAGGTCCCGAGTCCTGTGTTATATAAGCATTCATTACATGGAGTACCTCCAGAGCTCTGCACTGGATTGTGTTATTCTGTTGAATTACATTGACTAGCTCTCTTAGGGAAAGGGCTCCTTTTTGTCATGGAAGATAGCAATTTCATAAGGACATCTTGAATTTATTAATACCAAATATTTCCTGGTACCTTAAAGAACCATTATGAATAAAATGAGGCAAGTGAGGGAATACAATGAGGTAGAATGTTTTGTTAAAATTTTAAGAGAAAGCTCTTCATTTTGTTTACATATTCTTGAGAGGGTGCCTTCCTTAAGGTGATGAATGAACCATTCAGACCATGCCAAGTTTTTCTATTACATTGTTGTTCAACAATGACTTCATTTAAAGACTTTATGCTCCTGTTTTGTTTTGAAGGTAGATAGTCCTTTCACTTATTCCAGACTTGAAAACTATAACACTCAGAACATCATTCCATATAATTTCTTTTTTTTTCTATTGAACATTGTAAACTAGTTAAATGGAAGATATTTTAAAGATATGGAAATAACCACTGAGATCACATCTTTAGAGCAGGAAGTAAAGTATGAATTATCTCTTATGCAAGCTAATTTGTTAATATGTGATGAGAAACCATTGCAAAACTCACTTTCCCTGAGTCTCAGTTTATTTAGTTTATTCAGCTGCAAACTGGGGATAATAAAAGTTGTAGTAACTAATTCAGGGTTGTTGTAATGATTACATAAGATATATATAAAGAGCTAAGTAAACTTTAAAATCCTACTTACATATGTTATTGAATTGATCAGACTAGTAACCATTAACTCATTTTGTGTCCATCATTAACCATAGGTTATCTAGAGCTAGAGAGGCTATTTAGAAATTATCTTGTCCAACACTCTTATGTTACAGATGAGCAAACTATAAGCCCCAAAGATTGTATATGGCAAAGAGAAAAAGGAATCTTTTTTAAAGATTTTTTTTGTTCAATATGTTATTTTTATCCCCAATAAACACCAAATAAAATGATCATTTCCTTAAATATAATGAAACAGGAAAAGAGGATAATAAATACAAGAATTCCAAATAATCTCCTGATTTCAGATTCAACATTTTTTTTTTTTATTTATGTGTAACAAAAATCTTGCCTTATATATAAGGTTGACCTATGAGCTGAAAAGTGGACAAATCCTACTTGGTGGCATCTCATTGATCCATTTAGTCAAAAAGATATTTGAGTGTTTCTTGTGACATCAGTCACTGTGAAGCTCCAATTTCTCTAGTATATTGATAAATTCTTTTGGGGTTGCAGTTTAAACTTAGATAAAATCATCTGTAGGCTCTATTGTAATGTGATGCAATGCAAAGCATCTGGTTGTTTGAAATCAACTCTCAATTGCTTCAATACAGCCACAAAAAAGACACAGCTATAATACTCATAAATGGGCTTTATGCTTTAGATCAGGATCCATCTTTTTGAAAAATTTGTTATTTTTAATTTGTGGAACAAAACAAGCATTACCAAAACATGGTATAATTAAAAAATGATTGCACATGAAACTGAAATTCTATGTAATTTATTATTCCTTTAAAAAATACAACAAAGGGGACAGCTAGATGGTGTAGTGGATTAGAGCACCAGCCCTAAAGTCAGGAGGACCTGAGTTCAAATCTGATCTCAGACACTTAACACTTCCTAGCTGTGTAACCCTGGGCAAGTCACTTAACCCTAATTGCCTCAGGGAAAAAAAAAGTTATCACATAAATTTTGTTTTCTCTTTCCTTCTTCCACCCATGTCTTATAGATGGCCATCAATAGGAACAAATCAATTGTATCTTGAAAAGGATCATGAATTCTTTTAGATCTAAATTAATCTACTTTTTTCTCTGGAAGTCATTAATACAATGATCATCCCTTCATCAGAAACAATATAGTTTCTTTCCATAGAAATATTTTTAAACTAAAACATGAATATGCATATTTACTCCAGTAGTTGAAGGATCCATGATTTCTCTCCACTAATGCAAAACACAGAACTTTTCTACCTTTTTATGTACCTTTTTATCTAGCCTTTACAAAAAAATTCATCATGCTGTGACCAATTTAGTGATAAACATTTTTGAACTGAGCAAGGCTGGTCTTTGGACAAGACCCATTCTGTCAGTGGACTTGTACCCAGTTTGATCTGCTGATTTGGCATACAGTAAAAAAAAGTGTTATAGATATAAACTGGTAGTCCTGTGGGCTATTTTAGCATGAGACTATGTATGTCATATTGTTGAAGGCGTAAATTTATCTCACATAGAAAAAACATGCATTTGTATTAATCATCAAGTCAGATTCTGAGCTAGAAGGAACTTTCATATTATCTAGTCCAACCTTTTCATTTTACAGATGAGTAAACTGAGGCTCACAGAAGTTAAGTGGCTTTCTTAAATCTTTTAAGTATTAAAGGTAAAATTTGAACCCAGTTCTTAATGACTGCCATTCTAATACCCGATTACTAAGAGATGCTGTAAATTCCTTGTAATTCATGTATCATAACATACATAGTGGAGAGAGAGCTTTCCTTCAAGTAAGAAAGAATTGAATTTGAATTCTGCCTCTGAAATAATGGTGATATGATCCATGCTACAAAGGGGGAGAAACAATGACTCCAGAGTCAGAAGACTTGTGTTCTTGCCATTTATTACCTGAGTAACTTTAGGAAAGTTATTTTATTTTTTGTCCTCAGTTTCTTCATCTGTAAAAATGAAGTATTTGATCTAGATGATGATTGAAGTTCTTCTAGTTCTAAGTCCTGAAATCTTATGATCCTATGATCTTTCCAGAACTTTTTAATTATATAGCCTTCATACAAATAAAATATAATGTACATTTTCCTCATAGGAATCAAATTGTCAATAGGGAATGGGATTATAAAAGGAAGAAAGAGGAAAAAAGAGCAAAAAACTCTTCAAGACTGTAAATTTGGAGCTATTTGTTAATCAGAACTTGTAGAGGTTTCTTCACAGCAAGTTCCTTCTGTCAACAATGTCACAAGTCTGGACCCAAAGAATATCTATGAACTAGAAGGGGTATGTGATCCAAGTTGATAGGGGAGGAAATAGAGAATAAGGAAGGATGAAGAGAAGAACTTTATGACTGGTTGAGTGACTAGAAATTCAACTTGAATGCTGACCTGTGCTACTGTTTTTTTTTTTTTTTTTTTTTTAATAATGAGAAAGTTATTTTATCTTTCTGTTTTAGTTTCCAAATCAGTAAGATGATGGCTGTGTTGTAGCAAAGCATAGAGATAATACTGAAATGCTAATTGTGGAACAACTTAGAAATGTGCATGGCACTGCTTTTAGTCCAACTAGGAGAGATAAAGACACTTCTCATTTCTCAACTATCCCAGAATGGATCACTTTGGTTTTTCCCAACAGGAGTCATTGAATTGGGGTGGATTCGAATAGGCAAAGTGGAAAAGGGCAGAGAGAGTTTAATGCCAAAGATCATACTGATGAGAAGAGAGGATTTCTTTGACCTTGATGTCAGGGAGCTGTTTGACCCAGGGGTGAGGATTGCACCATTACTATATAGGAATTGCAAAAATCTTCTAAAAGGGATAGTTTTATGATAACTTTTGGGGAGATGCTGGGAAAGGGCACTGGGCTTAAGAACTTCTATTTAATTGGTATAGGGAACTGCCATGGAGAAACCATTCCCCATTGGTCAGATCTTCCCCAAGCTTAATGTCTTAGATAGCATCCCTCAGCATTTTGCAGATTACCCATAGTCAGTATAAGTCTGCTGTGATACTTGAAACTTGGTCTTCATGACTCCACAGCTGGGTCTCTAGCTACACTATCAAGCTGCTCTACTGTTAAAGATAACACTGAGAGGATGAATTAAAAGAATTAGCTATAGTACCTGCTTATTTTAATTTCTTTTTCTCTAGTTATGATAGTGGAAATGTTGAGGTTGGGAAAAGGGACCCCAAAAGTTTGGGGTCATAGACTGGTGTTGTGATGTATCTCAAAAGAATTTGCAGGCTTGAACCCATTTCTTAGTCAAGGGGCAAAGTTTATTGTATGCAATACAATGTAATGCAATTACAAGCGGGCTAAATTCCAAAAGAAATTAACAGTCCTAAGAGAGAGGGGACCCCTTTATCCAACCTTCTATCATTGACATGCTAATTTTATGGACCAGAGGAGTGGTCTCTGGAATTTGGTTCTCAGTGACAAGATTATTAGTCAGCAATGAATTGAGGAGTGGTCTATTCAGAATCAGACAGATTAGACATGGGAATTTCCTGAGGAAACTCCAAAATAAGATTTAGGATTTACTGACTTATTCTTAGAATAGAAGTCCCCCCTTCAAATGGTATATTACATCACAAGGATAAAATTGTTTGCACTTCCTAATCATCTCCAATATAGTAGAATAGACTGCTCATAACCAAAGACAGCATGACAATGAGTAGATAGAGAAGTGGCTTTGAAGTTACAAAGATTGGGGTTCAAACCTCATGTTTGGTGCTTGTTGATTGTGTGACACTGGGTGAATAACTTGTTCTCTCAATGCAGGAGGAAATTCTCTGAGATGAAAAGTTGCAAAGTAGTTGTTTTTGTATATTGGTGGAGTGAATGGTATTCTTCATTGGGAGTTTTCTATACACATGAAATTGTGGATCTCGTTAAAAAAAAAAAAGAAAAGAAAAGACCAGCTTCATTAATGAACCCTTAAAAGTAGCTTTGTGGAATCTCAACTCTGGATAGATAGTTCAGGGTGAGAATAATTTGAAATATCTTTTATGGTGGGTCATTATTTTTTATTTCATTAATTTTAATCAAACTATCGTTTGAAGCATTTAAAATCAGGTCAATCTCAACAAATTTTTTAAATTTATTATTTAATATTAAATGCCTATTTTGGACAAGGCTCAGTACTTGGGACTGGGAATATGTAGTCTCTGATTGTAGGGAGAGTGCATTTTACTAGGGGTTCAAAAAATGTACACAGATAAATAAATAAACTCAGGTTAATTACTGATCATAGGAGTATACATTTAGAGCTAGAAGGAATCTCAGTGGCACTCTAGTCCAACCCTTCCTTCCCATTTTAGAATGAGGAAACTGAGTTATGGGGAAGTGGAATAATTTACCACAATCATATAAGTGGTGGGTGACAAAATCAGAAGGGAAAATATATTAGCAATTGGGATGGGAAGAAGAAGAAGAAGGAAGGATTCACAGAAGAGGAGGTACTTGAAGAAAATTTGGCAGAAGATAAAGATTCTGAAATGCAAAGATGAAAAGGAAATGCATTTGTAGGAATTCTGGGGGAGGTGGGGCAGTTTATGCAAATATACACAAGCCAGAGAGGGATAAACTTCTTAAAACTAATCATAAAACTCAAATGAATGAGGAAAACAAAGAATGAGGTCACTGAACAGAATTAATATTAACTTTTAAAAATTAAGAAAAATAATATGAAAAGACAGGAATTGGTATAGGAAATGTGGAAAGTCCCTCAGGGGCAGAGTCTTTGGGAAATTAACTCAGTAAAAACATGATCTGCCTACACATGAATATAAGGAGACTCTGTGTAGGGAAGTATAACGTAAAAAGACAGAAAAGGTGAAAAGGGATCCATCTGTGAAGGTCTTTAAATAAAAAGATAAAAAGGAGGCTTTATCCCCAAAAGTGTGAACCAGCTCTAGCATTTCCCTATAGTGAGTTGTTCTAGAAAGTGTATTGGGAAAAGGGGGGGGGGGGCAGCTAAGCATTGTAAAAGCAGAACTAAGCTTTGAAAAATTAAAAATTTGTGCTAACATCTAGTGGTCAACCTAAAAGAACAAACTGATTTGTTTATGTCTTGTCCTTGTTATGATATCTGGGAAAACAACCATCTCTGCAGTCAGAGTCCCTGGCTTCCAAAGTCATCTCTAAAACCGACTTATCTATGAAACCTGGCACAAAGCACTAAGCTTCCTTGATTCTCAGTTTCCTATCCTGTAAAATGAGGACATTGGATTAAATGAGTTCTGAGTCTTCCTTCCAGCTCTAAATTTCTGATTCACTGGAGGAGTGACTAATATATATTTTTAAAACAACAATGTTGATTTTTAACAAAATAGAATAAAAATCTACTTGACCAAATAGACCATCCATTATCTAAGGGGAATATTTTTCCTGACTCCTGGTTAGAAAAATAAGTAACTTCCTTTTCTTCTAAGTTAGGGACACAGGTTAGAGTTCAGACAATCCTGGACTCCCTCTTACTCTTCCCATCCCCATCATTTTCACTTCTGTGGCAAGGCCTCTGTGATTAAGCTATTTAGCCAATTTTAACTTCCCGAATTCTAACTTTGTGAACCCAGCAAAAGGTCATTCATTCATCAACGTGAATCATAGCAGAATCCTGTCAGACTTGGCAAGGAAAAGGCTTCTTTTAAACAACTCCACCGTTGTATCCTTGGCAACTGGACTTGTCCGCCTAACTCCGATATTTACTTGCTTTGCTGAGGACTGGCTAACAGGTCTCCCAGGCCTGTGGGCAGCATCAAAAAGGCATTGGACTGCTTCTGTTCTCCTGTTCCCATCGAGGGCAAAACTGAAAAGAGGAAGCTATGAGCCAATAACTGTGAGAGAAATGTTTCAGCAGAGCTGCAGAAGGCAGTTTATCATATGAAAATCCATGTGACTAACTAGAAATAATTGGAGCTTGGAAGATGCCAGTGCTTATGAGTAATATTCCTTTTGTAAAAGTAGGCTTGTGAAAGAGTATTCACCCACTCACAGGCTCTGGGACCCAATTAACTCTTCTCCCTAGAATATTTTTCCTGCCCTGGTATGGCAGCATGATTTCATTAAGGCAAAAACCTTAGAATTTGGGGGCAGTTGCTGCTCACATTGTGGTCATTCAACATGTATTTGTTAAGCATCTATAAGGGTAATATGGAGCCAAGGCAGAGAATCCAAAGGTGGACATGCAGCCCACAATTTGGGACAGTAAATTCCCTCTGTATGTGATGAGTGCCTCTTGGTAAATATCATGGTGTTACAGGAGAGTAGAAGAGAGACCACTTCTGTCTAGGGACATAAAGAAAAGAAAAGAAATTTAGAGTTGGGATTTCAGAAGGTGTTTCTTTGGATTCCTTCATTTTTTTAGGGGAGGAAATTGGATCTCAGAGAAATTTAATGACCCAAATCTGCATAGGTACTAGTATTAGAGGAGTAGGTGGGATTTGAATTGGCCTTGAAGAGTGAGCAGGATTTTGATGTAGAAAGGGAGGGGAAGATATTACAAGAAATCGTAATCAATCAATCATAGGATTAGAGATCTATTACTGGAAAGGAAATCAGAGGCTATCAAATCAACACTTTGCTCCTGCCCATTTTGTAGAATATAAAAGTGAGGCTCAAGGAGAGTAAGTGATAGATCAATACTCATGTCTTAAAAATGCCCACTAACCTACAGTGGCAGGCACTGTGCTAAGTGCTGGGGATATAAAGATAAATTTAAAAAAATCTTTGCCCCAAAGGAGATTTCATTTTATGATTAATTGGGTTAAAGAGAATAATATATGTATCCATCATGCATAAGCTATGAGACTTACTCTTCTAACCCTCACAAGGTTGAAAGATTAGGTCCTCTTGAGCTTTACTAATTACTCTTCCTCTCAAGGTTCTAGGGGCATGTTTCTTGGTAATATCAATCACTAGTTAACATTTTCCTAATATAACTCAATCCATTAGCATCAATTAACTTTTACAAATGGCATATTTACTAAGAAGTTCTAGTAAGAACCAAAGCATAAGAAACTCCCAAACTGGGGGCATATTACCCTGTACCACCTTGTTTCCCTGGAGAAACAGGGCTCAAATTTATAATTGTTGCTATGAAATATTTACATCCAATGTAATGAGCCCCAGCAGGGCTTTTGTTAGTTTCATCGAAGGCAGCTGATTATAGGGGAATGCTGTTGTCCATTCAGCCAGGTGTAGGAAGTTTGAGTTGGACTGATTCTGAGGCCCCAACAGAAGCTTGTTAGTTCCAATCAATAATTGAAAGATAATCTCCCTTGGGAGGAGACAACCTTTGTCTTATAAATAACAGGCAAGCTCCTCAGACTGGAGAGTTTCCTGATGCTGCTTGGTTGGTTTTGTGGTAGTAAGTATCCTTCCTCAGAGGAACAAGTCCAGATCTCTTTGTAATTTTTACCTATGGAACTTGATTTCCCAGTGCTACCCCCCTCTTCCCACATTAGCTTCTGGATATGTCATAGAGAATGGTTGACTTCCTGAGCTTGTAGGCCATGATGTCTTATCTGCTGGCTGAATTTACTACTGTCTTGGGTTCAAATGATTAGGTTGTTTCTCAGGACTATCTCCTAACCATGATGTTTTAGCTACTCAGACTATTGGCAATTTCTGGTTGCTGGATTTCTGAGGGATTTTTTTTGAACTTTTGAAGCTCACAAGGCAATGAGGAGGACTACACTGTCTCTGATACTTATTTGCTTGAGAATAAGAAAGTATAATACATAGATGGAGATGTCATTTGACGGTTGGGTGGGAAAAGAGGGCCAAAGAATCTTCCCCCATCTAGAACTCACTGCTCAAGAACAGAGATCTATTTCAGACTTTGGTATGCATACTTTAAAAGGATTTCTATCACCATCAACTAAGTCAATAAAAAAAGAGGATTCCTGAGCTTGCTCTTAACTATATACATATAGAGGCACAATAAATACAAATTCACTTCAGGTTGAAGCAATGGCAACTATAAAGGACTCCAGAAAGGTTTTTTATAGGTAGGGTGATTTTTAAGCTGTTCTTTGAAGGAATTAAAGAAAGTATATGTAAATGGATGGAGGTGGGAAATTTCAAGGCATCCTTAAGAGATCTTTTGAAATCTATTCCTATTACAAGTAGAGAGATAAGGCTATTAAAGATTTTTTTTAATGCTGAGTCTTAAATACCTAAAAGTATTTTAAAATAATTACTTTTTTATTGACAGAAATCTAGTTTTTCCTTCTACTCTTCATTTCATTGGGAAAAAAGGGAAACAAATTTCTTGTGACTAAAATTTGTAGTCAACAAAACCAATTTCCTTATTGTCCAAAAAATGTCTCCTGCAGCCTGAATCCTCTGTAAGGAGATAGAAATCTAGCCCCTAAATCCCTAGATATTCTTTTTTAGGACCATGCCTTAAACCCAAATCACTCTGGATCTCTTTGGTCAACAATAGAAACCAGGCCAATCTCTACTTGGTTATTGTTTGAGCCCTGTATGGTTCACAGTAAATGCAAATAGCAATTATTTGTTGTAAGAAACCCTGAGCTTCTTCCCCTTCCTAGACAGACTTATTTTCTTTATTTTTCTCCCTTTTAATTTTTTTGATTATGTAAAAGAAGCCTTTTTTTGTAATGCCAGAGAAACTGAGATAAGATAGATTGGTTTTTAATATTTTCGTTTTGGAGAATTTAGACTAGCCAAGGCTAATCAGCTGTAATGACTCTTGTCCAAAGTATTCAGCAGTGAACAACCAAGTCAGGAGACTTTTATAGAGCTCCCCCTATAGGGGAAACAAAGGCAGACAAGGGGATGAAGATACTGGGTGAGTGGACAAGCCATAGTTCCAGGAAAAGATTGTAACTTAGATCCTTACAGGATAAGGGGCACAATAAGGAGGTGGAGGGCAGGAGACAGTGAGGCGAAGGGCAATGCTCAAATAGAAGGGGAATTATCCCACCAAGGATTTGAGATAAGACACCTGGAGTTTTACAACTCAATGGTATGTCAAGGATTCTTTTCTAATTCAATTCCCCTAGTCCTAATGGCAAGGAACAAAGGAGTGGGGCTATAATAACTTTATTAGGCGTATAATAATTCAGGGAAACTGAGGCATCACATTTTCTCTTTCATTTCTTACCTAACCTTAATCACTGAATGAGCATTGCCTCAGTCAAACTGAGATCTAATAAAGACTTTATCCAACCTTAACCAAGGTTTCTCTCTGCATCTAGGAACCTCTTCAGTCAACTTGATCTTTATATCTTGTCACTGGCCCCAGATGGATCTGTAAGAAATGAGGTTGATGATTTTGCACAGTCATCCCTTACTTAAATCCAATTCACTTGCATGTCATGGCGTCATTTTGCTGATGTCATGGGCCTCTTCAAGAATAAAGGACAAACAACAAGAATTTAGGAAACAGATAACATACTATCCTCTGGAATCACTGATAATTGAGCAAGGGGTGAATTGAAATAGACTCTAGAAGCAGAAAGTCTAATGCAATAGTCCAGGTGAGATGTAATTAGTACTTGAATTGAGAAGGTTAGTTGGGGCAATGATAAGAGCTAGTTTCAAGGGATGTTGAAAAGAGAAACTTGTGTGGACTTAGCAGCTGATTAAATGTAGGAGAATATGAAGAGGAAGTAGTCAAAGAGGATGTTCAAATTTTAAATCTGGATGACTGGTAAAATAGGGGTACCTTTATTCCAAATAGAGAAGTCAAGAAAGGGAACTGTTTGTGAGGAGGAAGTAGAGAAAGTACTTGGTGTTAGACACATTGGGTTTGAGACTGTGATAGGACATCTACATGGAAGTTGGCATTGCAGGGCTACAGCTAAGGACAGAGTTCAGAGCTAGAGAATCTGAAGGTCATTGAAACAAGTAATACTTTAAGTAATGGAATAAAATCTGAGATAAGGTATACAAAGAAGAACAGGAGGCCACTAAGACTCTAGAAACATGTGGTTTTAAGGAAGAAATGGTAAAGAGGTAAAATAAAAAAAAAAAAAAATTTAGAAAATACATACAAAATAAATACAAAGTTATTTTGTAGACAGGTCATTTATATAAGGCAAAGGATAGATTAAAGAGGAGAGAGATGAGTAGATAAATAAAATTGAACTATTGCAATAGTCTCACCCAAAGGCTTAAATTAGCTAAATTAGCTGGCTGACTGCCGATGAAAGGAAAAAGGACATATTTAAGAAGTGCTTTCAAGATTAAAATAAAACTTGACAGTTGATTAGCATGGAAGGGTGAAAGGGAGTCTAGAATTGATGAAGATTCCAAGATCAAGAGGATGACTTTTGAGGAAAAGCACAGGATAATTAAGAGGTCCCTGAGAAAACTATTTCATAAATCATCATAGGACCCTATTTATAATGCTGTATTAAACCTTAGTTTGACACCCCCCTCCCAATTGCCAATAAAGAAACTGGGACCCAGGGAAGTTATGGAACACATAGGTGGCCTCAAACACTTGCTAGTTGTGTAACCCTGAGAAAGCACTTCTGCCTCCGTTTGCTCAACTTTATAATATTTCTAATAACACCTTCCTCCCAATGTTCTTCTGAGGATCAAATGAGATATTTGTAAAGTGCTAGCATAATACCTGGTACATAGTAAGCATTATATAAATGCTAGAGATGATATTGATGGTGATTATATTGATCATGATGACATTGGACCCAAGCTCATATAAATAGTAAATGGCAGAGTTGGAATTCAAACCTAGTTCCTATGACTGTAATTTTAATGCTCTTTCCAGGGTGCAGTGTTAGTGAGGAGGGGAAGTCCATAGTAGAGCAAATTGTGAGGAATTGGAGGAACCAAGAATAATTTGTGTTTTTAAAAAGTTTGTAGTGAAAATTGAAAGTACTGGAGAACAGAGACATGAGGTAATAGAGCTAAGGGTAAGGTGTTTTGTTTAGGATGCAGAATATTTGAAACATATTTGTAGGCAGAGGAGCATACCTACTAAATGGGGAGAGAGGGGAATTGCGAGAAAGAGAGAAATATGGTTCCAAGAGGGCCCAGAAAAGATAGGTATGGATGAGAACAAGAACCCATGTAATGGGCACAAAATATTGTCACTATTATTCATGACTACCATACCTGTTGGTTTTGTTGAACAATTTTCCTTTGTTACAAGGTAGAATTTTATATGGATGAGTAGGAAGTAGGGGAGCAACTGATATAAACAAAAGACAGCTCAAAAAGACCTTTTTTAACGTACATATGTAGAGAGATTTTCCTTAGAAGAAAGAAAGGATCATAGAATCACTCATTTAGAACTGAAATGTAACTTTAGAGATCAAATCCTACTCAGAAATGACTGGTCCGACAATAGAAAATAACAGAATCCAGTCCTCTGACCCTTAAAATATTAGCTTTTGGTACATAGTACTGTACTACTTTAAATCAAGAAATCAATCAATCAAACATTAATTATTAAATGTCTACCATGTGATAAGCACTGCAGTTGGTGCTGAGGAGATGTGTAAGATAGATAAATTTTCAAATAAAGACAAAGAAAATTAAAGAGACTCGCAGCTTAGCCTATAAGTCATTTTACCTTTCTTCAAAATCAACAAGGGATTATTTGCTGTTGAAAAACATACTGATTTTAAGCAAGAGGATTTCAGCAATTTTATTTGAATTTTAAATCTTCCAATCTTTGGAGACCAAAATCCAGGCATTGTCAAATGCTTTTGAAAAATTCTACAAGGAAGATTTGCTAGAGGGTTTGAGATATTTCTTCACTAACTCTCTCACTCAAATAAAGGAAAACAGTAACTGGGATAGTGTATCCTTGACTACCAATTTTGTTTTCCCAATTATTTACTGGTATAGGAGCTTGGTAATCTCCAGTGGTATTCCCCATCATTTACTAAAAGTTCTGGCATTCTGATGCCTCCATGATCTTTGTGCTTATTGTATTTTCATGCATTAGATTTACTACAGTTTCCATACTTATAAATATAACAATTGGATCAAGTTCATCATTTGTAAGTTCATATTTAGCATAGGTTCTATTAAGACAACAGTATGATTTAATGGATAGAATACTAGTCTCAGAGACTAGAAGAAGGTTTAAGTCCTGTCTCTGAAACATATTATGTGACTATGAGCAAGTTATTTAAACTCTTGGTGCCCTAGGCAGCTCTTAGTTATAGATGTTACTAATTTGCATCATTAGAGGGAATTTCCATTCCAAGAGTTCTCTATACTGATAAAACCACATGTTAGAATTATCCCTTCTCTCAACTCTTCCCCTTACCATTCTGTCTGCCCCACCCCCCAAAACAGGTTTTTCATGCCAGGATCTTCCTTCCTTTTACAAAGACAATTTTGAGTGGACTCTGAAAAATTAATCCTATTTCTGAATTGGAGCCTGTCCCAATTCTGGGGGCAATGAAGAGGTCTGATCCTCAACTTCTAGTTTTTGATATCAGTTGTGTCTGGTCAAGTGATTTAACCTCCCTGAATCTATTTCCCCATTTGCAAAATGGGACTAATAATGTGCTACCATCCTCACAAGTTGTGGGAGAAGAAATGCTTTAGATATTTCAAACTTTTATATAATTCTTTGAAATTATTATAATATAAAATCCATTTGAGCTAGATATTTGTCCATTAGTTCTGTATCGGATAAGGCAGAAAACAGACTTCAATTTGTATGGTAATAGGCAAAGAATTCTGAAGTAAAGGCTTTGAATTCCTTGAATTTGTCCCCCCAATAATGTTTTTGTACAAACTTGAATTCTGCCAGAATGCTTTACAATATTCTAGGATCTCTCATTGACATAAATGGCCATAGAGAATCAACTAATTTTGTTTTAGACATCATATATAGGCTTAGAGACACGAGAATTTCCAAAACTATTCTTACCATAACTTTTGTATAAATGAATTCACTTAATCCACTTATAAAATGTGATAGAATCTATGCTTTGCAGTAATCCACTTCTAAAGCAATGTAATAGAATATATCCAATACTTTTGGATCCTTACCAATCTTGCCCACCTAGGGACCAAGTCAATCAGAGGCAATACATTTATAAAGTGCCTAGCATGTGCCCGTTACTGTTCTAAATGCTAGAAATACAGAAAAAGTCTCTGCCCCGGGGAGCATAAAAAGAAACTGAAAATCTGAGGTAGGGACTAAAAGATGGAAGGTTAACTGTACAGGGATATGATGAAATCTTATATTCAGGATAGGAAATGATGTTGTGTGGTGAATTTCAAAGTTAATATCATTTTGCAAAATTTTGAGTTTCTGAAGATAAAAAAGGTAGGAAAGAAGCTGTGTAGGAAATGATCAGGAAAATTCCCTGATTGTTCCTTTTACATGTTGGAAAATCAGGGAGACTTCCCCTTTCAATCTTTTTTGAGATGAGGAAATCCTCTGTTCTTCACCTGAAGCCTTGTATCTCTATAGGTGAGATGAGAAGGCTTTATAGCTCTCACTGTACCTATCACTACCACTTCTGACCTCTTGCTATGGATGTGCATATAGATTCTTAGACCTCAACAATATTATAATTGTATGAGAAAAGAGGATCCATAACTGTCCATAACTGAAAAAGAAGCTTTCAGGGTTTCCCCTGACACTAGTAATTGGTAGTATGATTATAATGCCAATGCTCATTTCTACTTTTTAGAATTTCTGATTCCTTTCAAAGCTCAACTCAAGTGCCTCATCCTACAAAAGCCCTTTTCTGGTCTTTTTCCTAGTTTGTATGGTCTTCTCCCTCTCCCAAATTATTTTGAATTTATTTTAAATTTATTTTGTCATTACATATGAGTGTGCATGTTATTTCTCCAAACAAAATAGAAGGTGTTTGAGAAAACATCATTGTTTTCTTTCATATAATATATACCAGATGATAAGTATAGCCTCTACCACTCAGGGTTGTTGCAATAATCAAATGAGCTAATATTTATAAAGCATTTAACATAATATCTGGCAGTAGGAGGTGCTTAATCAATATCTGTTTCCTTTCCTTCTTCCTATATTATTCACTAATGGTATGAGGTTATATTTGATTGTGTGTTCCCAAATAAATACAAGGCACATTTAAAGCCTTTTTGTGAGAATTTTCAGAGGGTATAGAGTGCTTCTTGGGTGAACCTCTACTTGGAGAGCAGAGAACTAGAGTATCAAGACAATGAGTAGAGAGACAGGTTACTCTAACTGGTATTGGTTAACAAGATTGTATGGATATGGGATCCTGATGCCGACTCATAAAGTTTTGATATCAAAACCCTGGCAGACATAGGTATATGACTGGCATAGTCCTGATGCCCTAATCATCTTTGTGTGGGAAAAGAGATCGGTCCAAAAAAGGAGGGACAAGAAGGAAAAAAGATCAGAGTAACCATATCTTAAATTCAGAATAAAAAAGACAGAGAGTAACTGAACCTGAAATTATGTATGAGTGAATCAGTGTTGGAGCGTATTAGATGCTAACTTAGAAACTTATTCAGTAGTCATGGAAAGACCATTATTGAGGGAGGCTAACAAGATCTAGCTTAATCTGTAATTTTAGAATACCATATTCCCTTAGAAATAGGAAAATTTACCTTAAAGAACTAAGATCTATAAGTTTGAGGGGTAAGTGAACTTAATTGTTAATAAATGGGTAGAATAATTATAAATGGTGTTGCTTCTTGTAAATCCAAATATAGATCTGACAATGAAGATGTGAATCTAAAAGTAAGATATGATGAAAATCCAAGCTGTTGCATCCTGTATTTGGCAGAAATTCCCAAAGGGCACACCCTGCAAAAGAGAGCAAATAATATATACCGTCATTCAAATGGGGGTGAATGGCAAAAATACTTAATTTCCAGTACTACTTAATCAAAAAGGCTGGAACCATTTCCCCTGTAGTTAAAAAAAAGAAAAGGGTTGGTGGAACACATCGAAGATAAACTTTGTCCATTTGATCTAATGCCAAAGAAGTTTCTAAAAGGTAGCTTCAGAACAGCATAGTTAAAGGGATTTTAAAGTCAATTATAAAGGAAACCTAGAAGTGGAAAAATTAATGACAAAAAACATTTCAAGGACTAACTTTGCTAGAGTAAAAGAAGAAACAGATTGAGATAGTGTGGAGGAAGTTGAACAGAATCCAAGTTTCTTAGGGGAATAAGAAATTCAGTTATTAGCTTGTGGTGGATGGCTATAAATTCATTCTCTGTATGAAAACTTATAGTTTAATCTAGAAGAAAAAAACAGCAACCCTTTAACATGGGATTTTCATTTTAAGGTAGATGTTTTTATACATTCATTTATAGATCTTTTAAAAACTATCACATGTAGCTTTCCAAATTCTAGAAAGTTACCATTCACATAGCATTCTATAAAACATCTCACAAAGGCTGGATATTCACAATTTTTTTAAACCTCACAATTGGAAAGGGTATGACAACTTGGGACCACGTTAAGCCATTATGGCCTTCTATTATATTGTACCAATTTCCCCCCCGAGGTTTTGTAGCTTGAATCTCATTAGTTAAATGACAAGACACCAGCCTTCCTATGAACTCCCAGTATCAAGTCCTGTATGAACTAGGTCAGTTTTGATAAGTTCACATAAGCTGTACAATCACCTTTAGTTCATATATTTTATATTAATGCTGAGGTTTTATCTTGACCACCTACTCTTTAAGATGTTATCTAAAAGGGAATCGTTACCAATAATTAGAAAATCAACCATTGGTGTAGATGTCATCCAACCAACCTCTCTTTAACAAATGGACATTCTAAAAAGAGGATCCCAACTCTGAGATATCACTACACAACTCTGACTAAAATGACGGGAATAGATAATGACAAAAGTTGGAGGGGATATGGTAAAACTGGGACACTAATACATTGTTGGATGAGACCATTCTTGAGAGCAATTTGGAACTATGCCCAGAAGGTTATCAAACTGCGCATACCCTTTGATCCAGCAGTGTTTTTACTGGGCTTATATCCCAAAGAGATCTTAAAGGAGGGAAAGGGACCCATGTGTGCAAAAATATTTATGGCAGCCCTTTTTGAAATGGCAAGAAACTGGAACTTGAGTGGATGCCCATCAATTGAAGAATGGCTGAAGGTTATGATATATGAATGTTATGAAATTTTATTCTTCTATAAGAAATGATCGACAAGATGATTTCAGAAAAGCCTGGAGAGACTTCCATGGACTGATGCTGAGTGGAATGAGCAGAATCAGGAGATCACTGTACATGGCAATAAGATTATACAATAATCAATTCTGATGGAGGTGACTTTTTGCAACAATGAGATGATTAAGGATAGTTCCAACTATACCCACAGAGAGGACTGTGGAAACTGAGGGTAGAGCACAACATAGCATTTTTACTCTTTTTGTTGTGATTTGTTTGTTCTTTTTTCTTTTCTTTTTTGATCTGATTTTTCTTGTGCACAAGATAATTGTATAAATATGTTTGTGTACATGGGCTTTTTACAATGTTCAACATATTGGATTGCATGCCATCTAGGGGAGAGGATGGAGAGAAGGGAGGGAAAAATTGAAACACATGATTTTTCAAGGATCAATATTGAAAAATTATCCTTGCATATGTTTTTTTTGGGAAAAAAGACTTCAATTTAAAAAGTCTTTTTTTTTAAAGAGGATCCTACTTCCAATGAATTTTCCCCTTTGAACTAAGGCCTTTTATATATTTTAAATCTGAGTCTTCAAATTTAAGTTCCTGAGGCCAATCTATGAACAGTGATACAGTCAGTAAAGATGGTTATAGCTATAATTTTCAATGGAAAAAAAAACTGACCCGCTGCTTCAGAGAAACATACTTATTAAGAAATTGGGACTAAAATAGCTTTCCCACACACATTCAGAGCAACTTCCGAAGCATAAGTGTTGGAAGACATTGGAATGTGTTACCAAAGGAAGTTGAAGGAAAGTGATAGCAAACAGTCTTTGCAATAGTTTGAAAGCAAGTCCTCCCCAGATTGGACGGTCTCCCAATGGTCTTCACCATCCTAACATTTTATTTTGTGACTTCTGGGGTAAGTGTATTTATCTACATAAATGCAGACTTCTTGAAAACAAATTTTAATTATTATGTTAGAAAATACCAACAACAGCCATTCACCCAAATGTAAACTTATTCATCTGGTTGAATGACATTTCAATCCATTTCCCAAAGTGTTTAATAATCTATGCCATATGGATTGTTGCAGTCAGGCACTTAGCATCATATCTGTGTTTTTCTGCTCTCCTCTTCAAAGACTGCAAAAATAAGTAGCTCTCACTAGCACAGCAATAGTTTGCCTGGTTAACACTGAATCTGAGTCTGGATGAGAATGACTGACCAGTCCCCTGCTGCACTAAAGACAGCTTCCTCCTCTCCCTGGCTTTGAGCTGGGGAGACAAGGTCACCCTTAATTGAAGCACTACTCTGGAGTTTATCTTCTGTTTCTTTTGTGAGTAGAAAGTATCGGCATTGAAAAGTCCCTGATTTCTATAGCGGCTGATTGTGTTCAATCAGTGTATCTTCACAGGGATTTCTTCCCACCCTCTCCACATATACACATACTTTGATACCTGTTCATTCCTTTTCTACCCTTTTTCACGTGTTAAACCATGTAGCAGTCAATGTTGGTTGTTGGTATGTAGGTATATGGGTAGTAGAAATTAGAAGTCAGTATAATTTTGATAATGCAGAGCCAGTCCCTAAAGCAGAGATAGGAGGCTGGAGGTTGGAGAAGATAAAAGGGGGAAGTGGCAAGTGAGCCATGGTCTCTCCGATAAAGTTCTCAAATCAGATGGTGCTGGCTGTTAATGTTTCCTAAGCAAGGTAATAAATAGGAGAAAGAAAAATAGAAGTTAACAATCTAAATCAGGTCATATTCTCCTAGATTGGTAATATTATTATTTATGAATCAAATTCTCAGAATTTAAAAAGAGAAGAATGCTCTTTGGGAAGGAATTCCTGCTTTACTGTCCTCTCTTCTTCCACAATCATTGCTACATATAAGATTACTCTAAAAATAGCCATCATATTTCAGATGTACTACATAGTATAAATGCTTACTACACAAATGGAAAAATCCAAGCCATGTTAAAATAAAAGTGATCTAATTCTATTTCTGATTTTGCTGTAAGAAGTAGAATATATTTGGGTTGATGAAGTCAAAGTAGGGATGCTGCCCCAAGGTTAGACATTTGAGAAAATGTAAAAAATGCCTTGAGAAAGGACACTGAATCAGTTTTTTTCCCCTCTAGATATTATGTTGATTGATTATAAGTCTTATGTGAGCATAAACTTTGTAGTTTTTATACACAAAAGTATTTAGGTTCCTTGGGTTTGCAGGAATTTTTCACATAAAACTTTTATCCTTGGTTTAAGACTTCTATGCAGCTGGAATTCTCCCCCTCTTCTCCTCTCTCTCCCGCCTTTCTCCCTCTTTCCTCCACCCTCTCTTCCCTCAAATGGCTACTCAAATGTCTAGAAAGGAACTAAAAATAAAAACAAATTTTAAGGTTGGAAAATTACCTTAAAGGTGATTTAATCTAATTCCAACATGTTAGTGATTTGTGTTGTGATTTGTCTAGTTTTCTAAGCCTCTGACAAAATTGGAACCAGAATCTGTTTGTTATCCAAGGAATGGAAGGGATTTGAAATAGATGCAATAGCTTCCTTCAAGAAACTAAGACAGAGGAATAGTGTTAGTAGCAAAACATACTTTTCTTGGATGACAGCAAGTCCTAATATTTCACTCCTTTATACTTTGAACACCAGTTGATCTCAATGACAGAAACTTTATGAATTAAGTGCTGAAAGGCTTTAAAGAAAAACAAAAAGCCCCATGGAGGTGGACTTCAGTCAGGGAACACTTATTTCCAAGTCAGTATCATTTCTTTGGAGGACATTCCATATAGTAGAAAAAGATGGAGCCTGAGTCTCAAGATGTAATTCATGTGAGTTTTGTCCTTAAGGTCAGGGTTGCAACAAAATGGCTTCCTGTGAAGTCCTTTAAAGAGTCTGTGTAAACTTAGTGAAGAGATTCTATCATAATACTACCAGCTGGTTACATTCTTGTGGGGATTTTTTTATTGTTGTCTTGTAGTTGAAAAAAGTCTTTCCCCATTCTCTTAATGCTAGTGCCTTCACTTTGACATTATTTCCAATTTATCCTGTTTGTATATAGTTGTTTGCTTGTTGTCTTCTCCATTAGACTTTTTCTCCTGAGTGGGACCCAGTCTTTTTAAAATTCGTTTTGTTTTGTCTTTTTAAAATTTTCCTTTGTATCTCTCAGCATAGTGCCTGGCTCCTCATAGCTATATAATAGATGTTTGTTGACAAAGTTTTTTTGTAATACTCTACAGACATATTTGTAATTTTAGTATTTTTATTTATTTTTTGGAACCCTATATATTTATTTTATGATTTAAAAAACACTATTTGGAGAAGTGATCCAAAAGACTGCCAGAAAGGTCCATGATACAAGAAAAATTAAGGACTTCTGCTCTAGAATCTTCCATAGTTTTAATTGATCAATCAGTTATTCAATCTCTATCTTATTAAACACTTACTATATGCCAGGCATTCTGTTAAGTGCTAAAGACACAAAATAAAAGCGACTTCTAGGTGTAAAATGAATGTCAAATTTGTAAAGTTCTTTGCCTCCATGGTATAGTTCCTCACTGAAGTTATTTTTTCTCTTCAGTATCTTACCCACCAGACCCAATGATCACCTCCATCATACATAATCTTTGAGGCAGGTATACTTTATTTTCTTTTGTAAAGTGAAACCTTAAAAAAAAAAAATAGTCCTTTTACAATTCACCCCCTGGTTCTCTGGTTGTTTTGAGAACAAGACACTCCATCTCTCAGCATCAAGCATTTTCTTTGGCTACCCTCCATGCCTGGAACACTCTCCCTCAAACTATTAACCTCTCCTCTTCCTTTAAATCCCAACAACATCCTGCTTTCCAGAGGGAATCCTTCTTCAACTTCTCTAGATTCCAATGCCTTTCCTCTGTTAATTATTTCCTACTTATCTTGTCTGTAACTTGCTTTGTATATATTAGTTTGCATGTTATCTTCCCCATTAGATTGTAAAACTCCTTGATGGCTTTGTCTTTTTTTTTTTTTTTTTTTAATCCCAAGCATTTACCACAGTGCTTGGTTTACAATAGGCACTTAATAGATGTTTATTGATTGACTGTCTCTTAGCCTTCTCAATGCCATGGAAACTTCCTTAGAATTATGCAGAAACAGTTAAACAAAACCAAATGATTAAAGTGATCATTTCTAGCTCTAAATGCCATATATATAGGCTGGGACTCTTGCTTCTCTATCAAGGAGAAGGAAGTGAAGCACAGTTAATTTGACTAATTACTCAAATGGGAAAGGGGAGAGGAAGGAATAAATAATACAGCATCTGCTACACCCATGACTTTTGTTCTCCATTCAACTTAAAAACCCAATATTTTGGCTATGGTTCTGAAGTCAGGCCAAAGGGTCAATTGGGTCAGTGGTAGTCATGGCAAGCTTATAACTTATAAAAAACAAAGCCCACAACAAATTTAAGAGACTATATGAACACTAGGCTTAGCCAAAGTTCATAATGGGTCATGGGGGCCTGATTCTTTTAGATGGGAAGAAAGCACAGAGGCAGTTTAGCATCTGACTATAATTCAGTAATTCTTAGAAAACAATGATCAATGTTGACGCTTATGAGTATTAGCTAGGAAACTTCATGTAGGTTCAGTATTATTCCAATTTTCTATGGTATTTATGAAAATTCACATAGCATTAATTAGGGGGAAAAGGTCATATCATTGCAGTGGACATCACTCCATGGAATTTTTAAAATTTGGTTATTTTAGGGTACTAATCATATTCATGTGTCTCCCAGCTATTGGCATTTCTAGTCAGGAAAAAAATGACAACTAAATAATTTTTTCTGAAAATGGTCATGTCTTTCTGCTCAGAGATCTTTATCTCTTTCTGTTGGAAAGAGATACCAAATCATTTAAAATGCTCTTCTAACTGTATGTCTATATAGGCAAGATGTTTGGATTAGTCATTTCCTGAATCTCAAGTGTTCAACATATGCTACAAAGTCAAGTCTAGATTCCAGAGCATGCATTTACAAAAATGGGAAGACTGTAGTTCAATGGCAGCTACCAGGAAGCAAAGTATATAGTATATAGAGCAATGGACCTGGAATTGTAAAAGTTGTTCAGTCCAAGCCTTCTTGATACCATTTGGAGTTTTTTTTGGCAAAGATACTGGAGTAGTTTGCCATTTCTTTCTCCAGCTTATTTCACAGAAGAGGAAACTTAGACAAATACAATTATGTGACTTGTTCAGGGTGACTCTGGATTTGATTTCAGATTTTCCTAACTCCAGTACTCTCTTCACTGATCATCTCCTTGTGACTCCATTTGGGATTTTCTTGGCAAGGATACTGAAATGTTCTCGTTTCCTTCTCCAGCTCATTTTACAGATTAGGAATTGAGGCAAATAGGGTGAAGTGATTTTTCCAGGGAAAGTGACTGAAGCTGGAGAGAGATTACTGATTCCAAGCTTAGTGCTCTGTCCACTGTGCTTGCTACTTATCTCCCTTCAGATTTAGGAAAACCTGAGTTCAAATCTGTCTTCAGAATTTTTTTTAGTTTGGTGACCCTATTAAGTCACCAGCTCTATCTCAGTTTATCTGTAAAATGTGGATAATAATAGTACCTCCATCCCCAGGATTCTTTCAAAGATTATATGAGATAATATTTATAAAGTACTTTGCAAACCTTAGAGCGCTTTAAATAGCATGAAGCAACAGGGTATTGACAATCAGGATAATGTTTGAGGGAAATATTACCTCCTGCAGATGCAGTTTCCTTTCGGTTGATTGACAAAAACCTCTCCCTTACTCCGTTTGCCCCCAACCTTACTATATCGGTACTGTTTTGGACCATACACTCCCAAGATCCTATCACGTTTATACAGTTCTTTTGGAACTTGTCTTTCCCCTAGGTTATATCCAATGTTGCAAGGGAAGGGGAAAGCCAATAAGAATTGCCTACATCATGGTATTAGCTCTAGGGACCAGCATCCCATGGAACAATCAATTAACTAGCAATTAATAAGCACACTTCTAGGTTCCAGGTACTTCTGGGGACACAAAGGTAAAACAAAAAACAAAACTCCAAAACAATTAAAAAAATATCAAAACACCAGTCCTTATCTTTAAGGATACAATTATAACTATAACTATAACTATATATATATATATATATATATACACACACCATATATATATATATATTATATATGTATATACACCTTATATATATATACATATATGTATACCTTATATATACAGACATATATATTTTACTTTAATATACCTTTAAGATATATTAACATATACTCTTACATGTACATAACTAGCTTCATACAAGCCAACTTGGCATCAATGTGGGCATGTATCAGCTTTTCCATCAGCAACCTATAGATTTCTGTCTCTTCCTCTTCTTCCTCCAACTAAATTTTTCCCATGTTTTTTTCCTGCCTAATAAATCCTTCAGAGGATATGCATATATCCAGAGTTATTAAACTGACTATATCCTTTGATTTAGCAGTATAGCAGCTCTTTTTGTAGTAGCAAAGAACTGGAAATGGTGGAGATATCCATTAAGGAGGGAAAACTGAAAAAGCATGGTATGTATTGTGATGGATTACTACTATGCTACAAGAAATGATGAGCTCAAAAATCTTTAAAAAATGGACACACTTTCATGAAATAATGAAGAGTGAAATAAGTCAAACCAAGAGAATGCTGTAAACAGTAGTACCCATATTTTTTATTTATAAAATAAAGCAAGCATTTTCAGAATATAGTGTAATAAAAAGGATGATTGTGTATGAAACTATAAATCTAATATATACAACTAGTTTCTTTTAAATATATAATAAAGTTATCAATTACATTTTCCCTTTTCTCTCACCCCTCTCCTCAATATAGTAATATTGCTTTACAAACAACCTTGAGGGAATAAATCATTTTGGTTACTGACTATTGTGACTATAAGACTATAAGACATTTGACTATTATGATTATCCAAATTATCAATATGAAGGAAAACATGATCTGCATCAAAAGAAAGAACTAATAAACAGAAGCATGGATAAAATGATTTTGTATATTTATGTGGGAGAAAAAGAAACATGAAAAAATTTTATATAACTATATTACATATTTAAAAGGAGTAGCATGTTATACAAAACAGATTTCCAGTTTCATGTGCAATCATCTTGTTATACTATGTGATGGAATGCTTGTTTTATTCCAAAAATTAAAAATTAAACAAAAAAAAATTTTTAAAAGAACTTACATAGACATACAAAAATCTGTTGCTTTTACACTTTGAAGGATCAGGTAGGTACATAGCATGGACTCAGAAGAAAGTCTGGGGGTTCTAGTTATTACTGACTGATTTTTCATTCATTAATTCAAAATATATATTCTATACATTCTACTAAAATTTCTATGTAGTCTTAGGCAAGTTATTTACTGTGCTTTGAGTTTTAGTTTTCTCAGGTGTGAACTGGGTAGAAGTAGTGCTCTCCAGAGAAATAGGATTATTCACAGAAATAATAAATTTAGCTCTTGAAAAATTTCTATGTACCTAGAAAAAATATGATCAATATAATTTGTAACAATAATTATTATAGCAAAGATAAACATCTTTCAAAATGATTTTCTATAGTATATAAAATCCATATTTTAAAAATATGGAGAATATAAAACCCTACTTTACTAATTTTTTTTATTATAAAAAGTCATTTGGCAGGATATACCTGCTATTGAGAGAGACTGAGGTTGGTTTATCTCTTGAGTTCAGAAGTTCTGAACAGTACAGCTAAAACCTACCAAGTGTCAGCACTGTCTAGAACATATGGGGAGTTCTCAGGAGAGGAGATGGCTAGTAGGTAGCCATCTAATATACAGGAGTTCAATAAGAATGCTTCTAAATCACTTTTAGTAGAGGAGTAAATTGGCACAAACATTCTGAAAAGCAATTTTGAACTATGCTAGGAAAGATGATTTTAAAGGACCTAGAAACAGAACTGCTAAGGAGAGAACCAGAGCAGGTTGAAAGAAACAAAACATATTAAAGCTTCTCTAAAGAATGGTATCAGAGTTGGGCTTGTAAGTGACTGCCACACTTTTAGTCCAGGAAAGAAAGGGGGATTCCCATTCAGGGGGAAAAAAAGAAAGAAAAAAGAAAAGCATTTGACTTCATAGAAAAGAACATAGAATTTGTTATAATATAATCTTAAGAAGAAGAAGGTGACTAACTTCTCTTGGAATTTAGCCCACCAGGTAATGGCATTTATCTTGTTATAGCTAACTTCTTTTAGGATGCTAAATCCCTTTTAGGCTTAGCCCAGAAGTCAATGGTGTAATACCAGTTTGTGGCATCTTCCTTTAATGGCATTTTCCTTCTGGTTACTTCTAAGGAACTAATTTTCTTTCCTTGTTAATTGCTAAAAATTCTTTCCTTGCTAAAAAACTTTATGGATTTAGCCAGCTTTGTGTAAGCATAATAAAAATCTTTGCTCCTTGATTTGGGCTGAGATGGGGGAAGAGGAACAGGGTATCGCCCATGTATGTATATCAAGGATATCTTGACAGAAGTATGACAGGAAATTAAATGTATACTCACCACTTTGGTTATCATGATACATTATATCTTTCCTATATCTTTTTGAGAATCATATTGTTCTGAATGCACAGGCCCCAGAACATTACATAGTAGCCTCAGTAAGAACCACCATGACTGAAGAGAGATTGTCCTAACAACTCACCCAGGAAAAACCAAATGGTTCTTATTTGATTTGGGATGTCATTTCATTTCCCAGTCCTCAGTTTTTTACTATATAAGATGAGGAGAATGGTTTACAAGATTACTGTGGTCCTTTTCCATTTAAGAACTATGTCCTATCATCCTGACCAAAAATGATGAAATGCCCATCTTTACTTCATAACTTTTGAGTTAAAAAGTTCACTGACTTTTAGTGTACCAAAAATCTTTTATCAGAATCTTCAGTATCCTATTCCAAGATTTTAAGGACATTAGCATTAGTGCATTTGCCTGTTTTTCTTTTTGTAGACAACCAAAGTGCCTTTTCTCTATCCAAATTAGTCATCTTAGAATCCTGAGAGGCCCAAATAATTGGAACGGCTGAATTTCTGGAAATGCAATCCTAAACATCTGAAAAAGGCTCATTTCACTAAAACCCAGTACCAACATGGGCCAGCTTAAATAAATCTTTTGATCCTTTCCATAAAGAAGCATTGGCATTATAGACAATGGGAGTGTACACAACTGAATTCCGTTGTGGAACCAATGTCCTGCTGTGAATTGTTTTGGTGTTATGAAACTTACTCAAGGTCCTCTGTGTCATTCCCTCCCTGTCCTGAGATTCTTATAAAAAATAATCAGATGTTTATCCAGGGAGAAAAAATTTTCAGTAACTTCAAACAGATAGGCTCTTTGGGTTCAGGTCATTAGTTAAAGGAAGATGTTTCCTGGAAGAATATCTTTGGCTTGTATAATGAGCAATGACATGTTTTGTTATCTTATTAATATTCTTCATTAGGCTTACAGGTAGCAAAGCAGAAGGGGAGAACAATTATGGGAATTCCAAGAAAAAATTCCACCATCTATTGTTTAACTTGATGCTTAATTTTTATATTTTTGGCAAAGATCTTAATTCTGGCTACTAAAACAAGGCATTTTGAAATTCATCCAATGGGAGATGAGACTTCATCCTCTATTTATCCCTTACTTGCTGGCAATTCCCATTGTGAGTGTGATATTAGGCTTTCTGGAGCCAAATCCTACCTCCTCTGGGATGCTGTAATCTCAGTGGCCTATTGTCCTTCCCTGAACCAAGTTCTTGATTATTCTTGCTGCTTTTATCTAGCAGCAGGATTTGCAGAATATTGCTCTTTCATAAAACATATTTAGTTTTGCTACTCCAATTTCTGTTCGGAACTTTGTTCTTCCTTTAAGGGAATTAAGGGAAGTGGTCTCTTTAAACTTTGTGGGGGGAAGTTTGTAAAGAAGAAAGTGTTTTGAAGATTTTACTTAGAGATATCAACCACAATTGATAAATATCTTTGATACAATATGCCAATTTGAGTTAAATATAAAAGAAAAAGGAAAAAGACCCTAGGTTTAGAGTTTAGAGAAAAAGTTCTTTGGGGCTATTTAGTGATGAGGTTCTTTACTGTTTTTGTATCATGGTATTCTTTGGCAATTTGGTAAATCCTATGGAACCATTCTCAAAACAATGTCTTTAAGTATTTGGAGCAAATGCTAAATTTCATTTAGAGGATAATGAAAATAAAAATCCAAGTTTATGGTCCCCTCGAAATATGATCATAAATTACAGATTAAGAATCCCTTTGTTTAGAAAGATATTTGGAATAATCAGATTCTTGCTTGTCCACTGACTTTTGATCCTGGGTTCCTATTCTAGATTACTGATATGCTTCTAATCTCTCTGGCTCTATTTTATTGATCCTTTACCATAATTAGCCCTTAGTATATGCTCTCAATCTTACCTAAATTGTTATAATTCTAGGTTCTCTTCTTATACGTATAATCCACTATTTTCTATGTCCTAGTGATATAGGAGCTGGAAAATGAGCAAAGTTTTCATGTTAAACTATCCCCAAACCTGGATTATTTAGCATATGACCTATAGGGGGTTTTCAGGATAAAATCAAGCAGAGATGAGCAAAAGAGCAATAAGGAGTAAGAGAAAAGACTTTTCTCTTTATAGATTTCATAAAGAGATAAAGGAGGCAAGGGTCTAGTAATGATAACAGTTAAATGGGGAAAAAACATCTAAATTAGCCCAAGAGTTTTGTTTCTTAAACAAATACATCATCTTTAAATATATTTTTAAAGTTTACTTAAATTTAGCTATTCTGGAAAAAAATTATTTTTCATGTAAAATTTAAGAAAAACATGTTAATTTCATTTCAGTCAAATATGCCTATGGCTCATGCCTTTACTTCCCAGATGACATATTTACAGCTCTTTACTCCTATTAAATTGGAGAAACAATTTTCTGAGAGATGACCAAACCCCTATGAGAGATAAATCATTAAGACTAGTCATGTATAACCCCTAAGTTAGAACTTTCTTGACACAAAGAGTCTAATTCATGGGAACATAAAGCATTGGACATGATTAAATAATTGAAGAAACAACATGCTTTGAAGAACTTCAAATTTTTTGACTTATTTGCCTCTATCCAGATAACCTGTGAGCTTCAGAGTTTTATATTTTCTCCCATCCCTGCCTCACATACTCTGTATGTCATTACCAACTCCCTTTTAAAACACACAGTCTTACAAGGTTCAAAACATGAACAAACTTATTCAGAAGGTAATGTTAAACCAAATGAGAGTCCCATATGAAGCTATAACAAAGAACAAGAGCCACCAGTGAATGACTCCAGAGAGGTGTACAATCAGGATCAGTTGGAGTATAGTACAACTTTTAATAGGGATTTGGCAATGAGTTGCTTCTCCATATAAATACTCATTGAAGCAGCTCCTTACTACATTTCTTTAGAACTCCCCGCAAATGAAATGATTGTCTTTCTCAGGGGATGAGACTCCTTGAACTTTGTTATAACCCTCAAATATAATTCCAATTGCCTCTATTTTTTTTTTCTTCTCTTGTTCCTTTCCTGGTTCTTATTCCAGGGACCAGGAAACATTTCTTTTTGTACTATGCAAAATGGTCTCCCTCCCCTCTTCCATATTGGTCTTGGTGACATACTGCAGTTTACATTCTTTCTGTTTAGTGCCCAGGTGGTTCTCCTCTGCTTACATCAATATTTCTCATAGGTTTGATGGCTCAGATTTAGCATCTCGGCATCTTCAGTTGTCTCTTTAAATATTGTGATTCTTCTGGGCAGTTCGTTGAGATTTTTTTCTAATTAATTGGGGCTTCTTCATGAAATAACTAAGAAAAGAAATTATTAATTTTCTTTGATACTATCATATTTTGAGAAAAGTAAGATTTATAATGCATCTGAGGTAGTTTGTTGAAGCAATGGATAGAGCATTGAGTATGTAGTCAAGACCTGAGTTTGAATCTAGTCTTAGATACTTTCCAACTATATGACCCTGTGCAAATCAGTAAATCTCTGCCCATCTCAGTTTCCTCACCTGTAAAATGGAGAGCATAACAACATCTACCTCCCAGATTTGTTGTAAGGAACACATAAAATAACATTTGTAAAGAACTTAGTATTCTACCTGGCACAGGAAATGGTGTGTAATGAATGGTTATTGCCCACCCCCACCCCCCACTCCACCTTACCCTATAAGTAGAATGGCTTCAGTGCACTCTCCACACATAAAAGTCAAGGATAAATAGATTAATTAAATAAAATTCAAAAATATTACCCCTGAAAATGAAAATAAAAAGATATTAAAGTCAGTTTAGAGCATATGAATAAAGAGAAATACTAATGACATTTAGTGTTTTTTGTGTAGAAAAATATTTCCGCTTGTTTGAAGTTTGGATCCAAGATTGACTAAAGTAAAAAATACATATACCATTTTTTTCAGGGAGCAATAATTTCCTGATAAATAAAATAAGAAAGAAAGAAGAAGGAAAGAAAAAAGGAAAAAAAGAACACTAATTCTTCATCTTGAGCTGTGAAAATAAGACTAGAGCCATGAATTTTTCACTTTTGTGTGCATAGTGTCTACTGACCCCTATTCCTTCTTAACAGCTTGCAATTTTGAAATAGAAAGTAAAATTTGTATAGAAAGTAAGCGTCTTATAAACTTTCCCTCCAAAACTCTGGATAACCTACTTCTTTAAGTCCATTTAGTAGGTTGAAATCCGGACATGTCTGGCTTAAATTTGGTAGGACTTGGGGCTCAGTTTTATGGAGGAAAGATGCATGAAGCCCATCAGTATTTTAACTTAGACCAAAGCTAGGTGGCATAGTAGATAGTGTGCCAAGCTGCAAGTCAGGAAGACTCATTTTCCTGAGTTCCTGAGAATCGAATTGAAATATCCTCAGACATTTACCAGCTGAAGGACTCTCAGCAAGTCACTTAACTCCATTCATCTCAATTTCTTCATCTATAAAATGAGCTGGAGAAGGAAATGACAAACCACTTCAGTATTTTTGCCAAGGAAACCCTCAGAGTTGGACAATTGAAAAATTGCTAAACAAACAACATATAGAAATTATAAAAGTTTTCACCTCCAAAAGATTTTGAGCTCCTTGAAGGAAAAGACTTCCGTTTTTGTCTTTTATCTCTTAACATCTTGTATAGTTCCTATGATATAGTAGGCGCTTAATAAATGGGTGATGATTGGTTAATTAATGGAACATAATCTCATAAAAACATCAGATCAGATGGGAGCCAGAGCAGAAAGAAGAATGCTAGACATTTGTAGTGTTCTATAGTAGGTAGCCATTTAGTGTACAGGAGTTCAATAAGAATGCTTCTAAATCACTTTTAATAGAGGAGTAAATTGGCACAAACATTCTGAAAGGCAATTTTTAACTATGCTAGGAAAGATGATTTTAAAGGACCTAGAAATAGAACTGCTAAGCATATGGATCCAGGAGATGTGCTTAAAAAAACTTTCCCCCCCATTTAAACATTTCTTTTCTTTTCATTATACTTCTGGATCATTCTCCCTTCCCCCTTCATTCCCACCAAAAAGGTTAATGAGAAAGACAAGTACCCACCAAAATACTTCCACTAATGCTTATTTTGTGATGACAAAGATCTGAGGGAAAAGGAGTTGCGCTTCAGGGAATAGCTGAACAGATTATGAACATGGATGTAATGGAATATTAATGAACTACAAGAAACAATGAATGTGAAGAAGCATGGCAAGATATATGAACTGACAGAGTGAAGTAAGCAGAATATATATATATATATATTACATATATATCCATATATATATGTAATATATATATATATATATATATATATCATACATACAATATATCCAATGACTGCCTACAATGGAAACAAAATACAACAAAAACAACAAAATACAATGTTGTATAATTATAATAGCCAAACCTGACCTCAGAGAAGATATGAGAAAAATATTCCTTTTTCACTTTGGAAAGATAGGGAATTATGAAAACGGGAGCACTATTTCTGCAGCCAGGAAGATCTGAATTCAAATTCAACCTCAGACACTTACTAATTGCGTGACCCCATTTAACCTCTGCCTTATTTGCCTGAATTGTAAAATTGGGATAATAATAGCACCTATTTCCCAAGAATAATGCATGAAACAGTATTTGTAAAGCCCTACATAAAGTCTAGCTATTATCATTATGGGTGTATAACATTACACATAATTTTAGTCAGTTAAATTTTTAGTTTATTTTTTTGAATCATTGTTTTTAAAGTTTTTTGTTGCAGAAAATATCCAGCTGGGCAGGGAATAAGGAGGGATGCATTTAGAAATGAAAGTGATGTAAAAACAAGACATAACAATAAAAATATTTTCATAAAGCAATTTCTCCAAGTTTGATACATTCATCAAGACAACTTCCATATAGTTTACTCTTCATCAACAAAAATCTCTCATGGTTAAAAAAATGTTCTACAATTCATAATATCGGTTGGAGATGGATTGTGTCTTAGAAAAAAAGTAATCCTTTACAGCTTTTGTGGGTGTTAGGCACTGTGCAGTGCTGGCAGAGTATATCCCAAATATATGACAACGATTTTCCTGGCAAGATTGATAATAAATTATCACCTTCCTGCTCTCCAGACAGCATGAGCATCCTTGGCAGAGGGCTCTCTTTCCTCCTCCCAGGCAGTTTCTGCATCACCTAACAGTAATTGTTAAACAAATTATACAAGGTCTTCCCAACTTGGGCATCAGCTTGGCATATGTGGATCCATTGGCAACAGTTACCTTGCATGTCGACTAATTCCCTGAGAGTCAGACTAGTTATAGTCTTGGTATCCCTTCCCTGGCAACAACCCTCACCAGGCAGTAGAGACAAATGTCAAGTAGTCATCACAACAAGTACACTTGTAGAGAACTTCTAGGTTTTCAAAGTGTATTTTACACGACAAATCCCAAGAGCCAGGGAATGGTAATCCAATAGATTCAGTGCAGTTTGATTGAGAACCATTTTTCCCTGGGGATGCTAGCAGAGAAGCAGATACAGTCAGCTTGATGTTCTAATCATTGCATTTTAGGTAAAAGGGAGAAAAATAAGTAAATACTTTCTCAATCCAGTTACTTCCTTCCAAAGGAAATCCCCACACATCACTCCCACCCCCGCCTCCACCTCCAAACTTCTTCCTAGTTATTTTGTCAGAACCAGTAGCTATATGAAAAGCTGCTGGTAGTTATTTTCTGCTCCAGCTAGGCTTATTAGGCAGAAAAGTCTGAAAGACTTTTCCAACTTCCTTGCTGGCAGAAATGTAGGACTATAGCTTTCCTTAATCACAGTCCTCTACACTTGATGTACTTTACGGATGTGCTTACTTTGTTTAGTTTTGCTAAAGTGTTTTTTTTTCTCTTTTTAAATCTCTATTATAAGAAATGGCTTTCTAAAAATTAGGGAGGAGGGGGATATATTGGGAAATGTAGATGATGTTAAAACAAAAGATGTATAAACATATATTTAGTATATAAACAGGCTTCCAACCAAGTCTGGATTGTTTTGTGTGCTGTTACTTGTGTGGAGGGAGATGTAACTCCCAATTGGCAGAGAAAATGCTTAGGCTATGCTACATACCTGCATAGAGAATTTCCTGATTTGGAATTAAGACTTTTTTTTTTTTTGGAAGAGAATTAAATAATTCTCAGAGGCTCTGCAGGAGAAACACCATGGAGAGAAAACCTGTAGACATCAATTTTACTTTGCTGGAGACTGTTAGAATTCACTTTCTTAGAAAAATCAGAATAGTCTGTCTTGCTCTCTCCATCTTTAATTCTGACTATGTCTCTGTCTTTCTCTATCTGTTTGACCTGAGATATTATTTTGCTTTAGGCTGAGGAGCTCAGTCAATCTTGGACACATTTTAGATATTAGAATATCTCTAATTTCTGTTGCCTATTTTTTTGTGTTTATAAACCAGAATAAGACCAGAATTCAATGAGAAGTTCTACATATGGTTCTAGTGATATTAAGTTTACAAAATGACATATAAATATTATTTCATCTGATCTTCACAACAATGCTGGGAGGTAGGTATTATTATCCCCATTTTAAAGATGAGAAAATTGAGGCAGATAAAAGTTAAATATCTGCTTAAGTGTCACATAACTAGTAAATATCTGAAATTAGATTTGAACTCGGGTCTTCCTAACTCCAGATGCTGTACTCACATCCAGTATACTACCTAGGTGCTTCTAATATTCATGTGCTCAGATGTTTATAATAAATGCAGAGTATGAGTAATAATAAAATGAATTGGAGATCTTAATACAAGAAGTCAAATTTGACCTAACAGACATTGTTTGTGAACTTGACTCATGTTTAGTATATGTCAACATAAATATAAGTAAAAAAAGATAGATTAGAGAAGATATGTAAAAGAGAATTTTATTGAGAACATTGTGTAAAAATTTATGAACCAGAGAGGGTGAGCTTGATGGAAAAAATCTAAAACAAAGCTCAAAGGAGAGAATATCAGAAACAATATTGTGGTAGAAGTAAATTATAGATCACCTGGGTCACAGGAAGAAGTGGATGATGAATTGTAGGGATCTGCCTATCATGAAGGAAGTATATAAAAATAATAAGAGAATTTGACTATTCAGAGAGCTACTGGGTGTTTTTGATGAATACTCACATGTTTAGATTTTTTTGTTTGCTTTAGTGATAATTTCATTTTTTGGAACATAGAGAAAATAATTGGAGAAATCATGTTCATTGAAATGGAAATTATGGGGAAACTGGAAAAAAATAACAAGCTAAGAGTTTATGGTTGCTATTAAAGGTAATGCTAGGCAGAAACTTAATGTGTATACTCTTGATTTGAAGGAAGTAAATTTCAAAGAGGCAAGAAAAAAATTGAGAATGATTTAAAGGGGAATGCATAACTGGCATACTTAAACTGAAACATATTACCAACAATGATTTGAATGCAAGAAGTGCATACTTCAGAGGACCTGCAATCCCATCAAAGCACATTCTTTCAAAGGTACAGATTGCAAGCCACACACACCTCATTTGTGTGGTTTTCATACAGGTTCTTCAAAGAAATCTCCAAAGAGGACCAATCCAATATCCCAGGACTTTTCTCTAAACTTTAAAACATCCCTCTGGGTACCAGGGCAACACATGGGCTGTTCATATGTTATCCCTGTTTTTTTTTTTTTATTAAACTCTACTCTTTTTCTGATAATCAATTTATCATTCAAGTTATCATTGGTAATATGTCATAGTGTATTAGTACAGTGAGGTAATGCAGTGGATAGAGTGCCAGGCCTAGAGTCAGGAAGACTCATCTTCCTGATTCTAATTCTGGGCTCAGACACTTACTGAACAAATCACTTAACCCTTTTTGACTCAGTTTCTTCATCTATAAAATGAGCTGGAGAAGAAATGTTAAATCATTCCAGTATCTCTGTTAAGAAAATCCCAAGAGAGTTAGTCACAAAAAGCCAGACATAATTGAAAAATGTGTCTATTTTTTTTGTATCACTGTCACATTTGATTCTTTAGCAATTATGGTGTTCCATCATTTTATTGGGAGTAACATATTGCCATTATCAACTACGAATACCTTAGTTCAAATTAGCAACAATACCACTGAGATTCAGTCCCACTGTTTTTATGGATGGAGTTCAAAGAAAAGATAATATGACACTTTATTAAAAATTATAGACTGGAGTGCATCACTGATGTGATCCTGAGCAGATGGGGGAAACCCTGAAGGTCTGGGAGGTTGCCTGAAAAGAATTTTTAATAGAAAGGGGGATAGAAAAATTCCAAAGACAAATTTACCTACCTTCCAAGTCTTGGCTCCATTTTATAATTAAGTGGTCTTTTTTTTTTAGCTTAATAATTACATCTGATTTGCAAAGATTGTTCAATATGGAATAGAAAATCATTTTATTTCTCTGGGATTGAATTGATTTCTATGGTCCTTTCAAGTCCTAAGTTTATGATACTAAGGTCTCTACTACCTATCTCCTAAACACAAAAGGAAAAAAGGAAATCTAACTATTGGAGACATTCATAATTGGAATGAATTGCCTCAGGAAATAGTGCATTCTGCTTCAATGGGAGCTTAAAATAGTGACTGGATGATTACAAAGTAAAGTTGTAGAGATAATTTCTTGACTATGATGGGACTAGATGGCCTCTGAAACCCCTTTCAACTCTGAAATTTTGTGAATTCTGTGTATCTATTTTTGCAAAATAGCACAAAACCAGTGAGAAGCTAAATACTTTTACCAGAGATTCTTAATCTTGGATCTGTGAACTAAAAAAATTCACTATATTTCAATAAAATTTGTTTTCTTGATAATGCTGTATATTATTTTGTGTATTTAAAAAGCATTCTGAGCTAAGGTTCGAAGGCTTCATCTGACTGCTGAAGGGATCTAAGAGATACACAGAGATTAAGAAACTTTGCTTCAGAGACTCTTTTTCTGGCAAGATATTGAATTTATTTGCCCCCAAATTGTGTGAGGGTGTTGAATATGCATAGTTTTATGAAATGATGCTCAGTAGGGGTACATTTTAAGATTTTTTTCAATTTACTGCTCCATCTTCTATTCTCTCTCTCTAGTTCTCTCATTTTGGTCCTTGATTTCTAGGCACCCTGGAGTCAGACATTCAGCTGATGCTTGATACAGACTCATATTGCTGTCTCTCTTTTTAGGCCAAAGTCTCAAGTGTTGAGCTTATTTTGTTAAGCAGAGACTTCCTGGATAAGGGAGGAAATTTTCAATGTTCTTTCCAAAGGTAGTGTTAGTCAGCACTTTACTATTTCTCTCAAATAATAATAGTCGGATACAGTTCATATCAGATAAACATTTATTTATTCTGAGATCCAACAAAATATGTGCTGATAATTAACAGTTGTGTAATAAGGGCACTCAGGAATTCTTCTGAATAGGGCCTTTATGTCTTAGCAAATCTTGTGCCAACACAGAGTAAAATTGTGCTCCTTAGCTGTTTCTTATGATCCTCACCTTTCCATCCCAACCCATACCTGGAAAGTAATTTTTACTTGTGTTCTAAAAAAATGTGTCTTGGCTAGAAGTTGTGGCTTTAGTCAGACTATAATTTTCTCCATGGCTTCCCAGGGGACACAAAGGAAGCAATTAGTTAAAATTCAGTGTTTCTGTCATCTGAGAGATATCCTGAGAGGGATGACTAACTTCCTTCAGTCTGTTAAAAGGAATTATATATTGTGAGTTCTATTCAGAGCTTCCATTAGTTATCTAACTCTCCACTTAGTCTAGAGCATACGTCACTGTCTGTGACCATTTTGTCCCAATGTGTGTCTCTTTGAGCAATGGGATGCCAATTTTTGTGCACATTGGGAATTTTAAAGTCCTGTCAATTGGCTTGTTGGTAAGGCAGATTATTAGGCTTGGAGTTAGGAAATTTGACCTCCACCTCTTTTCCAACTTCACTGGATGTTACTCCTCTCCTACTGCTTTCTGTTCTCTACACGTATTATCATCTCTGTGCTGTAGTACTAGCCATTCCTATTCCTGAAATGTACTCCCTCCTTATCTCCATTTCCCAGAGTTCTTTTCTGCTGTTAAAATGTAGCTCAAACATTATTTTCTGCATGAAACCTTTCCTCATCTTCCCAACTAGTAGTGCCCTTGTATTTAATTCATTTGTTTACATTCATATTTATCAACTTTCTATTTACATTATAGATATTTACTGATTGTATAAGTATCAGGAAAGTCTATTCACTTCTCAGTTCCTCAGGCAACTTTCTAGGACTTTACAAAATCATAGACTGGTGGCAATCTGCCTCTGTGGAGAAAGGAGAGCTCATCCAGGGAGTTCTTATTACTAATTCTTAATAACAATACTAATAATTAATACTTAATAATAACATTAATAATACTTAATAATTACCCAGTCATGTGTATTGGCAAACCCACCAGATTGGAGAGTTTTATTATAAGTGCTACATCAAAACTGTATAGCATATGTGTGTGTATGTGTCTCATCTTGTCATAAGTATGAAGACTTGCTCCAGAAAGAGGAAGAATTGACACTGAAGTATCAAGAAGTTCCAGGTGGTTGACATAATTAGTACTCTGAAATTCTCCTCTGACTCACAATTTAAATTGTCAGGAAGGGCTTACCTGAGTGATTGCCAAGAGTCAATCTTCATATTTGAAGGCATTCACACAGACAGTACAATTTGCAAAGCAAATTTTACTTTCTGGGGAGTAAGCAGCTTCAGAAAACCTCAGTCCTCACTCTGGTCTCTACCATTCTAGCTGCCACATCCATACTTTAGCCTTAGTTGTATCCATATCCCCATGTGGAAATGGGAATATGTGGTTGTAATGACAGACCTAGATGGGAGTGAGAGGCAGCAAAAGACATTTCACTTTGAGTTAGCTCACCTAATATAATCCTATCAGGTAAGCAATGTGGTCTAATGGAAAGGTTATTGAATTTAGAATGACTGGACCTGTCACAGGTCCTCTGACTCAAGGATCAGAATGTTCTTTGCTATGTCACACTGCCCTTCACAATCCCTCCCTCCCCATCAGGAGTTTACAATTTCTGAGAAGTCAATATATAGACAATGGAAACAACGAAAGAACATAAGACATATCATAAAATAGCATATGAGGAATGCTGAGATATTTATAGACAATAAATAAAAATCTCATAATCAAAATTTCCTACTCATATTGTCCAAACTTTATCTGAAAATAAAACTTTACCTGGAATAACAAATGGTACACATACATACCTAATACATATATACACACAAACACACATATGTATGTATGTATTCCTACATGGAAAGTTAGGTAACATAGTAGATAGACTGCTAAACCTGGAAAGAGGAAGACTCATCTTCCTGAACTTAAATCTGGCCCCAGAAACTTACTAGCTGTAGACAAGTCACTTAATCCTGTTTGCCTCAGATTCTCATTTGTCAAAATGAGCAGAAGGATTCTCCTCTAGCATCATTGCTGAGAAAATCCCAAATGGGGCTAAGAGAGTTGGACGTATCTGAAAAATTAAGTAGCAATTACAAGACCTACCCACACACACATATATAAATATGTTTCTATGTATATTAATGTGCATATATTCACACATACACAGTGTTGTTTAAATGTGCATTGAATTTTGGGGAATCATGGAAAGATATCTCTGGAATATGGATTATCTCTTTCCAAGGAAGACTGAAGTTTTTGCCTTGAGGGAAGCCAGAAAAAGGCTTTCCTATTTCCCTTGACTATGTCAAAGATATATATATCTACCTAGAATTATGTCTACCTTCCTCCTTCAAATAAAAGAGGTAAAAAACAAAAACTGCTTCTCAGGTCACTCTAATGGAAGTTGGTAGCTCTAAGCTTATACCTATTAGTTTGGTCCCTTTCCATCAAATGCTAGTTGTACAAAAGACCATCACAAAAAGTGAACAGCATGTAAGACATTTATCCAAACAAAATAGCTACCACAAATCTACAGATTAGAATATGCCAGAAAATACAAAAGAATGAATGGATTCTTTGTTGGGAGCAAGATGAGATCTCAGCTCAAAATAAGAGTCTCAGATCTTATTCAAAAGGAGAATCTCTGAAATCTTTAGGGACATGACCAATGAAACCTTGAAGAGCCAACTTCCTCTACATGTCTGCACTTCCCAATCTTTCTCTCTTTCCAGCCAATCCCAAAGGATATCTAGAACCACACATGTGTCTGTTGGGAAATAACTTCTCTTTAAAAGCTCTCACACTAACATAGATACACAATAAATACTACCTCAGCATTCTCTCCACTGATTAGGAACCTTCTTTTGCATACATATACATAGTAGCACACAAAATGCTCCAGGCTTGTCAATTTATGTTACAAAAATAATGAGTCCCACTGTTTCAGACTTCTAGTTCACTATTTATAAATTTTAGATAGTACAGACTTGAGCTTTGATAAGTGGAGCTACAGTCTTGAGGATTTAGAGTAAGGATTTAGAGTAATCTTGACCTCCTATCACGTGTGCTGCTATTGCAATTCCAAATGGCAGATGAAACCATGTTTACTTGACTTGTCTCAATCTTCAATGTCTGGCTTATTTCTGTCCAAGAATGTTCTAACCTTGAGGAATTCTATTGTCCTGGGGAAATGGTATGGACATTAAGGTCTTCCTTATGAATTGTGCTTCTCTTTGCCCCAGTAACACATGGGACATAGCAATAAGTCCTGAGGAAGAACAGATTAAATGAGGAAATCAAAACAGAAGGGTCAGAAAAGCTGATGGCCAAAGTTTTTTTTTTTTAAAGGAAAAACAATAAAAATATTGTATATGTCAGGAGTTTAGGAGAATTTCACAAATACACTTCTTGCCATAGTTGCAGATTTTCCTTGAACATCCTGTCACTTACATTATGCCCTCTGAGACAGAAATATTTCTGTTAAGAAGGTTAAAATCTCTGATAATGTTGCAGATATGATCTGTTATTTAGAAAATGAGATAACTTCTATACTAGATGAAAAGTGAGTTACAGTGATAAAAGATAGTCTCCTAAGAATGGCCAAATATCATGAATAAAAAAGGTTCTATGTGGAAGGAAGACCTATGATAGACCTAGGTTTGGAAGCTTTATCTGGAAGTTTTTTTTTAAAGGTCATTATAGTGGCTTACAAAGAACTTGGCATGGTGACTAGAGAAGTGTTCTTCAAGCCAGGAAGATATGAGTTCAAATCCTGCCTCTGATTGATACTGATAGTGAGACCCTGGGTAATACACTTCATTTCTTAAGGTTCTAGATAGCTATCTGAGTCTCTAAATTGTTGAAAAGATAACAGACTTCTATTTGTAGAGGGAATTTACTCTCTGGAGAGTACCCTATACCAGTGAAATCCCAGGTCTTGTCTTTATTTCTAAATAGAGTTTTCTAGCAGAGTTTCTTAAACTTTTCTCATTTGTGACCTTTTTGACCCGAAAAATTTTTATTTCAACCCCAGGAATATAAGTATATAAACTAGGTGTACAAAACAAACATTTACTGATAATTATCATAATTTTGTGACACCCCCCACACACACTTCAGTTATGCAACCCTATATGAGGTCACATCCCACAGTTTAAGAAGTTTTGGTCTAGGGCACTAAGAAATTAAGTGACTTATTTTGGATCACACAGATATTCTTTATAGCAAATCTGACTTTTTCTCCACAACCTCAAAATGGTCTTTCATGCAGTAGTGCTATTAGTGTAACTGTCCTCATCTACCAGAGACTTAACATATACACAGAAATTTGGTCCCCCAGCTCCACAACCAACCTTCTTTTTACTATACTATATTGCCTTTCATCTAGAGAAGTAGCATTGGCCACTGGAAACTAACCTTGGAATTAGAAAATCGGAGTAGAATTCCACCTCTGACATGATCTTTGTTAAACCTGGATTAAGCTCTTAACCTCTCCACCCTCATTTGTAAAACAGGGATAGTAATATTTGCCTTGATACCTGACATAATTACTGGGAAGAAAGTACTTCGCTGACTTGAAACCAAAGAATTGTGTACTTGAAGAACACTCTTTTATCGGGGTCAGTATCATTGCTTGTATATCTTCATTCCATGGCTAAGCTTACTGTTGTCCATGGTTAATTATAGACTGATCTCTTTTCCCTTTCTTTTCAGTCTCTTTGGCTCAGTTCCCCCTCTTCCATATATCCTCAGGATGGGCTGACTGGCCATATTGGCTCAAAGATACCACAACTACTTCTTTCAATGGGATACTCTTTGGAGAAAGGACCAGACTTTCCATTTTGCTATCTTCTGTTAATGATACCTATCCATCACTAATTCAGATCATCCATATCCATCTATGGGAAGTACTAGGGTTTTGGATGTACACGTCTTATGGAATAGGACATTTGCATCCATGCTACTTTGCTTTAGCTGCATTTGGAAAGTCAGAATACAGTTTTATGGATTGTTAGTTATACTTTCAGGGTATTCTGTGCATGGGCATACATCTGTAAAGGAGGCAGAGGAAGCTTAGTGATCATGTGTAATGTTCTCTAAAATTTAAGGTTCTCTGGGAGCAGGTTTCTTGGGGGGCTTCTGGGGTCAGCCTTTCTTTCAGTTCGGTGTAATCACCCCGAACGCAGCCAGGTGTTAAAGTCCAAATCCTTTATTGTCTCCTTCAAATTCTTATCTCCTTCACTTGGGGCTCAGCTAGTTTTCTGGGGGCCTTCTGTAGTCTTGCTTCCGAGAGCTTAAGCTGCTTTCTCGGGCTTGTGAATCTGCTCGACTGAATCCTGGCTTTTGAATCTCCCCAAGTGAATCCTGGTTGAGGCTCAGAGCTTCTAGTAGGCTTCTCTTCTTTGGCCCTGAGAGCTCCTCTTTATATAAGCTCTCTTAAAGGTGTGAATCTTGTGGAATTATAGTAAGTACTAAATACATGTAAATTAGAGAATCATTACCTCATCAATTCCACTGACTTGGCACCTTGTAAGAATCCTAACAATCATGGAAGCTTTAACAAAAGCAGGACTCAAAAAAGTGGAATGAAATCTCTTTTTTGATTGTTGTTAGGGGACTACTAAGGGCCACAGGCATCTCTAGGGTATGAAGACAAAAGGAATTGGAAAAAGGAAAGAAAAGGGAACAGGAGAAGAAAGGAGAGGAAGACAGAAAAAAGGGAGGAAAAGGTGCATAACAATCTTGGCCCAGAGAAAAGATGAAACTTGTTTTCTTTCTTGGTGATTACAGGGGCAGAATGTGATAATTGTCAGGTACAGTTACTGTATCAGTCATTTTTTGCCCATTTTAATTTTTTCAAGGAAAAGATTAAATTTTGACTTTGGGGAAGGGAGTAGATAGGGTTTTTTAATGACTGTGATATAAAAACAAAAGATACCAGAAGAATTTTTGAGAGATTGGCTAGAAGTGCTAAGTTAAAAAAGAAGATTTAGAGGGTAAGTTATAGGAGAGGAGAATCATAACATCTAAAATTAAGGATTTGGTGTTCCTGTTTCTTTTCTCTCACTTAGATGTGCTGTTAGGTTGAGGACCATAATCCTTTCTTGACTATTCTAGCCCACATTTCTTTTTCCTTTCTTAAAGTATAGTAAAGAGTTGAAAAAACCCTACATTTAAGTCTTATCTCTTCCACTGTGTGACTTTGGGCAAATCATTTAATCTTGATAAGCCTCAAATATTTTCATGTGTAACACAGATAATGAAATACTTTCTCTTCATAACTCACAGGATTGGCATAAGAATATTAGGTAATGTATATGTTTTATAATAATAAATTATTACTTCTTCAATGGATCCATGAGGTAATGCATGTGGATATTTCCTCCAATGATGTGCCCATCAATCCATAAATTTTTTTTAATAATAGCTTTTTATTTTTCTAAATACATGCAAAGATTTTTTTAGCATTCACCTTTGCAAAACATTGTGTTCCAAAATTCTCTCCAATCTTCCTTCCTTCTCCCTGTCCTAGACAGCAAGCAATCTAATAGGGGTTAAAGATAGGCAAATTCTTCTAAACACATTTCCATATTCATAATGCTGCACAAGAAAAGGGAAAAAAACATCAGAAAGAAAAAAAATCAAGCAAACAAACAACACAATAAAAAGGTGAAAATACTGTGCTTTGATCCACATTAAATCTCCATAGTTCTCCCTCAAGATGGGGATAGCTCTTTCCATCACAAGTCCATCAGAATTGCTTTGAATCACTTCATTGTTGAAAAGAGCCAAGTCCATCTCATAATCTTGTTATTGCTAGTTACAATGTTCTCTTGATTCTACTCCCTTCGTTAGCATCAACATCATTTTTTATAGAACAATAATATCCCATTACATTAGTATACCATAGCTTATTCAGTCATTCAGTCATTTAGCCAACTCATTTTCCATTCCTTGAACTAAAAAAGGGCTGTTGCAAACATTTTTGTACATGTGAATCCTTTCCCCTTTTTTTATGATCTCTTTTGGATACAGACCCAGGAGAAATATTGCTGGTTCAAAGGGTATGTGTAGTATAATAGCCCTTTGGGCATAGTTCCAAATTGCTCCCCAGAATGGTTGGATCAGTCCACAATTCTACCAATAATGTATGTGTCCCAATTTATCTACATCACCTCAAATATTTACCATTATTTTTTCCTGTCATCTTAGCCATTCTGAGAAGTGTGAAATGGTACCCCAGATCAATCCCTAAATCTACACTGCTGTATCTTTCATGATTGTTCTAATCTCCCATAGATCATCCATCTATGTATATAATGAAAAAAAGAAGTCACATTGAACTTTTTTAAGGATAAGCTTGAAGGAGTAAAATATGACAGGGAAAATATATATGTTTCCTATTATGTGGGTTTTCTTATATTTCAGTAGGATGTAATCCCCTTCAGGTCAGGAACTATTTAATAAATGCTTATTGATTGATTTCATCAGTACCACACTTAGGCTATTTAGAAATTACTTCTTGTAATCATAGATATTTCTTACCAACTATGAATGACTTGCAGCTCTATATAAAGAAGAGTTAATAATATCTATCCAACATTAGCACTTCATAGTTCCTCAGTGTTAAAATCTCATCTCTCCAATTAAAACTATAATCTCCTTGAGGACAGAGACTACATTGCATAAATTTTCAATTAATGATTTCGTAGTAGAGTAGAGATTCTTCAGTAATTTCAATCTATAGTTATCCCAGGTGAATAAATAATTCTCACTATTGCTTTTCCTTTGTAGGGTTGTCTTCACTTAGGCCTGTTAATAAATTGCTTTGGAGAATGTAAAGCTATATTTAAAGATATGAGTCTAAGTACATAGTAAGTGTTAAATGATGCCTTTTTTTTTTTTTTTGAAAAAGGCCATTTAAATCAAACTTGAACTTTTATGCATTGGGGAAAGTTACACCCACAAAAATATTTCATAGCATTTGGTGGTAGTACTGAAAAATGAGAACATTAGAAACTAGAATGAATAATAGGATGGAAATGAAAGTAGATACTCAGCAAACACTGCAAATCATTGTGCTATATTTGTTATGGGAAATACAATGATATATAAGGCACAGTCCTTGCTCTCAAAGAATACTGAGAATTTAATCATTTAGCTTCCAAATGGTCATTTTGTGGAGACAAATGAGCCCAGGAAATAATGCTAGAAAGCCTGGAATAAATCAGACACCTCTCTCTCTCTCTCTCCTCTCTCTCTCTCTCTCTCTCTCTGTACGTGTGTTCCTCTACAAAGATAGAAACAGATAAAGGCAAGAAAACTCAGCTTCATAAGTATGTGAAGTGATACTCTGTGAGGCAGGCAGAGAGAGATTCCACTAATTAATGAAAACTACTGAAAGCAGGAGGAGTTTGTCATCTCCATCATTGGCAGTAATACCTACACTGATGAAGTCATGGATCCTTGAGATATAAAAATTAAGTGTGTGTTCCAGAAGCAAGGAATTCAGCTATTTTTCTTTCCTATTTTCCTCTTTTCTTTTTAGCAGCAATAGGATTTGTCACAAAAGTATTTTATCTTTTGTTAAAAACCTCTCTTTTTAAAAATATTGGTTAATCTACTTGTTTTTTTAATTTAACTGTAGAATGCATACATGTATACAGAAGAAGGGAGAAAAACAGAGAGATACAGAGAAATAGAGACAAACTCAGAGGGACCCAGAGAGTGACAGACAGAGTAAATAGCATGCATATTTTCCCTATCATATTTTACTCCTTCAAGCTTATTCTTAGAAAGGTTCAATATGACTTCCTTCTTTCATTACAGAGATAGGGGTGGGGAGGAAGACCAACATAGTTAATGCTTTGTTGATTCTCCTTTTTACCTATTTCTTGTTTGATCTTTGTGACAAGGGACTCATTGTTTAGGAAAGAGTAAGAATACATTCACAAAAAAAGAAAGTGATGTAAAAACAGAAATCATCAATATCAAGAACACACAATTTTAAGTGATAGATTTTACAAATTTGACTCTCTTGTAAATGATTATGACCTGGAGCTATAAAACACTCAAATGTTCTTATGGATCTGGACTCTGGTTGATTTCAGGAGTTTCTACCCAGGGCCTTTGTTCATGTCCTCCTTTGAATTTACTAGAAGGGTCCACTTTCTGGAACTGCCTTCCCTTGCTCCTAACATTGCAAAGATACTTGTGGAGCACTTTGGTTGTCCACCTGTCATTCTTTTGGCAACCATCTCTCTCTGCTTGATAACCAAGTCAAATGTGTGCTGATTGAGTTACTTTTGAGGCTTTTTTGGTCTTCACTTTATGGCAATAGATTTATAAAAGTAACAATTGCATAGAAAGATATTGTAATCACTGTCTCTATCCATTTCCCAGTTTTCATTGTTAATTGTGAATCTTCAAATCACAGAACCACTAATTTTGAGAGTCAGAAAGGACCTCAAGAGATCATGTTTCTGCGAGGACCAGCTCTTCTGGCGTAAGGGCTGCTGAGCCCTTTTCAGGGTTGCTCATTCGTATCTTTGACATCCACTTGATGATGCACCCATGTCTCATCTATGAGTCCAAGAAGCTATAGCATCTGCATTGTACACTCTGGGAAAACTATCTGAGCAGATGGGCTTAGCCAATTTAAATGTAACTGACAGGTCTCAAACTCATTGGTAATTTGGGAGGGTGTCTATTCCAAGCATGTGAAGATTTCCCCCAGCAGAATGAGAGCATGAGAACTATTTGTTCCAGTGGCCTTGATAGTCACTGAAGCAGGCGCTTTGGAGTGCTTAGAGCTTAGTCAGGTGCCAAAGATTCCATGGTCTTGCACTGCATCCTGGGCTATCACCAGGCATCTTGACTTTTGTTTTGACTTGGATGAGAGAATGAGGCTGATGATTTTGTGCAACTCTTCCTCACTTAAATCCAATTCAAGGACAAATTGTTGCCTATGATGCCATTCATTGATCTCTTTTGAAAATTAACCATCTCTCAGCTTATATTGTTAGGCCATTTCTTTTTTCAGATAAGCCTAAATATGCCTGTTTGGAATTTATCCCCATTGCTCCTGTTTCTTTTCTCTGAGACAGCTGATATGTCCATCTTGAGCCTCTCTTCTCTTGGCTAAAAAAGTTCCTTCATCCAATATTCATAGATCATGGATTCAATTTTTTTCTTATTTTGCTTGTCCTCTTCTCTAGATTAGTACTAATAATTAGTAGTTCCTCTAAATAGTCAATATCCGTCTTAAATTGGAGTTTCCTGACTGCAGAAGACCAAAGATATTGGGGAACTCTAAGAAAAGTATATTTGAAGCAAAGATACTTACAGCAGGATGTTAATTCAGTGTGATTGATGAGACGATGGTTCTCTAGTTCACATATATTTAGTACTTAGTATGGTGATGTGATGGTTCTCTAGTTCACACATACTTAGTGTGCTGTAATGATGTAATCATACTGAGGTATGAAAGGACTGAGAGGACTAGAAATAGACATTCCATCTTTGACTATCCTCCTGGTGGCTTTCTTCCCTCTTGCACTCCTCTAGTAAGATCAAAGCTGGTCCCCAGATCCTCCAGAGAGTTAGTCCTGATGTTCACCTGAATTCAGGTGAACACAATATTATAGGTGAGGTCTGATGAGGTCAGAATACAGTGGGATTATCACCTGATTCCTGATAGCTGCTTCTTACTTGGCGTTTTTGGCACTCACATTGTATTGCTGACTCATATTGAACTTGCAACCCACTAAAATCCAAAGATTCTTTTCAGAACAATTTATTAATCTTCATTTTCTTCTTATGAAATTGATTTTTGTATCCTAGAACAAGCTTTTGAATTCATTCCTATCAGATTTCATATTATATGTGACATTGTTCTTAGGCTGGCCAAGATTCTTTTAATTCCTGACTTAGTCATCCAATGTGGCCATTATTTTCTTCAGATTTTTTTCATTTACATATTTAATGAATGTGTCATCTATGCTTTTATTCAAGCCATTGATTGAAAGAGTAAAAATATCTCGTCCCTCAGGAGAAAAACAAACCAAAACAAGAAATAAAGCGCTATAAATATAGCATCCTATTTGGATGCCATTATGCATAATGAATGACTTTTTTTCTGTTTTAATAAAGTGATAGGGAATGGCATTATAGAGACAGAGCTATTGTGTTTGATAATAAGCATATCTATAAAAATGATATACTAGTCTCCAAGACTATTGATGAAAATAAAACAGCTAATAATCAGAATCCAAGAGAGGCAATAGAAAGAATTGCTGAAGTCCAATTCAGGAGTGGGGCTATATTTATACAGCCACCTTTAGGTGGTTTTCATCTCTTCTAGTCTGGGGAATAATAACTCTTTGCAGGTTAGAACAATTAAAACCTGAATCTAAAGTGAAGAGGGACCATCATGTAAACAGTTTATGATGAGAAGCAAAACTGACAGTCAACTGGGAAAGGAACAAAATTTAGACAAAGGTTAGGTGGCTTACATGGGTTAATAAAATGGGAGAGTGAAACCATGCTGTGGGAGACTAATCAAAGCTTTTTGTCTAAGTAAATGGGAGTGTGAGTGGAATAGTTCAGATCGAGCAATCAGACAGATTCTGGCTTAAATGCTGGAGAGTGTGTCAGAAATCAATTGAGCCAACTCCTTAAAGAAAAAAATATAACTAAAATCCAATTACTCTTAAACTTCCTTCATATATGAAACAAAAACTTTACATAAAGAAAAGGAAAGGGAATATGTCTTTATATAGTATCTGCTATGTGCCAAGAACATTAAGCACATTACAAATATTATCTTACTTTATCAACAAATCTGTGAGCTAGGTGTTAATATGATTCTCATTTTACAGTTGGGGAAACTGAGACAAACAGAGGTTAAGAGACTTGGAAAAGATCATACAACTAGAAAATTTCTGAGGTCATATTTGAATTTAAATCTTCCTGACTTCTCAGGCTTGATACACTGCACCACTTAACTGCATCATTCAGTAAAACCTTTGTGATATTTGATCTGATGGAAACAATTTAGCTTGAATTTTGCCTAGAGGAATAGATAGAGCACTGGACTTTGTACTCCGAAATTCTGAATTCAAATCCTTCCTATATACTCACTAGCTATGTAACCCAGGAAAAGTCAGCTATACTCACAATTCAAGTACCTAAAGTGTAAAATGAAAGGAAATTAGTGAGATGCTCCAATATGGAGACATTGGATGCCCCATGCATCTCTTAAACTTCTTTTTAATTTCCCTTTTAGATCTTTGGGTGTGACAAAGGAATTCCTGTCTATCTATCCCTTGAGTTCATAAAAAGGAATAATGGAAGCTCTCAAGATCATGAAGTATAAACAATGGAAGTGAAGGAGTTAGTATTGGAAATTAGTCTCGCTCTCTCCAAGTTTATTAGCCTAATAGGATTCATAATAGCTGACAGTCTCAGTAGCTCAAGATTTTCTCTTCTTGTGATTTCCTGTTTTAAGATTAGGATCTCTTCAGCAGTTCTTATCTTTGATCATCTTACTCACCAACTACCTACATCTCTGGTCAAAACAGTGATAGCTCTGGCTATGTCTTTTCTCTCCAGGGAACCAAAGGAGTTTAAATTAAAAAACAGGAGAAGCAAGTATACCCTAGCATCCCACTCTTCCCATAGAAGGGTTTCCTATTGTAGTATGTATTCAGGAAAGGACAGATTTTACTGTCATAGATTTGTCTTGGAGAGAAAAAAGAAGGTTTTACTTCTGGCAGAGTATCTTACAAATTCTATTCCATCTCTTTTCCTTCTTGGAAACATCTTGGCTTTGTATTTCCTTTCACTCTGATTATTTCCTATTTGACCACTATTGCTGCTATGCCCAAACCTCCAAAAACTATGTCTTAAAGGAATCTTAGAACTCCTGCTCTGGGGTTCAGAGACAATGATAGATGACATAGAAGGTTGAGGAGCTCGACTTTTATTTTGTTTGTTTTCTCTATAAAGAATGATCTTTGAATTAAAAAGAACAAAGAAAAAATCATTAGGGAATGGCTACCCAGGATAAATAAAGAGGGATTAAATGTGTACTGAGCTACTCTGATAAACTTCCCACGTTCAATGAATTACATCCTGTGGTAATGGAAGACTTGGTTGTTGACCACCATCAATGCTCTTTGAAAGGTTTTGGACAATGGCAAAAATATTTTAGAGCTCAATGTTCTGTTAAAAAAGAAAATAAAACAGAATGGAAATGTATAGATGAATGAATTTGACTTAATTCCTGGCCAAAATTTAGAAAGGAATGTACTGAGGGGATGCTTAGAAAATGTTTAGGAAAGGAAGTTGTAACCACAAAGATGAAGCATAGTTTTATTAAGAAAGGTCATGCTAGATAAATCTCATTTCATTTTTCTAATACAGTTAGTAGTATAGTAGAATACAGAAATGCTATGTAATTAACATAAATTTTAGTAAAATATTGGGTCACATCTTGTGATATTTTTGTGAAAAACATACCAACATATCAGCTAGATTTAAGGCTAGTTTGATTTCCAGTGCCAAAGAATTACCATTAATTGGTTAGTATTTTGTTTTAATTTAATTTATCTATTTTTAATATACATTGCTTTATGAATCATGTTATGAAAGAAAAATCAGAACAAGAGAGGAAAACCATGGAAAGAAAAAACAGAAAAAAGAAGTGAACATAGCATGTGTTGATTTAAATTCAATCTCCATTCTTCTTTTTATGGCTGCTGATGGGAGTTTTCTATCCAAAGCTTCTTGGGATTGCCTTGGAAATTGGTTCGTTTTGACTCAGAAAGAGGTGTCTAGTGGAGTAACCCAGTACTCTATGCTTGGCCCACTGCTATTTAACATTTATTTCACTGATCTAGTTAAAGACTTGCTTGCCAAATTTGTAGATAACATGAATCTAGTAGATAACTAAGACATTTTAGATGACAAAAATCAGAATTCAAAAAAAATCTTGACAATCTAGAACATTGAGCCAGATATATAAGATGAAATTTAATTGGAATAAATGTTAAACTTTTAGTTGGGTTAAAAAAATAAAGTCCATAAGTAAAAAAATGGAAGAAGTATCACAAGATGGGGATTCATTTGTTAAAAACAAAAAGAAAACAAAAAAACAGCAACAACCAATAAGACAAACAAATAAAAAACTCCGAGGGTTTCATTGGACTGCAATCTTAATTAATGTGTATTATGGTAACTGATGTAATCTTAAATTTCATTTGAGACATGTAGAGCCTTCAAGATTATATATGTGGTAGTCCTATCATACTTAGTTAATCAGATCACATATGCAGAGCTATTTCTAGTTCTTGAAGCCATATTTTAGTAAGCATATAGATATGCTTGAGAGTTCATAGAGGAGAATGATCAGCATGTTAAAGGGCATTGCAATCATATCATCTGAGGATTGAGTGAAAGATCTGGGTATTTTTAGTCAAGGGAAGAGGAAACTCAGAGAGTACATTAACTGGAATGAAGGAGAGATGATATTTGTCCTTCATATTAAGAGAGAAAAGCAAGAATAATGAGTTGAATTTCCAAAGAAGCAAATTTGAGCTTGATATAAGGACACATTTTTCAATAATTATAGCACTCCTAAAATGGAGTGGATTGACTCAGGACAAGATGGCTCCCTTTTCACTTTTTTTTTTTTTGTTTTGTTTTTGGTTTTGTTTTCTTTTGTAATAACTTTTTATTGACAGAACCCATGCCAGGTAGTCCTCCTTCACTTTAAGAAAAGATTGATTAATACTTTTCTAAGATGGGATTTTTTATGTGTATGGATTGGATCTGGTGGCTCTTGAGAGCCCTTCCAATTCTGAAACTCTATGATTTTATTTTTAAAAAATGTAGCAGCAGAAATCTAGTTTGTACAAGAGAGGAAACTCTCTGTGAGCAAGCATTTAAGGGCTCACAATGTGCCAGGTACTGTGGTAATCAATGGGAAGACAAAGGGGAAAAAAGTGAAATGATCCTTTCCCTCAAGGAGCTTATGTTCTTTTAAAAGTTCCTTCCTCAAAGGTGTCTTTATTTTAAGTAAAGAGTTTATGTTCTAAAAGGGAAACAGAAGTCATCAAAGAGCTTCCTAGCTGTCTCCACCTCTTGCTATCATTTTTTTTTTTGTCATGAAGCTACAAATTGATAGTCAGAAAGGGAAAAAGCCATCTCTTCTCCCTTCTTTCCCAGTAGGGATGGCCCTTCCTGTTGATGTCTCACTTACTGGCAGCCTTGGCCAGTACCATGTAGTTCAGCTCAGCCCCTCCTGTCTTGCAGGAAATATGTCTAGGAGAGGCTTTGACTAAAATAAGCAATAGCAGTCCTGAGGGCAATGAACTAAATGTAGGAAAAGTACAGGTGCAAAGCAAAGATTCTCCAAGAGGAGAAAGGGAACTTAGAAAATAAAAGGTGAGTGCTTCAATGTTGATACATTTCAGTTTTTCCAGAGACTGTCTCCTAACATTACTACTCAATTCCTTCTTTCAAAACATCTCAAACTATAGTGAGCTGCCGTTGCCTTGCTTCATTTCACAGTATTGCCTCCGAAATTTTCTTCTCTGATCACTGTTGCCCAGGATTTGCATCTTTGGTAACTGGGAGGACAGTTCCTAATGTCCTTAATAATGAAAACATAGGTGGACTAGAGCCCAGAGGCAGATAGATTCAGTTGATCTTGACGTTTCCAAGAAAGACTGTCTCTTTTTGATGAAGTCACTGGTTTCCTTTCACCATTTCCAGGAAAAGAATTAGATATGTAGAGGGAAAAACAACTCCTCTTCCATTTCTTTTGAAAAAGAAAGAAAAAATAGAATATTGTACAAAATAAAAACAAAAATAAAAACAAGAACAGACTTGAAATACAATCCTACCATCTGAAACAGAGCTTCTGGGATTATGGGCCATAACTATCACAGAGAAAATCCAATAGAACTAATTGATTGGCCAACTGACTACTTCCTTACTACTAGAAGTCCCTTTAACCTATAAGGAGGCATTTCCCCTGGTTTTTACTTTTTTTTTAGATTGCCTTTATTTCAGATTTTGCAAAACATGTAATATATACATGTATACAATAAATTTTGAGATACTAACTTATAGTGTTTGCAAATTGCCAATTGTCTATTCTAAAACAGGATAAAACCAGGTCATAAAACCAATTCTTATGAATTGTATTCATTAATTATATGTTTAAGAAACTGGATGTCTCAAAAACACAATGAAAGTAATGTTCCAGATCTGTAGACCCAAAATTTCAGGTAAAAACTTAATCAAAATTATATATATATAATATTTATTTCTAACATTGGATAATATATACATATATATAATCCAATGTTAGAAATAAATATTGTTTTCCTTATTGATGTTCTGGGATTTTCTGGGGACTCAGTTGATGTCTTCTTTTTTTAAGGCAAATTCTCTTGAGCAGCTTTGACTAAATAAAATTAGCATAAAGGATCCCAGGATAGCATCTATTTTCACCCCAGCTTCAGGGCAGAACTATAGCTAAGAAAGGTGATCATCTACTGTTTTCTTAAAGATGTTCAGGAATCTCCTTGAGAACAGGGACTTTTCCTCCCATTTCATTTTATACTCAGCACTTAGCACTAGTATCTGGCATGTAATATGTGCTTAATAAATGGTAGTTGACTGACTGATTTTCCTTATCCAGTGTCTAGTAACTCTCTATGTGAAAAGTACAATTCAATTGTGCTTGATTCTCATTAATCTTCCCAGCTCTTTCCTTTTGGCTTCACAGTGTTACTTTGGAAATTGAGGAAGGGAGCAAATTTATTCTCCTCCTGATTTCTCTGTGCTTATTTGGAGCAAATTTAACCTTTGATTCATGAAAAATCATTAATTATAGTTAGTAATACTTTTTTTTAAATTAAAGCTTTTTATTTTAAAAATAAATACACGGATAATTTTCAACATTAATCTTACAAAATGTTGTGTTACAAATTTTCCCTCTCTTCCCCCTAACTTCTCCCCTAGATGACATGTAATGCAATATATGTTAAACAAGTACAATTCTTCTCTACATATTTCCACAAATATCATGAGCAGTACTTTGTATAGCTAACATGCTGTTATACATCTTTGAAATGGATGCCTCTGGGTTTTTTTTCAGGCAGTCTACAATAAGACTGCTTTCTGTGCTGATTGATACTGATAAATCTCAAACTCCTATATCTGATATTAAATGGCATAAACTAATTCAGTGTTTAGTATATCATGGATCCTTCTTTCATGTAGCTTTCCGGGAATCTCAGAGGCAATTGTAATAGCTAACATTTCTAGAGAGAGGTAGTGAAGCTTAGCATAATGGAAAGGGAGCCGTCTCAGTGTAAGAAATACCTCAGTTCAAGTTCTGCCTTTGATGAATACTCACTCTGGGACACCAGGCAAGCCAGTGACTCTTAGTACTCCAGGCAATTCTCTAAATCTAAATTTTAATTCTATATTTTAGCCATTTTCAATCATAAATGCCCCTTCATAAGCTTATTTTGGGTTTTCTTGGCAAAGATAAAGGAAGATGAGTGTTCCTAACTGCAGACCTAGCAATCTATGTGCTGGGCCACGTAATTCACACATGAGAAATTTTAGGGCTGGAATTAAGTGACTTATTTAAGATTATTTAGCTACTAATTAGCAGATGCAGGATTTGAACCAAATTCGACTCAAAAGCCAGTACTTACTGCTCCTCAAATCAAATAAACAAGTTAAAATTATCTCTATCTATCTATCTATCTATCTATCTATCTATCTATCTATCTATCTAAAAGAATCTCTATCTATTCCCTGAAATCATCTATCTATTGGATTCTAGTCTATCTATTCCCTGGGGCTCTTAGTGAAGAACTCTCTCTACCAGGATAGTTGGTCTGAGATTTATAATGTTAGAGCTGACCTTGAACATGAAGAGATTAGGTGACTTCTGCAGAGTCACGTAATTTTTTATTAGAGACAAAACTTGAACTCAGCTCTTCCTAAATGGAAGACTAGCCCTCTGTCCACCATAAATCTCTACTGTTTGAATTGTTAATAATCTAGTAATCCAGGATGATGCTTGGCATATAGTAGGCACTTAATAAATTCTTCCTGGTTGATTGATTATCGAAATAAGCTCTGAAGTCCTTTCTAGTGATAATTCTGAGGGAAAAAAAATGCTTACAGAGGAAAGTCTTTATTATCTGTTGCTGTATAGTGCTTAGCAATGTTGACTGAATCCAGTACTGCTGATTATGAATAAGGAAAGTTGAACTGAGAACAAAAGAATTGTCTAAAAACAACTTTTAAAATTCAACAAGAAGGTTATCAACTTATAAGGCGGACAATTGCCCTGATTGTCAAGACACTGACATGTTGTCAGTAAAATTACAATGACTTTGGAATCTTGATGACCCTCGAAATCTCGAGGAACAAAGGAATCAGGGAGAGTAAGGTGAAGGTGTTAAAGGGGAGTATAAGAAATACAAAAGAAAGATGACAGGGTGACAAGTTAAACATAATCTAGAGAATAAAAAAGTCAGAAGCCTCCTCCACAGTACACCTACAAATACCTGCCCTTTTGTTAAATGCATAAAAGAGAGTCTCTCCCTTTAACACTTTAGCTTCCTGGGTTGAGGAGAATACAGTGATACTACTGATGACTGAGAGGGATTTTGCCCAGTGCCCCTTAAGCAAAGCTGACCCGAGAGATCATATGTTTACTATTACCCAGTTTTTGACTTGTTCCTTCCAAATCTCAGTGACCCACATCTCCTTCTGTGATTTCATCTTGTATACTCATGAACACAAACTTTCTCCTCAACTCAAGAGGAATTAATTGGTTAAAGATCTAGTCACATCACCATAATTAAGAACAATTGTTAGCTTAAATTGGAAGTTTCCTGCATTTATCCAGATTTTTGAAAGGTAAGGGAAATTATCAACTTTTTGATTTTGGCTTTTATATCTGAGGTCAAATTCAACTTTTTCTCTGATTGTCACTGATCTCTGAGAGCTTTTGATGTCTCTGATTAGGGCCAATATAGAAGACTATACACCCCAAAACATGATCGGATCATAGGCTTTGAACTAGGGGCCTTCTTAGAGATTATCTAGTTCAAACCCATTATCCCACAGATGAAGAAGCTGAGGACAGAGAAGTTGAGTACTTTGCCCAATGTCCTGTATATAGTATGAATCACAGCTGGTATTTGAACCATACTCCCCTGACTCCAAAGCCAGAATTCTTTTTGTTATAACTTAACTGACTTTGAAACTTTGCTGCTTCAAAATTTCATCTAAGGTCGACACAACTGTAATGTCACATGTTGCTAATACCTTCTGCACTCTGATGAACAATTCTAATTCTTATATCCCTTCAAAGAAAGCAAACTATTAAATCCTCATTTAATTTTCTATTCTTCAAACTAACCAGTCCTAGTTCCTTTAATCAGTCCTCCTCATAAGGCATGATATCAAAGCCTTTCACCATTTTGATTGTCTGCCATTGAATTACCTCCAGCTTATCAGTGATTTTTCCAAACTGTGTTGTCCAGAACTAAACACTGTGTCTCCAGATGTGGTGTATAGGGCATAGAGAGATTATCATCTTCTTGTTCTTGGAATTATTCTTGTTGGAATTATTTTTAGTGTAGCCTAAGATTGCTTTTTGGATTGCTATATTTCACTGTTGGAACTCATTGAAATCGATACCCACTAAACCCCCCATTTTTAGATTAAATTAAAAGATTTTGTAGGAATAAATTCTATATAGAATTGGAGATATAAGAAGAGAAGACATTCAAAATGTCAAAAAAATTGACATCAAACAAAATATATTATGGGAAATTTTCCAAAACACATAATACCAAGTTTAAGAGAGAAGATTATTTAAAGATACTACATTTTTACAGGGGATCCACAATAAAAATCAGTAAATTTTATTTAAGTATTATTGATAATTTTTATTTTTGCATCACAGTCATTCCTGGATATAGATTCCCTCAACACCCATGTATATTCCATCTCCAATAATTAATTCTCCCTTTATGACCAAAAAAAAGGTTAATAAAAACAGATAGCATGACCTCAAAAGTCAATGGATAAAAAATTCTGGCCCCATAATCCTCTACCTGTTTCCTGAGAGAAGGGAGGTATATATTTTACAATCTTTCCTCAAAACCATAAATGGTAATTATAATTTGTCAGAGTTCAGCTTCCTTTTATATTTAAAAAAATTACAATGTTGTAAAAAAGAATAATTGTTTTTATGTTCTTTTTACTCAGTATCAATTCATATAAGTCTTTCTAGGTTTTGTTGAATTCCTCTGTTGTAATTTCTTAACTACACAATAGCATTCCATCACTTCACATACCTCAGTTTATTCAACCACTTCCTAGTTACTGGGCAACCATCTGGTTTTGAGTCCTTTGCTACTACAAAGAATGCTGGGTATGAATATTTTGGTATATGTTAGATATTTTTTCTCATAGGCCTCCTTGGAGTGAATAGGGAGATTGCTGGGTCCAAAGGAATGAAGAGCTTAATTCTGGAATAATTCCAAATTACTTTCTATATGAGGTAGAGCAATTCACTGTTCAATCAACTCTATAAGTGATCTCTATTTTCCTGTAGCCCATCCAACACTGACTTTTCCCAATTTTTTGTCATCTTTTGACTCTTTGCTAAGTTGGAGATAAAATCTCAAAATTGTTTAAATTTACATTTCTATTATTATTGTTAGGATCATGTTTCTAGTTTGAGATTCTTTTGAAAACAGCTTGTTCAGGGGCAGCTAGGTGGCGCAGTGGATAGAGCACTAGTCCTGAAGTCAGGAGGACCAGAGTTCAAATCCAGCCTCAGACACTTAACACTTCCTAGCTGTGTGACCCTAGGCAAGTCACTTAACCCCAACTGCCTCAGCAAAAAAAAAAAAAAAAAAGAAAACAGCTTGTTCATTTTTTTATTTATTGTGAAATATTGAGTCAATTTCATATTTTAGTATCTTATATTTATCCATAATATTTGATACCAATTTTTTCTTTCAACAGTTTTTTTAGTTTGTTTGTATTGATGTTTTTATTGCCAAAAAAGGCTTTAATTTTATATAACTGAAATAGTTCATCTTGTATTTTATGATTACCTTTATATTTTCTTTGTTTAAAAGTACGTACTCCTCCTCCTATCTCTGCATATAGATGTAGAAGTATTTTCTATGATTCTCCTATAATTATTTTATGATGTTACCATTTACAATCAGGTTACATAGCCATTAGGAGTTTACTGTGGTATTTGCTATAAATACTAGTCTGAATTTAATTTCTGCCAAGTTGCTTTCAAGTTTTCCCAGAAGTTCTTGTTAAATCAAAACCAACTTAGATTTTAAAAAATACATATCTAGTAAATGGGAATAAGAGCAGTTAATAAAGATTTAATACAAAGTAATGAGGTAGTCCTAGAAGAATAGGGTCAAGTGGCAAAGCTCAAGATGATAAGGAAAGTTAAATATAATTTTTATTTTTAGGGATAGACCATAGAAAGGATAAAATTACCACTCAGATTACATAAGATTAATGATCATTGGCAAAAAAAAGAAGATGAAAGTACTTTAAAAAAAGATTTTTGAACAAAAATGGTCTTAAGGGAACCAAAAAATAAGTAAAGGAATGGCAAGTGAGCACCTAGTTGCCTTAGGTGAGTTCAAATCACTTAGTCTACATGAACTTTATTTGAGGGAATTGAAAGAACTTGCAGATGTGTTCACTGAATCCCATTATGAACAACTGACTGGCAAATCCTGTTGTTTCTATCTCATTTTTGATATATTTACTTTCCTGTCTATATACACAGTTATTGCCTCTACTTTAGATCTTTATTATTTTTTGTTTAGACACCTCTATTGTCTTCTTATTTGGTCCCCTTGACTCTTTTCATCTTAATCATATTCCACAGTTACCAAAGTAGCCAAAATGAAGATCTGAACATGTCGCTTCTTTAATTTAACAAAATTCAATGACTCCCTATTGACTCAAGGATCAAATATAAACTCCTCTGTTTGATAAGGTTCTTCACAAATCTGGCTTCATTTCCAGGAATATAACATCTCCTATTTGGCACTGAACTTTTTTTTTTTAACACTCTGTCCCTTACTTAGAATTCTAGCATGTTTCTATCCTTTACTTTCCAACATGCACATCTTTATTAGACAACTTGCTGCTTCTCTCACAGAACACACCATAGCCCAGTTTTTTTTTTTTTTTAATCTATGCACTGGCTCTCCTGTGCCTGAAATGCTTTCCCTTCTTCCTTACTTCTTCTTGCTTCTCTTATTACCTTAAATACGCAATTCAAATCCCATCTTCTGCAGAGACCCTTCCCGTTCTCTTCATAGCTATTGAAAATATTGAGTTATCTGCATATTGTCTTCATCATTAGAATTTGAACTCTTTGAAGGCAGGGAGAAGTTTTTAACCTTTCTATTTATTTTCAGTGGAACTAGATTATACCCTCTTCCCTTCCCTACCTTAATCCCGTAGTGAATCAATCCAGCTCTATACTATACTCCACTCTCAAAATGCTTGCTTCCTTGTCCTATCATCAAGCATATTTTGATAAGCCCCAGCTCTGATAAAATCCAGGCCCACCATTTTCTTCCTTTATTCCTATATACACACTGCTTACTGGTCCTGAAGGAAATCACAATGCTGTGATAACTAAGTCCACTACAAATTTATATTTAGCTAATCTCAAATGGGTCTTATAATCAGACAAGTTGTTTTTTTCCAAATCAACTCCCTATCATACTCAGTGACTGTTTCAAACTTTTTCTTCTCTCCTCCTCCTTTCTCATGCTCCACCTTTTCTGTTGAGAACCTCAATTTATACTTTACACTCCTTCCCAAAAAGAATGCAGCCATTCACCAAGGGCTTTCTCTTCTCTCTTCTTCATCTCAAATCATTCAGATAGCTTTTCCCACTATCTTCTGTGTTAGCCCTATAAATATAAAGTGGTCTTTCTTTATACTAAAGGTCAACCTATATATACCCTTGATCTCATCCCCTCCCATCTTCTCTAACAGATTGTCTTCTTTTTCATCTTTCTCTCTTTAATTTTCAGTCTTTTCTTATCTACTTTCCTGCTGCTAACACATTCAATTCAAAATTAAAATAATAATAATACCAAGATATTTTTTATTTCTAATATGGTAAATATTAGCATATGAAGAAAAGCTCTTTTTGAGGAAGGTTCTCAATAATTTTGGTTGAGGAGTATGAAGGGGTCCTGAGATCAAAATGTTTTACTGATTAGGAAACTGGGAAACTGGTAATTATTTTCCTTAGATCACAGTGACAGAGTTAGGATTCAAACACAGATCTTTACAGATTAAACTATAGGAATAACTTGTGAAATTCTCTCTTTCTCTGAGGTTTCCTGATTAACAGATGATGAAACAGAGCAAAGATGTAAAGTCATTTGCCCAAGGTTCCACAGGCACTTACTTCTGAGGTCAGGACTAGAAGCCAGGATTTTTACCTCTGAGTCTATAGTTTGCCCCAAGACATGGGGACTATCTCATTTAGAGGCTTTTAAGAAAACAACTTTGTCTACTGAACAACAACGGGTTCTAAATTCCTTTAGTGTTTTAATCTTTCAGTCTCAACACTATTTGTCCTGGCACAAAAACAGGCTTCATAAACAAGGATTTAAAAACAGGATATTCACCAAGAGTCCCGTTTTTTCTCTTAACTGGGCAAATTACAGGCAATCTTACATTTTTATATCAGAGTCTTGGAATTTCCATGGCTTCTGCTCTGTGCCAACAAAAACACACATAGTTGTAAAGCAGGGAATTGTTTGTTTTGTTTTGCATTTGTTTTATTTATTTCATGGACACGGTTATTTGTTGCTGTACTGATAAGGGATCTATGACTTGCAAATGGAAATTTGATTCTATGAGCTCATGAGTAGAGATTTTAAAAATAGTTTTCTTTTAATGTTGTCTTATCCCAGGAACTCATAAAACACAAGTCAGCAAAAGTTTTCCTGGACATTGACTGGGAAAAAGACCAAATAAGGTCTTGGAGTAAATTTATTGAGATTATTTTAATGGGGAAAGTAGTATAGTGTCATGGAAACATTCTGAGGTGGGAGATAGGTACCTGGATGCTAGTTTTACTCTGCACTGGTATCCTTGGTGTGCTACTGGCAAGGTATATAGAAAGGAACAGAGGAACCCATTTCCTCATTTGCTGAATTGGGTTAAGAATTACTCCCTGACTACCTCAAGGATTTGTTGAGCATATCAAATTTAATATTATAGATGAAATGACTTGGGAAAAGGATAAAATCTTATATTAGATAACACTTTGGGTTCTTTTTTAAAATGTGTTTATTGTTGAAAATGTAAATAATATTATATTAAAAGAGTGTTGTGTAATGAAAAGAACATTGGAAATCAGGAGCTATTTGGGATCAAATTCTGTTGTTAATGATAGCTGTATGACCATGGGACAAATCACTTCATTTCCTCATCTGTATGAAACTAGATGGCATAGTAGATAGAGTCCCCTGGACTTGAAGTGAGAAAGACATCTTTGTGAGTTCAAATATGGTTTCAGACACTTATTAACGTATTATCTGAGGCATCAATTAATTGAGTTTGCCTCAGTTCCTCATCTTTAAAATGAGCTGTAGTAGAAAATGGTAAACCACTCTAATATCTTTGCCAAGAAAACTCCAAATGAGGTAACAAAGAGTTGAACATGACTGAAGTAAATGAAACAACAACAATAAATTATTGTAAGAAGCAAATGATATCATCTAAGTATAAAGCATATTATAAGTCCCTCCCACTTTATAATGTTCCAGGCTCTGTGCTAAGACCTTTTAAAATACTTCATTCATTTCTTACAACTATTTTGCAAGGGCTTTCAATTGGGACCTTCAAGATTATCTAGTCCAACCTCCTAATGCTGATGAGAAAACTGAGATCCAGAGAACTTGCATGACTTTCTAAGATCATTCAGGTAGCAAATTGCGCAGCAGAAATTTTTAATTATTTGAGAGCTGAGAAATTTAGTTATTCAAATAATGAGGTAGTGTAATACAGCAGAACTCTCTGTGGAGTTAATAAAACTTAGGTTCAAATCTGTAACTTACTCATAGAAAAGCTTCCTTCCTATTTCCTGATGAATCAAACTTGTGAGAAAGGGAATAGGGTGAATCTCATTCTAGAATCTCCTCCTAGGACACCCTAAAAATAAGAGTTCTATTTCAGCTTTCATCCTAAATTTAATTCTAGCTGAACTGGGGAAGATTTAGAAATGTCTATAAGAATAGAATGCTGGATCTAATCAGAAAAAATCATTTTCCTGAGTTCAAATCTGGCCTCAGACATTTATTAGCAATGTGACCCTGTTTGTCTCAGTTTTGTTGTCTACAAAATGAGTTCATGAAGGAAATAGCAAACCACTCTGTTATCTTCACTAGGAAAACTCCAAATGGAGTCACAAAGCCAGCTATGACTGGAAAACAAATGAACAACAAGTTACTAGAACCTTGTGGTTTTAGAATCTAAAAGCAGGTGGGTATCCCAGAAATCATGTAATTTAGCATATTCTTTTTGGAATAGAATTTCCTCTATAAATATATAACAAATGGTTACCCAGCCATCATTTGACGAATTGTAGTGAAGCCTGCCTATCTCTCAAAGCAACTCACTCCACTCTGAGGTAATTCAAATTATGAGAAAGTTTTCTTCGAAAAAATTATTAAACCTTTCTTCAACTTTTAACTATTTGTTCTTAGTTTATTAGTTAGTTCAAAGAAATGAGGATGTTTATCATGGGGAAAAGTAGATATTCTAGTAACTGGGGAATTAAGATTAGCTTTATGTATGAGATATACTGGATTTGTTCCTTGAAGGAAGCTGGAGATTCCATAAATGAAGAAAAAGTGCAGAAATTTGTGCAAAGGTTTGGAGAGGAGAGATGGAATGTCTCATATGATCAGTATCATTAAGGCGAGTTTATGAAACATAAAATGAGTGAAGGAGAGTGCCTTTTGGGAACCAACAGAATAATTTTTATTCTTTCTTTAAAAAAAAATCTCACATTACAAGTCTTCTAATTCTCAAGTCATTTTTTCTCCATGACAAACATCCTCATGTCTTTGAACTGAGTCTAATACAAGGTCTCCAGTCCCATCACCACCCTGGTCCTCCCTCCTCCTCTGGATTGATTCTAGTTTGTAAATGTACTTTAAGAAGGTCTAAAATTCAATCCAAATGCTCTGGGTATGATCCTACATGGTCAGAATACTTGGAGACTGTTTGCAATGTTCTTTTGACAAAATCTCATATAATATTGGCTGCTTTGGGCCATAACATTATACACCTGTTGCACAAGTTGCAATCCACAAAGTATTTTTCACATTAGCAGACTAGAAGGAGAGATCACTTAAGAGGGAGACAGAGATAACCTTCAGTCACTTAAGTTCTGGATGTTAATTCATGAACTGAATCCCAAATGATAGCATATATGATTAAATTCTAAATTGTGTAACAAGTGTTCTCACACTTAGCAATCCACTTTCTATAATATTTCCATGCCATGATTCAGTAATGTACTTGACATTATATCCCCTCCTCCTCCTTCTCCTCCTCCTCCTCCTCCTCCTCCTCCACTTCCTTCTCCTCCTCCTCCTCCTCCTCCTCCTCCTTCTCCTCCTCCTCTTCCTCCTCTTTCTCTTTTTCTTCCCCCTCCTTTTCTTCCTCCTCCTCCTCCTCTTCCTCCTCCTCCTTTTCTTCCTCCTTCCTCCTCCTCTTCGTCCTCCATTTTCCCAAATACAGGTAAAGATAGTTTTCAATATTTGCCTTTCCAGAACCTTGTGTTCCAAATCTTTCTCCCTCTTTCTTTCCTCTAGACAGCAAGCCATCCAATATCGGTTAAGCATGTGTAATTCTTCTAAACATATTTCCATATTCATCATCTGTGCAAGAAAAATCAGATCCAAAGGGAAAAATAAGATATGAGAAAGAAAAAAAAAACAAGAAAAGCAACAGCAATATCAAAAAAACATGAAAATGCTCTGCTTAGATCCACATTCAGTTCTCTCTCTGGATGCTGATAGCTCTTTCCATCACAAGCATATTGGAACGACACAAGAAAGTATTAAGCTAGACAGCTTGCCTTGGAGTCAAGAGAATTTAGGTCCATTCATATTCTATATCTGACTATTATTAGCTCTGGGACTTTTTTTTTTTTTTGCAAATCACTTGATCTATTATGTCCTCAGTAGTTCTCTAATATAAGTTATAAATTAGTTGCTGATGTCTGTCACTGAAAGAAGTTTTCCTACTGGGAGTTGACTATACCATGAAATCACAGGACTGTAATGATTATACAGCTATCTTCACTGCAGTCTTACTTTATTCCTCAATATGACCTGGAGGCTTCTGTGTAACTATACCTAAAGAGAAGGGCACTGAATTTGGTCTCAGAAGACTTGGATTCAAATCCAGGCTCTTATTACTAATACGACTCTGAGAAAGTCACTTAACATTTCCAGGTCTCAGTTTACTCATCTCTAAAATAAGGGGGTTCAAATAAAGCTCTCATTAGTCCCTTCTCATTCTGAAATCATGACACCATGACACTGGGTCGTATCAAATTAGAATAATTTTGAATATGAGCTCAGCTATAATTGGAGTCTGAGAATTGGTCTAGCAAAGGATACTAAGGTTCACTGACAGATGATTGACCACTAGGGTATTCGTTGTTCTAGCCATGTCTTAAGAAACAGAAGTGTGACAATTTACATCATTAGAGGGTTTGCCCAAATGAAGGAATGCAAAGACTCTCAGAGTACTAAGTTATATTTTTCCTTATTCTGTCAGAAAGACCACAGCTAGATTATGGTGAAACAGACTTTGCCAAATAAATAGCCTTTCCTTCCTGTAGTTTTTATTCCCCAAAGTTTTAAATTCCTACCAATTTCCTGAAATGCATCCATATTTCCTGAAGAGAGGAGAAAGTTACATGCCTGGCTGTCCTGAATTGCAAGGTGAATTGTGTGAAAGTTTGTCATGTATATAATTCTTCTTATGATCTTGGGATTTTCAAAGAAACAATTTTTCATAGAATAATTGAATTTCAGCGCTGTTTGGAGATTTGAGTATGGATCTTTTGGTTTGGTATGAGACCAGACAGAATTGTGCAGGTTTGGGACCATTTCTTTGCAATATCAAACCCATTAAATTTATTTGGAAAAAAAGTCAGAGAAAAGAATTAATTGGATCTTTGCATATCATGGAGACAACTGGTAGAGAGATGATATTCCTTTTTTAAAGAGAGTAGTTGTGCTGCTGTGTTAACAACAAGAGCAATAAGAATAAAACATTTCTGGTGTTATTTAGGGCATAAAGTTTTTTTGTATTATCCTCAAAATCACACTAGAAATGAAGTAGAACAAATATTATTGTCTTCATTTAATAAATAAGGAAGCAAAAGTCAAATGACTTGCCTATGATCAATAAGCAAGTATTGTTGATGAAGTTTAATCTCAGGGTTTGTGACACTGTCTAGTTCTTTCAATGATACTTAAGAAGACTGATATGGGATATACTCCTTCCATCTACCTTTAGTCTATAATGTTATGTTTTCTCAAATCAAAGATTTCATTAGTATGGAGATATCTCTCAATTCATGCAGACCACAACCCCTCCATACTCAAGGTTCCCATCTTTTTTTTAGCCCCCAAACACTTCAACTTTCAGTTGTCCTTCCTACACCCTCTAGCAATATGAAAGGAAATAAATCATTGAATTTTCCATGCAGATACATGTAAAAATAGAATGCAATTAATTTTTCACAAAGAAAATTTGATTTCCTACATGACAAATTTTTTAGTAATGTGAAGGTTTTTTTCCCCAATCAATCAACAAACCTTTATTAAATGCCTACAAAGTATCAGGAACTGTGCTAAGCGCTGAGAATATAAAAAAAAAGTGAAGATAGTCTCTACTCGTGTGGAAATTATAATTGAATGAGTTTTCTTTCCAAGTCACTTTTTTTTTTCACTCATACTTCTACTTTGGCAATATTTCAATAGGATAATAGAGTTGTTTTTTTTTTTTTGTTTTTGTTTTTTTTTTTTTACCAAATATTCTTTAACAAACTTCTTGTATCTTGAGAAGTATATAAGCCCAAGGTTAGTAACCTCTCTGTCTTATTATATAGTTTTATGAGTCACCATGGTCAAACTGGTGATTACCAACAGTGGTTAATTTTCTGTTAATTGTATTTTCTGAATTTAGGTTATCTGATTCTTGGGTTACCATTCAGAACTGGGCCATTCATCATTGGTAAGACTTGACAGATGCTGGGTTTTACTAGCATTGTTTTCCAGAATGTAAGATGCAATGCATCAAAGCAGAACTTTACTAAGGAATGTTTTCTGATGATTTTGAAGAATGCTTTCAAACCTATTTCCCAGTTACTGTATTGTGAGAGATGAACTACGGGATTAAAACCCTCAACATCCTAGAGTGAACCAATCTTTTTAGCTCTATTTATTATTACTCTTCTTTGACCTATCTATATTTCAGTTGAACCAGAACTCAAAATATCCTCAAACTATCTCCACTTTCTATACTTTCTATACTTACATTTCCTATGCCTAAAATGCATTTCTGTCTGTCAAAATCCTTTCTTTCTTTCAATGTGGAATTCAAATGTTTCATCTTCTATAAAGTCTTCTCTGATCCTCCTCTCAATTTCTTTACCAAAAGTATTCTCTCCCTTCTCAAATCTTCCTATCTTATTTTCTCTGGACTTTTTCATGTACATCAGAGTCCCTTGTAATCTTTATACATAGAATTTTATTTTTAAGTAAATGTAAGTTTTCTGAAGGCAAAAGCCATGTCATTTTTTTCATATCCATACTCAGGGCGAAGCACATTTATTAATTAGCAATGCTTATCAAATTATCACTGTTCAGATGGTAAAATTCAATCACATATAACCCTCCCCTTCAGTGTTCATCACTGAAAGACCAAATTCATTTCATTCATTCACTGTAAGTGACTACTTTAGGAAAGGTACTGTTTGGTTACAGTAGAGACATACAGATCAGCAGGATATAGTCTGTGCCCTCAGAGGACTTATGATAGAGTAGACAAAAAGATACTATAAAATAAAATATAAGCCAATAAGTGATGGTTATGAGAGTTCTTAAGAAGGAGAGAATTTTTCTGACTGAAGAGTTCAGGAAAACTTCATTAAGGAAGTTCTCTTTAAGGAGAACTAGATCTTGAAAGAGGAAAAGAGTAGAGATAACAGGGGAATGATATGGACAAAGGTGGAAAAGAAAAACGTATTCTACTTTGAGGAAAGGGTTAGTTTCATTTTTGTCCTTGTGTCATCAGGATCTACACATAAGTGCCAGACATATCAGATGCTTAAATACTTGCTAAATTGAATTGGGATAACATATACTATATAAGCTGTCGTCTATCCATCTATCTGTCTCTCCACCCATCCCTCCATCCATCCATCCAAGCATCCATCTTTTCCTTCCTTCCTTCCTTCCTTCCTTCCTTCCTTTCTTCCTTCCTTCCTTCCTTCCTTCCTTCCTTCCTTCCTTCCTTCCTTCCTTCCTTCCTTCTTTCCTTCCTTCTTTCCTTCCTTCTTTCCTTCCTTTCTTATCTATCTATCTATCTATCTATCTATCTATCCATCCATCTACTTATCTATGATATAGAAGTCAATCACCCTATTGAAAAATTTGGGATTTTTTCTTTAAAAAACAAGAAAAACAAAACAAAAAACTCCTTTCATTACTAGCCTAAGGATATGATTGGCCTGTAGTGGCGAACTGCCACATCTCTTTGCTGATCAGCACATTATAATCTTGGGGTCTGTTATACCCCAATTTAGAACAGTTCCTTAACTTAAAACCTCTGTTTACTACAGGAAGGCAAGCTTGGAATGTGCAGATGCCTGTGATTTAGCCACTAGAGCAGTACAAGGGGTTAATACTGAGGAAGTTGGCTCTGGGTCAGCCTCTTTTTTTTTTTTTTTTTTTTCCTTTTCTTGGCTGTGCTCTGGGTTTCCCCGTTAAGGGATTTCCCTCCGCCTCTGCAGCAAGACCCTTTATAAAGAGCAGATTCTTTCTTCTATTGCTTGCCCAGCTGCATTCACTTTGGGAGCTGCAGACAGTCCCTGGGTTTCTTCAGGTAGCACAGAGAGCCGGCAGTTTGGACTTGCTGTTTCCTTTATCACAACATACAAAATGCGAGGGCAAAAACTCAGGACTTTCCTGGCCACGAACTTCCTTTGGATGGTATTTGTTGCATGTGAGTTTCTCCTTTTTATTTCTTTCTTCTGCATTTATTCATCTGAGCTGCTGGGTTGATTTCAGACTTCTTAGCAATCCTGTCAAAAATGGTGCTTGTTTTTTAAAGATAGAGGAAAACTTTGTCAAACTTAGATTTCAAACTGCTGTTGAATTTAACTGTGCATCAGTGGTCCAGCATAGAGAGATCCTTGAAAATAAACCGATGTAGAATCGAATTTCCTATGTAGAATGAATAGTTTTGGGTTTTGCCGTTAGTACTTCTTTGTTAGTTTCCCAAGTTGCCAATATATCAGAGGCCCAGAGAAAGAGTGGCCAAGTCTAAGCCTTAGTCATTGATCTTTTTTTAAGGAAGATGATTGCAAAATCTTCCTTGACAACATTATTCATTGTTTTTTTTGAACACCTAACTAGTAAGTTCAAATTAATGGGGCAGAATGGTTAATGTATTACATTTTGCTCAGGATTTTAGAAAGGATAAAAAATGAGAGAAATACTAAATCAGAAGTTGGTAATAAATTTTCTTTTCTCTTTTCAGCCGAAGATCTGACAATTGAGGTTGGCCCAAGCTTCAGTATCACCGCTCAGATTGGTGGTTCCACCAAGCTGACCTGCAATGTGACTGGCTGTGAGGCCCCTCTTTTCTCCTGGAGAGCCCAGATAGATAAACCTCTTGGGGGAAAGGTACAAAATCAGGGGACCAAGTCCATCCTGATCATGGATCCTGTTGGTTTTGAAAATGACAATTATTATCTATGCATAGCCTCATGTGGAAACAAGAAAGTGGAAAGAGGAATCCAGGTGAAGGTCTATTGTAAGTTAATTACTCTTTGAAAATGAATTACATTTTTTTCAGTGAAATTAGTTGGGGGAAAATTAATGTATGGCTATTCCAAAGGGAGCCAAATGTGAAATGGGGGAATAAATAGAGTACTTGTATTTTTAATGTTTAACCATGTGTTCCTTTTAAATTATTTTATTAAGCCAAAGAAGAAACTATTGATAGGAAGTTTCTTTGTCTTTCTGCAAAATCCTAATTTTTCAAGACTTGGCCAAGCCAAGTCAACCTTCTAAGTAATTCACATATTTATATATATTTTTTTCTCTAAAGTAGAATGTACACCCTTTTAATTCAGGGAATATTGAGATAGATACTGGAACTATGATTGTATTAATATGAAAGCTCCTTCTACCATTGTAGGTCAATGTCTCTACTCTGAAGCTTTTGACTATGAGATGTAATTTAGAGAGTTATTTGGAAGGTTGGCTTGGCTTGGCCATGGTCACATAATTAATATGTGTCAAAGACAAGACTTAAACCAAGGTTTCTTGCATTCATCTCTTATCAAAATCATTTACCAGATAATTCATTTACGGCAATAGTAGAACTGGACCTTCCCATTTACATTCCTTTAATTCACAATTTCTCCCGCTTCTCTTCCCTGCTTCCATGAATGGGTATAAAACTTAATCTAGAGGTTGTCCATACTCTTCCAGTTTCTGCTATTAATACAAAGGTTTTTCAAGATAATCACTTATATCTGGAAAAGTTCTCTTGCTATCAACTTGCTAATCAACTAACTCACCTTGACTCATTTATCTATTCAGTCCTGAAGCTCGGCCCCCTTTGTCTGTCTGTGGGAAATAAAAACTGGCCAGAAAATGGTGAGATGCTCATAAAGAGCAAAATCAGGGAAAATATCAATGTGGGGAGAGAACAATAAGAGATGAAAAATTAGGCTTTTGGAAAGTTTGTAAGCCTGGGTCAAAGTCAAAACTTAGCATGGGTGCCTCCTGGGAGATGATATACACTGCTTCTCCCTTGCAAATCCCTGAGATTGTTGAAACTGGATAGGCCTTTCATAGTCCAATCCTTAATTTCAGAGATGAGTAAACTAAGATCCGGAGAGGGAAAGGGGGGTTTGATTCAATTAAGTATATTCATATGTCACGTGTAGTTCAAGCGAAAGTGAAAGATTGAGCCCAAATGCAGGACAACTAATTACTATGAAAAACACAGCATTTCAATAGTGCTTCCTTTCGACTCCCCAGTGATGACAAGAACTAGAATGAAAGTGACCGCATGATTTTCCTGACTTAGTTTCTCTACCCTGCATGAGAAGAGATCATGTTTGCATCTTTCTGCTTAGTGAGAAACAGACTACAGCATAGTGGCTAGAAGTCTGTATTTAGAGTTAGCAAGTCATGAATTCAAATCCCATCTCACTGTGTAAACATAGATAAATCACTTGTCCAGGACCTGAGTTTTCCCATTTATAAAATGGGCATATTAATGCCAGTTGCACATGCTTCATAGTATTGCTGTGAGGTTCAAGTAGAAGATTAAATGCATGGTGGTTTTGCAAACTTTAAAGCACTTTATGTCAATTATTGTTATAGTTGTTCATCATTATCATTCCTCTGGGATTTTGCTAGTCTCATGCTCATTGTTGTGATTTAATAGCAGATGTCTCAATGTCCTTATTCAGTGAGTATATCCTTTTATTAGATTTATTATTATTAAATTTATTTTTAATGTATTTATTATTAAAATTTTGTTTCCTAGTTGAATGGAATAAATTCCCTTCTCACACTTACCTCAAAAAGTATCTAGCTCTCTTCAAAGCTCCCATAGGAAGCCTTTCTTGACAATTCTTCACTTTCATGGAATTACCTTGTGCTTATATGTATGTATTTTGTACTATGTATACATGCTGTCCCACTTTATGGAATGAAAACTCCTTGACAGTGGGTCTATTATGCTGTTTTTAATATTCCCCGAAATTGACACAAAGAAGGTGCTTCATAATGAAGCACTGATTAACTTGACTTGTTAATTGATTGAACGATCACTAGACTCTTTGATAGACTCTAAGAAAAATAATTGGAGTATCTATTTAAAATTTCTGAAAAATATAATTATTGGAAAAAAAAACAGGGTCTGGATAAAGATATGTGGGATATGTTTTAACTAATTTTATGCTACAATTCCTTTTCTAGAGTCCTAAAATGATGTACTGGGGTGTACTGGGGGCTTAAAGTTTATGTCAATGAGGCATAAGTTCTAGTCAGGTACCAAAAAATTTCCAGTCCTAGTCTGTCAATAGATTGCATATCTATTGTCTAAGGACCAGCCTAGCTAAGCTTGAAATCATCACGTAATCAATAGATAATGTCTTAAGCTCCTACTGTGTTTTAGGCACGGTGCTAAGCAGTATAGATACAAAAAAGAGACAAAAATCTTTGCCCTCAAGGAGCCTACAATATTATTAGCTATGAGGATGTTTTTATTTTGTTTCATTTTAGGACAGCACTTAATAAAACTATTTACTAAGACATAAAAAGGGAGAGGACTTGCATCAATAGGAGTCATCTTAGTGAAATGATTTGCTATTATGGCGTACATTAAAAATGGACATATTTAAATCATCCTATGTAAAAATCAGAAAAAAAACTCATTCATACTTAGGTTTATTTTGGTATTTGAAGCTTTCCTCAGAGATCCAGAGATTGAGATGAGTGGCCCCCTTATCGTTGGAATACCTGTCACTGTCACCTGCAAGATCCCAAAAGTATATCCCTCAGAACAAATGGAGATAACATTCTTGAAGAATGGCTCTGAACAAACTCCAGATGTGGAATCACATGATGCTATGGAGGATAATAAAGGGAATAATCTGGAGACCAAGAGTTTGAAGATGACCTTTACACCAACCATGGAAGACATGGGAAAATCCCTCACTTGTGAAGCCAAGTTAATTTTTCATGATATGGACTTGGAGTATAAAGAAAAGAGAACTACACAGATACTTCAGGTGAACAGTAAGTACATTCCAAAATAAATTTCAGACATGGCCATAGGTTTTATGGGATCTTCTGTCTCTATATTTAATTGGGGTCTATAAAGTCAAAGACAAGTTTGTTTAGTAATTGAAGTCTTTTTGCCAAATAATTTTTGAAGGGGTGCATTAGTCTGGATGAATTGTTGTAGCAATTCTCAACAGCTCACAATCTGTTCCCCATTATGAAGAAAAAGGAAGAGCTTGAAGGGAATTTTAGGGAAAACAATAGGGAAACCACTTCTCATGTGGAAAATGGTGTAGGAATAATGATGATGATGATGATGATGATGATGATGTCTTTTTCTTTTGGAGTAGACCTAAGATTCTATTAATTTAGGAAACTCCTTAGAATTTCTTTTATCAAAGCAGATTGGCAATGTATAGTCATAGAAAATTGCTTGTGATAACTGAGAAATTAGGTAACCTGTACAGAATCATACAGCTGATATGGGTCATAAGTTGTCCAGGAGTCTTCCTGGAAAAGCTCCGTTTTCATTGTTCCATATGATTTCTTCATAGTTATGTAACTCTTTTAAAAACATTGTTTCAGGACAAAGCAAACGGGATGGGAATAAGTATTTACATAAGCCTACTACATAACAGGCACTGTACAAAGTACTTTTTTACAAATATCATCTTGTGACAAAAATCTTATAATAAAATCAATATATACTGATAATAAATCAAATAAGAAACATTTATTAGGTACCTAATGTGTATCAGGCACTATGCTAAGTGTTGATGATACAAAAAAAAAAAAAGCCAAAAATAGTTCCTACTCTCAGGGACTCCAGAGTATAACACAAACAATTATGCACAAATAAGATAATAAAAATATAAGATAAGATAAAATCTTAAAAGGATGATATTAACATTAGAAGGGGAACCAGGAAAAAATTTCTTGTAGAAATTGAGATTTTAGTTAGGTCAGCTGGGAGCGGGGGTTGCAGAGGGAGAGCATTCCAAGAGTGGGAAACAGCTAAAAAAAATTCTGAAGTCTGGGAGATGGTGTTTTATTCAAGGAACAGCAAGAAGGCTAGTAACATTGGATCAGAATTTACACTTCTGGAAAACTTTAAGGTTTCTAAAGCATTTTCTTTATCACAACTCTTTAGTGTAGAGAACCCAAGTATTATCAACACCATTTCACAAATGAGGAAATTGAAATTTTGAAAATTTGATTTGTTCATAAAGTCAGTGAATATATAGCATATAGTATCAGAACCTAATTTTCCTGACTCTGTGATGGTTAGGTGGTGTAGTGACTCTCCGTCTGGAGTCAGGAAGATTGATCTTCCTGAATTCAAATCTGACTTCACATACTCACTAGCTGTCTGACCGTGGACAAGTCACTTAATCTTTTTTGCCTCAGTTTCCTCATCTGTAAAATGAGCTAGAGAAGGAAGTGGCAAATCACTCTAGCATCTCTCCAAAACAAACAAACAAACAAACAAACAAAATAGGATCATGAAGAATAAGATACATAAGAAATGACACTGAACAACTGAATAACACTTATTTTAGGCTTATTGAATGGGTTAAACCAATCAATATATGTACATAAACACAGTTTATATTTTAAAAAGAACGTTTCTAAAACTCTCAACTCACCACATGTTAGAAAAGGGATTTGCCTTTAATCCCCATTGTATTGACAACGATAGCTAATCTAATGGCTTTACCTTTTCCAGCTGTACCCTACAATGCAACCATCCTCATCACTCCTTCCAATTCTGTGCAAGAAAAAAATTCTGTGACAATGACTTGTTTCAGCGAGGGCCTGCCACCCCCACAGATCTTTTGGAGTAAGAAACAGGATGGAGAGGATTTATTGCCCCTTTCTGAGAATGCTACTCTCACCTTGGTGGATGTGAGGAAGGAAGACTCTGGAACTTATGTGTGTGAAGCGAAGAACCAGTTTGGGACAAGTAGAAAAGAGGTGGAAGTAATTGTAGGTGAGTCAAATGAGTTAATTTCCATTATGCAACTGGCTAATAAAGGTTAAACAATCATAGAACACAAACAAGTTTTTTTTTAATTCTAAGATTTACACCACTGCTAAATGAATACACCCCTTTGTATTTCAGGCTACAAAAGATCAGTTCCCAAAGAGCCCTTGCATGTATTGAGCTAATAAAAAGGCTGTGCCTAAATTGCCTGGTGGAATAACTTAGCTTTCTAATAAAACCTGTCCAATGTCAAAATTGAAGAAGAAGGAAGTTACTGGCTTTTAAGAGCTGTATCAACTTCTTCAGGCAATGAGACTAAAACGGAAGACCCCATGCTAGTAATTTATTACTTATCATAACAGTTGTCTGAAAAAAGTATATCCAGAGATTTAGTCTATATTATTACAACTCTAGGATTAAGAAGAGAAGAAAATGTCAATTGTGGGGAAAAAAATCTTTATGTTAGCTAACAATGAAAAGGGTTTTATATCCAAGTTATTGCAGGAAATTAAACAAATATATAGTATGAGCTATTCTTTAATGGATAAGTGGGCAAAGGCTATGAACAGTTATCAAAAGAAATGTAACTCTTAATAACTATAGAAAAGACTGCTACAAATCACTAATAATAAGAGAGAGAAAAAAACTCAGAAAATTGGCAAAAATGGAAATAGTCAATATTGGGAAGGCTACAGAAAATCAGTGGAATCATAAACTGGTCCCCATTTTGGAAAACAATTTGTAATTATGCTTTAAAAAGGTGACTAAAATGTCAATCCAGAGAGCTCACAGCTAGACATATATCACAACATGGTCAGACAGAAAACTCCCATCAACTGACAAAATATTTATTGTTGTGCTTTGTCTTATTACAAAAAAAGTAAATAAAGTAGATGAAGATTGAAGAATGAGTAAACAAATTGTTGTATATGAATATAATAGAATAATACGGTGCTATAAAAATAATAAATACAAATAAATTCAAGAAAACATGGGAAAACATATAAATTGGTACAGAATGTGGTAAGCAAAGAAAAATATACATAATGATTTCAGCAAAGTAAATGGAAAGAAAAATAAAATAAAAAGCTATTGTGTATATATGTATATATATATGTGTATATATACATATACATATTATAGTTGTGTAATTATAATGACCGCCTTTGACTCTGTGGTAGAGGAGAAAATGAATGTCCTTTTATCACAAAGAGGAGATAGAGGGGCAGTGACCTGTAGACATGGAAGATTGTATATATTATCAGACATAGTCAATGTTTTGTTTGGGTTTTGCTGAACAGTTGTGTTTATATATATGTTTGAAAATTTTTAAACCTTTGTTATAAGGAAAGTCTTGCTTTATATGGCAGTGGTAAAGATATATTTTGAAATTAATATGCTATAAATCCATAATTAATTAACTTTTAAAAGGTCATATAATCACAAGTTTCAACTTGAAAGAGACCTTAGAAGTCATCTAGTCCCTAGCTTCTTAAACTATGGTTCACAACCCCTTGTAGGTTCTTATAATTGAAATGGGGGTCATGAAAGATGATTTATTATCAGTAAATAGTTGATAACTATTTACTGATAATAAATCGTTGATTTGTACATCTATTTCACATACCTACATACCCAAGGTCATGTAAAAATTTCTCCAGTGAAAAGGGGTCATGAGTGAGAAAAGTTAAGAAATCCTGGTCTAGACAAACCCCCTCAATTTTACAGATGAGGCAATTAAGACTAATAATGGTTTTGCCAAAGTCACAGAAGCAGGAAGTGGGAGAACCAGGATTAATATATCATTACTTAACTGAATAATCTAAAAAGGCTCACAAGAAAAGAACAGGATCCATTTTTAAAATATCTACCTTTTTAGATCCACGTGTCTAATATCTAATAATTGGATTTCAAAATTGATTTGTAGTCATTATCTTGAAGACTTTTCCTTTTAAAGGTATAATCTAAAAGTACTTTATTGGAAAACAGAATGGTCTGGTGAAGGGAGTACTGGACTTGATTTCAAGAGACTGGCTCAGTTTCCACTTCTGATATTTATTAGATTTATCTTGGACAAATCATTTATCCACTAAGCCTTAGTTTCCTTATTTTTCAAATGTGAATAATAATATTGATACTACCTATCTTGCAGACTGTATGTGGAAAGCAAGTTACAAACCCTAAGGCACTATGGAAATGTGTTATTAACTTTGTGTATTGAGGTTATGTGAGATAAACTTTTTTTGTAAGATATTAGGATGTCCCGGTTAAGCATTTATAGTGTGCACCCTTACAGAAAAATTTGAATATTGAAATCGCCTTTTCTTTTTACAAGATTGAACCCTGGAAAGTGTAGAGTACTCGAACAGCTTATTTAATGAAGTTCTCCTTCTTCATCTGAAACAGTTTCTCAAACATGATGGGTTTTTGGTATCTTTTGTGGCATCTCATCCAATACCTTCAGAGCAGCAAAATTACTCTCAATTTCTTTACAGGCAACAGAAAGCACTGATTTAGAACTCCTTTCCTCCCAGAACACCTGCTATCTAAAGAAAGCCTGTTTACACATCAGGAATGATGCTAATTGCCAAAGTGCTTCCTTTCTGAAATTTGTTACTGGGCATGATCTGCTATGGGGTTGAGCCTTCAATCCTAGATTTAAATGTAAAGCAGATTCATTTGTCCATAAAGGAGCACTAACAGAGATTGATTGTGACTCAAAAGTTCAGCTTTTGATTTTCTTCCAATGTGATTTTTGTTTTAATTTTAATGTATGTGAAACAAATGCTAGAATTCTTAGGTCTGAGGCTCTCAAAAACATCCTTTATGATGTAAAATAAGTTCTTGTTGTCTTTTCAAATATGGCTAAGCTCATAAATTCTTCTCACAGATCTCATTTCATTTCCATATAGGATCAGGATAGGTTTAGTTGCCCCAGCAACCAGGGACAATGCTTTAATCATGTTGCTTTGCATCAAATCTTGGTCCTGGTGAAGATGACATTTCCCCACCCCCAACCCACTATTAAAAAAACAAAACAAAACAAAAACACAATTCTTGTCTCTGCTCATTGACTAGTTTTCTATCCCCTTAAACACTATTGTCCAAGTGAGGGCACTTGGGTCACATTGGGCTATTTTTAAAAAGTGGATCCTTTCCTTTTTGGAAAGTAAATTTTGTAAAAAACAATTTCTTCTTTTCTGGTGAGAAGTTAAAGGGTATATGATAAAATGAATGAAATGGAGTAGAATGGAAAAGCAAGAGAATCTTATCAAGTCTGATACAGGTTTATATATCTCACTTTCCTTCTCTTCTTTCAGAGATACCTCTTACAATGGAAATCTCTCCAGGACCAAAGATTGCTGCTCAGATTGGAGATTCTCTTGTATTGACCTGCACCACAATGGGTTGTGAGGCCCCCCTTTTCTCCTGGAAAACCTTAATAGATAGCCCCCTATTGGGGCAGGTGCACAGTGAAGGAAACCAATCTACCTTGATCATGAATCCCATTGGCCTTGACAATGAAAATTTTTATGTGTGTACAGCATCATGTGGGGACAAGAAAGTCAAAAAAGCTGTCCAAGTGAAACTTTACTGTAAGTAAGCCAGCTTTGTACATGATCTATTCTTCCACTAAGTCATCTAGCTGACATGCTATAGTGTTTCGAGAAAGTACCAGACTCAGAGTCAGAAAGGCATGAATTCAAACCCTAGGTCTGCTACTTACTGCTTTTATGATCTGGAAAAAGTCCATCAAGGAACATTTATTAAGCACCTACTATGTATAAGAATTTTGCTAAGCACTGGGAATATAAAGAAACACAAAGAACAGTCTCTTCTCTAAAGGATCTCTTTGTCTCAAAGGAGAAGATAATATCCAAACAACTATGTAAAATATAGATATGTATGGGATAAATTGAAAAGCCACATGATTTTTCTAGGCTACAGTTTCTTTTACAAAATGAGGCAGTTGGGCTAAATAATTTCAAAGATCCCTTCCAGCTCTAAATCTATTATTCTGAGTCCCATATAATATTTAATGTTGACTGTGACTCTAGGCAAGTTAATTAGCCTGAGTTTCAGTCTCTTCATCTGCAAAATGGGGATAATGCCTATATTGCTTGCCTCATAGAGTTGTTGAGGAAATCAAATGAAATAATGCCATAATACATTAATATGATTGATGATGATGAGAAAATGAACTTTTTGAGAGGAGACTATTTTGTCTTTTCTTTGTATCTCTTAGAGAAAGAGGGCATAGAGAAAAGAGTATGAAGTCAATAAGATCTGAGTTCAAATCCATCTTCAGATGTTGGTTAATTGTGTAGCCCTGAGCAAGTCACTTAACCACTGTTTGCCTCAGTTTCCTCAAGTAAAAATGGTGATAATAATATCTACCTCTTAGCACTGTTGAGAGAATCTAATGAAATAATATTTATAAAGAGCTTAGCACAGTGTCTTGACAAATCTCAAGGCACTGTGTAAAATATTAGTGATCATTATTTAAAAGGGATGTTCCAAAATTGAGAATTTTTCATTTTCAGTGGGATTGGTTGAAAAAAAATAAATCTGACTCCATAACTATGCAATGAGACAGAAGTGTTTGGAAAAGGAAATAAACAGGGCACATGATTCCTTAATGAGGAAACCATATGTGCCTGATGAAACTTTGTATTCAAGCATGTGGTAAAAATTACTGTTTACTGCCATACTGAGGAATTTTTGCTCCAGGCAATTCAGTTGATTTGTACCCAAAAAGCAAGCAGAAAAACCCTTACATAGTCTCCTGGCTTGTCCTAGGGTTAGACTACAGCTTGGCTCATAGAATGGGTGTCCATAGTCGATAGCCTATACTTTGGCACTCTCCTAGTTCCATCAATAATATTGGTTTGAACAGTTATAGCTTTCAGATCCCTTTCCATTTACTTAGCTTGTTGGCTGACCTTGGGAGAAGCTCCGTCAGACCACACTGCCAATGAATCTTGAATCAGTGCTTATCAACTCAAAAGGACAAGAACTACTACCTCAATAATACCTGTGGCTGTCTGTGAACAGCAGGACCTGGACAAAAGAGGAGGGGTTTGGGCTGAGAAATACAACCAAGATGTAGAGCTAAAAGACAGTTGAAAGTAGACAGATACAGAGCTTTTGGCTTGAGGCAGGGAGTCTTCTGTGTTGCTGCAGACAAGACTGGACTAGCATAGGTGTCCTGTGATGAATTCACTTCAGCAGTGAGATTGAGATCTTCCTTGAAATTCTTTACCTTTCTGATAGACCATCTCATTTCCTTGCTAAAGAATAGTATCAAGTAAACTGTTTAGGAACCCAAACCCAGCCAGCTGCAAAGTGAAATGTAGAATAGGCTTTGTTTCAATACCTTGGCTCAAAACGATGGTGGGAAATAATGGGTACAATTACCTACCTTATGATTTTCTTGACATGACTGTCCTGTCATTTTTCATTGAGCAGGACACAAAAGTACATATTGCAGGGACTTTCCATCAGAACTACTGACCAATCATTTCTTACCTCCTTAAGGCTGTATTCAGGAGGGAAGTGGATTATGTCTGGAAAGAATTTGAACTTCTCAAAAGAGGGTTAAGTTATATTGTATCATCATCGTAGAGCCAAGGATTTGCTGATGTCGGCACATTCCTAACCATAAATGAGAACCAGGAAAAGAAGTCTTTATTTCAGTAAGAAAATAGCTGGAAAGAACTCATTTTAGCTTCATTCTGGTTAGTGCAAAATAGACTGAGTTTTGTTCTGGGACAATGATAATAAGCTCCTCACTTTTGCTTTTATAATTGACTTAATGTAGAATCTATCCAAATATTGTTCCGATATTTTTGTCTTCTTTTTTGGTCTGGATATGATTTTTATCTGCATAGGAAACTGCATCTTTTCAGTATATATCTTGTATGCACTTAGTTTTTAACATGTATATTTCTTCTCTCATTAGAAATGAGATTTTTGAGGGAAGGTACTGTTTTGGCTTTTCTTTGTATCTTTGAGAGGTGATAGATGGTGCAGTGCATAGAGAGCTGAATTATGGAGTCAATGAGACCTGAGTACAAATCATCCTCAGATGTTTGCAAGCTTTGTGGCCTTAAGCAAGTCACTTAACTACTGCTTGTATCAATTTCCTCAATGATAAAATGGGAATAATAATTGTACCTACCTCCTGGGCTTGTTGAGAAGATTGAATGAGATAATATTTTTGAACAGTTCACCATAGTAGTGCTTGATAAATGCTTGTTGACTGTTCACCAACTAAAATCAGTGACAGTTCTTATAAGGGTAAATCGTATAAGGATAGTAACAAATGTCTAAGAACCTATGGGATATTAATGTAGCTTGGGGCTAGGAGAGTTTAGATGATTAACCTTGGATCATACAGTTAGTATGTGTCAGAAATGGAATTGGAACAAAAATCATAGTGATTCTGAGACTCAACTTCCCCCACTTCTCTCTCCCTCTCTCCCCCTTTGTCTTGAGTCTCCTCATCTCTCTCTCTTTAACCAATGAATCACTCAAATTGAAAAATCTAATCTAGTAATAACTTCCTTGTCTGAAAGGTCTACATAAAATTTCATTAAGATGTGTTAATTGGAGTGGAAATACTAATAGAAATATTTTAAGAAGTTGATGAATCCATCTTCACAAACTCTCCCTCTCATGGCTTTTCCTGACTTACTAATCACTGTTCATTGAACAGCTTTTCTGACGTTAATCAGGCTGGTCCTCAAACAGTAGAGACATGGTCTATCCAATAAGATGCAAGATAGGATTTGTCCCTGCCTTCCCTGCTGGACTGTCCAAAAGTCTGTATCATCTGTCACTTTATTATAAGAGCAGAGTAAAATTCTTTTAAAAGAAACAAGGGGTAACAAAATCTAAATAGTGAAACACAATATTTGCTTTAACCAATATTAATAATAGGTGTTTTAAAATATATTAACCAAGGCACTATCCATTCTAAAATAGGGTTTTATCATAATAAGATTATATCCTAAGACTAGATAATTAAGATTCATATTCTTGTATATGTATTTGTAATTATAATATATTGATTATAATTTTATAATTACAATGTATGGTAATGTAATTGTCATGTCAATAGGGAACAAAATCGACATTTAAAGGCTATTCTTGCTTAGAAACATTAGCTTGGTTATTCTCTGAAATTCTCCTATATAAACCAACAAAAATGTCACTCAAACCTGGGTTTATTTTGTTATTTGAAGCTTTCCCCAGAAATCCAGAGATTGAGATGAGTGGCCCTGTTGTCGTTGGAAGCCCTGTTACTGTCACGTGCAAGGTCCCAGAGGTATATCCCTCAGAGCGACTGAAGATGGCATTCTGGAAGGAAGACTCTCATCATCATGTGGAATTGCATAATATTAATGAGAATGTTGAAGAGAATAACCTGGAGACCAAGAGTTTGAAGATAACCTTTACGCCAACCATGGAAGACATGGGAAAATCCCTCACTTGTGAAGCCAAGTTACCTATTGATGAAATGGAGTTTGAGCCCAAAGAAAGGAGAACTATACAGATACTTCAAGTGAACAGTAAGTCCATTTCAGACAGGGCCACAGCCCTACTAAATATTACCTGGTGACATTGGACAGATAATAATATTTGACATGTGGCAAGGGGAGCCAGTGGAGAGGGAGCTGAAGTTAGAATGACCTGATTTTAAGTCTTGCCATTGGAAAAATAATGCTCTAGGAAATTCTCTGAAACCATATATTGTAGAGAAGATGCCAACCAGCATTGGTAGAGGGAATTTCCTCATGTAAACCACCAGATAAGATATCAGAAAACAAGGAAGAGTTACTGACTGGTTTGTACATCAGCTTTCTATTTTTATGACCATGGGCAATTAGGTGAAGCTGTCCAACATATAAATATGGGAAAGAGTAAGTTGTTTGGACTCTCCAGGCTCAAGTTCAAATCCTAATTCTAGTACTTAACACTTTTCTGGTGAGACTGTGCTCCCAGACTCATCCCCAGTTCTACTCAAGCTCCATGCAGCTGTCAGATCTCATATTCCTAGTCCCAAATCCCAAATCCCATGGGAAGTAACCTCATCCTCTCTCAGAATAAGAGGAAGATGCCCTGGCTGATCCTGTGGCATTATATTCTGGTCATCCCTGCTATATTTATAGACTTTTGTTAAGTCATTAACTTCTCCAGATTTCAGCTTCATCATTCATAAATTAAAGGGTTTTCTATGATTCTGAACTTTCACCTATATTTCTCCAACAAGGTCAGCTGTGTAATCCTTTGAACTTTAAATTAGCCCCAAAGAGGGGATTTTGGCAGGTTCGGGCTCATTCCTGGAATTTATGAGGGCCCACTGAATTTAGGAACTGGTGCAAAACAAATATAATGATACATTAAATTCGAGAAATATTTGTTGAAAAATCTAAAATATATTCAGAACTTTGCTAGCTGCTATAAGATACAAAACCTAATTAAGAAAGATGTGGACATTTTCCTCAAAGAAACCAGAATCTAGATGAAGATGAAACAAATCCCACTGTAATAAAAATATCTCAGATTACCAGGTATAACAAATGTCTGCATCATTACTTGCCTTGCCTCTAACTATTTAAACAAACAGTGAAAATTAGTATCTTGGCTGCTACTAATTCTTTTGTGCACTTTATTAAACTTATATTGAATTAACTGCTCTCTCATACTTGCTCGTTGTATTCTCTTTGCAGTTCCTCCCAAAGACACACGTCTTACAGCTTTCCCTTCAGACAGTGTCAAAGAAGGAGACTCAGTTACTATTTCCTGCACATCTGGGGATGTTCCAAAGTCTCAAATCATCCTGAGGAAGAAAACAGAGATGGAAGATAAAGAACTTGAGTCTGACACTTATGTCATACATGCCGCCCAGTTAGAGGATGCTGGAGTGTATGAATGTGAATCTAAAAATGAGGGTGGCTCAGAAGTTAAGAGCCTGACACTTGATGTTAAAGGTTAGTTCTTCAACTGTTGGTTTTTTAAAAAAAACATTTCCAGATTTTTCAAAAAGATGTTTTCTGTTAGAAATGAATGTGTGTAGAAGGAGGGGTTAGAATGGAAGCGCAATTCTGTTTCTTTTTGGTTACTTCATAAGATTTCCCAGAATAATAAAGCACATCTGTTATATCATATGGAGGCTTGCCAGAGAGTTGGAATAAATCATTAGTGAATAGGGGATTGCTATCCATTTATTTTTCCACTCTAAAGACTTGTATTGAATGCATACTTGGTCTCCAAGGGTCTTGCACTGGCCAAGTATTTGACCGGGACTAGTGGAGCTGTCAACTGGAAAAGTAAGAGGAGAGAGTTTTGATCCAAAAGACCTGTCTTCCTTGCTTCCAGAAGACAATACCTTTCTCTGAATACATAGTAACTTTTTCCAGAGTTATTGCTTTCATTATAATTATTGTGATCTATTATGGAGAGAATTCATAAACTATAGAAAGAATATCCCAGACTGTCAACATGTTCCTTCAAAGATCTTGGTCCCATCTTGGTCTGTTGATATTGTTCAACATTATTCTGATGGGAAGGAAAGAGACAACATGTGTCTGAAAAATAAGCAGACTACACAGAAAGAGCACTCATTAACCTTTTCATGTTTGAGCATTGTTTTTCCTGTAAGCTGGGGTTGTGGATTTTTCTTACATAGAATCCTAGATTTAGAACTTAAAGGATTGTTTATTTCAACTCCTTCATTTGACAGATGGGGAAACTGAGGTTCAGAAAGTTTAAATGATTTGTATTTGATCACATAGCAAATAGGATTTGACTATTCTTGACTTTAAGACTAGCCTTGTTTCCTCTGTCTCTGTCAGTTTTCTCTCCTACTGGCATCAAAAAAGAGCAAATGAATTATTAAGTCAATCTCTCTTCAGCATGTGGGGTGATACAAAATCCCATTTCATGAAGCGAATGGTATTTTAAATTTACTTAAAGAGGAATCTCATGTAACTTTCTATAGAGCAGGTCACTCGAAGGAAGAATTAGAAGAAATATAGTTCACTGCATTGTAATCTGCTTTCAGAGCCCTAATTAGGATTTATAATAAACAGTGCTTCTATTTACTCTTGCAGCTTGGCCAAAAATTGCCTTTCCTTTTTGCCTAAAAATCTTACCCTTGTATGAGTCATTATAATTCTCTGAGTTTCCTCATAAGCAACACGGGGATAAAAATGTTTTTTTTCCCCCTTGGAGGGATAACTAATTGGTAGAGTGGATAGAGCTCTGACCTTGAGAGTCAGAAAAATGAGTTCAAATCCAATCCTTGTGACCCTGGGCAAATAATCTTAAACTGTTTTTGCCTTAGTTTTCTCATCTGTAAAATGGGGAGAGTAACCTACCTCTCAGAGCTGTGTCTGGAGTATCAAAGGACATAATATTCATTAAATGCTTTGCAAATCTTAAAGTGATTGGTAAATGCTAGCTTTTATTTTAAAAAAAATGCTATTTTACAGATTAGTTGTGAATAAAGCACACAATTAACTATAAAGCATGGTCTAAATATAATCTCATTTCTTTTTAAAATAATTAAAAAAGTTTTTTTAAAATTACAAACATTTCTAAATTACTCTTTTCCCCCTCAGTTCTCTTGTAAAAAAGGAAAAAAAAATACTCCAAATCAACAGTCAGGAGCAGCCAGGTGGTATAGTGAATAGAGTATTAGGCCTGGAGTCAGGAAGATTCATCTTTCTAATTCAAATATGGCCTCAGACACTTACTAGCTGTATGACCCTGAGCAAGTCACTTAATCCTGTTTACTTCAATTTCTTTATCTGTAAAATGAATTGAGAAGGAAATGGCAAATCACTCTAGTGTCACTGCCAGCAAAATCCTGAGAGAAATGGCTTGGGGAGATAGTTTCCCTTTTTTCTGTTGTCCTCATTTAAAAAACTCATTCTCTGAAGATTAAACTGACTTTCTCTTCTACCCAACTTCAGCCACTCTTACAAGAAATCTAGGGTCTAAGGTGAATTCTACTAAGTGAAGCTTGGGTAAGGATAGGTCCTTTGTCTAGAAGCACAAGGTTGGGTTAGTATGGATATGTGAATAGTCTCTCCATCCAAGAGTGACATGATGTCAGTCTCATCCCTTCATTGGAATAATTTCACTTCTCTTTGTAAAATCCATCTCTCATTAATTGTTAGCCAATCAGAGTTGTTTGCTATCTCATGGAACACCTCTCATCCAAAGGCATGTAAACCTCAAGAAATGGTCACACCTCTTTGACCACTGAGAGGATAATGAGTCTTTTTTGTCAATCATTGACTGGATGTGATTGATAAAATTGATTCTAATTTACTTAAAAACTTGGTCTCTCAAAATTATTTTTATTTTCTATAACCTCAAATAGGATTACAAAGAATCAGACAGGACAGAAATGACTGAGCAACAGCATTATAGTTACTGCATCTGAAAATGCCTGCAACATTTTATACCTGTAATCTCCTACTCTAACCATGTTATGTATACATACATACGTACACATGTATGTATGTACTAGATATATACTACTATGTAAATATATATATATTCTACATTCAAATCCTGACTTTACTACTTATTTGGATATGAACAAGTTATTAAATTCCCCATGGTTTTGGCTTACTGTACTAAAATGACTGGTCAGACAAAATGACTTCTAAGACTGTTTCTACCTCTAAGAAAAATTAATTAAAAATAAATGTCAGTCATGATGAAACTTTGGTAGTAGTAGCTGTCTCTAGTATTTGGAAATTATGATTATCAACCTATTTTTTCTAATGAAACAAAATTAAATTTAGGCTCAGAAAAGAGAGAAAAAAATCTAATATAAACTTGACAATTTCTATGGACTTGTAGCCAACCTTACTTCATGTTTTCTGTCTTCACAGTACCTCCTCGAAACACAACAATATCCATCCATCCATCTAGAACTGTTCTTGAAGGGGAAAATGTCACCATTACATGTAAAACTGTTAGTCATCCTCCTGCAGTGATTGTCCTCAAAAAAATTGATGTGGACAATGAAGTGACTATGTGTTCAAAGAATGGAACATTTACCTTATATCATGTCACTCCTGATGACACAGGGGTGTATATAATCAATGTTTCCAATGAAGTCGGAAATGATTCTGGACAGATTGAGATCTCAGTTATGGGTAGGAGGATATTCCTTGATTCCTTACTATGTTTTCTTTTTTCCTCAATGCCCTGGCCATTTTAACTCCATAGAGTCTCCAGTAAATCGAGACTTACAATTTTTCTTTTGCTTTCTATAGTTAATATTTCTCACTTAAAGACGAGACCTAGTACTTACTACTTTTAGGTTATCTTTCTTTCTTATGTTGTCTTCTTTTCTAATTGCTTTATCCAATTAAAATACTTATTAGGTTTGTCATTCTTAAATGAGGTATTCTTGATTAGCTGAGTAATTCAGGCCCCAAACTTAATTTGGCTTAAAATAGTTGAATTTGGATGATGCAAATAGCTTAGGCAAAGTCATTTGTGTCTCTTATATTGCTTGAATCATGTAAATAACTTGCATGTTTGCCAGCTTAATTTAATTGGCTATATGGTCTATGACAGAGGATTGGACATATTAGAAAATGGATATTCATAAGCTTTCAAACTTTCTTTTGCTTGCCAAATTGATAGACCGTGACATTATACAGTCATTCTGGTGCTAGACGTAATTGCTCATTTAGAATATAGTTATGGGATATGGGTCCGTGTCCTTGAGAGGAAAATGAAAAGAGGATAAAAAAATAATGATTAACTTCCCATGTCTGATGAGTATCATGTTGCTTGTCTTCTCAGTGGGTGGGGAAAAGATTGGAGGGAAGGAGAAAATTTGGAACTAAAAATTACAAAAAGAAAAAGGAATTTTTAAAAAGAGATTTTAAAAAGAATGATATTTGGCAAATTCCAAAAAAGCTTAGTGGAAGAAGAAAGTTCTTACCTTTCATGCTGTCAACATTGGTAACAAATCATAGTGAAAGGTGTGATATCGGTATTTGATCTAGACTAGCAAAAAGACAAATGGAGAATCAAGACAGTTTTACAGTGTGATACAGCATGAGATTTTTGCTTCACTTACTTGAATAATTAACTCAGTTCACTTTGCTGGTGTGGCTACTGGTTAGTATGTATATAGCTTTCCTTTTGATGGTTTACCCCATTTGTGAAGAATTTAATCTTAAAAGAATTTGAATTCACACAAGGAAGATAAATCCTATGTGTTGAGGAGCCCCTTGACTAATTTAAGGATAAAAAGTAAATAGGTTCAAATGGACCATAGATGTCTTTAGATATTTTTATAATATTAGCTTATCTATCATCAGTTGATCTTTAAGATTATATGAGAGACCAAGTGATTAATTACAAAAAGTTGGCTAGAGATAGTGTGTATTTAAAAGCAAATTAATCTGGAATATTAAAAACAGCCAATAACTACAATAATGGATTTGAAGTCAAAGGAGAGGAAGCTGAATTTAAATCACAATATTACCTGGATAATTTTAATAAAGAATTATAAAGTTAGAGTTAGAGAAGATCTTTGAGGCCTTAAGTATTGCTCCCTTATTTTATATATGAGTAAACTGAGGCAGGCAAAGATTAAGTGTCTTATCCAGAATTATAGTATCTAAGACAGAATTTGAAAAGTGTTCTATCCACTCTGCCACTACCTTGAACAAATCATTTTACCATTCTGGGTCTCAGTTTACTCATCAGTAAAATGATAGGGCTGTAATAAGAACTAGTACTTTAATGTTTGCAAAGCACTTTACAAAGACTAACTCCTTTTATCCTTGCAACAATCCTGAGAGACAGGCACTATTAATATTTCCATTTTATAGGTGAGGCAGACAGGGATTAAATTACTTTTCCTGAGTCACAAAGCTAATAAGTATCTGGGGGTAAATTTGAACTCAAATATTCTTTACTGCAGATTTTGTGAACTGTCTTCTGCACCATCTAGATACCTCTGTATCTATTATTATACTGTATTATAGGGTATATTAGTATAATACTTTGTATTATACTAAAAGATCACTCACTTCCTTTCTAGTTTTAATTCTATGACAATAAGATTTCTTCATTGAATAGAATTTTTCATATGGAAAACCCATCTTCAGAGGCAGATCAATCATTCATTGGCAAATTAATTGTTTTAGAGGGGTGCCTAGGTAACACAGAAAGTTTATGTGATTTGCTCAGGACCACAAAATAATTATGAGTTAGAAACTTAACCCTAAATCTAGCCCTCTATATCATTTTCCACACCATATTTATTTGCATCTTGTGCTAGAGTAACTTAAAATAGAAGACAAAATATAAAGTAACATAAAGGCAACATGTAGGTGATGGCAAAAGAAAACCAGTTTACTTCTAAAAGAGACAGTATAAATACTGAAATATTGTATATGTCTCAGAGAGAAGGCATAACTCCAAAACACTGCTTTTATAGAGCTCTGCTGAGCTGTGTGGACTGACTTTCTGCATTTCTGATTATATTTCTCAGTTCATGATGATTGAGTCCTAGTGCTTCAGTAAATATGTGGTCTCAAAAATAAAAACAAATACAGAAGACATACTCTGTGTTCCCATCTCACTCCCTCCATTTGTGTTCTAAGAAGATTCCACCATCAATCCCATCATACAATGGAATCTCCTAAGTTCATGAAAGCATACTTATATTGTCCTTGTCCTAACAGTCACCAATGTTACACAAATAGATGCTGCTAAAACCAAGCAGAAATTTCATTCAGTACTCTGAATCCTTCAGTCTATAATGCTGCATTCATATTAATTGTTTGGTGAATTGTGGAAAGTGTGAGATTCAGGGCAAAATGGTCTAGATCAGAGTTCTTTACTTGGGGTCTATGAAAAGATATTCAGTTTGTCCACAAACTGGGTGAGAAAAAAATTGTGTCTTTATTTTAATCAATACCCTGAAACTTAGCATTTCCTTCAATTATGAATTTTTAAAAAAGAAATTATTCAGAGAAGGGTCCATAACACTCTACTAAAAAAAAAAAGTACTCAAAGGAATCTATGATATACAAAAAGAGGTTAAGAACTTTTCCCTTTATTCCATAGTGGGAAACTATCCATGCTTTTACAGTAAATGGCATCCCTATACTACCATGTCTAAAGTTTTTTTAAAAATTATTATTTTTGATACTATCACTTTTACAACCAATGTAAATTTATTTTCTTTCTTTTTCAGGAATCCCTAAATATTTTTCTCCTCAACTTCTTGCACTATACTGCTTATCTTCCTTGATAATCCCAGCTACTGGAATGGTCATCTATTTTGCGAGAAAAGCCAATCACAAAGGTTCTTACAGCCTGGTAGATGCCCTGAAATCAAAAGTGTAGCTGTCTGTTCAACCATAGACATTATTTATCAGGCAACTCTTGATTACTACTCATCATTCTGTCAGGAAAACAACATGCTGTGACTTCAGAATCTCCCTCCTGCACGTGGTGAACACATGAAGAGAACATCTGTCTTTTCTATTTCTTCTCACAGGCAGGAAGCCAAAGGGAAAATTGATACCTGTGAAGTAGTTTTTCACTGGTCTATTGAAGTATAATTATTGGAGTGGTTCTTTGCTATGTATATAGAGTAGCATTTTCTGTACATATGTAAAATAAATATTCCTGTTCAACTGAAAATTAGAATAACATCACCATCTATCAAAATCTCTTCCTAAGAAGATTATAAATTTGAATATATTTTAAGGAATAATTTATACCAGTGTCTCTTGATAGTTTGACAGATATTCTATTTTTTAGAAATTTTTGATACATTTTATTTTGTATTAGCAAGATGCAATCTTAATAAAATCTCCTGAAAACAATTCATCTTTTGTAAAGATGGCAAGGTTTCAGACATGGTATCATGGATCAAGAGCTGGCACTTAAGTCAAAACTTCTTGACTTGGATATATGCTGATATATCTGACTGATAATGCTGGTTTTGTGACCATGGGCACATTACTTTACCTCTCCATGCCCTGGGGAATTTTCTAAGACTATAAGCTCCACATGAATGACTGGACTGAATTTGTGGAGATATTTGCAGCCCAGATGTTCCTCAAACTGATGAAATCACAAGTCTGGACTCCACTCCTCAAAAAAAGAACCTAATAGTGAGTACATTAAGAGGGTTGTAAGTTTTATTTCAGGTACAAATAACTATCATAAAAGTGGCCAATGGTAGCATTTCTCTTCTGTGGTTTCAAGAGTTGCTAGTAAAAAAAATGTATTTCCAGTCCTTTACAAACTAGAGAGAAAACTGCCACCAAAAGACCAATGATATTAAATGTGCCATAGTTAGTGTTCAATTCACTATGGTGGTGAACTGGCCTATTTACTCTATGCGGTACTGGTGTAATTATGGAAAAAATTTATTGAGTGTGACCTTTCTGTCAAGTTCCGAAGACTTTTTCTGTTATCTTCATTTGGCTTCATTCTGTAAAGTTTCTTTGTACAGTAAAAAGATAAATTCTAAAAGTGGTAAATGTGTTATTCTTTCCTACAAATAATTCATGTAGATGTTATGTCTTTAGAGAATGAGTTTAAAGATAAAATTCATAAGGCAAAAGGAAGTTGGATTCATAAGTTAAGAAGAAAAAATGGCTAAAGATGAATAAGTTTCAGTTATTTTTAAGATATACACAATTTGGTAAAGAAGACCTTCACTAGTGACTGGTCATAAAGAAAAAAGGCTTATGCTCTATATTTTGTTGCAGAAAAATCTTTTGCAGATGTGTGCCTATTCCCTTTTCCAAAGGGTACTCTGATGCATAGAAAGTCCATTTTGTTAAAAATTTGTGTCTAGAAGCGGGCACAGTCTTCTACATGTAGTCTGACCAGGGCAAAATATAATGAGACTGTTTCCTCTTTCTCTTTGGTCACAAAGTTTATCTTAATACAGTTTAAATTATATTTGTCATCTTAGTAGCCACATTATAGTTATCCCTTCCTTCCACATCATGACTTTCCTCATTACAGTTTTAATATATTATGGGTTGGTATGACATTAAATGGGAATTTTGGGGAAGTTTTGTAGAAGCTGCAGATGTCATGTGAAGGCCAGCAGATGACACAGAATCTATGACCAAATACTTAAGCCAAATTTTACAATAAAGTACTGTAAACAGCCCATAAAAGTACTGGGGAAAAAAATCAGACTTCTCTTGTAGGAAGAGAAGCCCAAAAAATTGATGAAGATTTTTCAGGTTGTGGGGGCACTGTGCCCCATGTTACCTCTACAACGTCAAAGAGATAACTGTATATTGCTGACTCACATTGAGCGAGATATCAGTGGAAATAAAAAAGGAAAAGGAGAAGGGTGAGAAAAGAGAGAAAAATGAAGAGAAGGAAGTTGAGAGGAATAATACAACAAGAAGGTTAATGAAGGAGAGAAGTGGGAGAGAGGAAAAAGGAGAGATAACAAGAGGGCAAAGGGAGGGAGAGAAGGGTAATGAGAGAGGGAATGGTAATAAATCTAGACAACAGTGGAACATTAGACATATCTTGAGAAATTAAGTTCTTGAGGCAGATAGAATGATGAACTATAAAAGTACATTATTGTCTATGTTCTAAATCTTAGGAAAGCTTAAATGTCTCAGTGAATGAATTTCAATTGGATCTGAAGCTGAATTTTTCCTCCCCTTTACCTGTTCTCTTATGGGCTTGGGAAAGGTTATATACTATCATTGCCTATGTAGATGACCCCCAATTCTATGGGTCTAGCCCTGTTTTTCCACTGAGCTCCAGTCCTGTATCAGCAACCTACTACTCATGGGACATCACTAATTGGATATCCTGGAGGCATCTCTAGCTCAATATATCCAAACTGAAACATTATCTTTCTCTCTTAATTCTCTTAATCCAGAGAATAGCCTCTGGAGGATTTTATTTCTGATAAGAGTACTACCTTCTTTCTAGTTCTAGTTTGCCCCCTTTGAACCAGCTTCAATTCTCCTTCTCATATAATCATTCCAATTTCTACTTCACATTTTTCAAATATGCTCCTCTTTATGTACTGAAATGGCCACCACTCAGCCATCTTATCAGCTTTTCCTAAACCAAAGCTTCTTAAACTGTGGATCACAACCCCAGATGGGGGTTGCATAACTGAATGTGGGGGTCACAAAAAATTTGGCAAATTTTCTGAATTTCTGAATTGATTTCTGACTGCTCTGCATCCTGCAGTATCAAATATTCCATCAAGTTCTAATTCTTTATGTAAAAATGAACAAGCATATCCATCTCATTAGCATGCAAACTTGCTTTTTGCCTTTACTAAATGATAAAATTGTATGCATAGCAAAGAATTGTTTTAAAATAAATTTCTTTGTGAGTCATTATCAGTAAATATTTGGTTTATATACCTATTACATATGTGTGTGTGTGTGTGTGTGTGTGTGTGTGTGTGTATACACACACATACATACCCCCAGGGGTTGTGTAAAAATTTCTGAAAAGCAGTTGTGAGTAGAAAAAGTTTAACATGGCATGGTCTAAACTGTGGTATAAGCCCCCTAACTGATCTCTGTATTTCCAGTCTCTCCTCTCCCGTATCCATCTTTCACATAGTTGCTAAAGCAAGAATTCTGACCATATCTTCCCCCCACTTGAGAAATTTCAGTAGCTCCTTTTAGCGTCTAGAATCAAATGCAAACACTGGTGTGTCATTCAAAGCCCCTCACACACACCCCAGCATGTCTTTCCAGCCTTATTGTATATTACTATCAACCTGCTTGAAGGTGGTGGTGGGGGAACAAAAGGGGAGAAAAGAATAAAGTAAATAAAGTGTGCAGCAGAGAATAAAAGAACAATTCATAAGGATGAAGAAAAGATGGATACTCATGAATATAATTTCTTCTACTTATATATATGTATGTATTTTCTTGAACTGGTAATTTGTTGTTATATATTTCAATCCTCCCTGATGAATGTTCTCTTTTGTTTTATTTTATTTTGTTCTGTATTCCTTTTGTTTTACTTTTTTCTTATTCTGTTTTTAGATAAAATAAAAAAATAAAATGTAATACTTTTAATAGCTATTAAAAATTTTACTACCTTTCCACATATTCAAGGTTCTATTTAAGCTAGCAAACTTATAATTCCTTGAATTTGGCTCATCATCGTCCAAACTTCATGTCTTATCGTGGGCTATCTCTCATGCTTTGAAGACACATGCTCCTCCCTGTCATCTCTCAGAATCTGTAACTTTTTTTCAAGGAACAATTCACGATTCATCTTCCCTGACAAGTCTTTTCTTATTTTCCTTGATTGTTAGCATTTATTCCATCTCCCCTCTACTTAGAATGATCGTACATATACTTAACTGTTTACTTGTGATATATCTTTCCCCACAGTATAGACACATTTTTAAGGTAGAGATGGGGGAAGGCCTCCAACACTTTGGGTATAACATGTGTGGTAAATTTCCAGCCCTGGAGTGAGTATGAATGTACTCAATCTTCTTTGGAGTACTGAAATATGATGTCCCCTGGGCTTAGCACAATGCTATTCTCATATTAAACACTTAATAAATGTTTGTCATGTTGAATTGGATTAGATTAGACTGGATCATATTAGATTGCCTTTGGGGTTATCCTTTAAATTAAATTCATTGCAGTTCCTGAATTGTATCCAGGATCAAATGAGAAGTAGAGCAAAACAAAACAAAACAAAAGGAATATAGATTTGGGATTTGCTGCTAGACTCAATTGTTACTGAAACTTCTTGTCACAACAATGCACCCCATTGGTCTAACGTTACCTTAGAGGATAGAGAATGAATAAAGATCAGCAATTGTCCAATCCAAGGGCAGCTAGGTGGTACAGTGGATAAAGTACCAGTTTTGAGTTCAAATCCAACCTTAGACACTTGACACTCACTAGCTGTGTGACCCTGGGCAGATCATTTAACCCCAATTACTTCACAAAACATTAAAAAATTAAAATTTATTTAAAATAGTCCAATCTATCTGAAGTGTAGAGTATGTGAGAGAGAATAATGTAATATGAATGGAAAGGGAAGTTGGACTTGGATTGCTGAAGGTCTTAAATTTTTAAGATCAAAAGTTTTTCAAATGCTTTATACCATACCATACATTGCCCTCATTAATCAGTTTAGTCACCCTTTTAAAAGAAGGGATTGGGGGTTGTGTTTTAAGTAGGCATTTAAAAACCACTTTTTTTTTTTTTTTTGCTGAGGCAATTGAGGTTAAATGACTTGCGCAGGGTCCCACATTTAGGACATGTTAAGCATGAGGTCAAATTTGAACTCAGGTCCTCCTGACTTCAGGACTGGTACTCTATCCATTGTGCCACCTAACTGTCCCCTAAAAGCCACTTTTGATGAGTACAAATAAATAATAGCCTTAAAAGGGCTTTTTTTTTTTTTTAAAAAACAGTGTTTAGAACAACAAGAATATAGTTTAAAATTTTTTGGACTATTTTTAGTTGAATAAAGACAATGGACAACAGAGAAAAGGCAGAATTGTTTTACTTCCATCATTTTTGCCCAAGTAAGTAATATAGATTGTGAAGAATAGAATAAAAATCATTATCAAGGAGATAACACCCAATACAAGTAAAGAAATGGTAAGAGACAATGTTTTTGGCACAGCTACCCTGGAAGAGTCCAAATTACCACACCAGCACAAACTACATCCCAATGTTCCAAAAGGACCGACAGCTGTGATTACTGCGTTACTTTCAATGATCTTTGAAAAATTAAAGAGATATTTCCTAGGAGAAAAAAATAAACAAATGTCCCAAGTTTTTTTTTTTTTTTTTTTTTTTTTAAAGAAAAAGAATGGAATCCTTCAATTTAATTAGTGACTTTGACTTTCATTTCTAGCAACATAATACTCATATTATCATGGCAATAGTGTATGGCTGTGAGTGATAGAATAACATCAGCTATAAAGAATTGAAGTTGAGAAACAATCAAAGGGTGAGAAAGAGACATATGTTTGTTGGCTATAACCTACAACACTTTATAAACAAGGAATTACAATGGATTAATAGCTTTAAAATGTTATCAAAGAACTGTACATTTGAAAAAGATGAGTTGATCAGGTGATAAGGGAGAGAGAGACAACAATGTTAAAACTAATTAATTGCACCATCAATCTATCAGATGAATTGGGGAAGAACCCAAACACATTGAGTGGAATATTCATGGCAAACATATGGGAGTCCATGGGCAAGATTTTCACAAGATAGAAAAGAATGGATGGTGTTCTATAAGGCTGGCAAATATATACATTGATAAGATTGTAATTCTTGATTTTTGAGTGTCACATTGTCTCACTTTGACAATGCAGTCAACTATGAACTTCAGATCTTTTAAAGGTGAATTATTTTCTAGCAATGTCTAATGAAAAAGCAAAAACAAAACCCCAAACCCTACATATATCCCTCTTGAATTTCAGTCCAACTTCTAGTCTGTCTAAGAAAATTTTAGGGTTTTGATTGTCATACAAGAATGTTGTCTATCACCTCCTAGCTTATTGTCATTTGGCAATTTAATAAATATGCTGTTTCTGCCTTGAATTTCTTTGTAAAGTGAAACATTAAAGAGTCAAGGAAAGATTTCTGTATATCATGAATATGTTAGGATTTTTTGTGGAGTCTTCAAGGCTAAAAACTAGCCATTGAAATCTGGGATTTAGAGCATTAATTCTATCATGTCTAATACACAGATTACTTTTGATAGTGTTTGGCAATTTACAAGTTACTTTAAGGACATAATCTTATTAAATCCTCACATCCATCCTGGGGACAAGCAATGAAGCATTTATTAACAGCCTACTAGATGCAGGCTGCTGTGCTAAGCAATAAGACTACAAAAACAGAAAAAAAAAAAATCCTTGCCTCAAGAAGCTTCCATGTAATTGTTAATCTAAATAATCTCACTTTACAGATTGAGCAAAATGAAGTCCAAAGAGGTTAAATCATTTACTGAGTGTAATCAGCTGTGATATAAGCTAGTCTCAGACTTAAGTCTTTCTGGATCCATAACCAGTGTTGATGGCCACATGTCTGCTAACACCTTTGCAGAAGGAGACAATAGTCAAAAAGCTAAGTTCCAGACACTGTTCACTAAGGGCACAAAGAGAGACAAAAGCTAATCTCTGTTCTCAAAAAACTCACAGTCTAATGGCAACAGGCAAAGAAATATGTACAGATAAGCTATCATCTACAGGAAAAACTGGAAATAATCACTAGCATGAAAGGGAATCAGGAGTCAATATTAAATAATAAGTTTTCTCAGAAAATTCCATGGCTTCTTCTGATCCTTACTTTAAACTTTTGAACAATATTACATTTTATTTTTCAAACCAGAACCACATCTATCTGGGATTACAATGCCACCAGCTGAAATACATCCTGAAGTGGAAATTTGAACTTCTGTCTATGTAAAATACATTGTGTTATCTTTCACAGGACTTAGAATGCAATCCAAACCATCCTTTTTCTTTTACAAATGAGAATATTGAGACTCAGAGACATTAAGTGACTCACTGAAAGACACACAATTTGTGAGAGACAGGACCCAAGTTTCCCAATTCTTAGTCAAGGCTTTTTTCCCCCTAACCTTCATGCTATTATTATATCACTCTACCACGTTTATCAAAACAAAGGCCTGAGTCTGGCATATTTACCCTTTGTTATTAAAGAGTAAGTAAAACTTAAAAGAGAACAAAATCCATCTCTTCAGTGGTAAGTAGTTTCCTTAAGAGACTTTAGGATCCAGAGAGGAGGTCCATATTTGCAATGCTTCCAAAAAAATAATCTTTGGTTGAATTTAGAGAAATATACCACATTCACTTTAAAAAAGATTTCTTTCAAGCATTTCATTTACCAGATTTAAATAAGATTGTCCAAAAAAGAGAGTAATTTTAAAGACTTCCTTGGGAACAAGGATATATAGCAAATTAAATAGAACTGAATACATTTGGAAAATATATTGAAGGACAATACTAGCAGTGATAGCATTCTATTCTTATCCTTTAATCACTGGAAGAGTTGGGGAGGGGGGAGTGAGAAAAGACAGAACTCTTTTTAGTCTTGAATAGAAAAACAATAAGAATAAGAATAAAGCATTAACTCACAGGAGGTTGAGTCATTTTTATATTAAATAGTGTTGTAGAGAATTCCATTTGACTTTCACCAATTAAAGCTATTGCTTGGGAGTGAGGATGGGGAGAAGGGAAACTTTATGACTTATCACAATTTGAAATTTTAAGGGAAAGGACTAATTTTATTGGTAATATCTCTTGCAAAGGGTTAAAAATGGTTCCATTAAAGCTGCCATATCAAAATGTCAATGAAGTGATAAGACTTTCAACTACTGATATAATAAAAAATGTTGGCAATATAATGAGATATGAAGCTATAACCCAGCTTTGAAATTACCTGAGATTCTAATGAAATGATTGAAAAACGTCAACAAGTCCAGAAGGAGACATTTAAAGTTTTGAGTTGCTCTAGACTTGTCTAGAAAATGTGTGGACATTGTTTCTATTATGATGACCATAATTTCACAATCCTTAAAGGACAAATAAAATGAAGTCAATTTATCAGACCTTAATTTTGAGACAATCTTTCCTACTTTCTCAGACCCTATTTTTCTATGTGCTAATATTATTAACTTTGAACTGATCTACAGTGTTGCATATCTGAATTCCTAAAAGTGGTCTTATTTACCTACTTACTTTCATAGACACTGAATAAATATTTGTTGAATGAAAGCTCACTCTGTGAAAGATGTTTTAATGGGCAATCACAAATGCTCAGTATTCATACTGATCTGGTTCCTAAGACCACAGTTGTGTGTGCTAGATGTCTTGGAAAGACCTTCAGAAGCCCATGTTTCTAGGCAATAGCCTCAAGTTTCTATCTTGGCTTTAATAACCATTTCTAAAGTGAATTCTACTTTTTCTGTCCTAATCTTTCTGATGACTCTAATCTTGCATCATCAATTGCCATCAGACATCCCAAACTGGATGTCCAATAGACATCTTAAACTCAAAATATCCCAAACAAAACTCATCATCTTTCCCCTTAAATGCTAGCCTACCCCCTAACTTCCCTATTGGGAACAGCATCCTCCTAATCCTTCAGACTCTGAACCTGTATGATGTCATCCTTGACTCTTCACTATCTCTCTCTCAACATAGTGAATCTGTTGCCAAAGCCTATGGATTTTACCTAACTCTCTCTCTCTCTCTCTCTCTCTCTCTCTCTCTCTCTCTCTCTCTCTCTCTTTCTCTCTCTCTCTCTTTACCAATATCTCTTGAATATGGTCTCTTCTCTACTGTTCCCATCCTCATCACCTCTCATCTGAACTATATTATAATAGCCTGCTGGATAGGTTTGCCTGCCTCAAGTCTCTCCCCACTCCAATCCATTCTCCATTCAGCCACTAAAGAGATTTTTCCTAACGTACAAATTTGACCATGTCATCCCTGTACCAAACTCCAGTGGCATCTTATTGCCTCCAGGATCAAATACAAAATCCTACGTCTAGTATACAAAGTCCTTCATAAACTAATACTTCCCTCTTATTAGCCTTCTTATACCTTTCTCACTGTCATTAGGAAAGGTAGTTTTCTGGCTATTACTCAAATAAGATACTCTATATCTCAATTATGGATATTTTTCTGATTGTTCCTGATTCCTAAAATGTCTCCCTCCTAATCCTTGTCTCTTGGTTTCCTTGTCTTCCTGTAAATCCCAGTGAAAATCCTATCTTCTACAGGAGACCCTACTTAATTTCCCAATCCTACTTAATTCTAATGCCTTCTCTCTTTTCATTATTTCATTTTTATTCTGTATATAATTTATTTTTACATATTTGTTTGTTTCTTGATTGGAGAGGCAAATGATGAGTATGAGAGGACTGTGATATATATATATTACCAAAGAAGAGTTAATTAAATATATACAAAAGAAATTCAGCTATTTTGAAGGTATACCAAGAACAGTTTTCAAGGTATTTCAAAGAAATAAGAGAACTGAAAACATCAAATATAGTGTTACTACCAGGGAAAAAGGAGAATGAAAAGTATCAATAACTATTATCCTATTGTCCATAATTTTTATGAGAATCATCTACATACATATATATGTGCATATATACATGTGTACATATCTATCTACCTCTCTATCTATCTGAATGTAGGGAAGAGATGGTGTTCCAAAAGAATTAACCATAGCAGAAAGATATGTAAATGTGGATCAGTCTAGAAAAGCTTCCAAAGTATGAAAAAACAAGGCAGTTGGACATAGTTATTATGAGTAGAGTAGGAATGCTGAGAGACATAGCTTTTTCTACCTGGGGGTTAATCACAATCAGAAGTATTTAGTTAGAAAGTTCTCTTTATAAACTTGGACACTTTTCAAAGGACTACTGATAAACTCCATCCTGATTGCATCAGAAACAAAACAATGGACTCCCTAATTAGGTCTGGATTTATTTATTTTTCTTGGGTCTCTCCATTTAACCAACAAAAGCATGAAGATGGTCTTATGAACCATAGTTGGCAGTTTTCAAATCAGATAGTCTGAAAAGAGGGAGGGAAATGCATGGACTCCTATCCATGTTGTAACTATAGATAGCAGGAGGAACCAGACTTGGTAGATGAAGTTATTCTTTATAACTTTGTAAACCATGACTATTTTCATTTTTTTCATTGCTTCTCTCTTAGGCACTTGGTTATTCTTCTACTGCTGATCTGATCATCAGTGTAAGTCATCCCCCTCTGGTTAGTCTGGGAGAGATCTTTGTAGTATGGTTGCTATCCATTTGGCAGGAAGAGGTGACATTGAGAACTTTTGACCTGATTTTTAAATCTCTATTAATCATAGATTTTTGGAAGTCTCTTTCTCATTTATCTCCTCAAATGAATTGTTCATTTTATATCTTATGTCAGACTGTTCTTTGTTTTTGTCCCTGAGCAATGCAGAATTATTTACTCAGGTCAGAATTTACTCACTCACTATTATTCTATTTTTACATGCCAGAGGGAGAACAAGAAGTCAATGGAGATGGCCATAATACCACAGGTTCAAGGGAGTGAGGGTAGTTGCTACAGATTGTGCTAGTGAGCGTATGTCTATTCCCATATCTCTGAAGCTCCCCTGAATTGAGAGCTATAGCTTTCTCAGAGAATGAGAACATGAGTCACTTTATTTCCCATATGAAATTCTTAGAGAATTTGATCTGTTCTTGGCTAGGCAAATCAGATTACATTAAGGTTCATTTGGGATTCCTACATAATATAAATTTACTATGAAGTTTAGTTTCATTTTTTAATCCAGAGTAAATGGTAGAGAAGTCTTAAATTTAATAACCAAATTATTCAGCCTTACAATTATTACAACTTAGTTTGTCTCAAATGATTATGGATTTCAGCTGGTGAGTTATGATTTTTACAAAGTTTGTTATAATTCCAATTTCACAAGAAAGCGGGATGCAAAGGAAAAATAACATTTAAAACCAAAGAAGAGAGAAGTGTTTTTCCTGCAGAATAAAATACATGGGGCCACATTTCTGAAATATTCCCCAAAATGTATTTTGTGATTTTTAAAAATAGAAACTCTGGCTAATTAATTTGCATGTTCTAAATGTAAATGACAAAGTCCTTGGTTCCTCATACTCAAGGTAATAATCCTATTGTCCTCTGGTGTTATCTTCTTACCATTCAGTTGTCTGTGTGATTAAGAGTTTGACCTGAGGTACTGTCTAAGGAAGTCCAGCCCATAATGATGTTTAAAGAGACCTTGGTGTAACAAGTGTCACAACAATGGTCAGTGACCTGTTTTAACTCAGATAACAAAGGATGTAGATACTATTAAATTATTTTGTATGTTTGCTATCCTTTTAATCTGTGAGTCTGAATATTAGGTAACATCTCTCTTTGGCAAAGCCCTGATTTATATGAAGTAGGTGTTGAAAAGACTTGCCCCAAAATATCTCCCCAGTGGTCTACTTTAAATCTCTCCCATATTTACCATTAAGTTGCTTCTTTGTCTTAAGCCAATATAATTCAATAAGTATGAATTAAAAATACTGCTTTGTTACGTATTACACTGGATCCAAATATAGCCTTGTTGGGGTTAAGACTGGGGTTCAAATCCCACCTCTGACATGACAGGGCAAATCATCTAACCCTTCAGTGCCTCCAAACAACACCTTACAACAACAATTATAAAATGGCCATAGATCTACTTTAATAGAGAGCATTTCTTCATAAAGAATTGTAAAAAAGTATTCAAGGTACTGTTCTAGGCACAATAGTGTTATAGAGGTGGGGGGAGTGTTTGTGTGTGTGTGTGTGTGTGTGTGTGTGTGTGTGTGTGTGTAAGAGAGAGAGACAGACAGATAGACAGACAGAAAGAGAGAGAGACAGAGAGAGACAGACAGACAGATAAGAGACAGAGAGAGACAAAGACAGAGAGAGAAATAGTTCCTAATCTTTTGAAGCTTAAATTCTACCAAAAATGTTATCTTCCTGAGGTCCCTTATTTAAAGATACAAATTAATTTATTAGTTATCTTTTGAGTTGGGGCATAAAACATATAAGTTCTGATACGGGCAGGGGAAATGTCTAGAGAGTCAAATACCACCTAAGAAAGAGACCCTCTACCTAATCTTCATTTCTCTCCTTTTCATCAGCCTCATTTTACCATCTTTCTGATAGACCTCTCCATTGGGACATCTTATAGATATCTCAAACTCAACTTGTCCCACACAGAAATTAAGCTCTCTCTCTCCCTAAACCCAGTTGTCTTTCTAAGTTGCCTATTTCTGTCAAGGACACGCCCATCCTTCCATTTGCTCAGATTTTCAGCTATCATTAATTCTTCTCTCTCCATCACCATCAATCTCAAGTCAGTTGTCAAATCTCATGGATCCTATCTTTATAAAATCTCTTGTATCTGTACCCTTCTCTCCATTCACATGGTTACCACCCAGTTCAGGGACTCAAGCCCTATGAATTGCTTCCTACTTGGTCTCTTCGGCTCCAGTCTGTGTGTCTTCTCTCCTATCCATCATCCACAAGGCTGCCAAATGGATATTTCTAAGCACAAATCTGACCATGTCATTACCATGCTCAGAAAGTTTCCATTATTTTTATGGTGTCTTGAATAAAATAGAAAATTTTCTGTTTGACATTTAAAGCCCTTAACAACTTGGTTCCAACCTATCTTTCTAAAATTATTTTTTATGCTACTTTCCACCATAAACTCCATATTCTAGCCAAAAAGACCTGCTTAATGTTCCTCACACATAATATTTTATTTTCTGGGTCTTTTCATCAAGGCCATTGTTTCCTTTCTTGGACTGCTATCTTCACTTCTGCCTTTTGAATGTTTAACTCCTTTTGAAAGTCAGCTTATGTCACCTCCTATTTGAGACCTTTATTACTTGCTCCAATAATTAAAGCTTTCCTCTTCACTTGCTTTGTATTTATTTACCTGTGCACATGGTATAGTTAGACTTCCATCAATTCTCCCTTTTTTGGCCCTGCCTCATTGACAGCACTGCCTACACTGCTTGTTGGATTGAACTGAATCTAGTTGAATTGAATTGGATAAAGTTCCCTCAGAATATTTTTAGACAGCCCTAGTAGAAATATAAAAAGAGAAAAATGAGAACATATTATCTACCTTGTGAACTTGCCCAGGAACATTCCTGATTCTTTGTACTTTATGATACATGAACATGTGTCTGGTTCTCATTTTGGAACTACCATTTTGGATGCCAGTCAGTCAATAAGCATATAATAAGTGCCTGCTGTGAGCCAGACATTGTGCTATAAACATGGGGATATGAATAAAGACAAAAGACAGCTCCCACTATTGAGGAGCTCACAATCCAATGGAAGAGACACCATGCAAAGAACTATGTACAAACTATATTCAGGAAAAATTGGAATTAATAGTGAAGTCACTTTGTAGAAGGTGAGATTTTAGATGGGACTTAAAGAAGCAAGAAAAGACAGAGCCTGAAGGTGAGGAAGGAGGGAATTCCAGACTTGAAGAAAGCCATGGAAAAAGTCCAGGGGGTTAAGTGCCTCAGTGTGTCTATACAGACATAGGTTGGTAACTAGATACTGTTTTGATTGGCTTTTATGTGCTATTTTTACTCCAATGATTAGTATGCATAAATATTTGATATGGGAGATAATAAAACAAACAAACAAAAATTATAATCAGGAGACAAGACGACCTAAAATTTACTCATTACAGGCATATAACACCTCATTTCCCAAACTTTACCCATTTATATCCTTATTTCTAAATCCATCCTAAAAGCTATCTTTTCATCTTTTCATATTCTTCCCTCTACTCACTCAGTTAAATTTAAAAGCCATTTATTAGCTTTCTACTAGAAGACACTGAGGGTACAAAAGATAATTCTTGTCCTTAAACTGCTTATATTCAATTTGAATGTAATATTTACTCATAGAAGCAAGCCAAATAAAATCTGAAGAATGGAAAAAAAAGCATTAAAAGTAGGGGGATCAGAAATATTCCTAGGGGAGTTAACACTTGAGAGCTAAATTTTAGAGAGTGCTAAGGATTCTGAAAAGTGGAGGTGAGGAAAAAGTGTATTTCAGATAAACGATATTGTCTGCATACACACATACAAAAAAAAAATAAGTCGCCCAATAAGTATTTTTAAGCATCTACTATGTGCAAGACATTGATTGCACTAAGCATTAAGAATATAAAGAATATTAAGAATATAAAAAACCCATCCTTGCTTTGGTGGAGCTCACTGTTTAAGGAGGGAGACCATCTGTTACTATATACATATAAGTTAGAAAGTGGTTAAATTAGAAATCATCAAAAGAGGAAAGGGACTAGTTGAAATGGATCAGAAGGAGCTTCTTGTAGAAGGTGAGATTTAAAGTGGAACCTGAAGGAAGCCAGGAGGATTTGGTCTTCTGTGGGATAGTGAAAATGCTCAGAGTTTAATGTGAAGAACAGTAAGGAAGTCAGGGTCACTAGAGTACAGAAAATAGATGGGGTACTATAAGGTAGAAAACAATTAGAAAGTCAGGGGGACTCTGAATGCCAAATGGAGCATTTAAAAATTGATTCTAAATGTAACAGGGAACCACTGAAGTTTATTGAGTAAGATCAGAGGATCACATACACAGAACTGTACTTTGGAAAGTAGTACGTTGACAGATGAGGGGAGATCAGACTGGAGAGGGCAGAGACTGATGGCAAGCAGAAGTGAAGTGATATAGGATGATGGTAGTGTCAGAGGAAGGAAAGGGAGGATGTGAGAGCAATATTACAAAGGTAAAATCAAAATGATGGATATGGGAAGTGAGCAAGACAGAAGCTGAGGATCATACTTAGTGAGCCTGGACAACTGTAAGGGTGGCAGTGCCTCAGTATTAAGAAGGAAATTCAGAAAAAAGGAGATTTTTTTTGGAGGGACTTATGTTTTTGGACATGTTGAATTTAAGATGTCTACAGGACATAGAATTCAAAACAGGTAATTAGAGATGCAAGACTGGAGGTCAGCAGAGAGGTTAGGGCTAGATAAGAAAATTTGAGAATCTTCAGCATAGAGATGATAAGTGGATCTGTAGGAGCTGGAGTTTTACCATGCTTAGATAGTATAGAGGAAGAGAGCAGAGAGCTCAGGACAACTTGTATGGGACACTCAGAGTTGGCAGGTGTTACCTGGATGATAATCCAGCAAGGGAGACTGAGCAGTGAGAATGATAGAAGGAGAACCAGGAGAGAAAAGTGTCATGAAAACTTTAGAGAGAGGAGAGTATCCAGAAGAGGATGATTGATGGCGTCAAAAGCTGCAAAGAGGGCATCCAAGTAGGACAAAGAATGCCCAATTTAAGGAACAGCAAATATGCTAGTTTCTTAGGAAAGTAGAGTGCATGAATGAGAAGTAATGCAAAATAAATCTGGAAAGAAAGGTTGGAGCCAGGATGTAAATAGCTTCAAATATTAAATTGCAGATTTTGCATTTTATGCTAGAGGCAATAGGAAGAAATAGAAATTTTTTATTCCTTTCATGATAAGGTATATATGGAGAGAAGAGAGACTGGGAGCAAGGTATTTCCTGCTTTGTCTCTAGAATACCTTCTCTTACTTAGACAATGACAAATTCTATTTACTAATTTTTTTTTATTTTTTTACATTTTGGAGTAACTTCACTAGGATTTCCTTTCAATAATACCAACAACTAATATTTATATGACTTTTAAGTGTTGTAAAATTATTTACATATATTTATATATTATTTCATTTGATCTTCTTAGCCATGAAATTAGATACTATTGTATTATTATCTATTATTAGCATAATACCTGGCACATAGCAAACATTTTATCAATGTTAGCTATTATTATTATCTGCAATGCTACACAACAGCTTAGAGGTTTGGATGAAATCTTTCTATACATGAACTGGAAACAAAGTAAATAGAATTACAAAGTTTAAGAATCTACGGACATTTAATACATTTATCTGGAAGGACAATGGCCTCAACCGTCCTTTTTAGGTTGAGTTTTACCTTCTTTTATACATCACCAAGATTTGTGCTATATGCAAAAAGATATGGCAAAACCTATCAAGCATGGCAAGTAAATATTCAAGAAGCAAGTGAAAAATATATCATAAGTGAACTGAAAAGTTGGTGATTGAAAAGGGCTATAAATACTCAGGGTTCTTAGAGACTGGAGTATTTGTTTTGAAGAGAATGAGTTGTAAAGAACATACTTAAGCAGTCCTTTGCCACTGGCTAAGCTGTTTCTCTGAACTGCTAGATAAGGCTTTGAATGGAGGGAATGTCAAGTGAAGAACCTGCACAGTATCATTCAGAGCCATCATGGGGGCTGGGGAGAAAGAAGGAGAAATCAAGAGCTGGCAGCAATCTCCTAATAGTAAGATGCAAAGTCAAGTTCAAAAATCAAAAATGACCCTTGTTTCCTCATTTCTTACAGCGTAATAGAACTCCATCATGTTTTCCATTCCCCAAAAAGCTTCTCTCCTTCCCTCTCCTTCCCTTCCCTCTTTCCCTCTCTCTCTCTGTCTCTCTTTTTTCTGTTTCTCTCTGTCTCTGTATGTCTCTCTTTCTCTGTGTGTGTATATGTATATATACATGTATGTAAAAATATACAAACATGTATATGTGGACATAACATGTCATTCAGAGAGGTGATAGTTTTTGAGTATGTTATATACACATAATATTTATATATGAACACATTCTTTTGGGGCCTTTTTTAAGGAAATAATTGGCAGGTTCTTTCTTCACTTTACCCTCTTTTTCTAATAGATCTAGGACGTTTTTGTTTATGATTTATTGCAGTATAGTATCCAGACTTTTTTTTTTTAAATCAAGGTTTTCAGGGAATCCAATAATTCTGAAATCAAGTCTCTTTGATCCATTTTCCAGGTTAGTTAAAGAAAATCATCCATCCAAATTAATATATATCTATATGTATCTGCATATTTACATATGTGTTTATATGCACTTATGCATATATGTGTATATATATGTATCCATCATATATAGATGTATATAATTATTGAAGAAATCATTTTATGTTTACTTTATTTATTTGTTTGTTTGTTTACAAAATCTTTTCCCCCCAAAAGGGTGGGAGATGAGAAAATCTATTCCTGTTAATTTTGATAAATAGGGAGGTAGGGAAGTTCTATCCATATAAAATGTTGCATGTACTTTCAGATGAAATTACTGGATTTATTTAACTATTTTATTTTCTTATAAGAGATTTAGGAAGTAGAAATTAAACACAAAGTTCATAATGTAAAGATACAACCCTGTAATACTTTTTTTCAAAAATTAATGACTTTTAAAGCTCTGATGGGGAACATCACTCAGGAAAATTCATAGTTTCATAGTCTCCAAAATTGTTTAGTCATCATTTACTTGACTTTCCTGTTTCAGATCTTACTGATAATAAAATATAGGCAAGAGAAAGTGTATAAGGAATTGATTGAAAGGGGAGAAACAAGAATGTTTATTTTGGATTACAATATCTTGACTGTTAAATTTATTAAATATATGTGGATCACTTTTAAAATGATACCAGTCAGAAGACAATGGGCAAAAAGGCAGCTCATGTTCAGGCAAACAAGTTGATAGCCTAGGATAGACTTCAAGGTTCCATGTTCACAGACAACAAGAGAAAGAGTTCCTCAGAAAACCCATTGTAGGTATATTGAAAGCCACTAGCAATGACAATGACCAGAGTCAGTATAGTAACACTAGGACTAGAACAGCCCAGGGCTCCAAAGTCTCTTAATACTATCCTGAGAGATCATTATACACTTCGACAACGATATTGTATGAGGATGTATTCTGATGGAAGTGGATTTCTTTGACAAAGAGACCTAACTGAGTTTCAATTGATAAATGATGGCCAGAAGCAGCTACACCCAAAGAAAGAACACTGGGAAACGAATGTGAACTATTTGCATTTTTGTTTTTCTTTCCGAGTTGTTTTTACCTTCTGAATCCAATTCTCCCTGTGCAACAAGAGAACTGTTCGGTTCTGCAAACATATATTGTATCTAGGATATACTGCAACATATCTAACATATATAGGACTGCTTGCCATCTAGGGGAGGGGGTGAAGAGAGGGAGGGGAAAAATCGGAACAGAAATGAGTGCAAGGGATAATACTGTAAAAAAATTACCCTGGCATGGATTCTGTCAATGTAAAGTTATTATTAAATAAAATTAAATTAAAAAAAAAAGAAAAAAAGAAATACTATCCTGAAATGCTTTAGAGACCCTGCAGATCCAGGCTTCTGAACCTCAAAGATCCAGAGGCTTACCCACAGGATGTGAAAGTCAGTGAAGGAGCCCAGAACCAACCAGAGCTCATCACACTGCCCAAAGGCAAAATACTAGGTGGATCTTGGCTCTAGAACAAAGCAACTATTTAGGAACTAAAGCTGGAGAAAAAAAAGTAAGTATTTTCTACCAGTTATTTTCCTCATTTCATGATTTTCCAGAAACTCATTTGTCATTGCCAAAATCCTAAGATTCAATATTAAAGAAATAATTTTTTAGTATACAGAAATTAGGAAGTACAAAGGGGACTATGAACAGGATTATATAAGACCTGGCAGCTTTGTCCAAAAAATGAAAGGAGATTTTGAAATACAATGTTCCAAAACATAAAAGATATAGGTTTACAATTTACAGTGAAGAATAATTTGCCCTCAAAAATTGAATGTAACCCTAAGGAGAGAAATGGATTTTTAACAAAATGAAGGCTTTCAAGCATTTCTAATGAAAAGATCAGAATTGAAGAAAAAGGTACACTTATTTGAATAGTTGGAAGGAGCAATAGGATGATGCAATGCTAGTATTCTAATAAGGGGAAAATAAACCCATTTTGCTGTAATGTCTTCAAAGGGTATTGAGGAAATTAAATAACAAAGATAAATGATGTGGGGATGAATTAGTTCTGTTTTGAGACTTTTGAAAAGGGAAAGGGAAGACAAGATAAAAGGAATAAACTAATGAAGAAAAGGGGAAATAACTTGATATTTTGTGTAATTTGTATGCATGAGAAAAAATATACAAACAGGGAAGACAGAGTAAGAGGAATGGACACCAGATGAATTTCACTTTTATCTGAACCAAAGGAGGGACAAACACATACACACAGTTTAGTGTAAAAATACATCAAACTCAACAGGGAAATAAATATCAATGGCAGGTGGGGAAGCAAATGGTGAAAGGAAAGGAAAGCATTAAGATGGGCATAATAAGAGGGAGGAAATAGTCACAAACAGAGCAAACTTCCTGGTACTGAAGGAGGATTAAAGGAAGAAAAATAAATCTTAAGGGATACCTATTACTTGGGGAATAACTGAAAAAAATGTTTTATAAGAATACAATGAGATGTTATTTGGCTGTAAGAAATGATGAAAGATACCATGTCAAAGGATTTTGGGAAGTATGAACTGATATAAAGTGAAGTAAATAGAACCAGAAAACCTTATATAATGCTAATAATGTAAAGAAAAAACAACCCTGAAAAGCTTTTTGTTGTTATTCAATTATTCTATCATATCCAATCTTGCTCCATTTCTCAGTGTCTCCAAGCTCATGTTCATTTTTTCAATGTCACTGTCTTATTTCCTAGTCATTATCTCATCCTTTTGCCTTCAATCTTTTCCAACATTAGTGTCTTTTCCAATGAATCCTATTTTCTTATTATGTGACCAAATTATTTAAACTTCAACTTTAGTATTTGTCTTTTCAGTTAATAATCTGAATAAAATTCTTTAAACCTTGATTGATTTGGTCTCCTTGATGTCCAAAAGATTTTCAAAAGTTTTCTCTAGCACCATATTTCTTTTAATCCAATTCTCATAGCCATACATAACTACTGGAAAAACCAAAACTTTGACTACACAGATTTTTGTCATCAAGGTGATGTCTTTGATCTTTCAAATGCTTTCCAGATTTCCCATAGGTTTCCTTCCAAGGATCAAAGGTCTTTTAATTTCATGACTATAGTACCATCTTGCAATGATCTTTGAATTCAAGAATATAAAATCTGAAACTACTTCCATTTTTTCTCCTCTATTTGGCAGAAAGTGATGGAACTACTTGACATTATCTTTTTGCTTTGTTTTTAATGTTAAGCTTCAAGCCAGCTTTTATATTCTCCTCTTTCAACCTCATCAAGAGACTTCTTAATTCTTTACTTTCTGCCATCAGAGTGGTATTATCTGCATATTTGAAACTATTGGTATTCCTCCCAAGAACTTTAACTCTGGTTTTAATTCTGGCTTTTGATTCATTTAGCCTATTTCATATAATGTACTCTGTATATAAGTTAAATAAATAAGGTGGAAATATACAACCTTGTTGTACTCTTTTGCCAGTCTTAAACCAATCAGTTGTTCCATTTTCAGTTCTAACTATGGCTTCTTAGCCTGTACACAGATTCTTCATGAAACAAGTAAAATGATCTAATACTCCTTTTTGAGGATTTATCACATTTTGTTGTGATTCACACAGTTAAAAACTTTAGTGAAAGAGAAGTAGATCTGAAGCAGGTTGTGGTCCTTTAAGAATCTGTATTTCCTATTGATCTGTGATTCCTTTGAGATTCCCAGCCCCATGGACCCACACTTAACACCATATACCAAGATAAGATCAAAATGGGTCTATGACCTAGGCATAAAGAACGAGATTATAAATAAACTAGAGGAAGATAGGATAGTTTATCTCTCAGACTTGTGGAGGAGAAAGAAATTTGTGACCAAAGATGAACTAGAGACCATTACTGATCACAAAATAGAAAATTTTGATTACATCAAATTTAAAAGCCTTTGTACAAATAAAACTAATGCAAACAAGATTAGAAGGGAAGCAACAAACTGGGAAAACATCTTCACAGTTAAAGGTTCTGATAAAGGCCTCATTTCCAAAATATATAGAGAACTGACTCTAATTTATAAGAAATCAAGCCATTCTCCAATTGATAAATGGTCAAAGGATATGAACAGACAATTTTCAGAGGATGAAATTGAAACTATTACCACTCATATGAAAGTGTGTTCCAAATCATTATTGATCAGAGAAATGCAAATTAAGACAACTCTGAGATACCACTACACACCTGTCAGATTGGCTAAGATGACAGGAAAAAATAATGATGAATGTTGGAGGGGATGCGGGAAAACGGGGACACTGATGCATTGTTGGTGGAGTTGTGAATGAATCCAACCATTCTGGAGAGCAGTCTGGAATTATGCCCAAAAAGTTATCAAATTGTTTGATAACTTTGATCCAGCAGTGTTTCTATTGGGCTTATACTCCAAAGAAATACTAAAGAAGGGAAAGGGACCTGTATGTGCCAAAATGTTTGTAGCAGCCCTGTTTGTAGTGGCTAGAAACTGGAAAATGAATGGATGCCCATCAATTGGAGAATGGCTGGGTAAATTGTGGTATATAAATGTTATGGAATATTATTGTTCTGTAAGAAATGACCAACAGGATGAATACAGAGAGGACTGGCGAGACTTACATGAACTGATGCTAAGTGAAATGAGCAGAACCAGGAGATCATTATACACTTCGACAACGATATTGTATGAGGACATATTTTGATGGAAGTGGATTTCTTTGACAAAGAGACCTAACTGAGTTTCAATTGATAAATGATGGACAGAAACAGCTACACCCAAAGAAAGAACACTGGGAAACGAATGTGAACTATCTGCATTTTTGTTTTTTTTCCCAGGTTATTTATACCTTCTGAATCCAATTTTCCCTGTGCAACAAGAGAACTGTTCGGTTCTGCAAACATATATTGTATCTAGGATATACTGCAACATATCCAACATATATAGGACTGCTTGCCATCTAGGGGAGGGGGTGGAGGGAGGGAGGGGAAAAATCGGAACAGAAACGAGTGCAAGGGATAATGTTGTAAAAAAAATTACCCTGGCATGGATTCTGTCAATATAAAGTAATTATTAAATAAAAATTAAAAAAAAAGAGAGATTCCCAGCCCCTCCTGGCTGAGGCATACCTCCCCAGACAAGTTATCTTTCCAGGATGCCAGAGCCTTTGATTCAATTACAAATCCTGGTCAAAAAGCATCCCTTTGAATTCCAATAGGAGATCTGGGCTTGTCCCAGCCTCCACTGGGTCTGAGCCAACTTGGGCTGTCCCAACCCCCCACTAAGACACCCAATATAATAAGCTTCCATCAACTAAAGTCTTTGCAGATGGACCTTGGCAGCTTCCTTTGCTGCCAAGACCTTCTGTCCACTGAGAACTGCATTTTCAGTGCAAAACTCCATTTTTCATAGATCTGCCCACTGGAATAATATTCTTTTCCAGTGCCATCCTCTCTTTACCCTCACCTATTTCCCTAACCAGACTTTAGGTCTCTCCAATTCCTATAATAAACCTCTTTTATCAATCTAGGTTTTGGGGTCTGTAAATTCCTTTACAGAGAATCTCTGTGCTGCCAGAAGGGAGTTCCTCAAAACTCCCTACCCTTGTGCTGAATCCCAAGGAGGTGCAGGGGAGCCAAACCTCTCCATTTGATTCCCTGAACCCTGAACCTGCCACTAGACCATATCATTTAAGTCCCTGACCACAAGAAACCCTAATCTCATTTTGGTTCCCTAGATCTAGACCTTATCAGACCTTATCTTTTGCTGGAACTCATTTGCTTTCTACATAATCCAGTGAATGTTGGCAATTTGGTTATTAGTTCCTCTGCCTTTTCAAAAATCAATCTGCTCTTTTGAGCAGCTTTGAGGGTGGAAAGGATGCATTAGTGATGACAAAAAAAAAAAAGAAAGTCAATAAGACAATTTTTAAATGCACAAAAGAGAACAGAAGTTCAACATAAAGCACAGTTCTGCAGGGCGATTTTCAAAATAAAATGTGGAATTTTTTGCTTTTAAAAAAAAAGAAAGTAGAATGAAACCCCTACAAAAATGCACTCCAAAGATTCTGGTCAAATACAATAAATAACGCTAATACCAAATTATCAAAATTTTTTGAAAATGCCCTTTCTTCTCCATTAACAAAAAGCAACAAAGTAGAAAATGACATGCTATCAGACATAATCATTCTTTTAGATGGTTTTGTTCAATTCAATTCTATAACCACTTATTAAGCAAGTATACTATACCAGATACTAACATAGCCCTGAGGATATAAAAACAAAATTAAAAAGTCCTTGCCCTCAGGGAAATTGCATTTTACTACATGTTGTAAGCCAACTCTTTCTTTACTTTTGAAGAAAATTATGCTCATAGTTATGTAAATGATATTTCTCCCAAATTCCATGAGTAATGGCTTCTTAGGTTGTCCTGAGTCAGGGGTAAAAAGTCCAGATCACTAAGTAGTATTTACCTGAGGCATGTTATCACAAAACTAAATAATTCCTATATCTAGCTGCATGATATAGCTTTATATAGCTTGCTTTATTTTCAAATATAACTATCTTTATAGAACAGGAGATAAGTGACCCTAAAAAAGGAACAACCTCAGATCTTCAATTTGTAAAAGATTACATTTTATAGAAAAGACCTGTAGGACATATTCCTTACAAGGTCATGCCTGCATTGCTAATGTTAAACATCCAGGCCATTGATTGTGCACACATTTTCTTATTATTGTCATTTAGTAGAAATATATGCCCTAATTTTCCAAAATGACAGCTTTCCAGGATGAAACTACTTGTGAAAATGGCTTTGATTTCAGAATTCTTTTACAATGCATTTACAGAAAAGATTCAGTGTTCATGTAGAATTTGTCTGTTTTGTTGGTTTTTCAGTTTTAAAACTATTTGCTAATCAATTTGAACTTGTTGGTTAACAAAAGTGTCTTATAGGATGACATCACTTTCTGAATGAGAATTCATCGCTATTCATATTTTGGAGGACATGGAAAACTTAAGGTAGGTCCTTAATGTATAAAAAATATTTTCTTTTAATACTTCTACTGACTCTTGACTCACTATAACATTCTCCACGATGGGTAAAGAAATTAATTAATGAGAGGCAATATGGAACAGGAGTATAAGTGCTGGACTAGGCACTAGGAAGATTTGTGTTCAGACCCTTCCTGGTAGGTTGTCTTGTTGACAGCATAACCATACACAAGTCATTTAGCTTCTTTTAGCCTTAGCTTCTTCACCTGTAAAATTGAGACAATAATGGCTTTAGTATTTTTTCTCAGGGTTATAGTGAGCCTGAAATTAGAAAATGTATGTATGATGAATATTATTCCCAAATGCATCCTGTTTTGTTCTTTTTATCCCCTTATCTTCCTCTTTTGAATCAGTGATGGAAAGTAGAATCTGGAAGCATCTCATTTAGCCCAAAGAATAATCTGTATAAATGTCCAGGAACCATATTTATCATAGAGAATGCTTATGTCAAATAACAACTTTCATGAACTTTCTCATTTGGCAATTTGCCCTCCAAATAGAAGAATGAAGGGGTTTTTTGGCTTCCTCAGTTAATACTGTACTTCTTGTTTTCAGAAATGCTGAATTCATCATGAGGACTGTACAATAAGCATTATTAAACTAATTGCATACTCAGGAGAATTTGCCACCAGACTTATTAATTCATTACAATGATTCTCATCTTGCTTTGCAGAGTGAAAACTTTTGATAAGAAGTATTGGTCAACCTCCCCTGAATTGTCAAGTGGCCCTCTATAAAGGATTCAGATCTCTTTTGTTCTCCATAATTTGTATGAAATTTTCTTTTAAAACTCTCTGAACCTAAAGAAATCCCTCTTTATAATTTCTGTTAGTGTATACATAACCTATGACTCAAAACCACAGGCTTGGACTCATCTGGACTGGGCTTGATATTGAGAGCTTCCCAGTAATCATACTTTAAGATACGGTTTGCTGTGGAGACATCAGAATCTTCCTCATACAGAGATCTTCCACCACTGTCATCCTCCCTTAAAAAAGAAAAGGCTTTCAGTTCCCGTTCAAACACCCAAATGATTAAGATACTGAATATAAGACAGATTTTACATAAAAAAAGGATTTGCATGTCAGTCTATAAAACAACTTAGTTTCCCTTTCTGGTGGGTCTCTCCCTTCCTTAGGAACTTATCAGGTTCATTAGATTTATCCAGAGAGGTGTCTATGTAGGGCTGGAAATCTAAAGTTGTTAGACAATCAAACAATCTTCCCTTTAGTATATTCCATCTCTTAGATAAGGAAGGGAGAAAATCCTGGTAAGGATCACATAATCTGTTCAGACTTCTAGAGAACTGGTTGTCAAGATTTAAACTTAGAATTCACCTGACACCAAGTCTAGAATACTTTCTGATATACTATAAATTTTCTTTTCTTTCTCCTCAAGCTAAAAAGGAGGAGTGATTTATTATATCCAACCTGACTATTTATATATGGAAAAATATTTTTCAGGAAAATGATTTTTCAATTGATTTTAAGAATAAATTGTTAAATTTTCAGTGTGAGTATTTATACTTCAGAAATCCCGATTGTTACAAATCAGAGCTTGATTTATTGTTTTGTTAATTGTCTAGACTCCACAAATAATGCAGATTAAAGTTAAAAGTATGCATACACTTTCCCCTCTGAGAGGCTAGTCATTAAATATTTACCAGCATAGCCCTTCATTGATATAATCCTTGCTTGAGATCAACAAAGTATAATAGAAAATTCAGGGAATGTTGCTATCATCAGAGTAGACACCTGATGATTGTAGGCTGCTGCTGCTGCTGCTGCTATCAATGACAAATGGTTCTTTAAGGTTTGCAAATAGTTTTGTATTTATTATCTTAATGGAACTTCACAACACCCTTCTTTTTATGGACATTGGAGTTTTTCCCAAGTTATCTTTCTAAGCATAAGTCAAAGCTAAAGTTAGAATTTAATAGAATTTTATTTTTTTCTAATCATTCATAAAAATAATTTTCAACATTCATTTTTAATAATATTTCTCCTTCCCTTCATCTTCTTCTCCTTCCCCAAGAAAGCAAGCAATATGATATGTTATACATGTACAATCATATTAAACATTTCCACATTAGTCATGTTGTGAAAGAAGAATCAGAGCAAAAGGGAAAAACTGTGGAAAAAAAAGTAAAAATAGTTTGTTTTTGGTCTGCATTCAGATTCCATAATGCTTTATCTGGATGTGGATAGCATTTTCTGTCAGGAGTCTTTTGGAATTATCTTGAATCATTGTATTGCTGAGACTAGCTAAGTCTAACATAATTGATCTTCACATAATGTTGCTGTTACTGTGTACAATGTTTCTGTGGTTCTGCTCACTTCATTAAGCATCAGTTCATGTAAATTTTCCAGGTTTTTCTGAAATCTGCCTATTTGTCATTTCTTATAATATAGTAGTATTCCATTGCTATCATATACAATGTATTCAGCCATTTCCCATTTGATGAGCATTCCCTCAATTCTCAACTGTTTACTATCACAAAGAGCTACTATAGCTATTTTCTGTAATGTAGTTCCATTTCCCTTTTTAAAAATAATCTCCTTGAGATATAGAGCTAATAGTGGTATTGCTGGATCAAAAGGTATGCACAATTTGAATGCTCTTTGAGCATAGTTCCAAATTGCTTTCCAGAATTGTTAGGTCAGTTCACAACTCCTCCGACAATGCGTTAATGTCCCATTTTCCTTACATCTCCATCATTTATCATTTCCCTTTTCTGTTATATTAGTCAATCTGATATGTGTAAGATGTTATCTTAGAGTTGTTTTAATCTGCATTTCTCTAATGAATGGTGAACATTTTTTCACTGTGGTTACTTTGGAAAATAATATGTATAGTATATAACATATTAGTTTACATTTTGATATGTGGTATGTATGTATAATTACAAAATGAATATAAAATAAATATAAGGAAACTTTATACAACAATGTCATAAGTAGGACTGACTAACCTAAGCAGCAAAGGACTCCTTTAAGAGGTTCTTTGGAATGAGGAGGTAAAGAAGCTCATTTGTGTAGTCCCTTTGGGTCTTTCTCCCATCCTAACTGATGAGGTTCTGAGTAACTAGGCAGTTGTTCTCAGTGAAAGCCTGAAGCACTAATAGGATTATAATACTACCTGAGGTAAGTAGGGGAAAGCACTGAAAAAATTCATCTCAGTCTTGAGTCTTTCGTTCAAGTGGATTTTTGATTATAGTCCCATTTCTAGGTGGAGGTCTCTAGAAACTCTACCTTCATATATCAGAAAGTCAAGATATGATGTCAAACCCCCATATATTTCTCCTATAAACTTCTTTTTAGGGTACTCCTACTTTGCAGCATTGTTATAGTTTTTAGGGTACTAAATCCCTTTTAGGGTTGCCCACCAGTCAATAGTATAATTCTCTTCTCCTGCTAAACCCCTTTTGAGGTTAGTCTGCTAAACTTCTCTATGGATTTAGCCTGCCAGTTAATGAATGGAGTACTCCCACCTCATGACATCTTACCTTTAATGGCTTCTTCCTGGTTAATTGTGAGTTCTACTAGAGAATTTGTCTTTCCTCTTATTAATTGTTAAAAACCCCTTTTCTTGGGGTTTTTCTTGCTAACTCCTGTGTGCTTTTCACATAATAAAATAGCAAAACCTCAGTAATCTATGATAGATGTCTAACTTGATTTCTTCAGGTCAAATGAACTGTAAATGAATCTCTATTATGCTATTTTTATAATATTCTTTTACAATTATGTTCTCTCAAGACTATTTATCATTTCTGGTGCCTAATTTTTTTTTTATCACTTTACTAACTCCTTCACTAGCTCAATCAGCCTGGATCAGGAGCCACAGCTCTATCTCCAAATGATTCCATCCAGATTGATCTCCAGATTCTTTCCCAGGTCTTTCCAAGATTACTAGATTTGGAATCAGAGGACCTCAGCTATTTACTTCTTAGGTGACCTTGGGTAATCTCTCTAGGTCCGAATGCCTTGTCTATAAAATGAGAGGATTGGATAAAATGTTCTCTTATAACCTAACTTTAGCCCTATATTAGGGCTGTCTAAGCTAAAATTGGAACAGCTATTCAGATAGAGAGTGCCAGGCTTGCAGAAAAAGAGAGCATTAGGCTTGCAGTCAGGAAGATCTTAGCTGACAAGTCACTTAACTATTATTTGCCTCGGTTCTTCAGTGATAAAATGGGAACACTCTGGAAGGGATACTCCAGCATCCCCTAGTCCAGACATGATTGAGTGACTGAACAACACCAAAATTAAAGTTGGGGTAAAGATCTATTTTGAATGAGGTATATATAGATGAAGTCCTTGCTAGGGTTAATATAATTGTGAAGGCATTGCAGAATCAATTTAGAAAATAATTAAAGAGTAGAAGATATCAAAGGCATGGGGAGGGAAATCTCAGACTTATTGGTTCTTTAAAAAACAAAACAAAACAAAAAACATGTGACCAAGAAAATAACAAGTACCAATAATAATTATTATTCTTGTCTGTGCAAAATCTTAATGATGGTCACTATATAGGAATTGAGGGCATCATAGAGGAGAACATTTGCAGGGAATAAGTAAGCTTTCATAAGTGATATTCAATAATGGATTATTCTTTATATTTCACAATCAATTGATTGAAAGCTATAGTAAATATAAAATTCCATTTTGTTTCTCGTTTGGTTAATTTGCAAAATTCTAGAGGACGTAGCCTTATAAGCTCTTTCCATCCACATATCTATGTATTAAGGTCATTTAAGATTCCCGGAAAGAGCTAACAGCAGAAAAACCCCTGTTCAATGCCCCTTTGACAATAAACATCAGGCAAGGTCTAAAGCAGGAAAATAGTTGTATACTCACTAAAAGTATTTGTTACTATAATGAAAGAGATCCAGCTCAGAATCTGGACCAAGGAGAGATTCCTTAGAGATGGAGAAATCTTCCAAATTCCTTTGTTTGCATACAATATTGTGCTTGTTGCTACAAGCCCAAGATATTGCAGAGCTTCTTAGAAGAAAGCTACAATAAATCAAAAGAGTTTGGTTTATTTATCCACACAGGAAAGACCAAATATATAAAGAAAGTCTCTTGCCCAGATTTCAATCTGCCTCTGAATGGCTATTTTATATATCTTGTCCAAAAATTTATATATTTTAAACAGACAATGCAGATGGGCAAGGAAAAAAAAGAAAGTTACACAGTAACTTTATTATATATTTAAAAGTAGTAGCTTATTGTACATAACAGACTTGCAGTTTTATATATAATCATCTTGTTTCTATTCTACTATACTTTGAAAATGCTTATTTTATTTAAGTTCAGAATAAAATAAATCAGAAAAAAACAATAACATGCAAAAAAAAGAAAAAGGATAGTATTTTGGATGGCAAATTAATTCTGACCCCAAGTTTCACAGAATGGCAAAGGCCCATTTCTTCAACACACATTTTACCAATGTTTCTTTCAAGACTTAAAATACAATGAATCTAAAGAATTAAAGATATGTATCAGTCAGAGAGCAATGGATGGCAAATGATAAGCAAAGACTGCAATAGAGAACCAACAAGGATCTCCAAAGAAGAACAAGAGTAAAGTACGTCAACAAATATTTTATATACAGGACGAAAAGAGAGCTAGTGATGTGGCAAGAGCAAGGTATTATTGATGAAAAGTCAGAGTGTTCTACTGAGTGGACACCCTGTGGCAAACCATTGGGAAGACATGAACAACAGAGTAACATGGGGTAGATGGGCATGGATGGATTGTGACTGGCATCTTTGCTGAGAACTCCAAAACCGATGATACTAAAGATCTATTTTGAGTACTTAAGCATCAGGAGAAGCTTGATCTAAATGATCTTTGAGGTCAAAATTCTATGATGCTATTAATGTTATTTGTCCATACTTCTACCTCTGGTGAAATGGAGTTCTCAAAGCCTGAAAGTTCAGGTAATTAATCCATTTCATAAAAAACATATTCTTACACTTCCAAGTAAAAGAAATTCCTAAGGTGGTTAAAAATAGTCTAGGAGGATAAAAGCCAACAGCAAGGAAATTAAAGGCAAATTTCAGAGTCTCAGGAACTGTTGGCCCAAATCCTACAAGCCCTCTTGTCTTCTTTTCTCCAGGTTATAAAGATCCAATGAAGATTTTTGGACAGAGGAGTAACAGCTGGATGGCACAGCAAGACTAGTAGTTAAGAATATTTGAGTTCAAATCCAGCCTCAGACTTGCTAACTGTGTGCCTCTGGGCTAGTCACTTAACCCCAATTTGCCTCAGTTTCCTCAAATGTAAAATGGGGATAGAAATTATATCTATCTCCCAGGATTGTTATAAACATCAAATAAGACAATGTTTGCAAAGCATTCAGAATAGTGCCTGGCACATAATGAGTGCTAATAATGCAACTCCTCCTCCTCCTCTTATTCTTACTATTATTATTTGCTTTATGTATATGCAAGATTATTCTGGCAACAATGTGATAAAACCAGATGAAAAGACCTAAGGAAGTCATTGCAGTTATCCAAAAAGATAGTAATGAGATACAGACAAGGGTGAGAGAACACAAAAGGAAAAAGAAGGTAAAGGATTTTTGGAAATTAGATCAGCATATTCCTAATCAGAGACTATTGCATTATGGTATAGTCATGAAGTTCTTTGCATATAAATCAGATCTTTCTTGGAAAATTTTCTATTAACTCTCAGTACTATCCTTATAGAACTATATCTCCAAAGTCTCAGGTCCTTAGAGCTGCCTGTGGGCCCCTTGCTTGCCTCCTAGTTATTTATCTGCTGAAGCAGATATCGAAGACGGAGGGAAGCAGTTAAACTCAGACAAGTCAGCATAAGAGCATGAGAAAAACAAGCATGCAGAAACTGTGCATACTGCTGGGTGACCTTGGGTCTCAACAACCATATGTCCTATTGCAAAATTTATGAGACTTCACAAGTCTGAGGTTAAATTTTTTCCTGCTTCTGCTGTCACTCTGACTATCTAGCTTTGTTTACCCTTTATCCTCCTTTCCCATAATCTCTTTTCCATTTTTCTTTCTTTTTTTATCCTCTTTCCTTCACACTCCCACCTTAATTTCTAGCTAGCACTCTTTATTTTCCATTTTTCTTTCCATTCAGCTTCTACTACTCCATCCTATTCTTTAAATTCACAGAAATATAAAATTCTAGTGTCCCAGAAGCCAACTTGCTCAACTCATACTGGAGAAAGAATCTCTATTACAAAATGATATGTACATACAATACAATACAATATAAATGGCTATTTACTCTCTCCTTCAAGTTCTGGGGCTGGGGTGAGTTGAGATGGAATTTGTTACCCACTGAGGAAGCACATTAGACTTTTAGATAAATGTAATTGTTAGGAAATTTCCCCTTATATCAAGCCTAAATTTTGAAACATTTATTCATTGCTCTTAGTTCTGCCTTTCTGGGGTCTAAACAAAACAAATCTAATGTTCTTTCACATGTAAGCCTTTGGAATACCTGAAAACAGTTCTGATGTGTCCCTTGAGTTGTTTCTTTCCCAAGATACATTTTCTTTTCTCTTATTTTAAATGTCTAGTTTTTTATTTTGAATTTTATAAACTACTGTAAAACATAAGCTGCCTTGGTTGTGCTGGTAAGTTGGGAAATCAGAGCAGCTTCTTGGCACCAAACAAAAATTCAGTTGTTGGCTTGGACATTCAGTCCTACGCCCCCACAAACAGAACTGAAATTTCCTTTATTTCACCAGTTCAAGGATATGCAATTTATAGAGCCCCATGAAAACCTTGTGTTGAAAAATGAATCTGGAAACCCAACAAAAATGGCCATTCCAATCTGATTATTGGAACTATAGCTCTGTTTCCATTGCCTGGAAATTGTAATGAATACTTATTGAAAAGACACTGTGTTTATGTGCATAAATCAGTTAGAACCTTTGGATAGAATGCAATGGTCAAGTCACTCAAGTGTATCATCCAAATTAAAAAAAAATAAGAGTACTTTAGGGGAAGACTTCATTGTTTGACAGATTTGATTAATCTCTTCTTCAAAACTGCCAAATGGGGTTATACTCTTAAATACAAACAAATTTATGCTTCTAGACACAGCTGACTTTTCACATATGTCCTGTTTTCCTTTATTTCATTAGTTTGAATTCTCTTTCTTAGATTGCTTCAAATGTTTCTATTTCTATTAAACTGTGCTATTTCATATATAAGACGTTCAAACATTGTTGCACCTTGTATCAGTCCTTCTTAGAGATATTTTGCAGGCAGAAATCATCCTTGGCTCTTATTTTCCTTATATTTAGAATTGTGACAGATTAAAAATGGGGGGAAAGAATGAAACTATCCATATTGGACTGTCATTTTCCTGTCCTATGTCAGCTAAGAAGTAGTGCTTAGAGGAGAACTAGGGAAACAACATATGTTTATTTGCTGAAATACTTTACACAGGAGCCATCTGCTTTCTTTAGAGCTCAGTAAATCTAGGGATTGAAAAACCATAGCCTCTTGGAACCAAAATTGAGCTAAGATAATATCTAGTCCAACTCTTTAGTTTTATAGAGTTAGAAACTAATAGGAAGGTAACTTGTCCAAAGTCCCAAAGGCAGTGAGTGGCAGAGAAGAGACTTAGAATCAGGATCTCTTAACTACCAGTACACCTTTTCATTACATCACACTAAATGTGAAACAGGTTTTTAACAAAGATAAGTCTAATAATCCAGAATAGTACAGAAAAAACTCATTTGAATTTTCAATGGGAAATAGGAATCCATCTCCTCTCTATGTAAAACACTTAAAAGCACAAAATCAAAAAACCCTAACTCATTTCTTCAACCCATAGATTAAGAGCAAGGAAGGACCTCAGAAGCCATTTAGTTCAAACTTCATTTTACACATGTAGAAACTGAGACCCAAGTCACACAGGTGGTAAGTAGTGAGGAACAGAATCAAAACATGGGTAGGAATTTGATGAACTTCTTGACTTAAAATTAAGGATCCTTTCCATTTTGCCTTTTTGAAATTTCCTTCATTTTGTAGAAGGGTGTGCAAGTGTGTGTGTGTGTGTGTGTGTGTGTGTGTGTGTGTGTGTGTGTGTGTGAAGGGGTATGGAATGTCAAATTTTAAAAAGCTGATATAACAAAAAAAGAATTGAACTGAGTAAATCATCTAACAAATCATAGAATATAAGGTCCATGAGACCAGAAATTGTTATGTTTTTTGTCTTTCTATCCCCAACAAATAACACAGGACCTGGCACATTTGTTGTTAAGTTGTTTTTCAGTCATGTATGACTCTGTGATTCCATTTAGGGTTTTCTTGGCAGAGATACTGGAGTTCCATCTCCAGCTCATTTTGCAGATAAGGAAACTGAGGCAAATAGGGTGAAGTGAAGTGCTCAGCTAATAAGTATCTGAGATCAGATTTGAGCTCATGAAGCTGAGTCTTCCTAACTCCAGACTCAGGACTTCATCCACTGTACCACCCAGCTGCCTAGCACATAGTGGGCACTTAATAAATATTTATTTATAGAATCTCAGATTTGAAAGGAAGCTTTGAGGAGCTTAACAGAACTGGAATTTCCTTTAAAATGATCCATCAAAATAGTTAATTAATCTCTACTTGAATACCTCTAGTGTTAGGGAATTTCCACCACATCCTAAAATCCCCCCTCCACTTTTTTTGGAGAGCTTCAATAGTTTTCCTTATTTGTCCCACACACACTTTTAAATTTACAACTGTTACTTCTAGCTTTGTCTTATAACCCATGTAGAATAAAGGATCTTCTAAGTGACCATTCTTTACAGTGCCTCAGGACAGCTATCTTATCTCTGAAGTCTTTTCTTCTCCAGGGTAATATCTCCTGTTCCCTTATATGGCAAATTTCCAATCCTCTCTTCATTCTGGTCACCTTCCTCTGGAAGTCTTCTGTGTTGTCAATGTCCTTTCTAAAATGCGGGGCCAAGAACTGACCAGAACCCCTAATTAAATTTGGCCTACCAAGGAAATGAGTTTAAGGATGAAGGATAAAAAATGTAAAATAAACGATAATTACTGTTTGGCCTATGATAATACTCTGTTTCCAAATATTCTGGCCACATATACAGCGAATGTAATCCAGTTATCTAATTTATAAGTTTAATTAGCTTAGTCAAGGCAAACTGTTGACTCTGAGAGGCAGCAACAGAATGAGTCATTCCATATGCTAGATGTCACTGTACTATGTAGTTCATAATAAGACTTTTAAATCTTCTTTAAAAAATATTCCTCAAACTTCTCTCCTAGCTCTTCTCTCCTAACTTTCTTTCTGTCCCTAGAAAGACAAAGAAAGAGTGGATGATAATTGATAAATAACAATAATAGGAGAAACTGATGAGAGAAGTTAAGAGTTAGGGCTAAGAAAGTTATAGTATGAGTAAGGAAGGTATATTGCAACAGATATTGAGAAGATGAATTCCAAGTACTATGGCTAGTAGGTTTTGGAGATGTCTTTCTGACTCAAAGCCATTCTTCCATTTCACGCTGCTCCTGTTGCCACTACCCCCTTATTCATGTTGGTGGTAGGAACTTAACCCTATTTTGGCAACAGCTGGGAATGATGCTGATACTACCTTTAAAATGTAAACAAGACCATTTTAACATAGATTCTTCCAATTGTAGTCTAAACTTGAAAATGACTGGGTGAGAGAACTCACCTCAAGCAGCAGTTCTTCCAAGAGGCCTTTCTCCATCCCTATCACCTTTTTGTTCCAGTCTATCTGTCAAATTATGAATATGTCATCTTCACTGTAAGAATTTATATTCCTTGAGGGCAGGGAGGTAAAAAACAAAAATTCTCCTTTGTATCCTCATCACTTAGTACAATTCGCACAGTAAGTGCCAATAAGTACTTATTTGTTTGGTCAGTCAATTGGAGAAGAAGCATATGTGTTTATTTTCTAAGTACATGGGGAAGGAAAGCTGAGCTTTGCTATTTTTTTAATTATGCAGATTGCTCTTCTGCTATCAGTGCTCTATAATTATTAATTGTATTAATTAATAAAGGCTAGGAATAAAGATGGATCTTGTGATTTCATTGAGGTGGAGAATTTCTAGGTGAGGAAACTCCCAATATAGGCCAGCAATTTCTTTTTAATTTTGTCTTAACCAGTTGCCTAGAGCAAGTGATTTATCTACAGTTACTTTGTTAATGTGTGTCAAAGCCAAGCTCAGTAAAGGAGTATTTATTGAAAGCTTACAATGTGCCAAGAATTGAATGAACTAAGTGCTAGACATACCCCCAAAAGGGCAAAAACTGGTTTTAAGTTTAAGAAGCTCATTCTAAGGTAGGTAAGATTTGAACCCAAATATTCCTGGTTCTAAGACCATTTCTTTCTCTTTCCATTATACCACACAACCTTTAATAATAATAATTATCACTAATTATTAATAAGACTTTGAGGTCTTCTTACAGGTATTTTGAAACATATTGAATAAATGAGGAAATCAAAGCTCAGATACTTGGCCATATCATTGGTCTTACTTTCCTAAATTGATCTGAATTAGAATTACAACAACCAAGGAACATCCTCATCAGACTTAGGGTGACAAGAAGACAAAGAACAGAGGCAGCTCCCAGAGCTGAAATTCCTAAGCCCTTAGTGGGAGAGATACTCCTTAAATTGTTCAAGGAGGTTATGATAGAGAGCCTAGAATAGCCATGGCGCTTACCTTACTATTTATGACAAAGTCAAACTGGAGGGCTGCCAACATTGCAAGCAATGTACTTTGTTTCAAAGTCTGTATTTACTAAAGGTGCTAAGCAGAGGCACTAAAAATTGTGAGTGGGTCCCAAGACTTCTATCCATTAGAATAAAATTATTTTATTTTGGACTTTTAACTCTCTAGGATGTCAAATGATGGTGATGATGATAATTAATAATAATAATAATAATAATAATTTATGCTGCAGGACAAGTTTTCATTTGAGTAATTAAATCCATTTAACAAACATTTCCAAAGCACCAGCAGCAGGTTGTTATGTTAGATACTAGGAGAAACAATATTTGGACAAGTATCCTTGCTGTTATCAAAGAGCTAACAATCTAGCAGAATACATTGTACATATAGAAAGAACTCAACCTAATTAGGTGGTACGATGAATACAGCACCAGATCTAGTCAGATAGACCTGAGTTTAAATATGATCCCAGATACTTACTAGTTGTGTGACTCTGGGAAAGTCATTTAACCCTATTTGCCTCAGTTTATTCATCTATAAAATAATCTACAGAAGAAAATGGCAAATCACTCCAATATCTTTGCCAAAAAATCCTCAAATGGTGTCACAAAGAGTTGTATGTGACTGAAAAGACTGGGCAACAATATAAATGTGTCAATTGTTTTAACTATATAGAACTTAAATTCAAAAACATTTCAATTGGTTTGAACAGTAGAATGAATCAACAATCTACTCTGTGCAAAGCATTATGCTAAGTCTGGTTTTCCAGATGTATGAATAAATAGTCTCTGTCCTCAAGAAGTAGGTATTCTTTTGGACTGAAGCTAGTTACCAAGTTGAAATTTACTGTGGAGAAATATAAAGTCTTGCCCTTGGGTTCAAACTACCAACTGCATAGAATACAGGATAGAAGAGAATTGTACAATAGAAAATTATACTTATGAAAAATATCCAGGAGTTATAATGAATTATAAACTAAATATGAGTTAACAGCATGATTAACTATTGATCAGAGTATAGTCACAGAAGTTGAATATTCACAGTGAGGAAGGCCATGTCTAGGTAGGAGCACAGGTTCCATGGACAGATCACTTTTGCAAAATTGTGTCCATTCTTGACTGACACATTTCAGAAGAGATACTGATAAATAAAAACATGTTGACAGGAAAGTAACCAAGTTGGTGATGGTGAAGGTACTCAAAACCATTTCCTATCAACATTATTTGGTAAAATTAGGAATGCTTTGATTGAAGAAGAAAAGAACTAGTTATAGAAATGGTATGGGAGGGGAAAGGGAATAAGATAGTAGTCATTTTGTCATAATAGATAATTAAATAAAGAATTTAATAAACACTTTGAAAATTCCAGGTGTGTGGACACTCAAATGGAAATCTGTGAGTAGAAGTTGAGGAACAATCCTGAAAGGATGTTTATTTGTGAATTCTGGCTTCTTTGTATAATTCTGAAAGTTGGCAAAATATTGGTTATGGAATCAGAGCTAAATAAGCAAAAGGAACTAGTGCATGTGTTGCTGGTTAAGTTTTTTTAAAATGCCATAGATATTAAATGCTTTTGTGGTCAATCCAACTATTACTGGGTTCTTGATGTTTTCCTTAAGTATTATCATTAGATTTTGAAAGCTACTATAGGCATATCTCAGAGATATTGCAGGTTTGATTCCAGACTACTACAATAAAGCAAATGACAAAGCAAGTCACAAAAAGGTTTTTTGTTTCCCAATGCATGTAAAAGTTATGTTTATTCCATATTGTAATCTATTAAGTATACAATAGTATTATGTCTAAAAAAGCAATGTACAGATCTTAATTTAAAAAATACTTTATTGCTTAAAAAAATTCTAACCATCACCTGAAAAAAAAAACAGTTCCAGGTATGATAAGCACTTCAAAAAGCTCATATTCCAAAGAGAGAAGACAGCACATTAAAGGGTACTAGAAAGTGGAATGAAGAAGGAACATATTCAGGATGGTTTGGAGATGACTAGGAAATGAAATAAAAGCTTAGACCTAGCAAAATGAGTTGAAGTTCACCTATAAGAGGCCAGAATGGTTCCAGAAGTAAAATTTCAGTTTTTGGTGGTGATAAAGGTTAAGTGGAAGCAGTATCAGAGAGTTTACTTGTTTTGATTAATTCCAGAGGACAGAATTAGGGCTAATATGTGAAAATTGTCAGATCATATTTCTGCCCAGAATAAGGACTATCTCAAAACTTAGAGCTGTTCAAAAGCAGAACAGGTTTTTTATTGAGAGGTGAGGGGAGAGATTACAGAAAATGATCAGAATGTCAAGCTAAGACTGGACAAATACTGCCTGGAATTTTATTTTAAAGTTTTCATGATTTGGATGGGACTTGTACTAGATAATATTTCTACCTCCAGATCTATGATTTTACATTAAGCTCTTCATATCACTTCAAACCCAAGAAGGAGGACTATTGATACTAGCAATGAGCTAACATTATCAGCTATAGAAGCAGCTACACTCATTTACATGTATATATATGTGTGTATATATATATATATATGGTTGACCTTGAAAACATGTATTCTTGCAACTGTATAGATGAGTATACAAAACATTTTTGACCAAAATGTTTGAATCTGTAATTCTTAACTAAATACAGTCTGAAATCTCTAAGTATTACTGGATTCTACTCTAGACTTATTGCTAAGATGTGAGATGTTCATTTGCAGGGTGAGACAAAAGTTATATTGCACAATGAATTTAAAGACTTTCATTCCTATTGCAGTTATTGATTGTGTGGTAATTTATTTAGGAAATGTCCATATAATTTCATATTTTCAATATTAATTTGCATGTAATAGCTCCCAACTCTAATATTATAGACCTATATAGAATTTGAGGGTCTTTCACAAACTCTCTTTAGTTCATGACCTCAACCTAGGAAAATGAGAATAGGGTTTGTTCTCTTCTCCCTAAAAAAGCCCTCCACTTTCTTGAAAGCACAAAGGGTAACAATACATTAAAAGTAGCATGAGTTTATTTAACCTTACTCTTTGTAACAAATATAACTTCTACACAAACAAATCTGAGGTAAATACGATACTGAATAATTAGTAAAAGTGATTATATATGTCATTCAATGAGTCCAATAAATTTGAGCTGAATAAGAAATTTAAAATTGAAAGTAAAGTGTAATATTTGAACACATCAGAATTAATTTCTTTCCTTTTGTCCATGTGAAGTGAACACTTGAAAGTTTTACTTCCCCAAACAAATAGAAACAGAAAAATCAAATTGAAGAACACTAGTTCCTTGGAATATAAAACACTTTTTAAGTTTGGCCACATGTGTGATTCTGATTCTCTAAGGAGTTCACATGTTTTTTCACACATTTTATATTTGTAATGTAAACTGACTTTTGAAAGACTTTGAATGGAGGAAGAGAAAAATGAGACATATTTGAGATGAACAGAAAAATACTTGGTTAGCAAAACTATCCCATTGCTCTGGGAACAATGCACATTACAGAGGATTGACATTTTTTCTCTAGGAAACAAGTTTGACAGAGACAAGCATGGAAATGAAATATCGTCTGCTGTGCTTTCTCGAGGTGTGATTCATAAAGACAAATCTCTCTGCTTATTCTAAATATTTCGATTGTCACCAACACCCACTTGTCAGGAGTTTCCATAGCATTTCATATTCCTAAGTATTAAATATGTGAATAATGACTTTCTTCTAAGTGGAGCCCCACAATACTCCCAACCAAGAGCAATAAAATAAATAGAAAGCATGACAGTCTCAGTGATACAAGCAAATGTGTCAAGTCCTAAGAGGAACTCAGTGTAGGGAGACTGACTAATGTTGTGTCTCTATAACAGCCTTCCCACAAGCTGTTAAAACTGATGGAGGGGGTGGTCTTTATGCTTTCATGAACATAAAGTCAACATAGATTTAAATCTAAAAAGACCCTTTGACTTTATCTAATCTGATCCCTTTATTATACAAATAAGGAAACAGACCCAGAGAAATGAGATTTGCCCAGTCATATACTAAGTAATAAACTACAACTTTAACTAAAGTCTTGTGACTCTAACCTCCAAGTTTTGCCATTTATTATACCATGCTATATTCAGGACAAACTCCCTTTTCTAGAGTACAGCAAAGATCCCACCTCTTGCCTAAGTTCTTGCATGATGCCCTTTCCCTCTCCCATTGTTATATTGTTATTCTCTCTGTCTCTGTTTCTCTATCTTTGTTACTCTCTGTCTCTCTGTTTTTTTCCTCTCTCTCTGTCTCTATCTCTCTGCGTATATCTCTCTCTGTCTCTGTCTCTCTGTCTTTGTCCCTCCCTCTTCCTACTTCTCCTCCTCCTCCTCCTCCTCCTCCTCCTCCACTTCTACTGTAAACTGTCTGTATGACTCTAAGCAAGTAATTTAACTTCTCAGTTCTTTAGGCAACTCTCTAAGACTCCAAGTTACCTTAACGCCATATGTAGAAGGCGGTTCCTTATCCAACATTTCTTTATCAATGAAATCATGGGTCTGATCATTGACTTCACTTTTCTTTGTATCCACAGCACTTAGCACAGTGACTGACTGTGATAGTGAGTGATTAATAAATGTTTATTGATTCACTGAGTGGGTGATTAATAATAGTGAGTGATTAATAAATGTTTATTGACTCACTGATTTTATATACAGAAATATTATTTAGAAAGACAGTTTATTTACTTTCCATATTATCTGGTCCCCAGGAACTCTTGAAGGACAAAAATTTATTTGTGCACAATCTATTTTGCTAGTGCCAGTGAAATGATCTTTGCTTAAAATAAACTCTTCTCCATAGCCCTTCATTGTATACAAAGATTCCATCACGTGCAATGTTGACCAGCAAGTATCATCTGTATGTTGTGTGTGCATTTTTTAGGGTAAATATCACAAAGTTCAAGGCTTGGGAAGTTTAAATGGAAACAAGAACACAAATATAAAGAGACAGCAAGGGGAGATAAAGTGAAAAGAAAAGAAACAGAAGGAAGGAAGTGGTGCTGGAGGAAGCAATTATCCTTTTGGTTCTATTTTTATCATTTATCCAAATCAGGAGTCTTTCTTAGTACTAATGGAATAGGAATAAAAAAGTAGACACAGTAAATATGTGTTAAATCATGTTAAAATACAACTTATAGAAAAAAATTATTCCAAAGCCTATATTAGTAAACGTGTCAAAGATATATTAACTAGCAATGTGAGCTTTGAGACTAGAAAAAATTATTCCAAAGCCTATATTAGTAAATGTGTCAAAGATATATTAACTAGCAATGTGAGCTTTGAGGCTAGAGGCAAGAACTTCAGAGGTTTGAGAGCTGGAAATCTGTGGAGGTTCTTGGTTTTTACCTAGCCTCTGAGATTTACCCAAGTTCAAGTTGGGAGGCATTCTCATATGTATTAACTCATAACTCCTACCTTAGCAGCCTAAGGAATAATATTAATAGAAATAGTCATGGCCACAACAGTCTAAGAGATTTTTTCAAAAAGGGGAGGACTCCGTGTACAAACATGAATTAGAAACAGCATAAGTGATTTATTTCTACTTTTAAAAAAAGGACAATCATAGCACACATTGCATCCTGATTAGAATGGAGTTCAGTAAGTTAACTTATTATTCCATTGGTGTTGTCTAATCAGACAAGCTTGATCTTTCTAGTGAAGTTCTATCTCTTTGAGGTTGACACTTTTCTGGCCAAAAGCTCTATCCTGCTAGTACTGATGTCCCTGAAGTCTTGCCCTCTGGTAGAACACCTTGTTCTGGTATTCTCCAGCATTCTAGTACCTACTAATGTCTATAAGGTTAATTTCTAAAGGAGAAGAAACATAAAAAGGGGAAACAAAGCAACTAGGACCTCCTGGCTAGACTCAACTCTTGTTATCTGGTCATGTACCACCATTATAAGTTGGGGAAGAGATGGGCCATTCTTGTCTTGATTGTAATCTCCTTGATTCAGATGCTGAATACTTTTTGTATATTAATTAATAAAAAAAATCAATTAACAAATTAATTAGTAGAGTTGGTGATTTTAAAAAATTAATTTAACCCTAGTGCTTAGTATAGTGCCTGGCACATAGTAGACACAATAAACATCCAAATATTTGTTGGGTTGGATTGGACAATGGAATTTGGTGCTAAGAAGGTTCTTTACAGATCTTCAGTGGCTATGGCTAATGAAGAAGTGGGAAAGTTCATGGACAGAGTCTCCATAAGGATTATTTCCATGAGTAAAGTTGAGAAGTCTGAAGGTGGGTGTAAGTAAGAAGTACTCCTGGGCATTGTTGTTCTAAGTCAGCACAACCAGGTCTAAAAGGAGGCAGTACTAGTTGTAGTTGTTGTGGCTATGGTGGGTGGTAGTGACTTGACCTGCCATACTCAAGCTGCCTCTCATCTCTTCTTGGGGCATCTGACTACTTTCATCTGATTGGCTTGGCTGCTGCTGGCTGGACTGATGTCATTAGTGACAGCACTGAACCTCCCTAGGACTACTCCCAGCTGTTAGATATTAGTACAAATATCTTAATCTTCACTCTATAGATAAAGAACTGAGGCACAGAGCTCTTCAAGATTTTTCCCAAGTTGACATAATTATTGATGAACAGAGAATGATATTATCTGGTTGCAAGGCCAGAATTCTTTCAATTACACTGTTTCTTAAAATAGAATCTCAATATTGGTATCTTTAGTTATCTCATTAACCAAAAATATTTGCTTTGCATAGAAATATTAGGGGTTTGGATGAATAATGTATTTCATATTTTGCTATCAGTATTCATCTTATTAGTGTTTCATAATATAACATTCTGGAAGTTAGACAGAAAAATTGAGCTCTCCTGGGTAGAAAAATACAGGATAATAATAGTACGTAGATTGGTATAACACATCATATCTTGAGACATCAAAATGCTTTCACATGCATTACTTATTTTTTTACCTTTATCTGTGAAATAACCTTAGTGTGCACTCTATTTTTAGAGAAAGCCCAGGACAACGACAGGTTACATAGGACACACCTTTCAAAACATCAGTCAATGAATCAATTACTCATAAAATATTTATTAAACACTTCCTATGCCAGGCACAGTGCCTAAGTCTAGATGATACCAGTATAAAGAATGAAACACTGTCTACATGCAATGAGGTTACATTCTTTTGGAGTCATAAAACATAGTTCTTCTTTCTTTACCTGTCTACACTGTAAGTCATATTGATTCTCTCCATCTGAACAGGAATGAAAGAAGGAAAGAAGGAAGGAAGGAAGGAAAGAAAGAAAGAAAAAGGAAGGAAGAAAAGAAAGAAAGAAGGAAGGAAGGAAGAAACTAAAGAACAAAGAAAAGAAGGATGGAAATGAGGAAGGAAAAAAGGAAGAAGGAAAGAAGCTAGAAGGGAAGAAAATAAGGAAAGAAGAGAGAAGAAAGGAAGATGGATAGAAATGAAGAGGGAAGGAGAATAGAAATGAGGAAGGAAAGAGGAAGGAAGAAAGGACGGAAATAAGGAAATGAGTGAGAGCTATTATATAAAATTAGAAAAGATATGGTTTCTGTCTTTATGGTATTCTATATAGCAATGTGGCCTTGGTCTAATTAACTATGTGAACCTTGAACAGATTGTCCACCTTTAGTTTCTTAATGGATAGAATAAAAGAGCTAGGCCATAAGGTCACTAAGATTCCTTCTACCTTTAACATTCTATGATTTTGATCTTTTGGATAACAAAGCCATGTCTGTACTGCTAGGATGAGATAGCAGTACAGACATGGCTTTGTCATCCATGTACCTCCCTCAGTACCTCCCTCAGTGCCTGGGGCCTGCTCAAAACGAAACAATTTATCACTTCTGTGGGATGCTCACTGGGGAAATATCTCTCTGAATAAGATGGTACCCCTCCTCTCCTTTTCTCATTGATGAATTCCTCTGGAACCTCCATTTTTTGGAAGGGCTCAGACTGGCCAGCTTTCATTACCTTCCCAATCCTGTCCTGACCTTGTAGACTTCAGAACCTCTCCTAAGTACCTTTATTCCCTTCCCTTACTTTTCAGCTCATTCTATGTATTTTCTTCATTCATTAGAATATAAGCTTATATATGTATCTTTAACACTTAGCGCAGTGCCTGATGCATTTTTTCTTGACAAAGAAATTGGAGTGGTTTGCCATTTTCTTCTCGTTACTTTACAAGTGGAGTAACTGAGGCAAACGTGGTTTGTTGATTTTCCAAGGCTCTCACAGCCAGTAAGTGTCTGAGGCTAAATTTGAACTCGGTAAAATGATGAATCTTCCTGACGTCAGCTGGCACTCTTAAGCACTATACTGCCACCTAGTTGTTATATAGGACCTCCTTTAGGGCTACTTTAATCAGTCCAACTAGCATTTGTCTTTGTGTACACAGCACATAGTAGGTGCTATATAAATATTACTTGAATTTAATTTAATTTAAAGCTCAGAATAAGAGTATTTTGTAAGACCCATGGCTATGTTTTTTTTTCTTTTTAAGATTCAGTGAACAAGATGTGGATGGAATTCAGATACCATTAACAAGTAAAGGAGGGTGAAAAAAAACACCAATTATCCATTTTTTAAAGTTCATTAAATTTTTAGAGAATGAGAATGTGAGGTGGATCTTCTATATTTTCCTTTCACCAATTGCAATATACAAATTACATGAATTTTTAGAACAATGGAAGAAAAAATTTAGATTGAATTAATAAATTTGAATTGAAAATATATCAATCAATAGAACATCTGATATGAAATGTCACATACAGGGTACCCAGATATTTATTATTTGGGTATAAGGCAGCCTTGTCAAGTTAATAAGCATCGTTAAGTGCTTACTGTATGTCAGATACTGGGCTAAGCCCAGAAAGGCAAAAAAACAATGGAGCTCTTCATAGAGTACAGACTACTGGACAAGAGAAAGCACATATATGTATATACATATATATGTACAAATAAGAACAGACTGTATAAATTAGAGATAATATCAGAAGAAGGTATTAAGATTCTAGATGGATGAAAAAGGCTTTGTGAAGAGGGTGAGACATAAACTGAGACTTGAAGGAAGCCAGGAGGCAGAGATCAAGAGAGCATTCCCAGCCTGTGGATCAGCCAGTGAAAATGCCCTAAGATGAGAGATGGAATGTCATGTAAGACAACAGCCAGAAGACCAGCACCCCTAGATTTCAGAGTATATGGAGGTTAAGGATATATGGGGAAAAGGAAGAACATAAGGTGCAAGAACACAGGAAAGGTAGAAGGATTTCATGAATAATATGGAATCTAGCCAGATAACCTCTTTTTCCTTTCCCGGGCAAGGTTGAGTGAACATTCTAAACAAAGGGTTGATTTGGCAGAGTCTAAATATAGTATTAGCATGTACCTATGCACTTCCCATCTGTGCTGACAGTCATATTAAACTCTTATATTCCCTAGTGCCACATACCTCCCTAGGAAATCTGTGCTCATCAGAGGCTTGTCAGAGACATCATTCCTTCGATAAGACATACAACTGAAATGTCTTCCTATCAACTTATTATTCTGAGACATCACCATTGCACACGGCGTGACAGTAGAGAACACAGGTCTTCCAAAGCTTTATCAGAAAAACATTGGGAAATGAAAATTTCTTTTAAAATTATTAAGACTGTGATGAAAAGAATTGGCTTTTGGATTCTATTTCCTGATGGAAAATAATTAAAATATTCTTTCCTTCATTGCTGAGGTGTGAATTATGACTTGCAAATGGGGAAGGAATAACAGTACAATTAGTGAAAAGACTGAGTATCAGAAGAGACTACCAGCTACCATATGGGCAAGCTGACTTTCTTGTCAAATACTTAATAAGGTGAATGTTATAAAGTCAAACATCTGGAGCTTAGCACAGTGTCTTGCATATAGTGGGTATTAACAAAAGTTTATTGAATTTGATTGATTGATTGATTGATGTTCGGGCCCCTTCTTAAGAATAGGAAGCCAGTTCCCTGTGATAATTTTAACTTGGGGGTTCTCAACAGCCATAGAGCAATGTAGCAATGCTGCATGGGTAGAGATAAGGAAAAAAAGTACTGAAAATACTCTGTTACTTCATAATTAGGATAGAGAAAACGTGGAAGAATAAAAAGAGCTTTGGACTGGATGTAGGATGTGTCATTATTTACCACCTATGTTATCTTGGGTAAATCACTTATAACCTCTACAGGTTGGACTACTGATTCATTTCCATGGGACTTTGTCTACTTTGCTGTGGACACCTGTTCACCCTGGGTGCTCATTTCACCCTCACACTGGAAGTATTCTTTTCCTCTGAGGTCTTGTCATTTAATTGGCTGGTTTTTCCCAGAGCCTTTATTTTAAAGAAGATTCCCAGACCAGTCATGTCTTCATTTTCCCCCCATATTCCTGATTATACATATTTTCTCAACTATGTCCCCACTCAGGGTATCTTCATCTCTTTCCCCTTTCCCTCATTATTTTTCAGCTTCAGTTTCATTTTATTTATTGTCTTTCCAATTAGATTATAAGTTTGTTGAGGAAGGGACTATCTTTTTGCTTATATTTATATTCCCAGATTTTGCACCTGCTTGGTACATACAGGCATTTATTGACCTGATTTGACTTGAATCTCAGACTTTGAATTATTGACCTGATTTGACTTGAATCTCAGACTTTGAATTCATAAAAAAGGGTCTGTCAGTCAGTCAACAAGCAGTTACTAAGCACTTGCTATGAGCCAAGCACTGTACTAAATGCTAGTAATACAAATAACAAGCAAAAAGAAAAAAAATCTCTGCTTCTCAAAGAACTTACATTTAAATGGGAGAAGATGACATATAGGTGGGAGTGGGGGAAGGTAGCCAGTGTAGGATCATAATGGAAACATCGAGACTACAGCTTGTTGAGAAAGGAAAAGATGGTAGGCTTGGGCACTCTCCATAAACTGAGGTTCAGAGAGCAGCCATTCAATCAGAGAGAGGGACCAGAGGGTACTTATGGAGGAGACTTCCAAGGTGGGAATTCCAAGACTGAAGAAAACTTCCAAACTAAAATGATTTTTAGGATAATAATACTCTGCCCATCTCATAGAGGTACTGCAAAGATCACATTAAATAACAGTATCTGACATTTACAATGTGCTTTAAAGTCTGTAGAATATTTTACATACATGATTTCATTTGGACCCCATAATATCCCTAGCTGTGAATTGGCCACTGTAGTTGTAACTATTCCTATTTTTATTTTAGGAAACTCAGAATTAAGAGGATTAGATGTTTTGCCCAAGGATACATAGTAAGTAAGAGAGCTGGGATCTGAAGTGCCTGACTCCTAAGCTAAAACTCTTTTCATTGTATTTCTACTCTTCCTTTTGCAGGGAGGGAGAGACCCAGATCACACAGCTAAGAGTCAGAGGTCACAGATCCTCCTGACTCCAGGGCTGATGCTCTATCCTATCCACTTGACCACCTAACTTCCTCTTCCAATTCCCCTTAAAGTTAAGTGTATTTGATGAACTAAAGAACACTACACAACCAGAGAGTAGCTTTGGCAAAAACAGACATCCCCTAAATCTCCTTTGCTTTCCTTAGAAGATAAATTACAGTTTCCTCATTCTCATTAATATCTTGTTCTAACCAAACTGAGTTAACTTTATGGAAGATATTAATTACTGGTGGAATCATTTCTGAATTTTGACAAAGAGTTCTTCTTTGGTGAGCAAAACTACACTAAATTTTGAGTGGTACACTCTGACATACTGAAACTTAATTTCTTGTGTGGGTGAGTAAAGTAAACTACTGTACTACCTGACTGTTAAAATTTAAATCATCATTTCTTAAGAGAAGCCCGGGGTAAAAGTTCAATATGTATGATATTGTGGATAGAGGGAGAGGTTTGGAGTGAGAAAGACTAAAAGTCAATCCTGCCTCTGACATATAAGTCACGTAGCCCAAGCCTAAAATTTTAAGTACCTTTCAGTGCTTAACCAACTTTCTAAGATTATGAGTTACAGAAAAGTTGCTGATTTTTTTATTGCTGAAAGAATTTTTTCCAACTCAATAACTCTCCATCCACACTACTGAAATTACAAGTCTCTGTGTGTGTGTAAGTTCAGCAGAAGAAAAGGTTTCTGAAATAGCAGCTGTAATGTTCCCTGCAGACCTAAACTTCATCTATCTGAAATTGCTTCAGTGAATCCAGTCTGGAGGCAGAAACAAAGTCTTAACCTTAAAACATGATATAAATGTGAATTATTATTCTAATGGTAGTATGGTACAGTGCAGCAGTTAGAGTGCTGGGCTTGGAATCAAGGAAGACCTAAGTCCAAATGCAGCCTCAGTTACTTCCTAGCTATGTGATGGTGGGCAAGTGTAGGATTAACCTAGGTTCAAAGGATTTCACATTCAACAGGTACAGATTTAAAAAAGATGAAATACAGAAGTTTATTACTGCTCAGAATTGTGAATTTAAACATGATATAAGGAAAGAAAAACACAAAGTCACATTCATTTTTCTTACCTAATCTTTTAAAATAGGATTTTGCTTATCATCATTAGGTGTATTTTTTTTTTTTTTTTTTTGCAAAGCAGTTAGGGTTAAGTGACTTGCTCAGAGACACACAGCTAGGAAATATTAAAAGTGTCTGAGACTGGATTTGAATCTCGGTCCTCCTGATTCCACTCTATCCACTGTGCCCTCTATCTCTCCCCAGTCTACAGGTTTTTAAGTGAGAGAGGGGAAGGAATATAAGTATTTAAATATATGTTAAGCACTTCTTACAAATATTAACAAGTTTCATTTTCATAATAACTCTGGAAAGTAGGTGCTATTATTATTCTTATTTTACAGTTGAGAAAACTGAGGTAAACAGACACTGTATGATTTGCCCAGGGTCATTGAGCTGTTAAGTATCTAAAACTGAATTTGAACTCAGGCCTATCTCTCTATCAACTGTACTATCTACCTTCCTTTAAAAGAAAAAGGAATTTTTCTATAAATCAACTCCAAAAAGTCATAGCAGATAAATTAAAAGAATGCTTCTTGTATCCTAATATATTTGAAATTTGATGCAGATGCTTTTTCTAGATTTTTATAGGCATTTTCTTGAACAAGAAATAGTATCTAGGATCACAATTCAGGCCACTTCTGAGGATTTGGTCCGATTTAACACAAAAGCATTTCTTCAAAGGTTAATTTAGGATAAATGTTTAGAGCTAAGGTCCAGAACTTATAGGCAAGATTAATTGAAAAACTTTTTGATGGGTAATCAAGCTGGGGGTCTAGAAATCTGTATGTCCAATGTCTCACTGGGTTTTTCAGAGAACTTGCAAGAGCTGTATTTATTTGATCAATGTCCACATCCCCAATACCTGCTTTTAGTCAAGTTGTGCCTGCAGAAGGCAGAGTTGAGAACCTCTGAAAGCTCCAGAATGGTAGCTGAATCAGTACAAGATTTGAAGAAAGCAGGGAGAGTCAAGGACTTCTTTTTTCCAAAGTCTCCATCTCCTCCTCCTCCAGTATAACTTTATAAATAAATCTGAAGCCTAATATTCAATAAACCCCACCTACAGGACTTGGTATTTGAAAAAAATTATTAGGAAAATGGTAAAGCAGTCTGGAAGAAATTTAGGTTTAGATCAACTCACTATATGCCAAGTTAAACTCCAGATTTATGATTTAGATATAAAATGTCACTTCAAAAAATTAGAGGATCAAGGAAGAAACTGCCTTTCACATCTATGGATAAGGAAAGAAGTAAGAATCAAATAAGTAATGGAAAAGATTAAAAATGAAGATAAAATGTAAAATTTATCTTCTGAAAATAAAATGAACAATTTTGATTATATAAAATTGTTTTTTAATTTTTATATAAATAAAACTAATGTAATTAAAAGGAAACCTATCAGTAGGATGATTTCAGAAAGGCTTGGAGAGACTTACATGAATGAAGGGAGTAGAACCAAGAGAACCTTGCACACAGCAACAGCAAGATTATGCAATGATCAATTATGAATAGACATGGTTCTTTTCAGCAATGAGATGATTCAGGCCAGTTCCCATGGTCTTGTGATGAAGAGAACCATCTGCACCCAGAGAGAGGACTGTGGGAAATGAGAATGGATCACAACATAGTGTTTTCCCTTTTTTTTGCTGTTGTTTGCTTGCATTTTGTTTTGTTTCTCATTTTTTTCCCTTTTTGATCTGATTTTCTTTGTGCAACATGATAATTGTGGAAATTTGTATAGAAGAATTGCAAATGTTTAATATATATTGGTTCACTTGCTATCTAGGGAAGGGGATGGTGGGAAAAGGAGAGAGAAAAACAATTTGGAACAGAAGATTTTGCAAGGGTGAATATTGAAAACCATCTATGCGTGTGTTTTGAAAATAAAAACATTTATATGAAAAGAAAGCAGTTAATTATGAAATTTTTAAAAAAGTTATTATCTTGTCTTGTCTGAGAGATGGCCTCCCTGCCTATCCCAAGGTGGGCAGGGCACATGGATTTGGCTGACAGTAAAGCTAGTTCTTATTTAGAGAATTTGTGCCAAGGGAAAAAAAGAGGAGTTAAAAGTTGAGGTAGGGTTAGCAGAAGCCACTGATTAGGATAAACAAAATTTTTTAGATTAGACTGTTTGAGCAAAAAAAACTAAAATAGAGAGAAAGTAATTTGGGGAAAAACCTAAGAGGAATAGTCTGGCTGAGGTCAGCTTGCGGTGATGGTTTGAGTGTGAAGGAAAAGTATTCAAAATGAATTCAGAATGTTGAGACTAATAGCCAGACTGAAATAAGATATAAGATCAGGATATAAAGGAATTTGAGCAGAGAGGATTCTGGGAATCCTAGGCATAGGAAAATAGATTGAAAGCTAGAAGAGAGTCTAGAAGTTGTCTAAATCACCTTGGTAGAAACATTGAGGTGTTACAATGGATGAATAGCATAATAGGTCTGGACCTAAGAAGATTTAAGTTTAAATCTGAACTCAGAAACTTAACTAGTATGGGACATGGGAAATCACTTAACTTCTATATGCCTCAGTTTCTTCAATTGTAAAGTGAGAAGACAGGGTTCCTGTGAGGATCAAATGAGATGATGTTTGCCAAGTGCTTGGCACAGTGCCTGGCACATAGCAGATGTTTATTAAATTCTTGTTTCTTTCTTCTTTATTTTTAGATATTTTTATTTTACAGATGAGAAAATTGAGACCAAGTAAAATAACTTGACCCATAATATCCAAGTAGTGGGAGGAGAGATGAGTTTTAATCCAGATTCTCATAGTCAAAAGACAACTGTTAGTTTAAGTAGTATAATTACCATTTTACGAATAAGGAAACAGGTTTAGAGAGCTTAAGTAACTTGTGTAGAGTTACAAAGCTAGCAAACATTAGAACAGTGACTTGAAATTGAATTCTTGATCCTCATTACCATACCTAATTGCTTATCTATCACCTAATCCCATGGGCATTGGTCACTTTGATGAGAATTAAAGGGAAATGGAATATTTGTTTCATTATTTAACTGGAATATCCTGTCCAAGTGCAGAATGAATGATGTGAACTGGGAAGCAAGAGCTCATTATAAGGCAAGTATGTGACATATTCAAACTGTCAAGCCAATGTCCTTCTGAAATACTTGCTTCCCTTTCCTGTCTTCCTGATGAGCAATAGCTGAATTCTTGACACTTGTTTTATTTTTCTGCAGGAAGAACTGCCATGTATGAAATAGATTAATTACCAAGTATGATAAAATGGTCAGATGAATTGTGAAAAACCATTTGCTAATTATGAAATACATAAAGCAGAGTTCCATCAATACAGAGAGGGATTGCTATTCTTGAAAACAAATTTCACACAGATCACTTCATGTAAAGTTTATTTCCAAGCGGGGAAGAAATTCTAAAATTTTCAAGTTAACATTATGTGTCATATTTGCCAAATTAGTTAGTTGGAGAAATTGTGAAAATATCTGAACCAGCATGTTTAGGACCAATGACTTTTCCCTCAGACATTATATTCACTCAAAACACATGAATCTAATAATGAATATGAAAGACAGAGACAGACAGATGCAAACTACATATTGACTAACTATGCAACATAGTTTATATAGTGTATATATAATGTAACCATGTACATATATATATGTATACATATAAAGTAAAAAATATATGATGTATATATAAACATATGTGTATATATGTATACACATACATACATGTATATTATATATAGTATAATGTAACCAGTACATATAATGTAACCATGGAATTGATAATTATAAAATGCCATAATCAATGAAACAAAATTGCTGGTAGCTCAAAGGGTAAATGCAGGGAAGAGCTTATTACTTGTGATGATTTAAATATCACCTAAGAAAGGTGTAATCTTTCTTTTTCTTAATTGTGTTCCTAGTGCCTAGTACAATATCTGGCACAGAATAGGAGCTACATAAATGTTTTTTGAAGTGAATTAAAGAAGGTATCTGGAAAGTAAAGTAAGCAGTAACACACAGACAGTCCAAGTGCCACCCTAGTGCCGAAAAAAGGCTAAAGCCCTAGAAGAAAAACTCCATAAAGGTGGGAATTTCCTTTCTGGAAATTTTATGGCAACACATAGACCAGAAATAAACAAGATGAGACAGTAGAGTTAAGTTGTGATCTATGTTCCTGGAAAGAAAGAACACTCATGAGATTACAGATCCATTAAGTGATGAAGGACTGGAGCATAGCCCTGTGCATTGGTCAAAAAATCCTCATGTATGAGTGTTTTTGTACATTTTCAGCTTGAAACTAAGACCAATGATGATTGGACGCCTCAACAAATTCTAGCATGTGGTCTCTTTGGTTGACATTACTATAGAACATGAAAGCAGCCTTAATAAGAGGCTCTAGAAAGATAGTCTGAGATCTGTAAAGTCCTGTCTCTTATTTATATAGCCTGTGTAAGCCTAACCAGGAAAATGTCATTGCCCCAGCTTGCTCTCCAAAACTATAAGGTGCACAGAACATACAGATCTTCATTAGTAGAGTGAGTTTCTTCCTGCAAGAATTTTCTATACCCTTTTATAAATATGTTTACCTATGTTGGATTTAACACATATTTTTTACCATGTTTAACATATATTGAATTACTTGCCCTCTAGGGGAGGAGGTGGGGAAAGAGAGGGAGAATTGGAACACAAGGTTTTTCAAGGGTTAATGTTGAAAAATTATCCTTGCATATATTTTGAAAATAAAAAGCTTTAATAAAAAAAAAGAATTTGTTATACCAGTGTAATCATAAGGACAAACTCCATACCTCTAACAAAATGTCTCCCAAACTCTTTACCCTTCTTCACCCAGAAATTCTTTCCAGTGAAGAACAAGAATAAGTCAGCACTTAGTTCAAGTTTAGTAACATAGCAGTGAATTGTCAATTGTCAATTTATACCTTTATTTCATTTTTTATGTTACCCAGTATTGAGTAGCTACCATTATGCACCACAAAGTAATTTATGTTTTCTTGTCTTCTTTGGCTCCTACAATGCTTGAAAAAATTTAAACCTGCCTGCTGATTTTTGTCCAGTAAATTTTCTCTATACCACCAGAAAAGATGTTTTTAGGGAAAGGAAGCACAGATTAGAATCATTTACCAACCAATGATTTAATCTCAAATCTCTCAATTTGTGATACATTTATTAAATTCTGAGTTGAAAAAAGTACTATATTTTTGCATTAATACAAAATTCAAATTAATAAATTTGTAAAATATGCAATGAATAATAATACTTGTTTTTATAAAAATCTGTCCATGCCAAGGCAAAATCATGAATACAATTACAAAACACTTTCCACATAAATAAAGTCACATCTAATCAACTAGAAAATATGTGAAGTGCTCATGAGTAGGCCAAGCAAATATAATAAAAATGACAATACTAACTAAATTAATCTACCTATTCAGTGCCATACCAAGCAAACTTCTAAGAAATTATTTCACAGAGCTAGAAAAAATAATAACAAAGTTCATCTGGAAGAACAAAAGGTCAAGATTTTCAAGGGAATTAATGAAAAAAGTGCCAATGAAGGTGGCCCAGCTGTGCCAGACTGAAAACTATATTGCAAAGCAGTGGTCATCAAAACCATTTCATACAGCTAAGAAATAGAGTAGCTGATCAGTGGAATAGATAGGTTCACAGGACAAAATAGTCAATAACTATAGCAATCTAGTATTTGACAAACCCAAAGACCCCAGCTTTTGGGATAAGAACTCACTATTTGACAAAACTAATGGGAAAAATGGAAACTAGTAAGGCAGAAACTAGGCATTGACCCACACCTAACAATCTATACCAAGATGAGGTTGAAATGGGTTCATGATTTAGACATAAAAAGTGATATTATAAGCAAATTAGAAGAACAAAGGATAGCTTACCTCTCAGATCTGGAGAGAAGGAAGGAATTTGTGGCCAAAGAAGAACTGGAGTTCATTATTGAACACAAAATAGATAATTTTGATTATAACAAGTTAAAAAGTTTTTGTGCAAACAAAACCAAAGCAAACAAGAATAGAAGGGAAGAAACAAAATGGGAAATCATTTTTGTAATGGGCTGAGGCTTGAGTTGATGCACTGAGGTCCCAAGCACATGAGGCTAAATAGTAATTGGACCATACTCTATTAATATATAAGCTTGGAGAAAGAATGGCCCCCACCCACTCTTTGAGCAAGTCCTGATGTGTTGTATAGGAAATGATGATTTTGGTGGGTGGAGGTAGGGGAGTGGAAAAAGAAGGGGAAGGAGAGACTGCTTGCTTTGCCATTGCAATGTCTTTTCAGCTCAGGTCTCTCTCTGCTAGCTGGCTTCCTGTCGCAGCTGCCCATATTGCTATAGCAATCCTTTTTGCTCATATTGCTATCGCAATCTTTTTTCACCTCTTCACTTCAATAAAGATTGAAGATTTCTCCCTTAACCTGAATTCCTGACTCAGGCTGATTTTAAATACGCGGTCATTACAATTTTTACATTCAAAGGTTCTGATTATATGATGATCAATTCTGATGGACATGGTTCTTTTCAACATGAGATGATTCAGACCAGTTCCAATGATCTTGTGATGAAGAGAGCCATCTACATTCAGAGAGAGGACTTGGGGAACTGAGTATGGATCACAACATAGCATTTTCACTCATTTTGTTGTTGCTTGCTTGCATTTTGTTTTCTTTCTCATTTTTTCTTTTTGATTTGATTTTTCTTGTGCAGCAAAATAATTATATAAATATGTATGCATAAATTGCATTTAACATATGTTTTCACCATGTTTAATATATATTGGATTACTTGCCTTCTAGGGGAGGGGATGGGGGAAGGAGGGGGAAAATTGGAACACAAGGTTTTGCAAGGGTTAATGTTGAAAAATTATACTTGCATTTGTTTTTAAAATAAAAAGCTTTAATAAAAAATAAATTAATTAAAAATAAAAAACCAGGTCCAATTATCAAACTAAGGAGGAACTCCCAAGTTATAATGGTAGCACTTCAAGTAATGATGTAAAAATACATGATTTGAAGAATAAGATCTTCCTTAAGTCAAGTCATTGAGGGGGAAAGAGATTTTCTGGGTCCCTTTCTGCTTCTGAGGACTTTTCTGCTCCTAGCAAGGACCATATGAATGGTATAGAGATTAAGCTTTCTGATTCTATTCTGTTCTATTTTATTCTTTCCTATCTTCTCCCAAGCTAGTCTAATCTATTGCCAATGAAAATTGTTCATCCTTCAGTAAATTCTATTTTTATAATCAATATCACCATCATGAATAGTGCTAGGTCACTGAATTGGAGTCAGAAAGTATTAGATTCAAATCCTTTTTCAGATACTTATTAGATATCTGAACAGTTAATACTGACTTATTAGCTGGGTAAGTCACTTAACTCTTTTTGTCCTTTAATTCCTTTAGCTGTAAAATGAGGAGGTTAGATTTAATGGCCAAAAAAGGTTTTTTTGTTCTCTAAATTGCACAGTGCCTGCACATAGTAGGTGTTTAATAAATTTGTATTGATTATGAAGACCTGAGTTCAAATTCAAATGTGACTCAAGAAAAGCCATTTAACTCTGGTTGCCTCAATTTCCTCATCTGTAAAATGACTTGGAGAAGAAAATAACAAACTACTCCAATATCTCTGCCAAGAAAACCTCAAATGGGATCGGGAAGAGTTAGACACAATTAAAAACAACTAAATTTTTTATTTTTTCAACAGTTTTAAAAAATACATGTAAAGATAGTTTTCAGCATTTTTCTCCAGTCTCTGATAATATTTTAGTTTTTTCAAATAAAGATAGTTTTCAACATTAATTTTTGTAAGACTTCATGTTTGAAATTTTCTTCTCTCTCCTCCTTCCCAAGACCACAAAAATTGATATAAGTTAAATAGGTGCTGTTCTTTTAAACCAATTTCCATATTTGTCATGTTGTACAATAAAAAATTAGACCAAAAGGAAAAAAAAATAACAAACAAAAAAGGTGAAAATACCATACTTTGATTAACATCCAGTCTCCATATTTCTCTCTCTGAAAATGATTAGCATTTTCCATCCCGATTCTCTTGGAATTGTCTTGAATCATGGTATTGCTGAGAAGAACCAAGTCCATCACAGTTGATCATTACATAATCTTATTGTTACTATGTACAATATTTTCTTTGTTCTACTCAATTTACTTAGTATCAGTTCATGTAAGTCTCTCCAGGCTTTTCTGAAATCATCCTGCTGATCATTTCTTATTGAAAAATAATAGTCCATAACATTCATATATCATAACTTATTCATCTATATTCCAATTGATGGACATCCACTCAATTTCCAGTTCCTTGCCATTACAAAAAGAATTGCTATAAACATTTTTGCACATTATGGGTCCCTTTCCCTTTTTTAGTATTTCTTTGGGATATAGACACAGTAGTGAGACTGTTGCATCAAAGTTTTATAGTTTTATATATGCACAGTTTTATAGCCCTTTGGACATAGTTCCAAATTGCTTTCCAGAATAGTTAGATCACTTCACAACTATAATAATGTTCTAAACAACTAATATTTAAAATATTGTCTTTGATCATAATCAACATCACTATTAATACCAAAAGTATCAATCAACAGTAAACTCAAATCATAAAGTTAGCTATGGTGAGCTAATTTGCAATTCTATTGAACAGTATTGACTCAGGACAGTGACCAGCCTATTTAAGCCATAAAATAGTTAATTTGCATATTCCGATGATGTCCCCTAGTTTACTTATAAAAACTTGACCAGTTATCAAATGAGCTATCAAGAGACCCCAAATCACAACACCCTTGAGCAATGATATAAAAACCAAGAGTCAGAATTTGAGATTATCCCTAAATCATAGTCATTAAGAGATAAGGCTTTTTCTTTTCTTTTTTCCCCTGGCTCCTTTTATACTTCATCATTCAATAATAGATTGCTAATTCCATGAGTATTGGATTGAAGATTTCCCACTATTTTAATTCTCTGAAAACTATTCACATTTAATAAGTGACTTTTGAATTGAATTGGTGTGAATTAAGAATTTGTGAATGCTAAGATTTCCTAAAGTGGAAATAGACAAAACCTCAGGCAATGGGCATACCAAATTAGTCTGAAACCAGGCTTGGTCTATGATCATTTCCCCTCCCAAGATGCTCAAGTAATATATCTGGTTTTGCTAACATTCTGGTTCCCTCTGACTGCTCACAGAGAGGTATAAAGGGGAACTGATTCCAAATTCCCTATAGAACACAGAGTTGAGATATGATTCCCAAGTCTGAATCTAAATAAGCAATTGCCAAAGAAACAACACTGGACAAACAAGATAGAAGCTACCCAATTCTTTAAGCACAAAGGTCCCTGGCTTATATGATCCACAGTTGTTCCTCTTGAGAACTCTATTGTGCCCTATAAAAATAACTGGTTCCTCAATGATGAAATAAGCAGTGCTCTTGGTCAAATAACCATTTTCAAGCCTCATATATGATTGTGTTTTATGGACTACTTATTTGAAACAGAAGGAAGTTACCCCTTAATCAAGACTCTTTTGAACTGGGCATTTTTTTGCAGCTTCTTCTCCCCTTATTGCAGCTATGTCCTGGTGCTTTTATTTGGCTCATTACTTGCCAGCTGACATTGCCCTATGCTATTGCAGGAGGAATATATATTTCTCTAGTATGCCTCAATACATCCTCACAGGCTGGGAACATAGCTACACTAAACTCTCTTATTTTAGAGTATGCAGCTCTGAGCTAGTGACTGAGAATGTCCCTTTTGAGATGACATAGAACAATTCTAATTCTTATTCCACCAAGATACAAATATTGGAGTTAAAGGATCTGTCTTAGAATCTCACTTTTGCTATTTGTTTCCTATTTTATCTTGAGTAAACTGCATAATCTTCTGAGTCTAGTTTTCCTGTCTGAAAAATCAATTAGAAAATCCTCCTCTAGAACAGACTGATTTTAGAAAAGTCTGGAAAGATTTCCATGAATTGGTGCTGAGTGAAGTGAGGAGAACCTCGAGAACATTGTATACATTAACAACAAGATTATGTGATGATCCACTGTGATGGACTCATCTCTATTCAATAAGCAGGTGATTCAGGGTAATTCCAATAGCCTTGGGATAGAAAGTGCTATCCACATCCAGAGAGAGGGCTATGAAGACTGAATGTGAATCAAAGCATAATATTTTCACCTTTTTTGCTGTAGTTTGTTTGCTTATTTTTTCTCATTTTCCCCCTTTTGATCTGATTTTTCTGGCATAGCATGACAATTATGGAAATATATTTAAAAGAATTACTGTGTCTAACCTATAATGAATTGTTTGCTGTCTTGAGGAGGAGGGAGGAAGGGAGAGAGGAAGAAAAATTTGGAACACAAGATTTTGCAAAGATGCCTGTTGAAAGCTATCTTTGCGTGTATTTGGAAAATAAAATAACTATTTAAAAAAAAAGAAAATCCCCATCTAGAAGATCAGCTAATTTCTAAAAATCCCTTTCATCTCTAATTTCAATATGAAATTCTTGAAGCTAGCAATCATGTCTCAAGTCAGTTTCAAGACCTTCCTCCAGCAGCAAACTCAGAGAATTATTTATTTAGAGGTGAGAGAAAACAAAAAAATGAAATATCTTCTCCTGAGTTCTTAAACTGAGATTCATGAACATAAAAATTTTTTTGAGGGCTGTATTTCAATATTAATGATCTCCTTTGTAATCTTCTTTATTTTATATTATGTATTTTAAAAATTAGCTTGAGACACAGTCTATGGGTTCATCAGAGAAGTTAAGAACCACTATTCTAATCTAACCCCCACCATTTTGCAGATGAGGAAATTTTTAGATCAGAGAAGTTAAGAAATTTGCCCATGATCACACAGCTTGTAAATGCCAAAGGATATTTTAAACTCTACTCTTCCTGACTCCAAGTTTAGTACTTCAGCTGCTGCTCAGTGGATTTAAGGAGAAATGCCAGCCATGATAATGTCAATCTATATGTAGCCCTTTACAAGGAAATTAGGGAAATAGTCCATTTCTAGAACCCTATATGACCTAAAGTAAAAACATATTATTCATAACTTTTATTTGGATGGGCTTTGTTTTTAAAAGTAGTTTACTAGACTTCCAAGAAAATATTTTAATGATTTAGAAAAAATAACAACAAAATTCATATGGAACAATAAAAACTCGAGAATCTCAAGGGAATTAATGAAAAAAAAATCAAATGAAGGTGGTCTAGCTGTACCTGATCTAAAATTATATTATAAAGCAGCAGTCACCAAAACCATCTGGTATTGGCTTAGAAATAGATTAGTTGATCAGTGGAAAAGGTTAGGTTCACAAGACAGAATAGTCAACTATAGCAATCTAGTGTTTGACAAACCCAAAGATTCTAAATTTTGGGATAAGATTTCATTATTTGATAAAAACTGCTGGGATAACTGGAAATTAGTATGGCAGAAATTAGGCAAGGACCCACACTTAACACCACATACCAAGATAAAATCAAAATGGGTCCATGACCTAGGCATAAAGAACGAGATTATAAATAAATTAGAGGAACATAGGATAGTTTATCTCTCAGACTTGTGGAGGAGAAAGAAATTTGTGACCAAAGATGAACTAGAGACCATTACCAATCACAAAATAGAAAATTTTGATTATATCAAATTAAAAAGCCTTTGTACAAACAGAACGAATGCAAACAAGATTAGTAGGGAAGTAACTAACTGGGAAAACATCTTTACAATTAAAGGTTCTGATAAAGGCCTCATTTCCAAAATATATAGAGAACTGACTCAAATTTATAAAAAATCAAGCCATTCTCCAATTGATAAATGGTCAAAGGATATGAACAGACAATTTTCAGATGAAGAAATTGAAACTATTACCACTCACATGAAAGAGTGTTCCAAATCACTATTGATCAGAGAAATGCAAATTAAGACAACTCTGAGATATCACTACACCCCTGTCAGATTGGCTAAGATGACAGGAAAAAACAATGATGAATGTTGGAGGGGATGCGGGAAAACGGGGACATTGATGCATTGTTGGTGGAGTTGTGAACGAATCCAGCCATTCTGGAGAGCGATCTGGAATTATGCCCAAAAAGTTATCAAACTGTGCATACCCTTTGATCCAACAGTGTTTCTATTGGGCTTATACCCCAAAGAGATACTAAAAAAGGGAAGGGGACCTGTATGTGCCAAAATGTTTGTAGCAGCCCTGTTTGTAGTGGCTAGAAACTGGAAAATGAATGGATGCCCATCAATTGGAGAATGGCTGGGTAAATTGTGGTATATGAATGTTATGGAATATTATTGCTCTGTAAGGAATGACCAGCAGGATGAATACAGAGAGGCTTGGAGAGACCTACATGGACTGATGCTAAGTGAGATGAGCAGAACCAGGAGATCATTATACACTTCGACAACGATATTGTATGAGGATGTATTCTGATGGAAGTGGATTTCTCTGACAAAGAGATTTAACTGAGTTTCATTGGAGAAATGATGGACAGAAACAGCTACACCCAAAGAAGGAATACTGGGAAATAAATGTGAACTATTTGCATTTTTGATTTTCTTCCCGAGTTATTTTTACCTTCTGAATCCAATTCTCCCTGTGCAACAAGAGAACTGTTTGGTTCTGCAAATATGTATTGTATCTAGGATATACTGCAACATGTTTAGCATATATAGGACTGCTTGCCATCCTGGGGGGGGGGAGGAGGGAGGGAGGGGAAAAAACGAAACATAAGTGATTGCAAGGGATAATGTCGTGTAGAAATTATCCTGGCATGGATTCTGTCAATGCGAAGTTATTATTAAATAAAATAAAATTTATTATAAAAAAAAAAAAAAAGTAGTTTACTTATAGTACAACATTTCATTTGATTCCTGGAACATTGTGATGGGGGTCTTATTACTATAACTCCATTTGAATTTTGATCTTCCTGACTTCCTCTGTCTACCCTTAGGCCCTAACAATGTGTTACCTTTCAAAAGCTAGTTTTGAAGTCAGTTCTTTGGAACCTAGAATTGCATTTTCCCATAGAAAGGTTTTGTGACTGAATAAAAGCAAACTGAAAATTCATTTTTTATTTATCCTGAAGCATAGCATTCGAGAGGAATAAGCTTTAATTAAAAGGGTTGGAGAAGTGATAGAGCCACCTGTGGAGAATCTGAAAGGGATTTTTGACACTTTTCTAGGGCTTTCTATAATCGGATAATCCTGGATCTTTATTAAACCTAATTTCCCTTCAACACATAGAACTTTTCCTTCATAAAGTCATATATCTATTCTTATTCGTATTTATCAGTTATAATTAGGTTCTTAGGTAGGGGGAAACAGCCCTCACAAATAAAGCAAATATACTCTTACTAGAAGCGAGCAAATTATTTTCAGCCCAAAAATTAATTAAGTGATACCATTTATCAGGCACTTTGCCAAGCACTGAGGATACAAAGACAAAAGTGAAACAGTCCCTGACTTCAAAGACATTACACCCTACTGTCCATCCACCAGTGAAATGATTAGAAACAAAAATAGTGAGGAAGAAAAAGGAAATAATTGTTGGAAATAGTAACAGGAGAATAAAAGATTTTTTTTAAGTTGAGGTCTTTCCTAGGTCTCAGCTTGCTTGAGACAATGCCCATTCAGTGATTTAGGCTAATTAAGAAATGATGCAAAAATGCCCTCTTTTACTTAGTTTAAAAAAATCAACTTGTAAAGGGAAGACCTTTAGGATTTTTGGCCAAAACAGAAACAATTACTATGTACACTCACTGTGAGTCATTAGAACCCAATGACCAAGTGAGTCTTGGTTTGGGATTTATTGCTGGCCAATCCATGGGAACCAGAATGATTTGAGTTTAAGTATAGTCCTTTAAAAAGAAACCTAGCCTGGAAGCCCTAAGATATCTTGTAAGATTTTGGCAAACAAAATTTATATTCATTTGGGCAGAGTAAGAGTATGATTCTTTATATAGACAGAGGGAGAGAAGAGAGAAGAGGGAGGAAAGAAATAAGGAAGGGATATACTTTGTTTTAAAAAATATGGATATATGGGGATGAATGTGCAAAGATTTTTTATAGATGAGTTCGTGATCAAAAATATTTGGAGGCCATCATGCTAGAAAATGCTTTTTAGTGTGAATGCCTGTGGATATCCCTCAGCCTTTTGTCTCCAGTGATTTACTCTTTCTCTTCTCTTTCCATTATCACCATTTTGTAACAAGATTATATTCTTCCCTGGCCATCAAGTGAAGCATCTGCCTTGATCATGGCAACTCAAAACCATTATTTACCAAGATGACAGGCATTACTATATACCTGAAAGGATCTAGATTTGCCTCAGAGGATCAATTTTCAAATTATAGTTCTTTCTGTGTGACTTTATTGAGGTCATATACTTCTGAGAACTTCAATTTTTACTCCTACTTTTTAATGAGGGAGTTGGTTTATTGACATAACATCCCTTCTAATTTTTACTCCATGCCTCAATAGGAAAGGAAGAGGAATTAAAGTCTACTTTGGTAGTAGAAGAACCTACAATAATGAAATACTATGTAATCCTTGAATTATTTTAAGGACCAGCTAGTAGTCATTCCTTTGTTCCAGAATCATTACCTTACAAAGTCATCATCCAGTCACGAGTCATCAAGAACCCTTTAAATGCAAGGATTCTGTATTTTTAAAATAATAATAATAGATTCTTATTTTCTGAAATACAAGCAAAGATAATTTTCAACATCCATCTTTGCAAAACCTTTTGTTCCAAATTTTTCTTCCTCCCTCCTCACTTCCTTCCTCCCTTAGACAGTAAGTAATCCAATATAGATTACACTTGTATAATTCTTCTAAATATATTTGCACATATATTGCTGCAGAAGAAAAAATAAGATCAAAAGGGGGGGAATGAGAAAGAAAAAAATAAGCAAACAAACAACAACAAAGGTAAAAATATTATGATGTGATCTACATTAAGTCTTTATAGTTCTCTCTCTGGATGCATATGGCTCTTTCCATCACAAGTCTGTTGGAATTAGACCTCAGTCTTTTAATGTAGATTACTTTAATCCATTATCTTTGCCTAAACTAAGATCCCAACATTGACAAAATGTAAATTTTAGAGTTGCATAGGAAGAAAAAAAAACTGATCTCTGTTGTTACTAGCTATATGTGACCTTGAACTAATTTCTTTCGGGCTCTAGGCTTCAGTTTCCTCATGAATAAAATCAGAAGCCTAATTGATATAATAGGTGCCTTTGGGCCTTAGAACCAGTGATTCTAGAAGTCTTTTGAGTGGAGTAAAGAGAGCATTAATGATAATTTACAATCAAGACAGAATGGGATGAGCAGAACTAGATCATTATACACTTCAACAACAATACTATATGAGGATATATTCTGATGGAAGTGGATATCTTTGACAATGAGAAGATCCAATTCAGTTCCAATTGATCAATGATGGATAAATCAGCTACACCCAAAGAAAGAACACTGGGAATGAATGTGGACTACTTGCATTTTTGTTTTTCTCCCCAGGTTATTTTTACCTTCTGAATCTGATTTTTCTTGTGCAGATATACTTTAACATGTTTAACATGTATGAGACTGCCTGCCATCAAAGGGAGGGGGTGGAGAGAGGGAAGGGAAAAGTTGGAACAGAAATGAGCGCAAGAAACAATGTTGCAAAAATTACCCATGCATATGTTCTATCAATTAAAAAAACTATAATTAAAAATTATCAACTTAAAAAAATTGTATGAACAATAATTTCATCCAATAAAATGACAAACAAAGGGACACTCATCTCTTCCAATTATTCTACAAAGGTGATGATTTAGAATGCTCACTGTAAAGCTTTATATGAAAAGTAAATCATATCAGCCTCAGTTATTGTATTTTAATGACTCAGTCTTCTGACTGATTTTTCCCACTCTCACTGGGATAGTAAGCTATTGTGATAAGCAAACAATAAAGAGATTCTTTTGGTCTTATTGTGAGAACATTAGGAGGTAAGAATAAGTCCAGCCTTTTATTTTTCAAGATTGGTTTTCAACTTTGTACTAATTACCCACATTACAAAGGGAAGAGGAATCTATGAACAAAGGTAGAAACTATGCCAGACAACATCAGACCAGCCATAAGGAAGGGAACTTCTGCATTGTACAGAAAGAAATACTAATGCTGTGGTATGACTTCAAACAAATTATTTTTTTAAGATGTAAGAGTCACAAAGGAGAGAAGAATAAAGATTTTAATTAGCAATGGAAGAAGTTTAAGAATATCTGTTCTCAGGGAATAATAATTATAGCTTAGAATTATATAGTGCTTTGTGGTTATAAAATCCTTTAAATATTATCTTATTTAACCAAGTGAGGCAAGTAGTAAAAGGATTATTGTCATCTTTGCTTTACAGATGAGGACTTGAGTCTCAGAAAAGTGAAGCATCCATAATCATAGAATAAGTTTCAGAATTAAGATCTAAATCCAAGTTTCTGGAGTCCAGATTTAAAACTTTTTCCAGTATACTATGTCTATGTCTTATATCTATGTCGTAGTAATAGTAGCAGTAGTAGCAGTTGTTGTAATAGTAGTAGTAGTACTTAGCAATTATGAATAGTTTAAGGGTTGCAAAGAACTTGATGGATGTTATCTATGTATGTTATCTCACTTCATCCTCCCAATAATCTTTCAAGGTAGATACTATTTTCATTTCACAACTGAGAAAAATTAAGTGATTTGTCCGGGGTTACACATATAGTAAGTGTCCAAAGAAGGATTTGAACTCAGATTCTCCTGAATCAAAGTCCAGTATACTTTCCACTCTACCACTAAGCTATCTATATCTCTCTTTCCATCAGTAGTTGTATTATCTATAATTTATGGCTATATATATAAAGAGAGAGTATCATATATGTAACATTAGTTTTCATTGTTCTCATGTATTTATGTTTGAGCAAATATATACATATATATGATATTGAGAGAAATTATCTCTCTTTTGTATTTATTTTTAAGCAAAGTAAATTTTATATTGGCTATGTACCAAAAATGTGTATCTTGTTCTGCATATTAGTCCATCATTTATTTATATTTTTTGGTTGAAAAGGAAATAGCATTTTTCATCAATGATGCATTGGAATTATTGTTTGATTATTATGTCGATCAGAGTTCTTAAGTATTTTTTAAAAAAACAATGTTTTTATATTAATGTTACAAATTGATCTTATAGTTGCTTTTATTTTAATTTGCCATTACTATATTCTATTATATAAAATTAAGAAAGAGATAATATCAGAGAAGACTTGTATGAATTGGCAAACGTGGGAAACCAAGTCTGAGAAATGTTAAATAACATTCTGGTAAATGAAACAAATAAGATTTGAATTCATTTATTCTGACTCCAATCACTGCCTACTGATATTCACTTCTTATATCCTACATGTTCCCTAATCATTACCACCATTAGGTCTTCTATAGTTTTGCTTATGCCATTTTTTTTTTACTTTTTCTTGTTTCTAACTGTCTTTGGGTGATTATTCTTTCAAGTTCAGGTTCAAATATCACCTCCCAGATGAAGTTAATCCTCTTCTCTTTTTTCCCCCTCGATAATGTTTTGTTTTTCCAAATACATGTAAAGATAATTTTCAACATTCATTTTTGTAAAACTTTGTGCTCCAGATTTTTTCCCTTCTCTCCCTCATCTTCTCCCTCTTCAAGATAGCAAGCAATCTGATAAATGTTAAGTATGTGATATTCTGTCTCTTGTATTTAATAACTAATTGTTAAAACTAAGACAAAGGTTTTTATCCTTCTCTACTTCCTCATTCAGAAATCAACCAGTGTAGAGAAATTTTTTTCAGAGACTTACCTAGATCAAGATATAATCAAAATGCAGTAAAAGAAATTCCAAGGTTAGGTTACTGGATTCCTGCTCATTGTGTTTACTTAGATAAATCTAAGAAAATATGGAAATTGATAAGTCTCTTTAACCAAGACTTGTATGATTTCAAGACCTTCATTGTAATATAGCCTAGCTGCTTTTGTAATATTCATTCTCTCATTAATTGTTAACCAATTAGAATTGATTGCTACTCTTAGGAATACTCACTTTTCTAAGGGCATATAAACTGTGAGCCGATCTTTGTGAGGTATCTTTGGTATTCAAGAGTGCCACTGACTTCTTATTAATAAATATGCTAGCCTTATTAATAAAATGATTAAATTTCCTAGAAATTATATCTCTTGAACTTTTCAAACATAATAATATATGTAATCAAGGTCTTAAGTCAGATCAGTAAATAAAAATTACATGGTTAGCAACATTTCTCTTACTTTTTTCTTTCCAATTAGTTCATTAGAGAGCTTGTCTTTTTTTTTTCTTTTTTTTAAGAAGATAAGGAAATTTATTTTTTCCTTCTAAACATATTTCTACATTCATCATGCTTTACAAGAGGAATCAAATCAAAAGGGGAAAAATGAGAAACAAAAAAAAAGTAAGCAAACAACAACAAAGGTGAAGATGCCATGTTGTGATCCACAGTCAGTCCTCATAGTTCTCTTTCTGGAACCATATGGTTCTCTCCATCACAAGTCCATTGGAATTGACCTGAATTATCTCATTATTGAAAAAAGCCAAGTTCATCACAATTGCTCATCACATAATTTTGTTGTTGCCGTGTACAATGTTCTCTTGGTTTTATTCACTTCACTTAGCATCAGTTCATGTAATCTTTCTAAAGTCAACCTGCTGATTATTTCCTATAGAACGATAATATTCCATAACATTCATATACTCCAACTTATTCAGCCATTCTCCAACTGATGGACATCCACTCAGCTTCCAGTTCTTTGCCACTACAAAAAAGGCTGTTGCAAACATTTTTGCACATATGGGTCCTTTTCCCTTTTTTATTTGGGAATAAAGATATTAGACTTTGTAAAGATATTGTTAGATCAAAGGATATGCATAGTTTTATATAGCCCTTTGGACATGAGAACTAGTGTTTCAAATATTGTCTTCCTTGTGTTGTTCTGGGCTCTGACTGGTAGCCAGATACTCAGATCCCCAAATATGGAAAATTTGGCTTGTTGGTATCTGAGAATGGTCACAAATTATCTTTTAAATTTTTGCTTTGAGGAGCTTTTAATTAGTGAAAATATCAGATAAAATAGCTTGTAATATATGCCCCCAGTTAGATAAAGATTTTCTAGCAATATATCAAAGTCTAAGAGTTCTAGTGGTCTAGTATACTATTGTGCTTCTGTGTCATTAAAACTACCAGAGCTGTCATCCTACCACACACAAACTTCAAACAAAGGGACACAATAGAATTGAATTGACTACAGATTAAGAGTAAGACTGTGTCAGTAAAAATATGATATTTTTTAGTAGAATAAATGAGCGAGCTTAGAATCTGTTATTATGCCTACCCAAAAGAAGACAAGCTAGGGATGAGGTAGAGGACAAAAGATTACCAGTTTCTTCACATGCCCCCAAAATATATTTGCTTTGACTGGGCACTAGCCCCACAAATGAGTAGCCCCAATATATTTTTTAATTAAAGCTTTTTATTTTCAAAACATATGCATAGATAATTTTCAGCATTCATTTTCAAAACCTTGTTCCAAATTTTTTCCCTTCTTTCCTTGCAATCTCCTTCCCAGACAGCAAGTAATCCAATATATGTTAAATATCTGCAATTTTCTACACATATTTCTACGATTATCATACTGCACAAGAAAAATCAGATACAAAAGAGAAAAAATGAGAAAAAACAAAATACAAGCAAACATCAACAAAAGAGTGAAAATACTTTTGTGATCCACACTCATTTCCCACAGTCCTCACTGTGAGTGCAGATAGCTCTACCCACCACGAGACCATTGGAACCAGCCGGAATCATCTCATGTCCATCAGAATTGATCATTGTATAATCTTGCTGTTGCTATGCACAATGATCTCCTTGTTCTGCTTCATTTAGCATCAGTTCATATAAGTCTCTTCAGGCCTTTTTGAAATCCTCTTGTTGATCATTTCTTATAGAACAACAATATCCCATTACATTCATATACCATAACTTATTCAGCCATTCCCTAATGGATGGGCAACCCCTCAATTTCCAGCTCCTTGCTACCACATAAAGGGCTATTACAAACATTTTTGCTCACGTGGATACTTTTCCCTTTTTTAATATCTCTTTGGGATATACACTTAATAGAGACGCTGCTAAATCAAAGAGTATGCACAGTTTGATAACTCCTTGGATGTAGTTCCAATTGCTCTCCAGAATGGTTGAATCAATTTACAACTTCACCAACCCATGTATTAGAGTCCCAGTTTTCCCATATTCCTTCCAACATTCATCATTATCTTTTCCTATCATCTTAGTCAATCTAAAAGGTATGTAATAGTACCTCAGAGTTGTCTTAATTTTCATTTCTCTGATCAATAGTGAGTTAGAACACCTTTTCATATGACTAGAAATGTTTTCAATTTCTTCATCTGAAAATAGTCTGTTTATACCCTTTGACCATTTATCAATTGGAGAATGGCTTGAATTTTTATAAATTTGAGTCAGTTCTCTCTATATTTTAGAAATGAGGCCTTTATTAGAACCACTTGAATGTAAAAATTTTCCCAGTTTATTCTTCCCTTATTGTCTGCATTGGTTTTGTTTGTATATTCCAGTAATGTATTCTAGTTCATTTTTGGCCACAAATTCCTTCCTTCTCTATAGATTTGAGAGGTAAACTATCCTTTGTTCTGCTAATTTGCTTGTAATATCACTATGTCTAAATCATAAACCTATTTAGACCTTCTCTTGGTATGCGGTATTAGGTGTGGGTCAATGCCTAGTTTCTGCCATACTAATTTCCAATTTTCCCAGCAATTTTTGTCAAATAGTGAGTTCTTTTTCCCAAAGCTGGGGTCTTTGGGTTTGTCAAACACTAGGTTACAACAGTCATTGACTACTGTGTCTTGTGAATCTAAACTCTTCCACTGATCAAATTACTTTTTTGGTCAGGACCAAATGGTTTTGATGACCACTTTATAATATAATTTTAGGAATGGTACATCTAGGCCATCTTAATTTGCATTTTTTCATTAATTCCCTTGAAATTCTTGACCTTTTGTTCTTCCAGATAAACTTTGTTATTATTTTTTCTAGCTCTGTAAAACAATTTCTTGGAAGTTTGATTGGTATGGCACTGAATAAGTAAGTTAATTTAGATAGTGATGTGATTTTTATTGTATTAGCTCAGCCTACCCATGAGTACTTGATATTTTTCCAATTGATTAGATTTGACTTTATTTGTGTGGAAAGTGTTTTGTAATTGTGTTTATATAGTTCCTGACTTTACCTTGGCAGGTAAACTTTCAAATACTTTATATTATCTATGGTTATTTTATATGGAATTTTTCTTTGTATCTCTTGCTGCTGGACTTTGTTGGTAATATGTAAAAATACTGATGATTTATGTGGATTTATTTTGTATCCTGCAACTTTGCTAAAGTTGTTGATTGTTTCTAATAGTTTTTTAGTTGATTCTCTGGGATTCTCTAAGTATACCATCATATCATCTGCAAAGAGTGATAATTTGGTTTCCTCATTTCCTATTCTAATTCCTTTAATCTCTTTTTCTTCTCTTATTGCCAAAGCTAACATTTCTAATACAATATTGAATAGTAATGGTGATAGTGGGCAACTTGTTTTACCCTTGATCTTATTGGGAATGGTTTTAGTTTTAATCTCCATTACATATGATGATGATTTTAAAAAGCTGCTACAGATCATTTTAAGGAAAAATTAACTTATTCCTATGCTCGCCAGTATTTTTAATAGGAATGGATGTTGGATTTTGTCAAATGCTTTTTCTGCATCTATTGAGATAATCATATGATTTTTGTTAGTTTGTTTATTAATATAGTCAATTGTGCTAATAGTTTTCCTAATATTGAATCAGCCCTGAATTTCTGGTATAAATCCTACTTGGTCATAGTGTATTATTCTGGGGATAATTTGATGTAATCTCTTTGCTAATATTTTATTTGCAATTTTTGCATCAATATTCATTAGAGAAATTGGTCTATAATTTCCTTTCTCTGTTTTGATCCTATCTGATTTAGCTATCAGTACCATATCTGTGTCATAAAAGGAATTGATAGGATTCCTTTCCCTATTTTTCAAAATAGTTTGCATAGTATTGGAATTAATTGTTCTTTAAATGTTTGGTAGAATTCACATCTAAATCCTTCTGGCCCAGGAGATTGTTTCTTAGGGAGCTGATTAATACTTTTTTCAATTTCTTTTTATAAAATGAAACTATTTAAGTAATTTATTTCTTCTTCTGTTAATCTGGTCAATGTATAATTTTATAAGTATTCATCCATTTCATTTACATTATCAGATTTATTGACATGTGTTAGGCAAAATAGCTCCTAATTATTGTTCTAATTTCCTTTTCATTAGTGGAAAGTTGTCTCTTTTCATTTTTGATACTAACAATTTGATTTTCTTCTTTCCTTTTTCAATCAAATTAACTAAACATTTATTTATTTTGTTTTTTTTTAAAAAAACCCAACTCTTAGTTTTGTTTATTAATTCAATAGTTTTCTTATTTTCAATGTAGCCATAATTAAAAAAAACAAACAAAACCAAACATATTTTGCCTTTCAGGTGAGGGAGAGGGAGATTATAGCTCAGCTGCATAGTCACTGCTGTTGCCATTCCTTTTGACTGCTTTTTGTTCATTCCATTGAAGCTGGGGACACTAGGGTAAGGAACCATCTCCTGTCTTTCTCTTTTAAGTTTTTATTCTCCATTTTTATAAGCTCTTTAAGTCCTACTCTCCCCCAATACATTTGACATTTCCTTTCCTCTGAAGATGGGCTAAAATTCTAAATTCCGGAAGATTATGCAAGACCAGGCTATCCCTTGAAGTGATTAAGTATATATATCTATTTACATGTGGTATGGAAGTCTTTATGCAATACTAGGGAGGCAAGAAAAGAGGAAGTGACAATATGTAAATAATTAGATATAAGATAAATACTGAGTAAATAAAAAGTAATTTTAGAAGGAAAGGTATTGGTAGCTGGGTATGATAAGAATAGAGAGATGGAGAGGTTCTGAAGAAAAGAGGGCAGTTGAGCTGTTTTGAAGGAAGCCAGGATTTTAAGATATGGAGGTGAGGAGAAAAAATTAATTAAAGAAAATGATGGGAGGCCTTTCTTGATTCCCAAGATACCTGTTCTCCCTTAATTCTAAAATTACTTTGTATTCACTTATTTGTATAAATTTTGTTTTCTCCCAGTACAAGCTTCTTGAAGAAAGTCCTAACGTATAGCAAAGCTTGGCTCATAGTAAAACTTTGATAAAAGTTTGTTAAATTGAATCAGCTTAAGGTTCTTTATTGTATTTTTTATAATGAACTTGGTAGAGTGTGTGTGTTTTATAATCACTTAGCCACTTAGTTTTGTCATTATAAGAATAATGGATCTAACATAAACAGATGCTAGGACTTGAGTAGAAACAAGTCCATTTATATACTCCATTTTACCTATTTTGGGGGAGCCTCATAGGGGTCACTAAAAAATTTGTAACTTAATTGTAAATGAGCCAATCAGTCCATGAGTTCTTGGCCTTGCAATGCCTTCCTAAATTGTATGGTCTTGATTGTCATTGTGCCATAATAAAAAGACTTGAAGGTCCCTTAGGGGAGAGACCTTTTTGTTTTTCCATCCTCTAGTGAAGTGCCTGTCACATAGCAGTTTAATTTATAATTTTTGTAATTGAATTGAATCAGAGGTTCTGATATCAGTGGTTTTGTGACCTGGATAAATAATAATTCTTGGAGTCTCAATTTACTCATCTTTAAAATTAAGAATGATAATATTTTCACTGCCTACCTCATAAGGTTGGTAGAGGAATGTGTTTTACAAAATTAAAATTCTATAGAAATGTGACATTATTTTCCTCATCAATATGACCTTTTTCTTCTTCAGATTCATTCTACTTATTTCCTCATAATTTTCTATTCAAACATATTTTCCTTGCTTAAAGATTATCATTTCCCCCTCATATTTTTAATATTTTTGCTTTCCTCAATATTTTGTTTAATATTTACTTCTAATTAGTTTTTCCCTCTTACATGTCCTCAAGTCATGAGCCTGTTCCTTCTTAAGGCCTTTGCTGTCCTCCCAACCATTAGGGTTGTATGTTTCTTCTGGTTTCTACTTTGCTATCTTCACTATTTATCTTTAATCATATTTCTCTATCTATATTTATGCATGTCCTATTACTTTACCAATGGATAATAAGACTTTTAAGGACAGGGACTACTTAATTTTTGTCTTTACATTTCTATTGCTTATCAGACAACCTTAAGGATGGTATATCCTTAATAAACATTTGTTGAATTGAGTCCACTTTCCTGTGGGGAAAGCAATTTGGATTAATTTTGAATTAAGCAGTTTGCTTTTCCAAGAACCTAAGATTTATAGGTTCTCCTTGGCATATATACACATTCTTGGTGCATCCTTCTTTTGTATTTAGTTGAGTGAAACAAAAGCATTCCATAGAACATAAATAGAGTTATCCTTAATGTTTCTGTTCAACCTCATGAAGCTTTGGGGCCATCTTCTGACTATGTATGAGTCACCACTGAGGGGCTGACAGTGTGTGAAGAGCATCCTAATTGTTTGCTGAGCCAGAACTGCTAATGACTTAGTGAATATAGAAAAGGGTTTTTAACCTTCTTCTCCATTATATTTTCATTGCCTGGTGAAAATTGTGCAAAATTACCTTTGACATGCATTTTGGGAGTCAAGTAAGGTAGGAGACAGCTGATGCCATTTGTCCAATCTGTCTTCCATCTGGCTACAAGCATATGGCAGCTAAAGTATATATTTTTCCAGGCTTGTGTTTGAGTTGTCTTTTTTGTACAGTATTTCCTTTCTGGAGTAGTTGACTAAGCAGCAACCTCAAGATGGATGTGTCCAGAAGGCAATTGTGGTAATAAAATAAAAAATTCAGAAATGCAGGGATAGCATTGCTCACTGGAACAACAGTGATGTCTGCCAAAGCAGTTGGTTGCGGCAGTAACAGGAGAAGGAACAGTTAATTGTGCAAGTGATTGCACAATTGCTTCAGGTTTGAGGTGGGCTAGTTATGAAGAGATGAGGTGAAATCTCTCAGATGAAGGTGAAAAACATCAAGCCCACAAACTGACTTGTGTTCCAATGAAGTCTTATTATCACTCTCCTCATTATACCAAAAATTATGTCAATTCAAATCTATCCAGTTAAAACATTTTTTGGTTCTTTATTGTTTATAAGCAAATAAGTTTAAGAATAAATGACTGTCTGATATATGACTCTTCTTGTACATTGACTAATGCTTTACTTCCCTCTACTTTAGAGAACTTCTAAAGTTAAGCCATAAGTAAAATCATTTTCAGGTGCATTGGGGAACTTAACAGAGTACAGGTAGGTACCCCCAGAGCTAAATCCAGTTCAAACTCCAGGTCTGGGTACAGAATAGGAGGGGCAATTGTCCTAGTCCCTGTGGACCTAGCTGAGTAATTCATCAATGCTAATTGATGCTAATTTTTATTTGTAATTTTTCTAGTTCTTTTGTAGAGGCATGTGAAATTAATTGATTCACACCTTATTCATTTTGTCAATGAAAATATTTAGAGACATAAAATTTCCCTTAACTACTGCTTTAGTTGCATCTCTAAAATTTTAATATGATATCTTTGGTAAATGTTATTTTATTTTCATGCTTTTGTTGTTCAGTTATGTCCAACTATGTGAGAAAAGTCCATGGGGTTTTCTTGGCAAAGATAATAATTTTTGAAATGTCCTTTCCCTCTCCATTGTGTCTCCATTTTACAGATGAGGAAATCAGGGGTTAAATGACTTGCCCAGGATCACATATCTAGTAAGTGTCTGAAGTGGATTTGAACTCAGATCTTCCTAACCCTAAACCTGTTACTCTATCCATCCACTGCACTACCTATCTGCTATTTTGATTATATTATTTATTATTTCTAACTAACATCTATTCTATGATTTACTTATTCCTAAGGATTAAATTATATATAAATCTAATCTCTTAAAGGATTTTTGTAATAGTCCTACTATATGAATTTGTTTATGAAGTTTAAAAGTTCTACCTTCATTTAAATATGTCCGTTTCTTTCTATTCCCAATTACTAAATATCAGAGATCTGTGATATCCATTTTTTTTCTCCTAAAATTCTATCCAGATTCTTAACTTACTGCTTGTTTATATTTTCATTAGATTTGTCTAGTTTGAAAAGAGGTACATCAAGATCCATAACTATAAGCATTTTGCTAGGTGACACAATGGATAGAGTGCTGGCCCTGGAGTCAAGAAAACACCTTCCTGACTTCAAATTAAATCTGATCTTAGACACTTACTAGCTGTGTGACTTTGAGGGAGAAACTTAATTCTGTTTGCCTCAGTTTCTTCATTTGTAAAATGAGCTGGAAAAGGAAATGGCAAACCACTCTAGTACCTATGCTAAGAAAACCCCAAACAGGGTCATGAAATGTTGGATATGGCTGAAATGACTGAACAACAACAAAGTCGGTTTCTTTCAAGGTCCTAAGTGTTAGGGCTCTCTGGTTGTTGGGTTGTCTTTTGCAAAAGTCTGATACGACTAATGGTCCATGTAGGATCTCTTGGTGCTGGTTCCGTTTCCTCCTGTGGCTTTAACACAAGAACTTAACACAGTTCAAATTAGCAACAGGCTTGTTAGTGGGTTTTATTTTCCAGTCTGATTTACTTCTCTAGATTTCTCTATCATGCCTCAGGAATCTTCATTTTTGAAGATCACTTCAGCACTGGAGCTCATCCTTCATCTGTACCCTCTGTCCCTGGAATCCTTGTGACCCCTCTGCTCTTCCTTTCTCTCCTCCCAAAACTCTACATAAAGAAGCTGCTCAGACCAGTCATCTCTTCATTTTCCCTCTAATTGCATTAGATTCAATTTTTTCGATTGCAAAAGCAAGGAGGTAGCAGGGGAGGGAAGGTACCCAGCCTTGTACCTTCCCGCCCCTGCTACCTTAGTTTTTCAATTTACTTTTGTGTGTTGTTTTCCCTCCTTAGAATGTCATCTCTCTGAAGGCAGGTCATCTTTTGCCTTTCTTTGTGTTGCTAGTGCTTGAGAGAGTAAGCTTTCAATAAATATCTATTGACAGACTTATTGACTAGTGGACTGCCTAATGCACAGGCTGCCTGGATGCTGTGCTAGGGGGCTGGCTCCAGGACCCTTGGAAGGCTTCAGGCAATTCCTGGTTCTTGCTAGCTGTAACTAAGTAACGATGGGCTACGGGACAGATTAGTCCTTCTATGGATCAAGAATGAAATCCTGTGGATTTTAAGCCCCTACTCATGACTTCCTTTTTCTCTGCCTTGTTTCCCCTGAGAATACTTACACTTTTCTGGAATTCTCTTATATTGTCCTGCACTAGATAAAGAAGCTTACAGCCATTTCTTCTCAATTTTCTTTGTTATTCTTCCTTTTGGTGAATTTTTAGGACTTTGTTAGAGTATTTGTGGGGAAATGTGGCTTCTCTAGGACTGATTGTATTATCTTAAACAGAAGTCTCCTATTTCCTTCTTTTCACCTAGAGATGGTTTCCCTTTTAGTAAAAGGTTTACTTATCCCTTTGAACAGGAAAGAAATATATCTTCCCATCAGTTATGTGGGTTTGTATTTATATTAGATAGGCAGTCTTTCATAGAAGAAAGTCTAAGAACTTCCCATATCCTCTTGGCACACCCAATCAGATTTTAAACAGGAAAAAGTAATAACTTTCTCTTTTGAAGATCTTGCTCCAGTAAAATGGTTATACTTTCAGTTACTAAATCTAAGTCCTGAGAATATTTGATTCAATGAATCATGGGAATTTCCCGGGGAAATTCAAACCTTTTCACAGAATGTTATAGGGGAGAGACTCTACAAGCCATTGTCTAAGTTCCTTGGGGTTTTTTAAATTATGTTTTTAAATGTTTTTTTTAATTGGAAAATCTTAAGATTTTCCTGAAAGATAAAGGTAAGTTGCTTAAGGCTTGCCCTAAGCCAGTGGTGAGAGGAATGAGCAGAATCTTAGTTGTTTCATGCCTTAGATCTGTGCCTTTCCACTAAACTGAAAGTGCTATCCCTACATGCTATAAGAATGTTTGTTAGCCATTTTTCATGTACCTTTTTTAAAAAATTGGAATGGAGGAGGGAAGGCAGAAATGACTGATTCTTCCTCAGTTATTATATTACTAAAGTGAAGAGTTTCTGGAGAAGTAAGAAAATGTACCATATGCTACAATGCCAAGCGTACTTGCTGTAGAGTCAGAGAATATGCATTCAGATTCCAGTTATTTTTTTTTTAATTTTAAATTTTAACTTATGGAATAAAACAAACATTTCTGATACTTAATCATGTTTGTAATTTCAAGCTACTTACACTTCATGAGCCTTGCTTTCTTCATCTATAAAATGAGGGAATTGGATCCAATGGCCTCTCAGTTCTCTTCTAGGTCTAGGATTCCTTCTTTATAGAACAAGGATTGGGGAGAACTACGGGCATGGGATATTACTTATATTGTCAGATTCAGTTGATCCATCAGTTAGTTTTGCTCAACTGCTTTTCTTTGTTTCTTTCTTTTCTTTTCTTTTTTTTTGGGGGGGGAGGAAGGGAAGAGAATGAACAAATATATAGTGCCTACTAAGTGCAAGAATTGTGCTAAGTGCTTTGTTTAAATATTATTTCATCTGACCCTCAAAATAACTCTGCAAAATAGGTGTTAATAATTTATAATAACATAATTAAGGAAACTGAGGAAGGTAGAGGTGAAATGACCTCCCTATGGATGCTTAATGAGTAAATATCTGAGGTTGGATTTGCACTCATCTTTCTGAATTCAAGTCCAGAGTTCTGTACACTACAGCACCAGCTACCTCTGTCTTTTTTCAGATTTTGTTAAAAGAGATGGATCCCACACATCTCTCAGATTGACTAAGATGAAAAGGAAAAAATAATGATAAATGTTGGAAGGGATGTGGGAAAACTGGGACACTAATACATTGTTAGTGGAATAATGAACTAATCCAACCATTCTGGAGAGCAATTGCAACTGTGCATAGCCTTTGATCTAGCAGTGTCTCTACTGAGCCTATATCCCAAAGAGATCATAAAAAAGGGAAAAGTACTCCCATGAGCAAAAACGTTTGTAATAGCCCTTTATGTGGTGGCAGGGAACTGAAAACTTAGCGATTGTCCATTGGTTGGGGAATGGCTGAATAAGTTATTGCATATGAATGTAATGGAATATTATTGTTCTATAAGAAATGATCAGCAGGATTTGAGAGAGGATTGGAGAGACTTACATGAACTGAAGCTAAATGAAGTGAGTAGAACCAAAAGAACATTGTACATAGCAACAAGATTATGTGACAATCAACTCTGATGGACATGGCTCTTTTCAGCAATGAGGTGATTCAGGCCAATTCCAACAGACTTGTGATGGAGAGCATCTGCATCTAGAAAGAGGAGTATAAGGACTGAATGTAAATCACAACACAGTATTTTTCACCTTTTTGCTGTTGCTTGCTTGCCTTTTTTCTCATTTTTTTCTTTTTGATCTTATATTTTTATATTTGCAGCATGATAAATGTGGAAATATGTTTAGAAAAATTGTACATATTTAAGATATATTGGATTATTTGCTGTTTAGGGGAAGGGAGAGGCAAGAAGGGAGGGAAAAAATTTGGAACACAAGGTTTTGCAAGGATGAATGTTGAAAATTATCTTTGCATGTATTTTGAAAATAAAAAAGCTATTATTTAATTTTTTTAAAAAGAGATGGCTCCCTGAGTAGGTTTATTTTTTGGAAATAAAGGGGCATTAAAAAGTTATTAATATATAGCATTCATATATGTATATATATGTGTGTGTATATAGCTAGGTGGTGCAGTGGATAGAAATATGTCCAGAGTCAGGAAGACTCATCTTCCTGAATACAAATCAAATCAGATACTTACTAGCAGTTGACCCTGGGCAGGTCATTTAACTCTGTTTGACTCAGTTTTATCATTTGTAAAATGAATTAGAGAAGAGAATGACAAAACTCTCCAGTATCTTTGCCAAGAAAATCCCAAATGGGGTCACAAAGAGTCAAACTAAACAACAACAATAACAACAAAATATATGTGTATATCTTTGGACCTATATCTATGTAATTTTTGTGAAGGTTTTCATTTCCATGAACTTCATGTGGTGGAAATATCTGCAACTTCTATTGAGTGATAGCAATCTAAGAAAAATATTCTCTCAAGTTACTAGAATATGGGTGTTGTTAATTCTTCCTATATTATAAGAATAGGTTGCTTTATTTAAAAAGAACAACAAACATTTTTAGTACCAGCAATTCATGCTGAAGCTTTTGATTTTTAGGCATAATGTTGCCACATTATTATTCCTAACTATATTTCATTTTTGGTTTGTTTTTCTTGTCCCAAGAAATCACACTCCATCAAATTAACATTGTTCCTAAGAAATCAGACTCCATCAAATTATGTCAAAGTAATTATCATGGGGGAGGGCAGATCACAAAGGGGCTTAGGAAGACAAGGTAAGTCATTGGGGCTAATGGAGGGATTTTAGGTAGTTTCCTGGTGTTGGCAGGTATGAGGAAGGATAGTGTTTATGGATTTTGAATAATGGTTTAAATTGCAAAATGCTCAATTTTGGTGCTTTAGGAATGACTCAAGCTAGGTAGATTTTTAGAAATGAGAATTTGAAGTTAAGAAGACCTGAATTCAAATCCAACCTCAGACATTTGCTGGTTGTGTAGCCCTGGGCAAGTACCTTAACCCCATTTGCCTTAGTATCCTTCTCTGTAAAATAGCAACCACTCCAGTATCCTTGCCAAGAAAATCCCAAAATAGGTCACAAAAAAATCTAATGAATGAATAATAGTGATCAGATTGGAAAAAGGATTTGTTTATCCAGTGCAGGGGTTGATGAGTTGCTCATACTTATATGCCCCCTCTCTACCTCATTTGCAACCAGTTGTGTTGGTTGATTTTGATACCAGCATTATCTTCATCCTATCCCTGTATCAGGTATCTTCTGGAACTCCTTTCCTTCATAAGCTGTTCTTTGTGACTTCTTTTTATGTTGTATCTTTTCCCACTAGATTGTAAGTTCCTTGAAGACAAAAACTAACTTTCTTCTCTGTATCCTTGGTGCTTAGTATAATGCCCAGAACATAATAGTTTTTAATAAATATTTTTCATGCTATCATCACCTTTCATCTTATTAATGTTCTTTATTTGTTACCTGTGAGATCATACAAAATCCTCTTTGGCTTTTAAAGTCTTTCATAATTTGGCTTTTTTTTTAACCTTTCCAGACTTTTTTATACCTTACTACCTTTACATATTCTTCAGTTCTGTGACACTTGACCTCTTGCAACACCTTCCCCACGCTCACCCCCCCAGAATTCTCTCCTTTCTCTTCTCTACCAGCTCACTTCCACAGCTTCGTCAAATCTCCTTTATTTTTCAAGGAGTCTTTCCCAATCCTCTTTAATTTTAATATTTTCACTCTGAAAAATGTATATTGTATATATCTTTTTATTCACCATAGCAACTGTATTTTTATTTGTTTATTGGAATTATGGACTCAATGAATGTTTTTTGGCTAGTTCCTCCATTAAAGTGTTACTCAAATATTTCACCGAGTTATGAAAGTAATCCTAGGTTCTCAATGCCAGCAAAAACATGAAAGGAAGATCATTTTGAGATTAAAAAAAAGCCCTCCAGTTGGGCCCAGTGACAAACTGTCTTCGGAAAATCAGATCTGCTAAATTCTAAGACACTCATTTCCAAAATGTTGACGACCAGCTAGGGAAAGTTGTTGGGTTTTCTGTTTGTTTGTGCATAATTTTCATGTTGATTCTGCCATTTTTTTTTGTGAGCTCCATTAGAGCAGGGATTGTTGTGGGGGGTTTTTGTTTGTTTGTTTTTTACTTTGTTTCTCCAAGGTTTACTTAGCATGTTGCCTGACTCATAGTAGGAGTTTAATAAATGTTGACTTGAGTGTAATGTAGTTTTTATTGGTTAGAGAGCTGATTTACAGCCAGTAAGAGATAGATTCATGTTCTGTCTCTCATACAAAGTGGCTTTATGTCCTTTCTGGCCCAATCATTTAATCTCTGAGTGTTCCTGATAAATCTCTAAGACTAGGAATTGAAGAACAGGTGCTGCCCTGAAACAGTGAAGGGAATTTTGTCATCCAGGAGTTCTCTATACGAATGAAATTCTAGTTTCATTATATAGAAATTTCTGGCAACTGTCCACATGTTTTCTACTACCTCTCTATTTTTATAAAAATTGCCATTTTTCTTTCTTAGTTTTGACAAGAAATTTGCAAATGACATGTAGCTATTAACTAGCATTGTCTCCCTCATTAGACTGTGAGTGCTATATGTCCAAGGACTGTCTTGCTTTGCTATTTTTATCACAGGTCCTTAGAGCAATGCTTGGCATAGAATAAGTACTTAATAAGGTGATATAGTGGCTGGAGTGCTGGGCTCTGGAGTCATGAAGACTCATTTTTATGAGTTCAAAAGCTTCCTGACACATTTATAGCTGTATGACTCTGTGCAATTTCCTTAACCTTGTTTGCCTCAGTTTCCTCAACTGTAAAATGAATTGGAATTGGAAATGGCAAATCCCTCCAGTGTCTTTGCTAAAAAAAAACAAATTGGAATCATGAAGAGTCAGACATAACTTAACAACAAAAGTACTTAGTAAATGCTCATTCATTCATTTATATACTTTGCCAGAAGCTCTGTCTCAGAATGTTACCAGGACACAAGATATTTCTCTCTGAAGAAGTGAATCCTGAAGACATCTGAATGGAATACACAGTTTTAACTTGCTGGGAGAATTTGAGCAGGGGTTCTATGGTAGTACTTTGTGAGCACAATGGTTCATTAACCAAACAAAGTAAAAGGATCCTTGGGGATGCTGTGTGGGAACACTTATTTGTCAACAATGTGTTTTACTTTCTGTTTAGTGAGTGGAAATTCCCTGGAAAATTTTCAAAGAATGAAGAATGTCTTGAAGAGGAAGACAAAACTAAAATCAAGGAATAGAATATATGGGAAAAAGTTACTTCAGTGAGGGGGAATTAGAAAAACACTGCTTTCATGAGACTAGCATGACTATGAAAAGCCAAGGAATAGATAGAGAGGGAGAGAGGGAGATCATTCTCCAGAATCAAAGATCCTTGGTATAAAATACTACTTTTTATTATAATTGTTGTTGTTCTGTAACCATCAATCAATCAACATTTATTAACTGCTTATTATATGCTATATAAGCACTGTACTAAGAATTGGAGATACAAAAAAAAGTCAATCCTTGCCCTTAAATAGTTTAAACTCTCATGATGGAAACAACAGACAAAAGATAATACAAAGCAAATTAAGAGGAGGAAGGCATTAAAATTAAGTGACTCAGAGGTAATATAACTGTTTAGTGTCATGCAAACACTGGGAGGACTGCAAAAGTCAGTCCCTGCCTTTAAGGAGTTTATAATCTCATGATGGAGACAACAGATGAACAGTAATACAAAGCAAGTTATGTGGATGAATAGGAAGCAATTAAGAGAGGGAAGGCATTAAATTAAGTGACTCAGGGGATAATATAATTGTTTAGAGTCATGCAAACATTGGGAGGACTGCAGAAGAATATATGACCTAAACTCTCCAGGAGATTATAAACCCTCATGGCTTCTTCTTCATCAACTCCTCCCCTTTAAATCCCTGATTTATTTCAGTGCTCAGCTCATGTGCTTCTTCTTATGAGAAGGGGACAGCTAGGTGACAGTGGATAGAGTGCAGGGTTTCAAGTGAGGAAGACTTGTCTTAAAATGTGGCCTCCAACACTTACAATCTGGGTGACTCCAGGCAAGTCACTTAACTCTGTTTACCTCAGTTCCCTCATCTGTAAAATGAGCTGGAGAAGGAAATAAGCCCAAACTGAAATAAATGAACAACAACAGAGTTAAAGTCTTCCTTTTCTCCCCAAATAAATGCTATTATTATGTCCATTTTATGAATGAAACTGAGGCATAGAGAGTTTAAGTGATTTAGTTCTCATCATATAGGTAACAAGTTTCTGGGACAGAATTCAAACTCAGTCTTCTTGATTCCAAGTCCAGCACTCTGTGCACTATACATCTGGCAGCCCAGATCTATATTTATCTGTGTATATGTGTGAGTGTTTGAATTCCCCAGTAGAATATAAGTTTATTGAAAGCAGAGCTGCTTTTTTGTTTTGATTTTGTCCTGGTATCCTCAGCTTTCTTCCACAGTGCCTTGTATAGTTTAATAAATAGTCATTCACTTGGACTGAATTGTATTCAAATGGACAGGATTGAATAGGATTTAATTATAAAAACAATTTAACACACATCTATTTAGCCATAACCTCTAGCAGGTTCTGCCAACTTAGTGAGGTTTTGAATACTGATGTACTGACTGGCTATTGTCTGAGTGCTATAACTAACTACAGGGATGCTTATTAACAGAGAGTAGGAAATCACAATGAATGCTTCTACCACAGCAACTCACAAAGATAATCTACAGAGACATGGAAAGAATGTGATCCCTATTGGCAGAGACAGCCTGATAGAGTTTTGGAGCCAGATGATCCAAGTTCAAGGTCAATTCTTGACAGAATTTAAATTTTCCTCATCTTAAAATGAGGAGCTTGGATTATATAATACCTTTGAAGACACTTTCAGCTCTGGATCTTTGATTTTATGATAGTAAGGTGAAGAGAATATACATGAATGAAATATATATACTTTTGAATAAATGAAATAGTATTTCACTTACTAGTCAGAGAGTTCAACCATCATGGATAAACACTAGTGATCATTACTTTTTTTTTTTAATAATAACTTTGTATTGACAGAATCCATGCCAGGGTAATTTTTTACAACATTATCCCTTGCACCCGCTTATGTTTCGATTTTTTTTCCCCTCCCTCCCTCCACCCCCCCCAAGACGGCAAGCAGTCCTGTATATGTTAGATATGTTGCAGTATATCCTAGATACAATACATATTTGCAGAACCGAATAGTTCTCCTGTTGCACAGGGAGAATTGGATTCAGAAGGTAAAAATAACTCGGGAAGAAAATCAAAAATGCAAATAGTTCACATTCGTTTCCCAGTGTTCCTTCTTTGGGTGTAGCTGTTTCTGTCCATCATTTATCCATTGAAACTCAGTTAGGTCTCTTTGTCATAGAAATCATCTTCCATCAGAATATATCCTCATACGGTATCGTTGTCGAAGTGTATAATGATCTCCTGGTTCTGCTCATCTCACTTAGCATCAGTCCATGTAGGTCTCTCCAAGCCTTTCTGTATTCATCCTGCTGGTCATTTCTTACAGAGCAATAATATTCCATAACATTCATATACCACAATTTACTCAGCCATTCTCCAATTGATGAGCATCCATTCATTTTCCAGCTTCTAGCCACTACAAACAGGGCTGCCACAAACATTTTGGCACATACAGGTCCCTTTCCCTTTTTTAGTATCTCTTTGGGGTATAAGCCCAATAGAAACACTGCTGGATCAAAGGGTATGCACATTTTGATAACTTTTTGGGCATAATTCAAGATTGCTCTCCAGAATGGTTGGGTTCGTTCACAACTCCACCAACAATGCATCTGTGTCCCTGTTTTCCCGCATTCCCTCCAACATTCATAGTGATCATTACTTATTGGATACTCTGGTTCCCTTGATTAAAGGACACAGAGATCCATCTACAAAAAAGTATAATCAATGGTTAAAAGCTTTGGAAGGTAACTAGGTGGTAAAATGGATAGAGTGCAGAACCTGGAGTAAGAAGTCCTGAATTTGAATTTAGCCTTAAATACTTAGTAAGCCATGTAGCTCTGGGGAAGTCTTAACAAGTCTTCCTCAGTTTCCTCATCTGTAAAATAATAGCACCTATCCCAAAGATTGTTCTTTGCAAATAGCTTTGCAAAACTCAAATCATTATGAAAGTGCTGGCTATTATATGTACATATATATAACAACTATATTATATGAATATGTAACAATAAAACATAATTAGATATTCAAGATGAATAATACATAAAAATAGCCACTTGGAAAATAATGAAGATTTTGTATTAAAAACTGACAATAAACAATAGATAAGAGAATGGAATAATGTTAGTTAGCATTCATGTATCTGCTTTACATTTTGCCAAATGTTTAACAAATATATCATTTGTTCTTCAGAGAAATCCTTTGAAGCAAGTGCTATTATTATCCCCATTTTATAGATGAGGTAATGCTATCATCAGAGGTTAAGGGACTACATTCTATAATTCCCAAATGTTTGAAGTAAGATGCAAGACCAGATCTTCCTGACTCCAAGTTCTATACTCTCTCCATTCTGCTGTTTGATTATTTCTAGAGCTTTCTGTTTGTCTGCTTTGTGTACTAATATATTAAGGGAATTTAGTCATATATTTGCTAATCCATTTAAAATTAGTTTTGAGGAATAACAAAGAACTGGGGGATAAAGGAGATGACAAGAAGCAATTATATTATTTTTTCCAAAAGGGAAAACATATCTCGACTTCTTGCTAATTACAATCCTTTGATAAATGGCACTGGTTTTGGGAAAACATCATTGATGAAACAAATATAAACAGCTACAGGACAATAAAAGCATGAACAACACCTGAGGAGTCATCCTCTTTGAGAATCAGTCAAGCTAGATGAATGATACCACATTGTTAATTATAACGTTCTATACTGAAGTACAAAAGAATGCTGAGGAGGCTGACATCTGAACTGGCAGTGAGCACAGTGTCTCTCAAAAGTTTACTTGCAAATTTAGTTTAAACTTAAAGGTAAATGCCACAATACTATTAATAATGACTATGACAGTATCTAGTTTGCGGTGAGGGACAGGGAGAGAAGATAGTAAGATTTTATTTATCCAGTATCCTTGGATGATGGTTCTGCGTACCATATTTAACACAGGATGTTGGAATAAGTAAGGAGACCATGAGAGCAACAAACCATAAATCCTAGTGTTTGAGCCCTGGTGAAAGAATTGTGGTTGCTTAACCTGAATAACGGAGGCCTTTGCATTTGAAGGGCTATTTTTATTGACTAGATAATAAACTTATTCTGCTTGGTCCCAGAAAGCTGAGCTAGCAATAATGGGTTAAAATTGTATAGACTCATTGCAAGGAAAAACATACTAACAATTCCTCCTGAAGTGGAATGTGCTTCCTTGGAAGGTAATGAATTCCTCAACACTGATAGAAGTGACTTGAAGTAAAAGCTGGGTAAGTGCTTGTTAGGAATTTTGTAGTGATACTGTTTGGATTGAATGGCCTTAAATCCTGCCTTGAACACTTACTACATGACCCTGGACAAGTCAGCCTCAGTTTTATAATCTAAAAAATAGAGATAACAATAGTATGAGGTTTGGTGGAAGGATCAATGAGATGATGGATATAAAGTGTTTTCCAAATCTTAAAGCACTATATAATAGTTAGTTATAATCATTTGTATCTTCAGTGGATTTTCATGCAGCTAAATAAAGCTTCATGATTTGCATATGTTATTGTTTAATCATTTCTATCATACCCAAGTCTTTGTGACCCCATTTGGGGTTTTCTTGGCCAAGATGTTAGAGTAGTTTGTTGTTTCCTTCTCTTACTTTCTACAATTGAGGAAACTAAGGCAAACAGAATGAAATGACTTACTCAGGGTCAGACAGCTAGTATCTGAGGCCAGATTTGAACTCAGGAAGAGGAAGAATCTTCCTGATTCTAAGCCTGGTGCTTATCCACTGCACTATCTAGCTATCCACACCTTGCGTATAGTAGATGCTTAATATTTTTTCTTCTCCATTATAAAAAGAATGATTGTGGCTTGCCTATGAGTGAAGTGCATAGCCTATCCTGATTCAAGACCTTTCCAAACTCCATTTAATGTAGGAAGTTTTGGGGATCAGACTTTCCAGATCTTGCTTCTCTCCAGTTAACTCTTTAGCAATTACCCTTCTAAGAAGATCCACTTCAATTGGATTCAACTTACAAAGAAATTAGAACCAAACAATTCAAAGACAGAAAACAAAGTCCAGTTGCTTTCAATTAATTCTAAAAATGCCTTCAAATTTGGCATTTGTAAAGAGATCTGTGACCAGTTAGCTCGGCTGTTTAGAATATAGAGTCAATGTTTATATGCTCCCCAGTTAAATCAAATTCTCTTGAAGACAACAGCTCTTTTTCATTTTTGTCCTTCTATCCAAACCTCTGAGCACAGAGCTCAGTAGTAATTTCCTAATACTTTCAGGAATTCCTACTTTGGAAATTCCCTACACAGAATGCATATCAGTAATGAATGCAACATAGATCAATGCCCATGTCATACAGCTATGGTTATTTTGGGGGAGAGTGTGTGGAAAGGGATCAGAGGGAAGACTTGAGCCCAAGTTTCTCTAATTTTAACATGGAAACTGCATGCAGTGGAAAATGTTGAATTTGCAGTACTGGGATTTGAGTTCTACAAATCTGTGTGTCATTGATTTAATCACAATTTTTCTGAACCCTAGTTTTCTCACCTATAAAATGAGATGAGTCTAATTGGAGGATCCTTAAGTTTCCTTCCAGGTTTAGATCCATGATCCTCCATCCACTATCCCACATGGCCTCTTGTCTTGTACACAGTAAATACCTAATCAATGTTGAATTGAAATGGAAGAAGCTAAGTTGATCAGCCATTTCTGGTTCTCATAGATTTTGCTTAACTACTTCCCTTGTACCTGCATATGATAGATTACTAGTGATGCAGGGTGCAAGGATGGCTACCTCCATGCTAATGATATAAAGGACATTAAATCACACATTAGGCATGTGATATTTGTTCCCTAATAATATAAATGTAATGGAAGTTAGGTTGTTCAGTGGACAGAGTGCTGGGCCTGGAGTTAGGAAAATCTGAGTTCAAATTTGACCTCAGAAACTTACTAGCTGTGTGACATGCGCAAATCACTTAACTCTGCTTGCCTCAGTTTCCTCACTTATAAAAGGAACTGGAGAAGCAAATAGCAAAACATTTCAGTATCTTTGCCAAAAAAATCCCAAATGAAGCTATAGAGTTGGATATGAATAAAACAATTGAACAACAACAACAAAATTTAGTAAAGGGGAAATTAATTTCATTAATGTCAAGTTGGGGGATAGAGAATAAATCTGGGAGATACCATTTAAAGTTGAATTTTCTATTAGAAATAGAAAAGAATGGGACTATTTACAAATGCATGTGAAAAATATTAGAGTCCGGTGGGTCTTCTTTGTAGAGTTTCCAATTCGCATTCTTTTTCTTCTATTTTATTTGCTAGCCAGAACCAGAAAACTGTGCTATAATTTCTTTGGCTGCCATAATTTGGGAAAGGACCAATTTTAAAGAGATTGTATGAATCCTGCATTTGGGTTTAGCTGCTGTGTTTCTGTCATGAACATGTATATATGAAGCAGCTAAGTATTAAATTCTTTTTGTTTAATTAACACATTTACTATATGGCAAGGTTCAATTGTTCGAGTGGGAAGTCATTGGAAGGTGAAAATTTGATTTTATAAAGCATTAATAAAACATATATAAAAGTGTATGAGGTAAGGAAGAAAAGAAGGAAGGAAGGAAGGAAGGAAATTAAGAAAGAAGGAAGAAAGGAAGGAAGGAAGAAGAAAAAAAAGAAAAGTTTGGAAAGTTTGTGGTAAGATAAATCCTGAGAAGGTTTTGTGATGTCATCAGTTTAGGAGTTCAACTAGTCTGTAACTTAGGATATAAGAACTTGAGAGTAGCCTGAGGCATATGGAAATTATATAACTTTTCCAAGGTCATATAACTAGTAAATGTCCTAAGATAGATTTGAATCCAGGCATTTCTAACTTCAGGCACAGCAGTGCATGCACCACATGGACTGTGTTTGCATTCAGAAGACAAACAGATCTTCTCATACTTTCATCCAGTTTTACTCAGGAGGACTTCTGTGGCCCATCTCTATCTGACACAAAAATATGCTGATATTCATGTTACAATGTTAACTCCCTCTCGTTTTTATTTTACCCTTCATAGTTTTACCAGGACCAATGGCTATTTTTCAATTCAATAAGAGGAAATATGACTTAACCAGTACGTCTGATCCAAAGCAAAATGTACTTTGTGAGCTTTCAATCACTGGAAGAGGAAAATCTGGGAGGAACCTTAGAGCCCAACCTGTTCACTTTATAGATGAGAACAATGAAATAATGTGTGTAGGTCATATGGGTAGAGAGTATGGGAATTGAAATTTTAACCCAAGTCTTCTCTTTCCAGTCAAATTCTCTTCTCAGTATCCTCCCTTTCCTTCCTCATCTCTGTCTGTCTGTCTGTGTGTATCTCTGTGTTGCTGTCTCTTTGTCTCTCTCTCTCTCTCTCTCTCTCTCTCTCTCTCTCTCTCTCTCTCTCTCTCTCACACACACACACACACACACACACACACCCCTACTTCTTTCAATTTATCATCTTAAATGTATTCTTGATCACTTGTTACTTTATCTACTTAGCATCATTTTAGTCAGTGAGTATTGAACCCTGTATGAAGTCCATGTCCTCAAGAGAGGCAGTATTGTGCAATGAACAAAGCAATAGAGCTAGAGTTGGGAAGTTTGGGTTTGAATCCCCACTTTGCTCCTTATGGCTATGTGACTTTGGACAAGAAAGGCTTTTTTTCTAAGGCTTAATTTCTAATCTGTAAAATGGTCATAATTTCATTCTCTTCCTCAATCTCTGATCTGAACTAAGCACTAAATTTGGATCTTAGCACTGACATTTTACCTCGATAACATTGGGCAAGTCTTCTGCCTTCTCTGGGACTCAGTTTCCTCACCTGTTAAAAGGGAGGCAAAGATTTGTTCTCAAATAATGCTGAGGGTTCTTCCAGCTTTAGCTCTAAGATCCCATAAATTGTTGTTGTTTAGTTAATTAGTTGTGTCTGACTCTTCTTGTCCCATTTGGGGTTTTCTTTATAAAGATACCAGAATGATTTGCCATTTCCTTTTCTAATTCATTTTCAGATGAGGAAACTGAGGCAAACAGTTAAGTGACTTGCCCAGGCTAAATGTCTAAGTCTGGATTTGAACTTGTCTTCCTGACTCCAACTCCACAGTGTCCCATCCTACAAACTACAAAGCATTGTAGATGAATTATTAGTGTATGAATTTTTATGCCCTCTCCACATGTCTTACCAGCCTGAAATAATGGCCTTAATTTCATTCAATGGGAAATATGGTCATGAGTCGTGGTAACACATCTCTGACTCATATGCAAGCCTCAGGAAATTGAAATCATATATTTGTCTCCATTTTAGTTCACCTGGTCATATAGAAAAACAAAGTCTTTGTTTAAAGCAATGAAGATAATTGCAATTACAGTTACAAACATTAAAGGAGTGTGTGAAGCCTAAGTAAGATAAGAAGCAAATTAAAAACTGATAAAGAATGATATAAAGTTGTGTAAATTGTGTCAATTCTAAAAGACTCCTTTTGAGGTTTTCTTAGCAAAGATATTTAAAGTGGCTTGCCATTTCCTTCTCATTTTATAGATGAGGAAACTGAGGCTGTGTGACTTGCCTGGGCTGTGACTTGCCCAGAGTCACACAATAGCTAGTAAGTATCTGAGGAAAGATTTAAACTTATAAATTAGATGAGTCTTTATGACTTCAGACCTGGCATCCTATCCACTGAGTCACCTAGCTTCCCTCATAAGCAACAGCTTCCTAACAATGAAAGCTAGCTAATTGATAGAATGTAGCAAAGAGTTCCCCTTCATTGGGCTTTTTAAGTGAAGGCTGAATGGATTCTTTCTGTGCAGATAGTAGAAAAGATAGCTAGAAATCTTAACTAGAAAGAACTTTAAAAAATAGCTAATCCAATATCTTCATTTTGCAGATGAGTGCTCTATAGTCTAGAAAAGTTGAGTGATTGACCATTAGCACTGCTAATAATAGATGTCAAATGATGACTGTAGATTTCACTGACTTTGCACAGTACTTCCAGTTTCCTTTTGAGGTACAAGATAGACTAGATGGCTACTAAACTCTCTTCCAGTCAAAGATGACTGTAGATTTCACTGACTTTGCACAGTACTTCCAATTTCCTTTTGAGGTACAAGATAGACTAAACTCTCTTCCAGAATCCTTCAAGTACGTAACATCATGATTCTAACATCTAATACAAGGAGAAGAATTTCCCCAGACTTGTATACACAAATGCTACTTGTATTAGACCTACCTCAAAATTTAGGAACAGAGAATTTAGACCAAATGTGAAAAGGAGCTTCCTACATTTGAGTATTTACTCAAGGATTTCAATTGTGTTATTACTGTGGATGAAAATATTAGACATATGCTTTAAGAAAAATATTGTGGCATGGAGACTTATTTGCCAATATTTCATACATGAGCGCATGATACTGGTCAAATCGGAAAATGTTTCTCTCTAAAACTCCAACAAAAATGGCAGAAGAAGTAAATCAAATAAGCAAAAGTTTGAGGGGAAAATGTATGTGTTCCTGAAGGCATTACTAAAGGTAAATAGGCAGTTACCTGGGATACAATATGCAGGGCAATGTAACAAGGATACTTTTTGAATGTTATTTTTTTAAATTAAATGCACATATTTCTAATGCCAGGAAACAGTTCCTCTTAGCATATAAGTATTTCATTTGCTACTTGTTGTTTTGTGGGTTATAGGAAAGTCTACATTAGGTATCAATAGCAGTGTAGTACAAAGATAAAAGTTCTGAAGCTGTAGATAGGTAGACTTGAATTCAAATCCTATTCTGTTTCCATAAATATGTCACCTAACCTTTCTGAGACTCAATTTGTTTCTTTGTAAAATGGGAATAATCATACTTGTTATATATACCTCACAGAATTATGAGAATTTAAATAGATAATAAATTAAATTGGTATATCAATTGCCTTCTAATTTAAAATGTTGTAAGAGATAATGAACTAAATCAGTGTATCAATGTCTTCTATTTTACAGTGTTTTACATATGTAGTTTTCCAGTTAAGAAAGATGGCTTCATTTTCAAATCTTATCAGTGTTTCATCTTGATTTTGATTCTCCATATTGTGAGCTAGGTTCTAGCAAGTTGTTTAGGTATGTTTTTCTCCTACACATATGATGAGTGCTTAGGTATGTAAAATATATGTGGATATATGTATATTTATACTGTGTGTTTTGTTTTCAAATCTTTGGGTTAGCAAAAGAAAAAAAAACTGCAGATGATCTAGAACACAAAGATAAGTAATCCAGGTGATCTAAAATGCAAAGATAGGTAATTCTGGTTATTTAGAATGGATGATCTAGAATGCAAAGCCATGTATCATGGGTGTAATCTGGGTGATCTAGAATGCAAAAACATGTAATCTAGGTGTGACCCAAATGTGATCTGGGTGATCTAGAACTAAAAGATATGTAATCTGGGTGTAATCCAGGAGATGAAGCATGCAAAGACATTTAATCTGAGTGATTTATAATGCAAGGAGTAATTTGGGTGTGATCCTGGTGATCTAGAATGCAAAGCCATGTAATACGTGGGGGTTTGTGTGTGTAACCTAGAAGGCAAAAACTTGTAATCTGGGAATAACGCTGGTGATCTAGAATGCTAAGACATGGATTGTCTTTCAAGGCGCAATCCCTTTTTGGATTGCGCAAGCATTACTTTTGTATAAGGCTCTCCTCATGGATAGAGAGAATTAATATTCCATGATTGTGGGAGTGGGTGAACTTGGGAGAAAGTCTGACTTTTGACTTTGAGAAAGGAAACACATAATTTCCAATCTCTCTTCAGAGAGAGGTCCCTGGAGGAAGAGAAAGATGACATGTAGAAAAATCACACAGTAAGCTTTTTCTCAGAGTTTTTGTCTCTTTCCAAGAACCTCTCCTTGAAGAGATCTTGGTACCATAGGTACTATGTGTGTTGTCCCTTGAAAATGGAAGCCAATATAAGAAATGATGAGCAAGTGAATTTCAGGAAAAATTGGAAAGATTTATATGAACTGATGCAGAATGAAGGGAACAGATTCAGGAGAACATTGTACATAATAATAGCAACACTGTGCAATGATCAATTATGATAGACTTAGCTTTTCTCAGAAACACCAAGATCTAAGACAATTCTAAAAGACTCATGATGAAAACTGCTACCTACATCCAAAGAAAGACCTGGTGGAGTCTAAATGCAGATTGAAGAATGCTTTTTTCACTTTTTTTTTTGTAGTTTCTTTTTCCTGTTGTTCTGTTTTTTCTTTCATAACAATATTATTATGGAATTATGTTTTACATGACTGCACACATATAACATATCAAATTGCTTATTTTCTTAGGTAGGATGAAGGAAAAGAAAGGGGATAAAATTTTGGATCTTAAAATATTTTAAAAATGAATGCTAAAAATTATCTTTACATGCAATTGGAAAAAATTAAATAACATTAAAATACTGCATAGTATTTTTAAGAATGTGAAATTTAAGATTTATTTTACACATCAAAAAAAAAAGTAGAATCAGAATGCCAGGATCCCTTTTCTCCCAAGTTCTCTCCAGCTCACATAGGCATAGAGCAGCAAGTAGTTATTCTTTCCAGTAATTAGGAAAATCATGCAAATACCAGGATTATGTCCCAGGTTTTTATATCTAATTTTAAAGAATTTATTAGTAGGGGGGCTAAAATAACATCCTGTGTATTGCTTTTTAGGAAAAAAATTTTTGAAGCACTTAAAAATTTTTTTTCTTTGTATTTGCATTGCATGCAGGCATATGCTGGAGCCAAGTTCTTTGTCAAATTTTCAGTGTGAGCATTTAAACCCTAGGAATCATATAAATTAGTATCTGATTTGTGTTTTGTGGGTACCTTTTAAATACCTCAGAGAGGGGATATTCAGCAAAGGTTGGGCTACTTGACTAATAATGTTTCTTTCACCTCTGAGTTAAAAATTCTAAGATGACCAATATCATGTTGGAGAACTTTTCTTTTCAAAACAGTGTTCAATTTACAGCTCTCTCTCTAGAACAATGATACAAACTGGTGTGGAAATGAATTCATTACTTAAAACACAGTGGTTCCAAATAATAATCCATCAACAAGCTTTCCTCAATGGTCTACCATATGCCTGGCATTCTACTAGGGGCTGGGAACAAAAAGACAAAAAATGACACAATCCTTGACCTCAAGGAGCTTATATCAACCTTGTTCCAGAAAATATACCACCCCCTTCAACACATATTGCTGATGTCTTGGATGTCATTAGCAATTAAAAACATCCCCCAGAGCTATAATGAGGACTGGTGGCTCCTACCCTGTCCCTATGAAACTCCTGTGGGAACACCTCACTGAGAGTTAGCAGTTAATTAGAACCATGTCTTTTTTATGTCACTGTCAGATGTTATTGTCATATAAATTATGATAATAACAATGTATTATAACTTATGTAATGTAATTTACATAGGCTAAATCCCATTTTAACTTGGCAACTTTTGAAGGATGGCTAATTTTTCTATAGCACCACTTAAGAAGCTATCCTTAATCAAAGACATTGGCAGGAGGCTTTTAGCTTTGCTATTTTAAGACTGTTTTCCTTCTATGGAGCTGATTGGCAGGCTCAAACCTGGGATTGGGGGAGTAGCTTGGAAAAAAGGGAGTTGTCAGTTTTTTAGGTTCCACTGACATCTGGTGGTAAGGTAGGGCCATTCTTTTGATTCAGTTTAAGGCTTGAGTGAGGAAGGGAAAAAAGCTTTAATTTTTATAGAATCATAGATTTAGAAGCAGAAGGGATCTTGAAAGACATTATATACCCCCCTCATTTTATAGATGAAGATACTGGCCACTTAAAAAACATGTTATATACACTGTCTTTGTTGCAATAAAATCAAATATCAGTTCATTATAGTACATTAGAATCATCTTGAAAAACTGGGACCAACAAATCTATGCAGTTCAGTCTAGTTTTTTTATTCAGTTCAGTTTAACCCAGTCAGTGGCCACCTCTAATCCATAATACTTCTCCCATCCATCCATCTATCCATCCATCCATCCACCCCCTCATACAATTACCACTCTAGTTCAGGCCCTAATCAACCTTCAACTAGATGATATTGTAGTAGTCTCCTAAATGAGTTACCTATTTCCTATCTCTCCTCTCTCCAATCTTTATCTAGCTGCCAAATTAATATGACCAAAGCACAGGTCTGAGTTATCAGCCAATGCAGCTTTGAATATAGCATTGCCCAAAAGAAAGCACACAATTTCCTTGGCTTGACATCCAAAGCTTTTTTCAATCAGACACCAGATTATTTTTTTCAGGCATACTTTAAAGAAAGGAAATTTCCTCGTCAAGAAGCTCTCTTTTACTAATGAAATCATGGATCGAATCCCTGTCTCCTCACACACCAGACAACACTTAAATATTTGTTGTCTTGACTTAACTTGCATTTACTGTAAATGACGTTCTATCCCATTTTTCCATATTTCTTCTTTCCAAGCTTAGAATATTTTCCCTTCTCGCCTATATGTCAGAGAATTCCTGGCTCCTTTAAAGTCTCAGATCAAGTGCTACTTCCTACAAGAAGGCTACTCTCATCATAGGATAGGTAGTTTGTACAGTAGAAGGAATACTTGGAGCCAAAAAGACCCAAGTTCAAATCCTGACGCAAGTATTTGCTAGTTATGTGATACTAGACAATTCACAACTTCTGTTTGTTTATTTGCTAAAATGGGCCTTATCATTCAGGATTATTAGAAGGATTAAAGGAGAGAATTTTTTTTAAAAAATTTGAAAAACTTGAAGCACTATATTAATTTTGGCTATTATCATTACTATTAACTTCATAATTACTTTCCTTTCCTTTGTATATCTATTCCCAGTAGAATGTTAGCTTCTTGAACACAGGAACTTTATGTTTTCATCTTTGAATTCCCAGTACCTAGCACTGTACCGTGTATATAGCATGCCCTTAATAAATGCTTATTGAATTTAGTTGAATTTTAATCCTTTGTTCAAAATTGTTCTAGATTTTCCTTGGCTCCTGCAATTGTCAAGTGGAAAGCATACAGAATGATGGTAATTTCATGAAATAAAAATAAGCCTTTACATGATAATTCTCTTTCAGGAGACTTTTTTTTTTTTTATTAATTGCATCCTTATTACCATCCATAATCATGATCAATGAACTGGTACTTCATATAGTGGGAAGTAATATGATGCTATGGGAAGAACACTGAGTTTGGAATCAGAAAACTTGGGTTTGCTCTGTTGCCTGATACTCTGGTGACTATGAGCAGCTTACTCAATTTAGCTAGACCTCAGTTCCTTCAGCTATAAAATAAAAGGATCAAACTGGATCAGAAGTGTCAACATGGAAGTCTACAACACTACAATAGCCTGAACTAGATGAATTTGTAAATGGAAAATATTTAACAAAAATAAGTAAAAAATACAACAGAACATAGCTAATATGAATATGTGGTTTTCTAAGTCAGTAACTTAGAAATGTATAGATTTGTGGCTCTCGTTTCTATTTGAATTTGATACCACTGGACCAGAGTATTTTTGAGATCCCTTCCAGAACTCAATCTGTGACATAAAGATTTCACAAGGAAGGAGGAATTTTTGTATTTATTTACAAAGTCCTAGATCACAACATAGTGGAATATTTTTTCAAAACATATTGCTAGGGAGAATTGCGCCGCAATCAACTAAATTTAATTTGAAGAACTCCTAACAGAAGGGGACCAGAGAAGTACATGGCTATTTTCTCTATATAAATACACTTAAATATGTGTAGAGGCATACATCTTCTAACATGAAAGCATCCTGTGTCCCCTATAATTGGTGGATGTAGCTTCCTTAGGTTGCTAGTTGGAACAGGCTACATCTTTAAAACAAGTAAGACTGGTAAGGTTGCTCTCTTTCTTACTCGCTCTTGCTGTGTCCCCCAACAGCTTAAAGGCCATGAAGTGAACCTATAAAAGGAAAAGTACTTCCTATCCCTATTCTCCCTCTCTTTTACTTTGATATTGAGAAATGGGCCTGTAGGGTATTAGTTTCTGTTCTATTGTTTGTCCTCAATTTTAAACTGATGTTCTAACTCATAATAACCTTGGAGCCAGTATTTCAATGATGTATCCAATCAGCCTAATTGAGAAACCTAGAGAATTTAGGGTGTTTGGGACTTGGCCTGAGAAGGTTTTTGGAGTTATAAGTGGAACTGTACTCTATAGCAACCGAACTTTGTTTCTGAATCTAATCCTCCCTCTTTCCTTAGAGATTGAATTGGTACTGGGGAGAGAGATTAAGCCCCATATGTTGGAAAGAAATTTTGTATATTTGTGATCATATCTTTTGAAATAAATATTTCTTTGTAAAAAGTTAATTTAGTGTTAGTTGTTAAATAGAACTAGAGTACGTAAGACCATTCCCTACAATTGAAGAAATATCAGGGGAGAGGGCTAGAATAGCAGCAAGCTATTTAATTGCTGTCAGCAATTAAATCCAGTTTTTGGAATAACAATCATAAAAAGGAAAAGAATCAGAAAGAAAGAAATAGAGGAATATAAAGAGAAAAGACTAAAACTGTTAAAGTCCTTAGAAGGAAGAAAACTAAATTAAAATTTTTGAGAATTAGCAGATAAATCAACAGGGAACATTAAAAAAGAAGGGAAGATGATACCAAAAATATAAACAAATCCAAACATCTCTGAATAAATATTGCAGAAGAAGGGAAATTAAATCAATACCTGATGAATCAAAGGATATTATGGATTCCCAAGAAAGCATGAAATCACAGCAGAATGTTCCTGAATGATTCAAGAGAAAAATAAAAATCACAAAAGCAGAATTTATGCCTTACACAGCAGAAATAATTGGCAGAATAGAAAAGGGTGACTATGTGGTGGCTTTAACCTCTTCAAAGAAATTAAATCAAGAATAACTGATTAGGAATAAAAATATCCAAAAAGACATTCTCAAAGAGTAGAAGCAAATGGTAATAAAAGACTACATAATTTCTATATAGGCAAAACAAGTCAATCTCAAAGAGAGTACATGTGTAGACAATTTAATGGTTATCAATTTCCCAGAAGACAAGTCAAAAAAAATAATAAATCTGAACACCATAATGTAAAAAAGAATAAGAAACCTCTTCAGAATTTCTGAATCTGTAAACAGAGTGCCAATTGAAAAAATCCAAAAATGTCCTTGAGAACAAAATAATAAAAAATTTTTAAAACTCTATGCTGCAAACATAGTAAAAACATAAAAAAGAAACAGATGTTAAATGTAACAATTTTATTACAAATTCTAATTTGTGAGCAGGATACAGATCCTCAAGTATAAAGAAAAGGGAATTAGTAATACAGGGCAATTCTGCATTCACCAGAAACCATAAGAGAGAATGGAATAATGCAATTTAAAAAGCAAAGATCTTAATATGCCACTCAAGATGATATTCCTTATAAATGTTTATACTTGACTCTAATCATCAACAAAAAAAGGTGAATGTTCAATAAAATGAAGCCACTTAAAGTATTCCTACAAAAAAGAAAAAAAATGTGAGTTGATTATTTAGTTTACAAACTTATAGTTACCAAGTAAAATACAAATAATTATAATATAATTACAATACAAATACAAATACAAGTAAATTACTTCAGAAAAAAGAGAGAAAAGCTGGAAAGAGAAAAACACCTATAGCGTTAAAAAAAAAAAAAAAAAAAAAAACCAGTAACAACAGCAAAGTAACAACAGAAGAACCATTAAGAAATTTCTTTATAAAAATACACAAAGAGACAAGGATGAAAGCAGAATTTAAATAGAAATGATGGAGGAACAAGTCTGAACTAAACCTCAGAATACTCTGCCTACAGATAAATCAATTTTTTTTTTTTTTGTGGAATTAAACTTCAGAATGGGAGGTCATATGAAAAAGGAGAGAGGAAAAAGAACATAGGAAAATGTCCCATGTAAAGTGAGATATATTGAGTAATGGAAGACAGAAATCTGGCAATGAGTACAATTTGCAGGTATTGATAATACAGAACACTAGCTCTGAGACAGAATTGTATACAAATGCAGGGAATCAAAGCTTGGGAACCCAGCCAGCAAAACAGCAAGAGGTAGGTAGGAATATAATAGGAGAGTCAACTGACAGAAAAGCTTCAGGTGTCCCGGTTGAAAATACTCTTTCAAGAGAAAGGCTGAAACTCACTGGAATTCTGCTTCTAGCCTTCAAGAGCAGTCTATAGCTAGAAAAAGGTAAAACCTCTAAGAACTTCTGGTTTCTCTCCACTGCCATCTTCTGTTTGATAGAGAAACAGAAGGTAAAAGAAAGGATTTACAGTTTGCTTGCAGAAACAAATTAGATAAACCAAGATCTAGTGGAATAAAGACTTAGCTGAGCTTGTCTACATTGGCTACCAAAGAGCCTGCCAAAAGAGCTCTTATTGAAGGGAACTGTTTATTATAATTACTTAGTTTATTATAATTATCAGGCTAACATTTCCTAGGCATGTTTTTATGGGTGATTGGGAATTAAACAGAGCTTGTCACTTCTTCATCCATCAGACAATAGAAGATAATGTTTTCTTAGCACATGTTGTTCTTTCTCTTACACTCCAATGATAGATTTCTGTCTGTGGCCACTCTCTCCTCAGATATTAACCTCACAGAGGTTAATGGGTTAACTGGGATGTTTTGATTGTTCTTGTTTTTTCCTTATCACTGAGCAAATATTTTATGTTTAAGAGTTAATGATGCCATGTCCTGGGATGACCAGCTATAAACGACTTTGCTATTCTCAGCAGTACAATGATCCACAACTACCCTGAAGGCCTTATTCTATCCAGACCCAGAGAAGAAACTGATTGTGTCTAAATAGAGACTGAAGCATACACACCCTCTCTTTTTTTTAAATTTATTTTTCTTTTTTTTTCCATTTCAAAATTTTATTATATCAAAAATACATACAACCAAACCTAAAACACAAACCAACCCAAAGATACAAGAAGATAATAATCGTTCTTGTCTAACCCAGAAAAAAAATTCAAAAACATTTACAAAAAAGCAAAAGAAATAGAAATGCCAGCTTCAAAAATATTTATTTAAAAAATAAGGCATTGACTCTACAAAACAAACAAACAAACAAACAAAAACCCAGATAATACAAGTAAAAAGGTTTAGGGATGAGAAAGGAAGGTCAAAAGGAAGTGATTGACCTGTCCTGTACCTTGTCTGCTTGCTCTTATCAAAACCTGGGCCTTGATTAATTAGTCATATGAGGCAGGGGGGGGGGGGGTAGAGCTGGGACTCTAACCCAGGTTAGGGATTAAAAGGCAGAAGGGAGGAGAAATGGAGTTATCCCGGAATTCCCTGTCTCTAAAGTGAATTGAGGTACCTGAAGGGAAATGAGGAGAAAAAAAGATTCCCTGGCTCCAGGTCTATGTGGGGATAAATAGTAAGAAACAAAGTCTGGTGAGCAAGGAAGGAATGAACAAATCTCAGAAAGCTTTGGAGGATCCAAATTTCACGGACCCACCATCTCTAACCCTAGAGATATTGTTGTAGAGGTTAAATTAGCTTTATTACAAAAAGGATCAAAGTCATTACTATGACACAAATGGAAAACCATCTACCAGTGGTTCAGTTTATCTGTCCCAAGAGGGACTTAATTTCCATTGCCTGTCAGTTGGAGGCACTCCTTTCTTTCCAAGAGAAGGAGACGAAAAGAGATAAGAGTCATCAGATAGGCTTTTCTAGCTCTCTCTAAGCTGACTTCCATCCTCCCTCATAAAAGTCCTCAGTAGCTCTACATTAGTGGTAAGTCTTATCTTTGGAAATAAGTCCTGAAGAAAGGGAGAGGAAGTAGTTTGGATCTGATTTACAGGAGAAGAAGGGAGTCCTAGAGGATTCCTTGGAGAGAAAGTGGGAGCTAGAGGGTAGGAGGAGATAAGATGGAATTGGCCCTCCCTTTAGGATCTTTCGGAGCTCTACTCTACAGACTGAGTATCTGAGATTGTAGAATGAGATCCCCAGTGAGAAGTGGGTAGCTCCAGTAGGGAGGAAAAGTTGTCCTAAGGGATAAAAATGGGAAAATTTCTAGAGTGGAAGATGACTAAAGAAGCTGGCCCAGCCCTAATTGGAGTCCTGGTTAGTCATCCCCTCCCTAGGGAGACCCTTCCAGGGAAGAGAGAGTGTAATTCCGCAAAAATGGCAGTTAGAGTTGGAGGGGGGAATGTGAGGGGTCTCAGGGTCAGAGAAGGGTAAATACTAGTGATAACTACCAAACATTTTCTTCCTGCTAAGAGCAGCCCAAAGGTGAGAGATGCTGCTTATCCCTGTGGGTAGGAACAGCCACCTGTGGCTTCAGAAAGCTTTGGCACTAAAATGGGGGCTTATAATCTCAGTCTTTCCAAGTCTGTTCCACAGTCTGGGGAGTGTTTGAATGCCGTGGGTGTGTAAGGTGAGGGAGAGGGAGGGGAAGGAGAGACAGTGCTCATCCTTTGGTGGTCCTTAACTGGATATAGAATTTGGCAAGGAGCTACAAGCTCCACAAGCTGTGTGGGAAAACACCTGTCTCCTTGTCCTGAGATGTCCACAACATCCTGCAGAGGCTCATAGCCTCTGGCCATCAACCCCCTTCCTTTGGAGACCTCTGGTTTCTGTCTGAAATGATTTCTCTGTCCCTTTGGCTAAGAAAGGGAAGAGAGAGGGCAGAACCCGCCTTGACATCACTCCAGGGGTTTCCCTAAGGAGAATATCCCTGGGTAGCCCTGGCTCCTGAAGGTCTGGGGTTTGTGCAGGAGGTGGCTGGGACTGCACTTCTTTCCCTGGATCAGCAGCTCCAGTGAATAGTGTTCTTGCCTAGACTCTAGTGGCTGGAGGCTGTTTCTTTGGGTATAAATGATCGTGTCCTTTCCCCATTTCCCTCCCCTACCTCTCTGACTCCCCGAGAGAAGTTCTGGGGTGAGGCGAAGAAGGTGGAGTAAAGCGGGGATGGAAGGGAATCAAAGATCAGAGAAGTTCAGAGAAGAGCTGCTCAGAGTCGGGGAGGGATCCGGGAACTCCAGCCCATCGGGGTCACTGCTTTTGTAGATGGACTCCCTCTGCTCTTTCATGTCATTGGCTCTCCTCCATCTGGGGATACACGACCACCCACAACTTCTGGCTCACCAAGGTCAAGGATGCTACGAAGTCTCTGGAACACCAGGATTTGTGTTGCCAGTACACACCAGGAAAGTAAACAGGGACGCCTGTCATCATGATAGCCAGGCCAAGGCTACAAACCACAGGCTGAAGGCCCAGAATGGGAGGTAAATGACAGGGAGCAGCGAGCTTATCTTGATAGGATGGATGATATCAGGTTGCTTCCAGCGTAGGACAATTTGTCTGGCTACTAGGACACCATAGAATAAGTAATTGAAGAAGCCAACATATTTGATGAGTGTGTATCAGTAAGGAATCAGTAGGACAGAGCAGGCCCAGCATCTGGGCCAGAATCAGACTCACTCAGGCCAGTAGAGCTCTTTTTAGCATTGTTTCGGTGCCGGACTTTTTCTGCCATTGTTTTTGGAAAAGAAAAAAAAAAAAAATCACTGAAATTCTCTACCCCTCTGCCTACTTATCTATAAGTCTGTATTTCTTCCTAAGCCTTTCAAATAAAAAATGTCCTTTTCCTAAATTAATGATTTCTTCTTGGCTTTTAAAAAAAGACACATGCAGATAAAAAGAAAATCTCAAATCTGTATTAATATAATTAAGATACTTTCCTGACGCTCAAGGTTGCCACCAAAGAAAGTGGTTTAAAAAAGAAAAATACACCTGTGTAGAAAAATAGACCTATAGCAGCTACTCCCTGGAGAATTCAAAGTGAAGGGATGCAGATCTCCTGAACTAGAGCTGAGCTCTGCTCAGTTTAGGCAGCTATTTCATTTAAATGCACCAAAACAAACAAACAAACAAACAAAACAGTTTGGATTTCCCTTCAGCTCTCTGAGACAAAAATGTAGAAGACTTTTAGCTCAGCTTGGTTCTTTAATTTCTTTTGCAGTGAAGGAAAAAGTATTTTTTTCCCTCATTGACTGAGTCTTGGGGGAAAAAAAAAGACAATCCTCAGATATAATATTCTTCTCTAAAATATAATATTCTCTTTAAAATGTAATGTTTTCAGTAGCCCCAATGCTTTATAAACTATTTGAAAAGATAGGGAATGAAGGAGTCCTACCAAATTCCTTTTATAACACAGACATGGTACTGATACCTAAACCAGGTAGATTGAAAACAGAGAAAGAAAATTATAGACCAATTTCCCTAATGAATATTGATGCTAAAATCTTAAATAAAATATTAGCAAAAAGACTACAGAAAATCATTCCCAGAATAATACACCACGATCAAGTAGGATTTATACCAGGAATGCAGGGCTGGTTCAATATTAGGAAAACTATCAGTATAATTGGCCATATTAACAACCAAATTAACAAAAACCATACAATCATCTCAATAGATGAAGAAAAAGCATTTGATAAAATCCAACATCCATTCCTACTAAAAACTCTTGAGAGTATAGGAATAAATGGACTTTTCCTTAAAATAATCAGTAGCATCTATTTAAAACCAGCAATAAGTATCATATGTAACGGGGACAAACTGCAATCATTCCCAATAAGATCAGGAGTGAAACGAGGTTGCCCACTATCACTGTTACTATTTAATATTGTATTAGAAATGCTAGCTTTGGCAATAACAGTTGAGAAAGAGATTAAAGGAATAAGAATAAGCAAAGAGGAAACCAAATTATCACTCTTTGCTGATGATATGATGGTATACTTAGAGAACCCCAGAGACGTTACTAAAAAGTTATTTAGAAACAATCCACACCTTTAGCAAAGTTGCAGGATACAAAATAAACCCACATAAGTCATCAGCATTCTTACATATCACTAACAAAACCCAACAGTTAGAGTTACAAAGAGAAATTCCATTTAAAGTAACTACTGATTATATAAAATATTTAGGACTCTATCTGCCAAGGGAAAATGAGAAACTTTATGAGCAAAATACAAAACACTTTCCACACAAATTAAGTCTGATCTAACCAACTGGAAAAATATTAAATGCTCTTGGATTGGGCGAGCAAATATAATAAAGATGACAATACTACCTAACCTAATCTATTTATTTAGCGCTATGCCAATCAGACTCCCAAAAAACTATTTTGATGACCTAGAAAAATAACAACAAAATTTATATGAAAAAACAAAAGATCAAGAATTTCAAGGGAATTAATGAAAAAAAAAAATCAAATGAAGGTGGCCTAGCTGCACCAGATCTAAAATTATATTATAAAGCAGCGGTTACAAAAACCATCTGGTATTGGCTAAGAAATAGATTAGTTGATCAATGGAATAGGTTAGGTTCAAAGGACTAAACAGTCAATAACTTTAATAATCTAGTGTTTGACAAACCCAAAGACCCCAGTTTTTGGGATAAGAACGCATTATTTGACAAAAATTGCTGGGAAAATTGGAAATTAGTAGGGCAGAAACTAGGCATTGACTCACACTTAACACCATGAACATCATGGGTTCATGATCTAAGCATAAAGAATGAAGTTATAAATAAATTGGAAAAGCATAGGATAGTTTACCTCTCAGACCTGTGGAAGAGGAAGGAATTTATGACCAAAGAAGAACTAGAGATTATTGACCACAAAATAGAAAATTTTGATTATATCAAATTGAAAAGTTTTTGTACAAACAAAACTAATGCAGACAAGATTAGAAGGGAAACAGTACATTGGGAAAACATTTTTACAGTCAAAGATTCTGATAAAGGCCTCATTTCCAAAATATATAGAGAATTGACTCTAATTTATAAGAAATCAAGCCATTCTCCAATTGATAAATGGTCAAAGGATATTAAGACAATTCTCAGATGAAGAAATTAAAACTATTTATAGTCATATGAAAATATGCTCCAAATCATTATTAATCAGAGAAATGCAAATTAAGATAACTCTGAGACTACGCATCTGTCAGATTGGCTAGAATGGCAGGGAAAGATAATGTGGAATGTTGGAGGGGATGTGGGAAAACAGGGACACTGACACATTGTTGATGGAATTGTGAACACATCCAGCCATTCTGGAGAGCAATTTGGAACTATGCTTAAAAAGTTATCAAACTGTGCATATCCTTTGATCCAGCAGTGTTACTACTGGGCTTATATCCCAAAGAGATACTAAAGAAAGGAAAGGGACCTATATGTGCCAAAATGTTTATGGCAGCCCTGTTTGTAGTGGCTAGAAGCTGGAAAATGAATGGAAGCCCATCAATTGGGGAATGGTTGAGTAAATTGTGGTATATGAATGTGATGGAATATTATTGTTCTGTAAGGAATGACCAGCAGGATGAATACAGAGAGGACTGGCGAGACTTATATGAACTGATGCTAAGTGAAATGAGCAGAACCAGGAGATCATTATATACCTCAACAACGATACTGTTTGAGGATGTATTCTGATGGAAGTGGATTTCTTCGACAAAGAGAGCTAATTCAACTTCAAGTGATCAAAGATGGACAGAAGCAGCTACACCCAAAGAAAGAACACTGGGAAATGAATATAAACTGCTTGCATTTTTGTTTTTCTTCCCGGGTTATTTTTACCTTCTGAATCCAATTCTCCCTGTGCAACAAGAGAATTGTTAGGTTCTGCAAACATATATTGTATCTAGGAGATACTGTAACCTATTTAACATATATAGGACTGCTTGCCATCTGGGGGAGGGGGTGGAGGGAGGGAGGGGAAAAAGCGGAACAGAAGTGAGTGCAAGGGACAATGCTGTAAAATATTACCCTGGCATGGATTCTGTCAATAAAAAGTTATTTAAAAAAAAAAGTAATGTTCTCTTGTTGGTGTTTTCTTGGGGTCTTTGGAGGCAGTCTTCCTTTCAGTTCAGTAATCACCCCAAATGCAGCCAGGGGTTAAAGTCCAAATTCTTTATTGTCTCCTTCAAAGTCTTGTCTCCTTCACTTGGGGCTCAGTTAGTTTTTCTGGAGGCCTTCTGGATCTTGGTTTCAGTGAAGAAGTGAAGGACAGCCTGCCTTTTCTGGCTTCTGAATCTCCCCAATTGAATCCTGGCTGAGGCTCCAAGAGCTTCTAGTGCGCTTGTCCTTTCTGGCCCTGGGAGCTTCTTGCTTATATGCTGTACACCAATCATTATATCACCAGGAAACCATTATTTGTTGTAGGATTAAATTAATGCTAAACTAGATTAAATCAATTCCACTTAGTATCTTGTTTCAAGTTCTGGCCTATAACATCTCCTTGTAAGATTAAATTGCTCATACTGAACCATGCTAAATTAAATAACTATTGTCTCTATCAATTCTACTGACTTAGCACCTTGTTTCAAATTTTGGCCCATAACATTCAGGTACTTTTTTCTTTCAGAAAAACAGCAGACACAGCCAGTTTGCTCTAGATTTTGTACCACAGGGTGTGGATTTTCCTTTCCCCTCCCCTTTCCTTCTCCAGCTTTCAGATTTCCCCCAGTGTTCACATTTATTCTTATAGGCTAGTCTCTTGTCTCCCTGTCCTTAGTCTTTTCTCCTTCTTTTATCTTTTATAGCTGCTGTGTAGAATATAATGGAAATGGGTATGTGAGTAGCTCTGTCACCACAAGCCTGAGCAAAATAGGGAGGGCTATAGACAAGGAAGGAAGAAAGGAAGGAAGGAAGGAAGAAAGAAAGGAAGGAAGAAAGGAAGGAAGAAAGGAAAGGCGGGAGGAAGAAAGGAAAGATGGGAGGAAAGGAGGAAGGAAGAAAAGAAGAAAGGAGGGAAAGAGGGAAGGAAAGAGCTTCTTCATGTGTGTAACTTTATTTTTCTTGAGGTTTTTTTATTTTTAGGGTGGGGGAGATGTTTCCTTTCATGTTTCATGTTTCATGATGGAAATGTTTTACATAACTTCACATGTGGTTTCTTAATAGGGTCTAGGAATGGGGATAAATGCAGAGAATCTAGAACTCAAAAGTTTTAAAAACAAATGTAAAAAAATTGTTTTAAATGTAACAGGAAATATTAAATACAATTTTTAAAAGAGTTAATAATGCCTTCATTATTATTGACTAATTTTCTATTGTTAGAAATCATAGCAGTATAGATTCAGGAGCTACAGTGGTAAGTAGAAAGAACATATTTCCTATTCGAATGGGCTTATTTCCAGTACCCTGAGAGAATCTGAGTTATAATTGCATCGTAGTGATTCTTTCTTGGGAATACAGCTTTGTCAATATGACAAGTTGGCCCAGAGAGAGGGGGTACATATCTCATATAAAGAATTGTAATGTGGGTTATATAGGTGGGAGATAAGTTGTGGCAAAGGATCATGCTTTCTCACTGGACACTGGGACTCATGATAAAATCTAAAGCCAGTCTACCTTACTCATTGTTGTTTTTGTTTTTAAAAGAGGTGACAAGAAACCAGGAAAATCACTTTCACTGATATTTTAACCCAATTACATAAGTTGGGCTAAACTTAATAACTTATAAACACATTTTTCATTTTTACACTTTAAGAATGTTATAAAAGCACTATTTACTTGAAGCTAGTACAGTGTTAGGAAGTATTCTGAGTAAGGGAGGAAATAGCAGTCTTTAGAAAATGTTACAACAGGCTGGAGCAGTAGCACAAACCACCTGCTTCTCTGGAGGCTGAGGCTTCAACAGGACTAAGGCTATTTATATGTCCAAATTAAGTCCAGAATTAATATAGTAAGTTCCTAGTTGTGGGAGGGCAGGGGAGGGGGGGGGGGGGAACCAGGCTGTGTAAGTGGGAGGTGAATTGGCCCAGGCCAGAAAATAGGGCAGGTCAAAGCTGCTATGCAGAATATAATGGAAATGGGCATGTAAGTAGCCCTGGTACTATAAATTTGGACAAAATAGGGAGGGCTAGATGAAGAAAGGAAGGAAGGAAGGAGGGAAGGAAGGAGGGTAGGAGGGAGGAAGAAAGAAAGAAAGGAAGGAGGGAGGGAGGAAAATGGAAGGAAAGAAGAAAGGAGGGAGGGAAAGAAGGAAAGAGAGAAGGAAGGGAAAGAGGTAAGGAGGGAGAGAGAGAAGGAAGGAGGAAGGAAGGAAGGAAGGAGGGAAAGAGGGAGAGAGGAAAGGAAGTATGGAGGGAGAAAAAGAGAGGAGGAAGGGAAGGGGGGAGAGAGGGAGGAAAGAAGAGAGGGATGGAAGGAAGGAGGGTGGAAGGGAAGGAGAGAGGGAGGGAGAAAGAAAGAAAAAGACAAGAGAAAGATAAATATTTTACTAGTACCCAGGTACAGGTGGATGTACTCAGAGTGCCAACAACCATACATCTCCTATTATCCTCAGGGATAAAAATTAGGTGATCTAGAGGGAAAAAGTACAGATGCTTTTTTCCCCCCCTGCATTTGCTAAGTATATTAAAGCATCATTTTAAAAATCATGACTTCATCATGCTACACAGGGAAGATAAAATCTTTATTTATTTATTTGCCAATAGAACTCCATCCTTCCCACCTCCTTTTTCAGCCTCCAACACTACCATCCCCAAAGGTAAATCACACTTTGTTTTGGCAAATAAATTATTAATTTCACATTTTAAAAATAAGGTTCAGAATCCTATTAGAAATCACACGTGAGAAGCCACAAAAAGACAGAGCACACAGTTGCAGAGATCAGTGTGGCTGGGCCATCAGCCATGAGTATTTTAATATTATTTATCATACGGAGCAATCAAAAAAAATCCATTTATGTCACGCCAGCAAAACAGAAAGTCTTGGACAAAGGTTGTCAATGAACAAGAGTAAAGTACAAGACACCTATGTGGAAGACATTATAATACAGAGAATGAACCAAAAGGGAGCAATCTTGATAATACAAAAGTGAGTTGTTGCAAACTCACTGTACTTATATCCTCTGGATTTATGATTTAGTCCTAATTCTTCTGTGACTATGTTAATTAGATTTTTCTTCAGAAGGAAGACTCTTTTGTTGCCTATAAACAGAAATAAAAATGCTAGGAATATACCAAACAGTCTCAGAATTCAAATCCAATGGACTTTGTGCAACAGATGCAATAGATGAGAACTCATGAGATAATTGATGTGCAGTGAGATAGGGTTTTTTTTTTTAACTTGTTCATTAGAATTCTATAAGGGTACCTCCACCAGACCCTGATAATAATAATAATAATAACTCACATTTACAGAACACTTCAAATTTTACAAAGTGCTTGACATATATTATCTCATCAAATCCCTGTTTTAACATTCTTCTAAAACAGAACTGGTTTGTACGCATTTCTTAAATGACAATGCAAACCTGATGCAAAGTATACAATGAATGAGTGTACATTCTTAAGGTCAGCTTAAATGACAAAACATCCTGAATCTCGATATGCCTTTCGACTTTCAGCTGCATATAAATCATATGCATAGAAGCTGCATTTTCTGTGATCCATGCAATAGATATTCAGAAAAATGAAGTTAGCAACCAGTCATTCTTTAGCTACTAGACAAACACCAAAGTCATGAGAGACCCAGTGGTGAAAATGAAAGCAGGGATGACTGCAGTCATATCCTGGCCTGCAGTATAAGCCCAGACAGAGTGGCTGGGCTGGCCCCCAGTGGACTCAGCAGCTGCCTTCAGTTTCCTTCCCTTTGTATGAAATGTGAGGTTGATATTATGCTTTCCTCCATGCTTTTATCATTCCCAGCCATAGGACTGGACTTCCTTTTCATGAATCCGACTGGCATTTGAGGCTTGAGATGGAGACAAGCGGCTTTAAATTGAGAAAACTGAGAGAAATGGGTTTCAGACATTGGAACCACCTGCTATAGTCCTTAAGGCAAATGCCACGAATCAGAAAAGAAGGAAAACAGTCTCAAAATGTAAACAGTAATGTCACAAACCAAGGACGTTATGCACCTGGATAAAAATCCCTTAACACGAGCCACATCCCTACTTCTGAAGCAAAGAGGGATTTCCTAACCTAGACCTCCTATGTCACAGTAGCAACCATCGCTGGACTTCAGAGGGGATAACAGTCTGTAATGTAGCTATAAAAACTTAACACTGACAAGCTACTCAAATTCCCAAGCAGTTCGAGGATGGTTATTTATTTATTTACTTATTTTACATTTTGCTTTTGTGGTTGGCATAGTATGGGAAACCAAACTGGGAAATCATGATGTTGGAGTATTTTAAGGGCATACTGTCATAGATCTTCACCAGCTTATTTATACAATAAGACCTCTGCAAGAAGTGATCTGCCCGGTGCCACATTCCAGAATAGCCACTGCTGGTCTCTTTTTCTAAATTACCCATTTCCACAGGCTTGACAAATACCCCCGAAGTTTTCCCGATCTGTTTGGCGACCATAAAATTCATGGCAATGTCATCACAATTTTGGGTCTCATCTATCAGCGCGTGGACAGTAGCTGGCTGTTTCTGGAAGTGTTCGAGGTATTTGCGGTTGAAGAATGATGCTCCGATCAGCACCATGGAGTACTGGTCTCCGTTTCCAAATCCTGGTATTTGCAGCTCAAACCCACCATAACTATAAACTCCTGAAGCAGTGGGAACGTGCTTTCTAGGGACAAATCCTACAATCTGATCAGGAAATTGCTGCAAGGAGAAGGGGAAAGGTAACACAGTTAGAGCAGCAGCAATTTAAAACAAACACGCTGAAAAGTCTGTGAGATTTGCCAGAGGGAATTAAGTTGGCATGTCACCTTTGTTCTATTCCTGACATCATTTGTTCTCACTTCCTGTCTAACTCTGGACAAGTCACTTTATTTCTATTTGCTAGGATCACTCTGCAGGTCAAATTGTACTGCAGCACAAAGATCTTGTATAAGAATGCCTCTGCAGATGACCCACTTAATGCAAACATTATCTACGTGCTACCACAAAATCCTGGTTTAAGAGAAAACTGCAGTCATTCCCTTGGAGTTTCCTTAAGAAAAAGAAAAGAAATAAACTGACCCTGTGCCTTTAAAATGAAGTTGTAGATACTTGCTTTCTCTACTTAGGATATAACATTTATATAATGATATAATGATATAATATAAGGATATAATGAAGTTTGATGATGTAACTTTTAAAATGCTTTGAGAGTAAAAGAAATAAATATAAATTTATCAAAACTTTGGTATGATTTTATTGTTTTGCTGCAGTTTTGGTCTCTATATTCTTGGCATTTAGAAATCAATCAAAAAAGTTATTAAGGGTGTACTATGTATCAGAAATTTAGAAATCAATCAATCAAAAAACAGTTATTAAGGGTCTGCTATGTCCCAGAAATTTAGAAATCAATCAAAAAACAGTTATTAAGGGTCTACTATGTACCAGAAATTTAGAAATCAATCAATCAAAAAACAGTTATTAAGGGTCTACTATGTACCAGAAATTTGGAAATCAATCAAAAACAGTTATTAAGGGTCTACTGTATACCAAAAATTATGGTAGGCAATGGAGGATATAAAAACAAAAATGAAATCATTCCTGCCCTCAGGGTGTTTATATTCATTGCAGGTGACTACTTATACATTAAAGATATATATGGAATGGGCACAAGGTGATTTTGTGGATATGACACTAACAACTGGGGTGGGGAATAGTGATCAAAGACCTGATGTAGAAGGTAGCATTTGAATTGAGACTTGAAGATATTAAGTACTCTAAGAGGTGAGGAGGGAGTATATTTCTGGCATGAGGAATATCTAGTGCAAAGGTGTGGAGATAGAAAAAGGAGTGCTATGTATGGGGAAACATAAAAAGAAGTTATACTGGACTAGAAAATATGTGAAGAGAAAAGGTGGACATACTCTTTGACCCAGTGACACTGGGCTCCTGGCTGCTCCATGAAGAAGTCTCTCGCCTTTGGGCCTTTTCTCTGACTGTCCTTCCCCCTCCTCTCTGACTACTGCTGCTCTGGTCAGTAGCTCAACTAAAATTCTAAGTTCTACCAGAAGTTCTGTGTTTTCCCTCTTAATTATTTCCTATTTATCTTATATAATATCTTCCTGTGTGTGTGTATGTGTGTCTGTATATAGTTTTTTCTTTTTTTTTTTTTCACATTCTCTCCCCCAGTAGATTGTAAGCTCCTTGAGGGCAAGGCCTATCTTATCTCCTTTTGAATCCCCAGTGCAGTGCCAGGCACTGCACTCAAATGTTTATTGAAGGAAGGAAGGACTTTAAATGCTTCCTTTTGGACTTTTCTTGTTTTAATATGTTTTTTTTTGTCTAAATATGGGGGTATTCAAAATCTTTATGGAAACCAGAGAGCTGGTAAAGCATTCTAGAACAGGGCTTCTTAAACTTTTTCCACTTATGACCCCCTTTTGCCTAGAAATAGGTATACAGATCAAACATTTACTGATAATAAATCAAAATATTGTGATTCTCACATTCAGTTACATGACCCCGATATGAGGTAGTAACTCATAATTTAAGAAGCTTTATTATAGAACATAAAGATAAACATGACAATTGACATTAAGAAGTAATGTGTTAGAGGGCAAAGAATCCAGGACTTTACCATGAAGAGAGAGAAAGTTTAGAATCCTAATGAGAATGCTTGCTGTGAGACTGTGGATAACTCATATATAACTTCCTTGAGCCTCACTTTTCTCATTTGGAAAATAGGGATAATATTTGCATTTGTTACTTCATAGATTTGTTATGGGAAACAGCTTTTAAATCTGATTCTGATCTATCTATTTACTACTATAACAAATCAAATGTGAGATAGTAAGGAGAGGAGGGTTTACAAACATCAGAAAAGAGAAAAAACAAACACTTGTTAAAGGGCTATGGCGATCTAGGAAGGAATCTTGAAGACTAGATTCTATAATTCCAGGGGATACAAAAAGAGAAAATTTGAAGGGGGAGGATGGGAATGGCAACATCTTTTCCTGAGGATTTGGGGGCAATTTGAATTGAGATACTATTTGATTACCTGAGTTGCCCTAGTCCATGCGCTATTAAGAACTGCAGAACTTGTACTTTATCTTGCTCGTTGGCACTGTGGGCTCACCAGAATGGTGCCCTTTGTTTCAAACAGCAGTGTCTTACCAGGACTTTTGCTTTTGTGTGCTCTGTAAATACAAGCCCTGAAATATTGCTGATGTGGCACCAAGACCTAGCTGTTGATCCAATATAAGCTTTCAGTCCAACCTTCTCTGGACCCTTTCATTAGATGAGATGTCAAAATTGAAGCTGTGAAAAAATGCTGATCATTGCAGAGAACTGCAGCCTCCTACCATGAATATTTGATGAGGTGAAAATGTCTGAAGCAGTGAATTGAAAAGAGTTACTACAGTCAAAGCTATTATGTTTCTTTATTAGAAAACCCAGTGTTTAAATGCCTCGTGCTGCGTCTGAGGGGACTGGGGGTTTAAGGTCAATTTCTATTTCAGATGAATGGTGAATACTAGAAAGACTCAAGTAAAAGTGAGCTATTGTGAAAGCATATTCAATGAGAGATTTTACAGGAGAGCCATCCTCATATGTAACATATATAGATATGTGTATGTATACATACATATAGATTTATACACACATATGCACACACACATAACATTCAAGTTGTTACAACTGGGAAAAAAGAAGCTGACCCCATACTATGGAATATAAAAATTATAATGACAGCACCTGAGATTCTATATAATGCTCTGAAATTTAAAATATTATCTCATTTAAATCTCACAGGAACTTTGTGAGGAAAGTACTTATGGGTTTATGATTAGCCCCATTTTATAGATAAATATACTGAAAGCAAATATTACAAAGAGGCCTTGAATTCAGATCTTTTTGATTTCAAGTCTAGCATACTAACTATCCACTAAGCCACAATGCTTAGCAATCACAGCAGATTTGCCAGTGCTTCTATACTGGAGCATAAACTGTATGGCTATAGGGTCTGTACCTTGTCTTCAGGATTTTATCCCAATAAGTATTTGACGAATATTGTTCAATAGGGAAGTAAAAAGTGAAAGATATAGCAAAAGCTTTTTGTTAGGATTTACTTTTAAGAAAGGGGATTTTATGAGATTCCCCCTTGAAATTTAGCTGAAGTTCTTGGGCAATGGTGACAACTAACACCTCTAGGAAAAGTTCTTCATAATCCTTTGATATCTACTCTCATCAAGCAGTCACCGATATATAAGAGGATATATACTAGTATTTGAGGCTAGATTTGAACTCATATCTTTAAGACTCCAGGCCCGGAGTTTACTTCTCTCTCTGATTCTATCTTATATAGTGGATAGTATTTGATACCACTGATTTAAACTGGCAGATCCCCTAATATACTTTTTTTTTGAGGCAATCACGGTTAAGTGACTTCCCCAGTATCACACAACTAGGATTTGAACTCAGGACCTCTCTAGGACCAATGCTCTATCCACTATACCACCAGTGCTCTATCTAGCTGCTTATCACATAAGAAGCCTTAATTTCCTCATCTATAAATAAATCCACTGGGAATTAATGACTTTCTGCATAAACTGTCTTATTCTCTCATTTCACAAATGTAAGTTTTGTCTTCTCAACAAGAAGCTAAGTGACTGGAAAAGTAAGATCTGAGTTTGACACTTTGGTCTCTTACTTAGTCTGTGCTAAAAATTTTGTGGGTTGATTGATTTCATGCCAGCAGATTCTCTTTGCTTTATGACAGAGATCAAATCTCATTACAACAAACAGCACTGTTTCCAGAATCACTGTATAAGAACAATAAAATTCCATAGACACACACAAGAATCCATTTATTTTGGATGCAACAAAAATCCATGATAGTTAAAAGCTCAGACTATTTTCTTTGAATTTATTGCAATGGAATCTCCCTAAAATGTATAGAAAAATTATTTGTAAAATCCTTTACATTTATAAAGAATTTTTAAAGTTTATAAAGTAGTTTCCTCATGATAATAATTCTTGTTCACTGATTGACTAATGGAGACAATCCAGTTATTATTATTTTTTATAAATGAGGAAACAAAGGTGAGAGAAATTGTCAAAAAAAAATTAAAGAAAAAAGACCTTGGGGAGGGACGAGGAAAGAGCTTTTATTGTTCTTCATTCACTTGTTTTCCAACCTAGATTCCAACTCTAGCTCCAGAAGGCAGCTAGGTACAGTAGACAGAGTTCTGAATTTGGGGATCAAAGGACTTGGTCCCAAAGCTTATGACTTTGACCAAATCATCCATCCTCTCTGAACAGGAGTGTTCTCACTTGTAAAATGAGAGGACTGGGCTACCTGACTTCAAAGGACTTTTCTGACCTTAAATTTTGATGACTTTTAAATTACTCAACTCTACCACTTCCTCATAATCTTCCCAAAGTACTTTCTAGTTCTTCCTTCCTAGAACACAATAATATGGTTATAAATCAAAACAGGTCTGAGATCCAGTTTGATCTAACTACTGTTCAATCTCATTTGAAATCAGACAAGGTGTTCCATTTATCGAACAACTTTTCCCATGGTTTGAACAATCCAATCATAGTCTACTTTTGATCACATGAAACTTTACAAGATACCTTTAAAAAAAAAAGAACCAACATTACCTGCCAAACTGAGAATGCAAAAACAAGGTCATGGGCGCTAATTAGCATGTCATCATCCACCATTAAAACAGCTGAAAAGAAAAGACATGAAACTATTTGAATTCAACAGCTTGAAAATGAAACTCAGCAATTAGTAAAAAGGCAAAGGCATGAGGATTTACTTCTCTATAGCAATCATTTAATTGAAAAAAATTGGCAATAATGACAGGGCCCAATTAGCACATGTTTTCTTCAGAAGAGTTGCCAGTAGGAAAAAAAAGTTGCTAATTGAGCCATAATTGATTTTTGTAATGGTTGAAGGACAAAAGTGATCATTTAGTAAGATAAGGAAATGACAAATAATAAGCACAAATAATTTTAAGAAAACTTCTTTCTCATGAAATGTCCTTAAAACAGAAAGTGCTATCTGGTAAGATTGACATTAGTGACAAAACTAAACACAATAAAAGAGGATCCATAATAATATACTTGTAAATTATATTTCCCTGCCATAATATCGCTTTCTGTGATAGTATTATATAGTTCTTTCCCTAACTCAGAAAAGTTTCTAGACAACAGAGAGGTGAATTCTTATTCTTTATAAAGCACTCCCTGATGAGTCAATTCACCACCTTTAATGACAACTCAGACAGGTGAGAAGGCTGAAACTCCAAGCATTTTTCTATTAGCAGCAGGGATCCCACTGAGAAGACAGATGCTCCTTACCTTTGGTTTCCAGTTCTGGGAAGGTCTGGAGTCTATTTCTCATTCTGTTCACAGTCTGTATTTTGAAAATCACCGGGATAGGATGAGGCCCCAGGGCATTCCATAAGTCCTCTGGCACCTTCTCCCCAATGTTGTTCCAGACGACAATCACTTTGTGTAGATGAGGCACCGCCTGGTAATGATTTAACAGCCTCAGCAACAGATCTGTTCTGTTGTACGTCTGCATGATGAGGGTAAAGGAATCCAGGGCAGACTGGCTCTGGGGTTTTGCTTCTCTGCGGGAAGTGGGCATTTTATCGTCTTTTATGTTAGGAAGCAAGGTAGTCAAAGCACCTGCCACCAGTAGTAACACAAGGATGATGATGGAAGAGAACCGGAGTAATCGGATTCCCATCACCCTCCCGGGAAGCTTGCAGATGTGGCAACACCTGTAATGGAAAGTGAAATGAAAAGAAGGAAAGATATCCATCTTAGTAATTGCTAGATTTTTTTCTATTTCTTGTAGCCAAGGGTCTATTCATTTGATTCCAACTAAAAAAACAAAAACAAAAATAAACAAACCAATTCCTGAAATTGCAGAAAAAGTTGGTGATGATTTTTCCCCCATCTTCTTGAAGCATTCAGATTGGTTGCTTGCTCAGCTCAAACTCCCTAAGCAGTTATTAATTCTTCCCTTCACTGAGTCTGAAATTGAATTAGTCTAGATAAACTTGCAATTTATTATAGGCAGAAGATGCTGGGCAGAGTAGAAAGGAAAAAATTGGGCAATACTTTGCTGTAGGAACTACTGTTAGTTTGCCTCAATTCATTGTTGAAAATATTCTCAGCACTCTGCACATGTGATACAATCTCATTTACTTATCAAAGATTTTGTTCATCTTGTTTTGTTAAAGTCATTTTAATTTTTAGTCCCTTTATCTGCTCATCCCGACTAGGTGATGATTTCCTCTAAATTTTTGTTAAAATCAAAACCTTTCTATGCACATTCCACTTCATACCATGGTATATATAAGACTAGTTTAAGGTCACAGTATTTGTGATATTTTTGCCATAGCATATTTTATATTACTTCTATTACTTTGTTTTGACTTGTCTGTGTAGATGTTGAATTTTCCCTGCTCCTAAAATGTTGATTTCTTGAAAACAAAGTCTATTTCATTTTTGTTTTATTATTACTGGCATTAAGCACAAGATCTTGCTATGTAGTAGGTACTTTGTCAATATATTTTAAATTGAATTTCTACCAGCTTCCCCAAGTTCTCCATTCATTCCTCCATCTTGTGTGTAATTGACACCAAGTGCAACAGTATAAACATAATTAGAAAAGTGTACATTGGGATAAAGTTGATAGACACAATTCCAATACTTCAATAAAAGAGCTATAGGTACTCCCTTAAATAGTGCAGATCATCACAGTGCCTTCTAATCCTCTGTGATTTTAATCCACAATTCCCCATTGATCTTCTATAACTGGTTCATTCAGTATGCTAGAGTTGTTCTCCTTTGTATTTGGACATTATACAGATGCAGTTGCAACACTTGGGCAGTCTGTTTTTTTATTCCTCCTTTTATCTATCGACTCTTTTCCAATCATAAATCTTTTCCAATAAAACTTTCCTTCCCCAATCTCTTTGATACCTTCAACAAAACTTCTGGTGTTCAAGTTACTGTAGAAATATGCTACCCTTCTGTGCTCTCCTCTCTGTCTCTCTGTCTCTTCCTCTCTCTCCAGGCTCACTGCTCTTTGGGGATCACCTGCAATTCTTATTCTCAGGAGTTTGTAATGCTCTATGATTCAAAACCCAAAAGCATCAATACAAGAATACTGATGTTGAAAATTGTGGTTTTGTATCACAGAGCACTTTGTTGAAAGCTTTGTATAGTTTCTTAAATGTGATCCATCCTAGTGTTTTTCCTCTTTGATTATAGGTACTGTCCATCTACAATGTATGCCCATGTGAAGGGGAGTATAATCAAGTTAACAAGGTAATTTTGAGGTCAAAATGTAAAAGCCTTAATCACCAACTAGACAAACAAACAAACAAACAAAAATTTGTATTTGATCTAGATATAAAAGGGAGCCACTGGATGAGGATGGGAGTGCTATGGCTCTAGACTTGTGCTTTTGGAAAAATCCCTTTGAGAGCTAGGCAGACAGAGTACTTCCTCTCCACTGTGGTAAAATCTCAAGGTGAATTTCTCCCTTGAGCTGTTCTGCTCTTTTTCTGGTCATCCCTTGTGGTCTCTCAGGTCCTCTGTCTACATCCCATGGGGGTGGGGAGTGGGATTATCCTACTATCTAAGATTCCTCCCTCTTCTCAACAAGGCTGTTCTCCCCCTAATTAGTTTTTAAAAGTAAACTAGAAGGCATCTCTTATGCTCACTGCAGTGGGCACATTTCATGGTGTTTGATCCAGGTGCCAGAACTGCTAATTATAGGTCGGATTATAACCGAGTCTCTTTAATCTTCACATTATTTTGGGCATATGGAAAAAAACTCACACTTCAACCTGTTTTTATTTAAGCATTTTTAGGTATATTTTATTAACCAAAACAATAACTTTCTCTGAATAACATAACCTCTTAAGTTGGGATTTGTGAATCTTTTTTTTTTTTAAATTTTTACTTAAAAAAAAAACACTAAAAAAAAAAATAAATAAAATAATTTTTTTTAACTGTTTCAACATAATTCTGATAGGCTTCGCTAGATCGCCAAAGGAATTTATCACTACCAAACAAAAGCTTGAGAACCTTTAGCTTAATATTTTAATAAGAAACAAAAGAAGGATCTTTGTGAACTAAAAAATCAAAATTTCAGAGTAGGGAGGGACCACATTGACCAGCTGGTCAATTTAGCATGGAATTTAGAGGACTTGGTTTAAATCCTACCTCTGACACCTATTTCTTATGAGCCACTCCATCTCCCTGGACCTCAGTTTCCTCATTTGTGAAATGGGGGTAGTAGAGTTGGAACAGATAGCCTGTGAGCTCCCTCACTTCTCTTGATCTATAGTCTGTGATCCTAAGGATATATGCAATTATAGGCCATCCAGCCTATGTATTCTTGAAGAAACTCACTAGTTCCCACAGGCAGACCATTCCATCACTGGATAACTCTAATTAAAAAGTTGTTTCTTACACCAAATTTAAACTGGTTTCCTTGTAAACCACCCCGTCCCACCTCCAACCCCCCCCCCCCCCACTGTTTCTAGGAATATCCTATGGATGGAACCAATCTATTTCTTCTTTTACATGACAAGTTATTTGAAGAGATACTACACCAACTATTTGAAGGTTGAAGACAGTTATCATTGTTTACTGTATTCCAGCTTCTCAGTTTTCTCTTCTCCAATCTTAATATTCCCATTTCCTTCAAACAATTTTTATATGAAAGAGAGTGAGAGAGTGAAAGTGAGAGATCCAAAAAGGGTGGGGGATGGAGAGAAGGAGAGAAGAAGGGAGAGAAAGAAAGATATGGAGATTGGAAGGAAGGGAGGGAGGGAGGGAGAGGGAAAGAAGAAAGGGGGGGAGAAAGGAAAGAAGGGGGACAGAGGGAGAGAGAGAGGGAGAAATTGGGAGGAAGGGGGAAGGAGAGAGAGAGAGACACAGAGAAAGAGAGACAGAGAGAAAGAAAGAAAGAGAGAGAGAGAGAGAGAAAAGAGAAAAGAAATTGTTGGGTAAGAAGGTATGCAATTTAGTTAAGTGAAACAAAGAAAAACTGCTTTCCCCTTAATTATGGTTCTTATAAAAAAAGAGAATTAACATTAGTCAAGATGCTGCTTTCTTTTTTCTTTTCAAAATTCAAGTATTATACAGGCAATATGCCTGCAAATTAATCTTTCCAAAGTTAAAGGTTACCTTTTCTGACCTTCTAAGCTTTTTTCAGTTGAATCAAGATTTTTTTTTTTCCATTCCAACCCCTTTTCAATCGGGATCACAAATAATATACTAATTAAATGCTTCATGGAATAACCTTGCCTGAATAATGATTAGTTTTCAAGGGCAGCTCAGCTGAGACGTTAGAATAAAACATTCATCTTTCACACAACTTCTTCTACCTCAGCCCTTCAATTTGTGTCTTTTATGAAAACAATATATATTGTTAACATTCTTAATCAAGAGAAAAACTGCTGCCAGGATTGAGGACCTTGAAAAATTCCTAGTAATGTGGAATCAAAAGCAAGTCCTGTATAAAAAAAATTTTTTTTAGCTCTGGGGAAAAAAAAAGTATGGGGCTATGCTTTCCCAGGAGAGAATCATTTCTGACAATTCCTCCACAAAACATCCTGATTAGGATCTTTATGTCTGTCCTTGGCAACAGAGGAGGAAATAATGTACTGTACACCTTTATGGAGAAACTATCCTTCTTTGAAACAGAAATTGATGCGTTATCCCTTGGCAATTCTGGTAAGAAAAATAATAAAAGTTACTTGATATTGCAATTTCAATATCACAATAGTCTACTGCACACATTAAAAAAATAAACGAGCAAACAAACAAAAAAACCAAAATCCTGTTCCACATACACTTTCCAACAGTGCTGTCTTCACTCTTCTTAGGAATAATCTTTTCTATCCCATCAAAGAAGTTTCCAGATTTGGATAACTATAAATTACCTATTAATATATATCAAAAAGGGATATATTTAAAACAAGACTTTCTAACAAGGGAATCATGCACTTTTAAAAAAATGATTTGATAATTGTATTTAGATATAAATATAATATAAATAATAATTGTATTTAAATATAATTGATTTTCTTTGTAATCCTACTGTCTAATTCTAGTGTTATCTCTATGAAATTGCTTCATCTATTCTGCATTTTATTTTCCCTGTATATGCTATTTCCTCCCAATAGAATGTAAATTCCTTGAAGGTAGGGACTTATTTCTGATTTTATATCTTAAGTCCAGCACAATAATTGTTACATAATAAGTGTTTAACAAATGCCAGTTGAATTGAATAGACTATCACAACATGGCTTCTTACCAAGTTCAGATTTCCCAATTGCACTGTGCTCAATAAAGTCCTCGCTGTGTATAGCTTTTCTATAATTAGCCCTTGGATCTGCAGACTAAAAAGTTTTCTAATTTTTGCTAGTACCATATTATTGAATGAATACTTTGATAGATCCATAATCATTGCAGGGTGGGCATTCCTTCCATCTGTAGAACTCACATCTCCTCCATATCTCATTCTGTATGGTTATTATTCATTTCTTTCCACAAAGAATCTATCCATGGTGCTAGAGATAGCCTCATTGGTAATTTTAGCATTTTGTGAACACTAGTTCAAACCTCAGGCTATCCACTTCTTCTCCCTCACTATTGCTTCATGACTGGCCTGCCTCCCTTTCGTGTCCTTGATATCTTTTAGGCCATTTTTCAGCTACAAATCATCATTGGTAAAATCTGGCAGCTCATTTATAAGAACTATATACATCTCCACTGGATTCTGAGATGGTACTGTTTCATGATTCATACCTACACAGAAACAGTAGGAGATTCTTTCTATTAAGAAGATGGGCTTTGGCAGGAATGAGCAGTCTGGGATTAGTGAAAACTTGGTGCACTTTCCAAAATGCATTTCAGCCTGATATTTTCCTCCTATAAAATCCAAATTATTGTCCATTTGTAGTATCTATGAAATATATGTGTGTTTATATTACATACATAAATAAAATAACTCTAGAAGGCCAAATTAACATTATCTGGTCATTGAATTTAATTTTTTTTATCTGTATGAGTAGAAATGACTATATATTTCATATTAATTTTTTCTACTTCGTATTTTTTAAAATATAAATTATTCACATACAAATAGGATATGATTGTGATTTCATTGATTTGGAGAATTTCCACATTAAGAAACACACTCTATCAAAACAGAATTGGAATCTTCTGTACAATTTACAATTTTAGAGAGTTGTCTATAGCACTATGAGGTAAATTATTTGTCCAAGGTCATAGAGTTAATGTGGATCAGAGTTAGAATAAAAAACCAATTCTCACCTGCCTCTAAGGTTAGTTCTCCAACCAGCATACCACTGGCATTGATATAACTCTTCAATACTTGTGAAACTATTCACATTGGTGTCTCATTTGATCCTTACAACAACCCTGTGAGTTAAATATTATAACAATTGCCATTTTAGAAATGAAGAAATTGAGGGTGACAGAAGTTAAGGGTCACACAGTCTATAAATGTCTGGGGCAGGATTCAAATTCACCTTGTGTCTGTTAAATCAATTTTTTTTGTGTCACGGAGCCCTTTGGCAGGAATAGGAATAGGAAAACTACAGACTTTATGCAAATGTTTTTAAATGCATAAAAAATAATATATATTATATAATATGGCTCTAGTAAATGCAGAGGATCAGAAGAGGTTTCCTATAAGTAGTGGTAGCTGAGAAGTGAGAGAAGGTGGAGATTCTATGTAAGGGTGCAAGGAAGAAGTATATTCCAGGGACAGGAGACAGCCAATACAAAGATTTGGAGATAGGAGATGTAGTAAACAAGCCAGTGAGGCTGGAATATGCATGAAATAATGGATTCCTAAACATAAGTAATGTGTAACAATGCTGGAGAGGTAGGCTAGAGCCAGATTATGAAGCCATCAAAGTCAAATAAAAAAGGGTATATTTTATTTTAGAGGGAAGAAAGAACCATTTGGAATTTCTTGAGTGGGAAACCAACAGAGCCAGACTTGTGCAAAATATATATATATATATTGATTTGGTAACTTTGAGGAGGATGGATTGGAGAGGGGAGAGATAAAAGACAATTCAGGAAGCAATTACTATAGTCCAGACAAGATGTGATGAGGATCTGTAATAAGGTGATGTCTGTGTAAATACAGAAAAAGGAATGGGTACAAGATATATAGTAGAGGAAGAATCTATAGAACTTGGAACTAATTGTATGTGAGGGGCATGGGAGAATAAAGGATTGATGAGACATCACATTTTGTGAATGTGGGTGACCGGAAAACTGGCAGTGTTCTCAATGTAAATAAGGAAATTAGAATGAGTAAAGGGCATTAGGTGCCATCTTCTGTTTTGGACACGTCAAATTTGAGATGGCTAGCAAACATAGTTGGAGAAGTCTATTTGACAATATGTAAACAGAAAAAAAGCCTGAGACAGACCCCTATCCAGTTACAGGATGTGGAACAAGGAACTAAATCAGCAAAAGAGAATGATGAAAAATAATCAGATAGGAAGCAGGTAAAACTAGAGCACTGTCACAAATATCTAGAGAGGAAAGAATATACAGGAGGAGGGGGTGGCCAATAACATCATGTGCTGCAGAGAAGTCAAAAACAAAGACCAAAAAAAGTATTTGATTGTTGGTGACCTTGAAGAAAGCATTTTCAGTTGAGTAACTGTACAGTCATTAGACACTGGGACACTGCAGCTTACAGTGCTCTGCACAACCTGAGCAGTGGAGATCTCGCAATGTCACGGTAGCCTTTTCAACTTTGAAGAAAGAAAAATCCATCTGAGCTTTGATTTGGAAGTACCATACCTGACCTGACCTGACCTACCTCTTATCTGGTCAGTGTTGACTGGGAATAAGTTTGGGAAAGAACCAAAATATGGTACATAATGTGGCGGTCTCTTGCTAGACATTGCCTTCTTCCCCCCCATCCATCAATCTTTATCTTCTTAATCTTCACTCACAGTTGATCTTCCCATTTGCCCTTTACTTATCAGTATTCTCTCCTATCCAGAAGATATTTAATAACATAATGATGAAAAGCATAGTAAAATAGTTAACACTTAGGAAAAACACTTTCCTTAAAACAGGGGCACGTTTGGGATGTTGGACACATCACAATGGGAATTCTTTTCTAAATATAAGTTCTATTAGAGTCATATCCTGCTTAATTCACATTAAACAAATATAAATTTAAATAAAGATAGATAACTGTATTACAACATAACTTTTACTTTGAAATCTTAGGTATTTTATTTTTTGCAGATTAAAAACATTATTTTGAGAGAGAGTCAAAAGGCTTCCCCAAACTTCCAAAGAGGTACATGATACAAAGAAGTTTAAGAACTTCAGGATAAGATGGTTAATGAGATCTTTTTCAACTTTCATTTCAGTATTTCTGTGAGACCAATCATTTGAAAAACAAAAACAAATTCAGCTCTTCATGAATTAAAAAAAAATTATGTTGTCACTGCATTGGATATATGATCTCGGGGGAACAAGCACATGTATTCTTTTGAGTTTATTTTTGTATCCTGCTTACCCAGCACCTTGTCCATTCTAATGCTTAATAAGTATTATTTGATAATTATGATGATTCATGGTATTCAGATAACTTTTGGAAGCCAAGATTATCTAGCTGCATTAAAGCAATGAGAATATTACTCATGACTACAAAAGTATACTTTATATCTCTTCTTTAATAATTCACTATTCCTTACTATGTGGCTTGGATAGATTTCACAGATATGATAAAAAGAAAAATATTAACTGATAATGTCATTGAAGTCCTTAAGCAATGAAAAGCCCACGTTCAGAGTTTTTTGAATAGCTGTGGATTGAAGTTATATGCAGAGAGGCCTGGTATTAGGGATCATTTAGTACTCCCTAAAATGCAGACAAGAGGAAGAAAGATTGGAAATAGTATATATTCTTCCACTTTTGTAAATCATCTCAACCTACAAACCTTTTAATGGGATACATACAACTTTGTATCTCCAAAAAACTAATATCCACTCTAACTGCATTATCAATGTTAAGCTCTACCAGAAGATTAAAATGTGCCACAGGAATAATAATAACAATGATGATAACGATAATGATAGCATTCTTATAAAGGTTTAAAAAGCACTTTACAAAATTATTTCATTTGATCCTCACAATTATCCTAGGAAGTAGGTGAGATTATCATCTCTGTTTTATAAATGAGATAACTGAGGCAGATGGAAGTTGACTGGCCCAGGATCATACAGCTAGTACAGATCTGAACTTAGGCTGCAGTTACAGCACTTTATCCACAAAGGTACCTTAATGCCTAATATTTTAGATGTAAGTAGGACAGAAAGAAAAAGATAGCAAATAAACCAGAACACAGTGTGTTCAGCCTCTAACAGATGAGAAAGAAAAGGCAAAGGGAATTCAATGTCATATAAAGAAAAGTAATCATTTTAATGTTGATGTCTATAGGTGGTGACAGAATGATTACTATTCTGCTATTTCGCCAAGGGATTTGTATCATACTGTCCAGATACAGTTGTCTCTTCTGTCTTCTCCAGTGGATGAATGGATGTACAAAAATACACTGATAACACTTAGAAGTTTGCAAAGCACTGTCCTCAAAATGACCCTTCCAGGTAGGCAGTACAAAAACGACACTTTCATAAAGGGTGATTCTTAAATGTTCAGAAAAGAGAACCCCCAACTACGATGAAGCCCACTTATTCCAATGTCGAATATAGAAATTTGGTTTTAGAACCTGAGCTTTCTTGCTAGGAGGCTGAAATGTAAGCCTGGCAAAAAAGAGAATTAGAGGAGAGCCAGAAAGCTAGTGCAACTAGAGAACATTGTCTCAGAACAGAATTTCAGAGCCTTACCTAATTCTCTCCCACCCCAGCACTGCGTCATCTGTAGACTTGCTAAGTGTGCCATCATGTATGCTATTATCCAAGTCACAGATTGAAAAGTTCAGTAGCAGAAACCCCTGGGGCCCTCCACTGAAACTTTCCTCCCAAACAGAATCATTTTGATTCCTCTTTAGATGTGGCCAATTCTGAAGCCATATCATTTCACAATTAACTAACCCAAGGGTCCTCAAACTTTTTAAACAAGGGGCCAGTTCGCTGTCCCTCAGACTGTTGGAGGGCCGGACTATAGTCAAAACAAAAACTTTGTTTTATGGGCCTTTAAATAAAGAAACTTCATAGCCCTGGGTGAGGGGGATAAATGTCCTCAGCTGCCACATCTGGCCCGTGGGCCGTAGTTTGAGGACCCCTGAAACCCATCTCTCTAACTTTTTCATAAGAGCAGCATGAGAAATCTGGCTTCACTACAATCTGATTTTATTATACGTGTAGTATTTTTCAATCTGTCAATCTTATAATTTTGTAAAAAAAAAAAAAAAAAAACCCATGTAGCAAAAAAAAAATTCATTTTTAATTCCAAGGATATTGGATCTGCAATCAGGATACTTGGATTTGAATTCTGATTCTGCACACAGAAGCTATGTTGGGCAAATTATTTAACTTCTCTGCACCCCAGTTTCCCCATCTGAGATAAATAATGGGAAACAATAATAAAGCATGCACTACCTCATCCCAGGCTTGTTATGAGCAAAGTGATCTGTGGATGCTGAAGCTTTGCATCTATCAGTTGTGACCATTATTTCCTTTACAATAGGAATAGAGAATGCACTGAAATAAGGGATTCTTTATTCAGAAGGTAACAAATCCCCAACAAACCAGCATGCCAAGAGAAGACCAAGACAAACATAAAACCAACTTTATTGCAAAGAGAGGCTCAACTTGAGACCAAACAGTACCCAAAGTGTTTTCTCTAGAGAAAAAAGCTAGTCCATTGTTCCATTACTTGCTTGGGAAGAATTATATATATTTTTTGTAGTTGTTAAGTCATTTCATTGTGTCCAACTCTTTGTGACTCCTTTAGGTTTTTGTTTTTTGTTTTTTTGGGGAAAGATACTGAAGGGGTTTGCCATTCCTTCTCCAGCTCATTTTTCAGATGGGGAAACTGAGGCAAACAGGTTTAAATGATTTTCCCAGGACTCTCACAATTAGTAAGCATGTGAAGCCAGATTTGAGCCCAGCTGAATTCCTGACTCCAGGCCTGGCACTCTTTGCACTGTATCACCTAACTGCCCTATTTAATGAATAATCAAATACCTGGATTTGAGTTGTGATTCTGCCACACAGAAGCTGTTTTAGGCAAATTATTTAACTTCTCTGCACCTGCTGATAGAGGCCACGACTCTCATAATCATATATCAAAGTATAATTTAGCTCAAACTCTTCCAGTAGGCTCTCATCCCTCTTTACCAATCTAAGTTGTGAGCATGCATTTGAATTATTCAGAACCAGGTATTTAAAAAGAAAAAAAAAAAAAAACAACCACTCTCTGATTTCATTGATATTGAGAATTGCTGGTAAAGAAATGCCCTCTACCTATGCAGACTGACATCTGCCTGGAGTACATAAAGAAAGACACATAGCCTGTATTTATTAGAGGCAGGATTCAAACACAGCATTCCTGACTTCAAAACTGGCTCTTTAGCCACAAGATATGCTGGCTCTTATGTTTTCCATAGATATTGTTAATAATAAATAAATAACAAAGTAAGAAAGGCAGAGATAGGGCAATAGTAGACTGAAAACAAGCAAATAACGAAAACCTAGGATGACGGGACCTTTGAGGTTTCTGTCCATGGCACAGGTGATCTCGGGAGCTTAGTTGTGTAAGTTTGTTCCTTTACTGATGTGACTCACCTGTTAAGATGGTTGAAATGATTGGTCCACCTGGATACAGAGTGATTAGTAGTTATACAGATTATAGCCTTTGTGACAGTGACAGACTAATTGGGAATTTTACAACCTTTTCCAAGCTGTGTTGGTTCCAAGGACCCTCTTTCACCTCTGCTTTTGAAAAGAGAATAACTAACTGCTAAAAATTCAAAACAGCAAGGTAAAGTGAGAAGAACCAATTTAGAGTCCAACGACTAGGCTGGAATCTTACATCTATTACTTATAACCTATGTCCCGCAGACAAGTCATATAGTCCCAGTAAGTGACCTAATCTCAAAAATGAAAGCACTGAACTATATGACTTCTAAGGTACTTTCCTAATTAAATATGTTAGCATTCTCTCTCTCTCTCTCTCTCTCTCTCTCTCTCTCTCTCTCTCTCTCTCTTTCTCTTTCTCTCTCTCTCTCTTTGTTGTTGTTATATGTAACTTTTGCTTTTGGAGTTGTTAGAATCTTGAAAAAATACCTTTCCCTGCCTTTACCCTCCCAATACAAAAGAATAGAACCCAATATTAACACAAACTTTCAAATCAAGAAATGGTAGGGGAGGCAGAAAGAGAGATAAACAAACAACAACAATAACAACAAAAAAAACTTGACCATAAAAATTTGTTATGTTGGTAGGGAAGACCAAGACACAAATTCAGAAGATAATAAGGAAGTCAAAACTACTACAAGCAAAGACTCAAATAAATATGTAATTTGGACACAACTCCAACAGGAATTCCTGGAAGAGCTACAAAAAATAATTTTCAAAATCAAATACAAATGGTAGAAGAAAAATTAGTCAAAGAAATGAAACGAAGAAAATTTTTTAAAGAAAAACTAATAGTTTAGTAATAGGACACTAAAAAAATAGTGTCAAAAATAACTCCTTAAAAAATAGAATTAACCAAATTGAAAAGATCCAAAAAATCACTGAAGAAAATGACTTCTCAAAAAGTAGAACAGAGAAAATGGAAGCTAATGATTCTATGAGATATCAAGAAACAATAAAACAAAGTCAAAAGAATGAAAAAGAGAAGAAAATATGAAGTATTTCATTGAAAAAACAATCAAGCTTTAAAATAGATTAAGGAGAGATAATTGAAGAATAAAAGAATAACCTGAAAGCTATGATCAAGAAAAGAGTCTAGACATATTTTAAGAATTTTTCTAATAAAATTGACTAGGTATCCTCAAACCAGAGGATATAAAATAAAACAAAAACAGAAAACAAAATAGAAATTGAGAAAATTTACTAATCACCACCTGAAAGAGATCCCCCTCAGAGCTCCCATGTCAAAGGGAAAAGAAATCAAGAAGCCTGAAAGAAACTTCTCAAATACCATGTAATTAGTCAGGAACATACAAGATTTAGCTGCTACCACATTAAAGGAGTGTGGGGCTTGAAATATGAGATTTTGGAAGTCAAAAGAACTGGGATTACAACCAAGAATAATCTACCCAGCAAATCAGTATAATCTGGCAAAGGAAAAATTAGATTATTTAATGAAATAGAAGACTTCAAGCATTCCTGATGAAAAGACCAAATTTGAATAGAAAATTTGACCTTGAAATAAAAGAAACAAGAAGGGAAAGATGAAAGAGAAATTATAAGCGATTCAATTAGGTTAAATTGCTTATATTTCTATATGGGAAGATGAGACCTGTATCTTCTCAGAATTTTACCATTATTAAGGCAGCAAAAAGTATTCTACATAAATTGACTCATTATGGCAATAAGTCAATTATGTTGGGATAATGTTTAAAAAAAAAAAAAGATGAATAGGTGAGAGAAGTGCCCTTAGGAAAAGAGAGAGAAAGAATGGGAAAAATTATACCCTCTAAAAGAGGCACAAAAGGAAGTTTTTACAGTGTTATGACAGGGCAGGGTAGAGGGGGGAGAGTGGAAGGAGGTGCAATGCTTAAACCTCACCTACATTTCAACTGTTTTAAAAAGGGAAAATATACATACTTAATTGATAATAAAAATATGCTACCCAGCAGGAAAATTGCAGAAGGAGATAACATAGTGATATATTTAGAGAACTCTAAATCAAGTTAAAAATTAGTTGAAACAATCAACAATTTGAGCAGAGTTGCAGGATATAATATAGATTCACACAAATCATCAGTATTTCTTTTACTACTAACAAAACCGAGTAGGACAAGATTGGAAGAGAAATTCCATTTAAAATAACAGCAGATAATATAAAAAACTTGGAAGTCTATCTGCTAAGACCAAACCTAAGGATAATCTACATTTCACACAAATAAAGACATTTAAACAAAAAGAAATATTAATTGTCTGTGGGTAGGCCAGTCAATGTTAATAAAAATGACAATTCTACCCGTTAATTTATTCAGTGCTATCCCAACCAAACTACCAAAGAATTATTTTATAGAACTAGAAAAAAATGATAAAATTCATCTGGAAGAACAAAAGATCAAGAATATCATAGGAATCAATGGGGAAAAAAAGTAAAGGAAGGCACCCTAGCAGTTCCAGATTTTAAAGTAATCATCAATACAATCTAGGATAGGTCAAGAAATAGAATGGTGGATCAATGAATTAGATTAGGTACATAATACACAGTTACATGACCAGTAATTTAATGTTTGTTAAACCCAGAGATTCAAGTTTTTTGAATATAAACTCACCATCTGACAAATATTGGAAGGCAGTTTGGCAGAAACTAGACACAGACCAACATCTCATATTGTATACCCCAATAAAGTCAAAATGGATACATGATTTAGATCAAGTGTAAATGATTTAGTTATTCTGATCAAGACAATGACTTAAGACAATTCAAAAGGACCCATGATGAAAAATGCTATCTATCTCCAGAGAGAGAACTCTGAAGGTAATAAAACATATTTTTTTTCCTCTTTGATTGTTTCATTTTGTTTGTTTCTTTTATAACAGCTACATTTTGCATGATTTCATATGTATAGATATCAGATGGCTTACATTCTCAAAGGGGGGAGGACAGATAATTGTTAAAAATATTTATACATCTAATAGTGAAATATTTAATAAAATAAATAAAAATCCATTGTAGAGTAGAGATAATAATACTTGTCTGTTTAGCAGCTCTGACTCTATATCAATCAACAAGTTTTTTATTCCATTTCTACTATATGCCATGTGTTGCCAATATAAAGGCAAAAGTCCTTGAGGAAGTTATAATTGAGTCCAGGGCAGACAAATATGTCCTTATATAGGAATACACAAAATAAATACAACATCATTTGGAAGAAATGTACCAGCAGATGCAGGGGGTATCTGGAAAGACTTCAGGCAGAAATCTGGGATTGAGTTGAACCTTGATGGAAATATTAAGAGTTTCTGAGAGAGAGGTGAGGAGGGAGCACATTCCAGGGATGGGGGACAACCAATGCAAAAGCATAAAGAGACAGTAAAGGGAGTGCTGCTTATGAAAAAAATCAAGAAGGCAAGTTTGCTTGGCCTGTAGTGCTTATATACTACAAGCAAATTGGAAAGGTAGGTTGGGGTTCGATTGTGACAGACTTTAAATGCCAAACAGAGATCCTAGGAAACAGAGAATCATTGGGGCTTATTTATAGGGGAGTGAAATGGACAGTCTTGAGTTTTCCACACATGAAAGCAATACTAACAATAATAATAACAATTTACATAGCTAAGTGATGCAATGGATAAAGCGCTGAGTTTAGAATCAGAAAGAGTCAACTTTATGAATTCAAATATGGCCTCAGACACTTACAAGCTGTATGATCCTGGGCAAGTCACTTAACCCTGTTTGCCTCAGTTTCCTTATCTGTAAAATGAGTTGGAGAATGAAATAGCAAACCACTCCAGTATCTTTGTCAAGAAAAAAGGGGACATGAGTGAACAACAAAAATATGACCTTAGTTCAATTGCTTAACTTCTTCAATCAGTTTCTTCATCAGTAAAAAGGGTATGATAATAACTATATTATTTCAAATTATTCTAGCAAATTATTATACTGATATATAGGTAGACATAGAGAGACAGGTAGACAGATGAACAGATAGAAGATAATTAGACAGATAGGCACACAGACAGATAAAGCAGTACTTTGATCTGTCTGATGCATATCACCCACTATATCTTCCATGAACCTGTCACTGATTCTCTGAACAATATCTTTCTCCAGTGAGACAAGGCACCATCACCACTTTGTCCATAATCTCCCTTCAGATTCCAAAGGAAACAGTTCTGGACCCTGAATCCCCAGGAATAGGAATAACAATCACACAATCTATTCACACAGCCATCAAAGTAATTGCCTAAATTCTATGTTTGATGATGTCATTCCCCTACTTAACCAACTCTAATAACTCCCTCCTGATTCTAGGATCAAGTATTATTTTATCTGAATTCATCTTTTAAATTTTTTTTCTTTTTATACATTTTATAAAGCATACAATAATTAGCATAGCAGTACATTATAAAAATTTACAAATAACTCATATTGAGGAACATGCAAAAAAACCACTTTTTTACTGTAAGAAATATGTCATAATAAAAAGAAAACATTTAGTGATCGCAGCTCTAGGGCATCGAAAAAAGACCCTGGCTTCATGGAGTGTACACTGGATTCAGTGTGAATTCCAATTTGATTATTGCTGCCTATTAGTCTTAAAGAAAGTTATTTAATTTCTTGGGCCTGGAGTTTCCTCTTTGTAAAAAAAAAAGAGAGATGAAGTAGATGACCTTTGAATGTCCTCTTTCAGCTTCTCTAGATATATGATAATTAGATCAAATGAAGTGGCATAAATTCCAGTTATATTCTTTTGTAGTAATACCATTATAGTATATTGAGGTCTTATTCCATGGGAGCCAATGTCATGGATTCTCTGGTTCACTCTTCCGTACATCTAGTAATAGTTTCTCTCCCATCCCTCAACCTATTCCCTACCCTTGAATGATCTGAGCACACTTTTGGTACCAAATTGACAGAGGGTACCAAAACTGATAGTTGCAGCCCTAAAAATGGTGTGTGAAGGAGAAAAGTATGAACTAAAGCTGCAATGGAAAGTTAGGGGCAGAGCATGGAAGATCTTTAAATAAATGCTTTTTGATAGCAGACAATGGGAGAAAGAGCAGAAAGTAGTACTGAAGATATCTGAGCAGGGGAATGACATTCATTCATTTATTTAATTTTTCCTGAGCAATTTAAAATATTTATTAGGCAAGGCACTGTTTTGGATATTTGTGGACATCAAATTCAGAGGTATCGTAGAAAGATTATTTTTTTGGCAGTGTGTAAAATTCATTGGAAAAGGCTGAGGTAGGCTGAAGAAGCAGAATTGAAGCAGAAGGACTAATTAAGAGATTATTGTTCAAGAGAGAGATAATGAGAGCCTAACCTTAATTCACAGATGGAGGAGCTGAGGCCCGGTGTGAATAAGTGATTTCCCCAGAGTCATACAAGCAGTGAAATGCCAGATTCACAATTTATGACTCCTAAGCTTGTGTGTGGGCTACTACTATCAACTGTAGCCTTCTCACAACTTTAATGCTTTGTTTTAAATTGATTGAGATGTGATTTTATACTATATGTATACACTTACTTTGTTTTATTGTATAAGAATGATTGTACCTGAAAGGATCTTAAGGTACTTTCAGTACAAATCCATGATTTTGAATAGACATTTTTTCCAAGGAAAAACAAAATATTTTTATATAGAAGAATTCAACAGAAGTAACTTCTCAAATAAAAGTCCTGGGACTTACCTCATCATGGCAAGTATTTTTGACTTCTCCCTTCTGTCTTCTATGTTGGAGAGTTAACAGCTTGTCCTGGAACTCTTAAGGGAATGAAAATATTTTTGTTGATCTTTAGGTCAGTCAGCAAGAAAAATGAAATGTTTAGACTTTTCCCCATATGCTAAGTGTTTATTTTTAGGAACTGACTGTGCATTAGAATTTTCTATTTTGTTTCTAAGGCTTACATTTAACAATGAAGTGAGCTCATAATGATAAAGGTAATAACCTTTAAATAATAATTTCTAGTGAAGCTTAAGCTTATAAGATAGGTAGTGCCAATACTATGATTCCCAATTTTTGGAACTAGAAGCAGATAGAAGCTCAGAGATAATAACTTCTCCAGAGTCAAATAACTCACAGGAAGTTTGGCTAGATGGCCAAATATAGAACTATAAAATCCTGTTTCTGACATATGTAGGCTGTGTTAGCTTGGGCAAAGCACTTAATCTCTCTAAGTCTCAGTTTCCTCAACTGTAAAATGTGGATAATACTATCATCTACTTCCCAAGAGTTGTTGTAAGGAGATAACATACATAAAGTTATTTTCATATTTTAAAAATTCTATATACATATTGGCTATTTTTATTATTATCACTCTTTATGAAAAGATTAAAAAAAATCTTTTGGGAAATGCAGAAAAGGAAAAATTATTTTATGATTAGAATTCTTTGAAATATTGACACATGGGGCTAGAATTGGAGTCAGAAGAACTGGATTTAAATCTTAGCTCTTTTACTTATTAGATGTGTGACTCTGGGCAACTCAGTTAATCTCTCTCAACTTCAGTTTTATCATCAGTAAAATACAGGGATTGAACTAGATTACCTTTAAGGTTTCTTCAAATATTTATGATTTCTATGTGATATGAAGCTAAAGCACATTGGCCATTCAGAATACCCTTTGAAATTTACCATTTTGTTATCTATATGTGCATTAAAATCACTATCCACTAATCTTAGACTTTAGCAAACAGGATTCTGGACCTAATAGATTCCATAGCTACTGTTTTGTTGATGTGATTTTAGAGAGTTTAACATTATTGTAAAAGACTATGGGTAGACCAGATACTGTTAACCAAAGGAACTAATGTGTAGGTAAAATTTCTCCACCACTGGAAACCATGTTTTATTCAGAACAATAGGAATATTTATACCATTTGCCATTATCAATTATCTATTAACATTTTTTCTCTTTCTCAAAACATCCCAATAATCTCTTCCCCACCCTTCTCCCATCAGCTGTCAAGATCTGGTGATTCCACTTTGTACACCTACTCTATTTTATCAACTTTGCAGACTTTCATTAACTTCCACCTTAGATACTTTCAACAATTTTAACCAACTAAAAGCTTTGACTTTTTTTTTTCTTTCAAAGCTTATAAAATTGTTAAGGCCACACAGTTAAATGAGAAGCTGTTCCACATTATTCCTCTCTGTGCTGAAAACTTCTCCCCCTTATAGCTATAAGCCATAAAACTATGCCTCACTTAAGCTAGAAATTACTGTGTTTTGAGTTAATTCTTCAATGAATCTTAGCACATTACATATAACACATAGTAAGCTTTCAACAAATGTTGGATTAATGATAAAACGGTTTCAACTAACAGCTATGTAGTAGCTTAATCTGCATCTTGTTACCCATCAAAGGATTATTAGTCTACTAAAATGAAGCAGATATAAAACAGCAGGATTTTAAAACAATCATCTAAAGCAGGCTTGCAGACAAATGTTAATGTTGAGTAGTATCTGATGGTAGGAAACAATGTTTATACTTCCCGTGGGGCAAACATCTTTTATTTTCAAGAAGATGACACTGGCTGCCTCTGCTAGTGCCCCTCAGCTAGAAGACTTGCCCGGGTGGGTCTGTGCAGCCATTCTCTCCCTGACATTATTTCTCCCTCTCTCCCCAGCAGCCTTAGCCTAGGGCAATTAATCAAAAGGAGTTTGGCAAATCTATTCCTTAAAATTTTCTGACAGAAATCTACATATAGAAATCTAGATCTTAACACAATGAATGGCATATAGTAAGTGTTTAATAAATACTTGTTGATCTATTTATCAACAATCTGAATGGTACTTGTTAAAATAAATAAATCAATATTGTTTCGGTAATTTATCAGACACATTTTTAAAGAACTTTAAAGTATAAAAATAGTTAAGTATTCTGACTCATATAAACAACTGATTCCAAAAATTCAAATTCATATACTTGAAAACACAGGTTCTGTATCAATGACATCAGCAATAAAGCCAATAGGTCTTCTTTTACTGTAAAATACACATGGACAATATCCTCTAAGATAAGGATCACTAAAGTGGAAATAAGGAAGGCCCAGAGGGGTCCCCCCCCCAAATTCAACTGGTACTTCTTTTGGTAGCTTTTGGTATGACTTGTAAATAAAATATCATTCTGACTAGAGACTGCTTTTGTTTCCTTTGAATAAATATGTATACATACATATAACTGTTACTTAAGTTAAGAAAAAAGTAAATATGTATTTCCCAATCACAGAATTCTTCCTCTGCATTTCCTCCAAGACAGAAAGATGCATTGCTTTGGGATCCAAGAAGACTCATGAAAATGATATGGCAGAAATTAAGCTTTAATACCTTCAGCTTGTTTCAAATCTGGAATTCAGGTTTGTCCTTAAGCCTACCCTCAGTTTAGGGTTAGTGTGTTCTGGGCAATATAGCTAAAATATGGAGAATTTTATACTCAAAATCTGATTGGACAAACATGAAACTGAAATGCACCTGACCTTGGTAGGATCATGAAAAAAAAGAGGAAAATCAGTTGTTAAAATGTTGTGATTTCAACACATTTTCTAAAACGAGCTCACAACATACTGCCATGAAACAGGTTCAGAGACCAGCTTATTCAGAATATTTGTCTATCACTTGTACAATGTAGTTTCCACCTAGGACTATTTTTCTTGAGCACTGCAGCAGAGTAGAATTCAGTCTCCTATCATTTTATAAAGCTATCTCAACAATCCAAATTTAGATATTTAAAACATTTTTACTCTTTTAAATAATAATGATAATAAGTAAGTAAAAGAAGGTAGAGGAAAGTACTATTTTTGGTACTTTGTCCCAGGAATCTCATTTTCTCTTCAATGCAGTTACCTTTGATAAAGGCATTTGAATTCCTTAACATTAACTACAAAAAATTATTTTTTCCTTTGATTCCAGAACATGCTACTTTTTTTCTCCCTCTCCCCTTATGAATTTCCTAAACAAGAGAAAATATACATGCACATTGCATTTCGACGGGAGGGTATTGTGTTGTTTTCTTACCTAAAGAGTGCAGAGGATTGCAGTGTGGGTTAACTGCTCTATTTTCCTGATGAAAAGCGGTTATTAGATAAGGGAATGAGGCTCCTGCTTCTGCCTTGATCGAATCTGCTCATTTTGGCAAGATTAAACAGCGCGCAGAAATAATGTCTTCTAGCCTAGATTGATATGGCAGGGGGAGGTGTAGCGGCGGGAAAGCGCCTCCCCGCAACGTGAGATATTCCTAAAGGAAACAGTAACAGAACTGCAATCTCTTCCCTTTCCTCGGAATACCACTTCCTGTTAGGCGAGCCAGAAGTACCCAAGAAGCTCTGTTTTGTAGTTTTTAGGTCACCTCAAAAGCTTATCCTTTCCTTAAGCTTTGATCAAGTTGACTCTCACCCAGGAAACAACTTTTAACCATTCACGGGGTTTATCTCATGACCTAGCTGTGTATTCCACATCCCCCCCTCCCCTTCCCCCAGCTGAGGCTACAATAATTGCTGCTGCTTCTTCTTTTTTTTAATTATTATAGCTTTTTATTTACAAGATATATGTATAGGTACTTTTTCAGCTTTGATAGTTGCAAATCCTTCTGTTCCAGTTCTTTTCCTCCTTCCCCCCACTCCTTCTCCTAGATGGCAGGTTGACCCATACAAGTTAAATATGTTAAAGTTAAATACACTATATGTATACATGTCCAAACAGTTATTTTGCTATACAAAAAGAATCGGACTTTGAAATAGTGTACAATTAGCCTGTGAAGGAAATCAAATATGCAGGCAGACAAAAATAGAGGGATTGGGAATTCTATGTAGTGGTTCATTCATCTCCCAAAGTTCTTTTCCTGGATGGAGCTGGTTTAGTTCATTACTGCTCTATTGGAATTGATTTGGTTCATCTCATTGTTGAAGATGGCCACGTCCATCAGAATTGATCATCATATAGTATTGTTGTTGAAGTATATAATGATCTTCTGGTTCTGCTCATTTCACTCAGCATCAGTTCATGTAAGTCTCTCCAAGCCTTTCTGAAATCATCCTGCTGGTCATTTCTTATAGAACAATAACATTCCATAATATTCATATAGCACAATTTATTCAGCCATTCTCCAATTGATGGGCATCTACTCAGTTTCCACTACAAAGTGGCCTAACTACAAAGAGGGCTGACACAAACATTCTTGCACATACAGGTCCCTTTCCCTTCTTTAAAATATCTTTGGGATATAAGCCCAGTAGAAACACTGCTGGGTCAAAGGGTATGCACAGTTTGATAGCTTTTTGAGCATAATTCCAAATTGCTCTCCAGAATGGCTGGATGTATTCACAATTCCACCAACAATGTATCAGTGTCCTAGTTTTTCCACATACCCTCCAACATTCTGCATTATCTTTCCCTGTCATTTTAGCCAATCTGATAGGTGTGTAGGGATATCTCAGAGTTGTCTTAATTTGCATTTCTCTGATTAATAATGACTTGGAGAATCTTTTCATACGGCTAGAAATAGTTTCAATTTCTTCATCTGAGTTGTCTGTTCATATCTTTTGACCATTTATCAATTGGAGAATGGCTTGATTTTTTATAAATTAGAGTCAATTCTCTATATATTTTGGAAAGGAGGCCTTTATCAGAACCTTTGACTGAAAAAATGTTTTCCCAGTTTATTGCTTCCCTTCTAATCTTGTCTGCATTAGTTTTGTTTGTATAAAAACTTTTCAATTTGATGTAATCAAATTTTTCTGTTTTGTGATCTCTAGTTCTTTGGTTATAAATTCCTTCCTCTCCCACAGGTCTGAGAGGGAAACTATCCTATGTTCCTCTGATTTATTTATAATCTCATTCTTTATGCCTAGGTCATAAACCCATTTTGACCTTGTCTTGATGTACGATGTTAAGTGTGGGTCAATGCCTAGTTTCTGCCATACTAATTTCCAATTTCCCAGCAATTTTTGTCAAACAGTGAGTTCTTATCCCCAAAGATGGAACAATGATTGCTTCTAACCAGTATTAAATACTCCCTGGAATGTTTCAATTAATTGAAGGAGACAATGGTGAACACAGAATTGGGCCACAGTAACGATCTCCAGCTATTTATTTAGCTTTTGTAACCCACATTCATGTCTGATTTTACAGAGATGATGTCTCCCAAATGCATAAATCTGCAAGATAATTCCCTCAAAAATTTTTTTTCTCAATACTGATGGCAGAATTACGCAAATGATGATTATTTATCTTTGGTGTCATCGTTTTAAGAGACTGAGCTTCACTTAAATTAAAAATAATGGCAAGGTAGCATGAATATATGTGCATACACACACATATGCATTGATCAGTTCACTCAATAAGCATTTATTAAGTGTCCTCTGCTTACTAAGCACTCTACAAGTGTGGAAGAGACATAAATACAAAAAAAAAAGGAAAACAAAAAACCCAATCCAAGTTCTCCTTCCCTAAAGGACTATATATCATATGGGGAAAGACAACGATTTCCTGTTTAAACTACAAGATAATTTGAGGAGAGAATATTAGTAACTATGGAGGATCAAGACAACTTTCCCTTAGGAGATAACCCCTAATCTTACCTTTGACTAGGTAAAGAAAATCTTTCCTGGCTGGTGTTGGGAAACAGGTAGGTGAGTTTGGATGGAACAGAGAGTGCATAGAAAGAGTGAAGAACTTTCCTTTTTTTGGAGCAGAAGCTGCCCCAAGTTTCTATTGAGGGGTGGTAGTGCAGAATGGAGGAGGAGGGAAAGGGGGGAAAAGAGAGAGAAGGGCAATTTGCTGTTGACCAAATTCTAAATGTTAAAATAGTCCATTCAGTGAACTGAACTAAAAATATTAAATCATCTCAGTGAAGTTACCTGATGGGGGTGTGGCAGATATTTAGCTGGAGACTTTTTTTTTTTTTAATTACAGGTAGCCTAATAAAACTATGACATGCATAACTGATTATTTTGCTACGTGAAAGGGTTGGTGCAAGACTGTCTGAATGCCTATTATATTTAAATAGATAAAAGAAAAGGGGAAGGGAATGGAGCAAGAAAACGAGGTGCAAGAAAATCCAGAAATTCACCAGTCTAATAATAAAGGTCACCCAGCCATTGGAGAGCTGGTCTTCCCATGGCTGTTATTATCTTTAAGAAACAAATCTCAGGCTTGCAAAGGGCAATAATGGATATCTGGTTGAAGGGAAAGTCTCTTAATCCAGAATGCATGGCATTTCATCTAGTGAAGATGACTTGAAGGTGATCAGGAATAAAAACTTTTAGTAAATATTTTTAGGAGAGGGGGGTAGGGGAGAAAATTTTGGTCTAATGGAATAAAAAAAGAATTCTACACTTGAATTTGAGTTCGACTGGTCCCTGACAATGTAATTATTATTGTTGTTTTTACATGCGGGATCTTTGGACTTGCCCCCTAATACTCTTTTGGCCTCACTTTCTTCATTGTAAAAATCCATGTGCAACATATTTCCTCCATTAGAATATAAGTATCTAGAGGGGAGGGATCGTTTCCCTTTTACTTGTTGATTGATGAAATATTTGGAATTGATTGCCTTTGAGGTACCTTCAAAATGATCTTGTTGGTGAGGCACTATAGACTTTCATTTCAAATAAGATAATGTGTAAAATGTTTTAAAAGGGACTAGATAAATATTAGCTATTACCATTTTCTCATCTGTAAAACGCATGAGTTGTACTAGGTGGTTTCCTAGAAAGTCAAATAAAACTATATAGGAAAAGTTTTGTAAACCTTGAAGTGCTATTTAAATGTTAGCTATCAGCATGATCCATAAAGAGCTCCAATTCTAAATCCTGTCAATTCAGTGAACTCCATTTGTATTTGTAGGGCGGGAAGGGGCAACATATTTAATTCCAAGAAGCCAGCTTTAACTAATCTATAATGTACCCTCTACCACCTCTACTCCAAGGCAGTTTGCAACTGCATGATCTTCTTTGGGGCCCCAGGGACTCAATGGATAGTGTGCCAGGCGCGAAGTCGGAAAGTCCTGAGTTCCAATGCAGCCTCTGACCCTAGCTATGTAGCCCTGGGCAATTTTCCCTCTGAATAATGAAAAAAAAAATGATAGTATCTACTTCCCAGGGTTTTGGATAGGATAAAATGATATAATATTTGTAAAGCGCTTGGCAAAACCTTAAAGCGCTACATAAATGCTAGCTATCATTATCATTATTATTTAATCTTCTTGGAGCCTATAAGAATGTATCAGAATGTATCTCCAGCCGGGTCTCTTAGTGCCAGAGCCGTGTCCCCTGCATGCACATATCCCGCTCGAGCGGAGACCTTTGCTTTCTACATTCAGATAGCCGCGCTCTAGCTGGGCCCAAGCCTAGCCCCGCCGCTTACGCCGGCCGAAAGCTTCGCCTCTCCTCCCGGCTCAGGCCCCGCCCCCTACGGCGCAGGGCCGGGGCAGCTCCGGCTCCTCCACCCCCACCCCCTTCTCTTTTCTGTCCCAGGGCGCAGACGCGCGGCGGGCCGGGCCGGAAGTCGCCGTGTCCCGGTGTGTGTGAGTGTGAGAGGGGATCGCGGAGAGGTCCCAGCTGGTGTGGTCAAAGTGGTCGCCGCAGCTTTCGCCGCTGCCTCAGCCGGGGAGGAAGGGAGCGGGGAGCGGGCCCGCCGCCCGGGGAGAAGATGCTGCCCCTCTCCATCAAAGACGATGAATACAAACCCCCCAAGTTCAACCTGGTCCGCAAGATCTCGGGCTGGTTCAGGTGAGGGGGGAGAAGGGAAAGCGGCGGGAGGAGAAAAGGGGTCCGGCTCTCCATCCTCATCGGGCTCGGGTCGGTCTCCCTGGGCTGCACGGGGGCCCTCCTCGAGCGCCAGCTTCCAGTGCCAGCCCCTCTGAGCCGATGTCTGCTCTGTGTCTGTGCCTCCTCCAGGTCCATCCTCTCGGACAAGACCTCCCGGAACCTGTTTCTGTTCCTGTGCCTGAACCTCTCCTTCGCCTTCGTGGAGCTGCTCTACGGCATCTGGAGCAACTGGTAACCGGCCTCGGCAGGGTTGGGCTGGGCTGGGCTGGGAGGGCGGCCGGGGCGGGGCGAGCGCCCACTGTGCCACGTCGCGCCTCGTCTCCGGCCGCCGCCGCCGCGCTCCTTCCCTGCCTGCTTCCCCGTCCCCCCGGCAGGCTCACCGGGTTACGGCCGCTACCTCTGTCACCGAGCGGGGCCCGCCCCCTCCTCTCCAATCGGAGGGACAGTGTCGTCCCTTCCGCCCAGGGCTCTGCCCACTCTCCTCCCTGGGATTGGAAGGGGCCTTTCCCACCCATCCTTGCCAGTTTTCCGAGGGTGGCGGCAGTGGGGGGAGGTTAGGTTGGAGGGGAGGAAGGAAGAGCAATGACTCCTTCCTTAGACTGGACCCCATGCATTTAGAACTCAGTAAGGGATACTACTGAGCTTACGCCTCTGCCTGCTTTTAGGAATGAAAATGTGGAAGGGAGCGTAAAAAGGATGTCTGACAAGTCGTCGTCTTTTTCTCTTGCTTTTTGTATATGTTTTGTTTAGCCAAGCCGGGAAGGGTTGACATGATTGTTCTTCCAGGTGATCAGGGATTAGTTGTGAATTATTTTTCTTCTAAGTCTTCAGAATCAGGCTTGCATTTTTAGTTTGTTTAGCTCAGTTGAGGTTGTGCTTCTGTGTGTGTCTATTTTGGACCCTTGGAAGAAGTCGTGTCTTCACTGGAAGATGCCGATATACAGGGTCTTTCTCCTTCGGGACAAAAGGGTTGAATGACTTCAAGTTCTTTTGAATTGTCAAGACCTAAAACAGACTAGGTGACTGTCAATTGATCTTTATGTTTCATTTTCTCTTCATTAAATACATCTTGGCTGCTGTTACTGAAGCTGTTGTTGATCTCTTTTGAGATTGAGAAATTACTGGTGCTAGCTAATATGAAATGTACTGTTCTTCAGGAAAAAATCAGGACTGACAAGGATCTCTTTCAGTACCTGAAATTATCATTTGAAAGGTCAAAATGTTAACATACTATGTTTTCTATAAGTACTTTTTTGTTTGGACTTATCATTCTACATGCCTTATATTAAAATCATTATGCTTTAGTAATCCTTCATTACAAATGCATTAAGACTTTTTCTTTTTAATATGTCATACCAACATATGCTGTCAGACAACTTTTACAATCTTGTATATACATGTTGGCTATATTGCAAAAGTTTTTAATGTAGCTTTCATAATTATATCATTTCACAAATTTGAATTGAAATGATTTTAAGAGAATGCCTGAGTTGAGCTTGTTATTCAGTTGTGTCCTACTCTTCACAATCCCATTTAAAGTTTTCTTTGCAAAGACACCAGAATGGTTTTCAGTTTTCTTCTTTACTTCATTTTACCAATGAGGAACTGAAGCAAAGTGGGTAAAGTGAGTTGTGCAGTGAGTGCAGTCTACTTTCTCACATAGCTAGAAAGGCTGAATTTAAACTCAGGGAAGTGATTCTTCTTGATTCCAAGCCCAGCCCTCTATCCATTTTGCCATCTAACTGCTTCACTAATTCTGCTGATAGCCTCCAGTCACCTAGGTTTAAATCTTGGAGTCATCCTCAACTTTTCTTTCTTTCTCAACACCCATATCCAATTAGTTGACATGTCTTAGTGATTCTACTCCCTCACTTCTCATATCCATTCTCTTTTCCCCCATAATCTCTACCTTAATTCATATCCTCATTACCCTTTATATGGACTATGAAAATATTTTCCTATTTGAGCTGTTTGTAGTCTACCTCTTTCTAATCCATCCCCTCATTTAACTTTCAAATCAGTATCACTAAAATAGACTCAGAAAATTGCAATGGGCCAGAGCTAGATGGTACAGTGAATAGAGCACCAATCCTGACTTGAGTTCAAATACAGACTCAGACACTTAATACAACACTCCCTAGTTTCGTGATCCAGGGCAAGCCCCATTTGCCTTGCCCTTTCCCCCTTCAAAAAATGAAAGAAAATTATAATAACTCCATATCGTTTTTAGGATAAAATACAAAATCTTCAGCATGTGTTTAAAGTCCTCCACAATCTGGCACTTTCCATTCTCAGTTCATAGAGAACTCTTCCATTACTACATTCCAGTCAAACTGGTCTGCTCAATGTTCCTGGACTGACTGCCCATGTTCCATCCTACCACGTTTGCTTGATTCCTCATGGCTTAAATGCTTTCTCTCTACATCTTATTTCAAAGCACAGCTCAACGGACACTTCTTACTGAAGGATTTCCTGATTTGCTCAGTCTCTAGCAGACTTTTAACACTCTCTCACTATGCTGAAATTACTTTGTATTACTTTGTATATACTTCCTATACAGGTTTATATATTCTTTGCTTTCTCCCTTCTACTCCTCTTCTCTCCCCACCAAGATCTTTGAAAGCAGATACTATTTTGTTGTCTTTCTATCTCTTGTACATGCTAGACTCATAACAGGTTTATTGAATTGACATTCTTATAGAACCTTGGATGTTTTTCTTGATTGTATTGTATTGTTATATGATTTCCTGCTGCAGTATGGTATAGTGGAAAGAACACTAGATTAGCAAAGGACTAGCGCTTGAATTCTACCTTTACTGTTCTTACTTATATTATCCTGAGCAAATCAAAGTCACTTAATCTCTCTATTTCTCAGTTTCCTAATCTGAAAGTTATGGCTAATAATATTTTTGTAGGATGGATAAGATCTGATGTCAGAGGCCAGAAAACTTTGAAGTCCTAGCTACTTCATTGAGATGTAGTGTGGAAAGAAATTTCAAACTTTAAAGTGCTATGTAGAAATGGACTGTTATTACTGTTAGAGAAACACAAAACTCTACATGGCAACAGCTTTTGTGGAGGGGGAAAATATTGAATTTAGAGCAGAAACAAGACTTGGTTGTTAAAGGGCTTGAAGTTCATGCTTTTGGAGGATTTGTTGAAAAAACTGGTACTGTTTAGCCTGGGGAATAGAATGGTCAAGGAGGAAATGATTGCTGCATTTAAACTTTTGAAGAGTTGCCCCATATTAGAAGGATTAAATTTTGTTCAGTTTGACTTCAGAGAATAGAATTAAAAATATTGGGTGGAAGGTTCAAAGAGGACAGTTTAGGCTTGATGTAAATAACAATTTTGCAATAATTACAGTCATGTAATAAGATCAGGAAGTGATGTGTCCCCCTTCTTCCGTGTCTCACTCTCATTAGAAGCCTTCCAGCAAAGGCAGAGTGATAACTTATTAGGTGTATTGTTGGAGGGATATGATTTTAAGATATGAGTTAAGCTAGATTGCTACTGAGGTCAAGCAGTGAACCACTAAATAAACATTGGCCAACTTTCTGCTATGTGCAGGCACACTACTAAGCACTGGAGATATAAAATGAGGCAATTGCTAAGACCCTATCCTTGAGATCACAATCTAATGAGAGAAACAACCAACAAGTAAATGAATACAAATAAGCTCTCTGTAGCCTAAATAGAATAAGAATCAGAGAAGGAAACCATTAGAATTAAGAGGGCTTTGGAAAGGCTTCCTTTAGAATATGGGATTTTAGTTGGCACTTAAAGGGTGCCAGTGAGGTCAGTAAGCAGAGAGGAGGAAGGAGAGCATTCTAGGTATGAGGGACAGCCAATTTTTTGTGGAACAGCCAGGAGGTCAATGTTATTGTGATCAACCCTGAAATTCTGTAATTTTAATTTGAGTTCTGACACCGATGATATTTCTTTGGAAAAGGCTTATTTTCTTTGTCTATAAATTGGGGTTTTTAATCCTTGCCTCATATAGTTTATCAGGTTCTGAGTATTTCATTGAAATAATAAATGAAACAAATAAACAGACAAAAAGTTTATTAAGTACTTGCAGTGTGCCAGATACTGTGATAAGCACTGAGGATAAAAATAGAAAAAATAAAGCCTTTATCCTCAAGGAAGTCATATTCTGATGGGGAAGACAACACATGGGTGTTAGGGGTGACTAGGGAGGGATATTTTAGCTAGGAACTCACATCGTTGTAGATGAAGCTATAGAACATTGGAATGATATGGCTTTTTCTGAAGCTGGCAGGGTTCCCAAGACTAGTGGTAGAAATTGGGGAGGTGATTGGGAATGCTCTGACATTGCATGAAGATGTCCAGAGAAGCAACATGGTAGCCCTGGACTGATCTGTTTTAAAGAGCTCATCCAGATCAGGAAGGGAGCTCAGGAGTCTGGGTAGAGGAAAGAAGGCACAACATAAAAATAGATACAAAGCTTTGTAATCACATGGACTTAATTAATTTATTTTTGTAATGAAGGGCCTATGGAAACAGTGTCAAGTTGTTTTGATGGCAACATGTTTACATCTTCCTCTGATGGCTGTCCATAGTCAGGCTATAAGAGGGGAAAAACCAACTTAATGGTGTGATGTTTTAGAATAGATAAGGAGAAGAGATAGGAGGAGATCAGAACCTGAACTTTTTACAATTTGTTTTTTATAGTATGATCAAACAGTGATAACTCTTTGTCTGCCTTTCAAACATTCCAACTTCTCCTGTTGGAAAAACCCACCTAACTAATAATCTACTTCTATCCATATATACACAGAGTATAGAAAGTGTGAGAATAATATGCTTATAATCACTTTTTCCTTTTCCATTTTTTGGGCTCAAAGGAATTTTTGTTAATTCAGTAAAGAAATTTGGGTATCAGCTTAGTTTCACTGCTATGTAATAGTTATATATTCATTGGAGGAAATAATAATACTTTCAGTGAAACACAATTTATTTCAATTTAAGTATATTAAGACTCAGTTTCCATGCTATTTCAAACTGTAATTACTTCTTGCTGGACAATTGCAATAACTTTAATTAGTCTCTCTGCCTTAAATTTATTCCTATTCCACTTCATTTTTACCATTCAGCTACCCAGATGATTTTTCCTAAAGTATAGTTTTGAAAGACTATGTCATCTTCCACATTCATTAAATTCCAGTAGTAGCCTGTTATTTCCAGGATCAAACATAAAGTCCTTTTTTTTTTTTGGCATTTACAGCTCTTCCTATTCTGGCTCTTCCTACTTTTTTTGTCTTAAACATAACTCCTCTCCATTCATGCTTTAGTTATATTGGTCTAATGACTATTTCTTAAAACATGACACTCCATCTATCATTAGATTTCTTCTATGCGCAGAATGCTCTTTTTCTTTATCCCTACCTTATTTCCTGGGTTTCTTGAAAGATTCATTTCAAAATCCAGCTTCTTCAAAGTCCTGAGCTGCTTAGCTGTGAGTGCCTTTTCCTCTGAGATTGCGTAACATCCATATATTCTATATATATTTTGTATGTACCTGGTTATTTACATGTTGCTTTTTCTAATACAAAGTTAATTCCTGGTGGCAAAGGATTATTTTTATCTTTCTTTGTTTCCCCAGTACTTAGCATAGTACTTGTCACATAGTGAGTGCTTTAATAACTTGAATGTCTGAACAAGGGACATGACTCCCTTAGATAAGACTTAATACAATTGGGAATTAGTTGTGGATGGCCTTAAATATTAGACTAAAAATGTTGAATTTTTTCCTGTGTGTGCAGCAAGGGTAGAGTTACTGATGTTTTTGAATAAGGGAGTGACACAGCCATACTTCTGATATAAGGAATATTATTTTGGAGTTCTGTGGAGTATAAATTAGCTGGGGAAAATGACTCTAGAAATAGGGAAATCGCTTAGGAGATTATTACAGTAGTCTGGGTGAGAAGTGATGAGAACTTGAATTAGCATGATGTGAATAGAGAGAAGGAAATCAATAGGCATGGAGGCATATTAGACAAGAATTGACAGTTTAGTAGATATAGAGAATAAGGGAAAAGGAAGAATTAAAAATGATTCTCAGATTATATCCTTGGGTAACTAATTTAGAAACAAATAATAATATTCTATTCACTTAATTACCTATAAAGCTTAAATGCTCTAAAAACCTTTCTGTGTAGTTTTCCTGTATGCTGAGTTCAGATTTTGAAAATCCTGTCTGTACAAATTTCTGATTTCCTTCCTGAAACTTTCCATAATTAAATGTTTGTAGAGTCTTTTGTCTTTACAGATGCTTTAATGTACTTCATAAAATATTATTAGTTTCAAAATAAAAAATCAAAAAAGTAAAGCTATTTCTAGTTTGTAATATTTAAAATAAATTTGCTCTATTTCTTTGTCATGATTTGTTGAAATCCAATTTAGTTTAGAAAGTAAATAACATTAAATATTCCCTATTTTGCATGACGACTTGTAACATTGTTTCCTTTTAAAAATATTTAATAAATAAAATATTTTAAAAATATTTTAAATTCATTTTATTTTCAATTCCTAATATTCTCCCTTCCACTTGCCCCTTCCTCATCCATTGAGAAGTCAAGAAAAACAAAATCCGCAACAAATATATGTGTGTGTGTGTGTGTGTGTGTTGGATAAATAATTTCTGAAGAAATTATTTGAGCTAAACTATTTGTTAGCAAAATAGTCATAATAAATAAGTTAAGGGACTTCCCCATCAGTCCAAAAATCTTGAATATAGAAAGAGTTTTTATATATTAAAAGCAATCAAATTAGACAAATTAATTAAAAGAAAACAAACAAGAACAGAATTAGATAATTTGATTTCTAATTGATGAAACATTCCTTGCTTATTACAGTATTGATAAATTACAATTCCTTGCATTAGAAAAAGATAGGTTTTATTTCCTATAGATATCTCTATATTTAATCTAATGAACATGAACACAAACAATGATTGACCAAAAGAGAGCCAGTTTTTAGTTAAGATATAGTGTTTGCTTAATATTTGTAATTGGGAAAGAACTTCTTAAATCAGTTTTCAGAACTGATGAGGTTTCTAGTCAGCATAATTTAGGTCCTTAGTTAAGGATCTTTAAAAGTTCCAGATAGAGGTAATCCAGCTGCCCAGTCACACAGGGGTAGGTTCAAACAATGCAATAAAAATTTCTCACAATTCTCATAATTGAATATAGTTTTCTCACAAGACAGAAATTGGACTAGACCCTTAACTGAATAAAAAGATAGCTGAGCTAGCTCCAAAATTAAGTCACAAGATAGAGTCAATGTGGTTTATCCAATTCCCACAGTTTCTTCAATTCTTTGCTTTGATTCATGAGAAAGGAACCAATTTACTCCCCACATGGGTTGCTTACTTATAAGTCAAATGTGTAATATTTTTCATATAATCATAATCAGAATTATGTAAATAACATTGCAGATCAAACATTATAGAAGGTCTACATTACCAAAGCAACCAAGAAAACTTGGCAAACAAAACATCATGGAACAAAAGGCCCAAGTAATACAATAATGATCATTAATATTAAGTAATGTTAAGTCTCCTCATATCCTAGTAATCCATTCCTAAAGTCCATTTAATCATCACATTTTGTATTGAATTCTAGATGTTCCTTTAATTGTATAATCCTTAAGTATCTTCTCTTGCACATTCTGGGATAGACTTCATTTTCAGGGTACCTTTAAAGGGGACTCAGGAGATTCCTAGGTAATTCTACTAAAAATCTACTGCTAGCTAGACTTAATGCAGTTTATTGCAGTCTCTTAAATTTCGTTTTCCAGTAACTAGTTCATGTGAAAACCAACTCCAGTCTTATGGAGCTAATCCGATAAGCAATCAAGTTATAAGAACATCAAATTGGGAACCCATTATTCATCTGAGACTTTTAGAGAATTTCAATTTTTTTTTTATGGTGCCAATTTTAAATAGATTTTATTCTCCAGGACAAGAATTGCATTTCCACTTGCTTATTACAGTATTGATAAATTACAATGTAGTTTACTTCTCTCCTTCTGCACAAATTCAAGTATTCAGAATGCCCAGATTTCCACAATAGCTTAAATGTTACTTTTAAACTGCTACTGCCTTGGCTACAATTTGAGCCCTTTGATTTTTGGAAGGCTGGGTAGCTCTTGGGAAAGCTCTTTCTTTTGCTGTGTTTAGTCAACCTCTTTAGATGGTGGGTCCAGAAGAAGTACCTCCAGATAGGGCTGCTCCATTCCCTGGGAACCCATGAGACATGCCTCCTGACATGTCCCCTCTGATACAGCTTAGTAATGATGGGATTGCAGACCCCATTCTTTCTGCTGATGCTCAAAGAGAATTTCAGTTTTTATATACCACTTACTGTTTTTCTATTTTTATCTGAATCTTGTGCTAGATATGAAAATCATTGGGAAAAAATACTGTAAAATACATTCTTTTCTTTTTACAATTATCAGATACTTTAAAAGATCATTTTGCTTACAATTATCAATATAATTTTGTATGTAAGATTTTTAATCCAATTTTGAGAAATTATTCCCATAACATACTCAAAGCCTGAAGTTCCCTACTAAACATATTTAGAAGTCAATTATATGCATATATAGGTCTTAGAAAAAGCAGTCTAATTCTACTGCTTTCTCAGAATTTACCACTTCATTTAATTAGAAAGCTTTTACATTATATCTTTGTCTTATTACTTTATCTAGTTATTCCTTTAGGAGGACACCATCCCTATATTACAATCTGTACATAAATATAGATTAAAATTGTAAGATTTTTTCATATTGTATCCTATTATAGTAACTCAGAGGCAGTTCTACTGCTTCTGAATTCAAGACCTGTCCCCTCAAGGACATGGACTGACTTGACAAAAAGCATAATAGGGGAAAAATATCCTTAGCTATGTTTGATTCCAAGCATGAGTGATATCTAATATTCAATCATGTAGTCACAGGACATCAAAAGTGAGGCCCAGGATTAATCAGGTGTGGAAACTTCCTCTTCAGAAAGGAATTAGCACAATGAGGAAACTGAGTTGAGACTCTGGCCTTGGGCCATATCAGTCATCCCTTCAATTTTTCCCACTACAAATATCCACTTGTAGCAGTTCTCAGACTGTGACACATGCCATTTTCAGCTATTGGCTTCATGACAATTCAGACAACCATTCCTGTAATCAAAACTATAAAAAAATAGAAAATTATAGTCCCAAGAGGTTTATTTTCTTCCCTACCTCAAATAGCACAATTTCGTTAACCATTGGTTAGAATCAGGATATTATTAATTTTCTCATATTTCCCAAACAAATTTCATTTATCCTTTACTTATAAATTAATACCATATTCTGGGATTTTAGACATAAATCATATACCTAATGATTGACATATTAATGTATTAGAGCTATATCTTTAAGCTACTCTATATATTTTTATAAGATTAATAAGTGATAACTTCATTTTACATCAGTTCATACAAGTTTTTTGAGCTTTTTCTGAAACATCCCCTTCATTATTTCTTACAACACAATGTATTTTATCAAATTCATGTGCTACAATGTATTCAGGTTTATCCCAATTGATGGGTAAATACCTCAGTTTCCAAATCTTTCACACACAAAAAGAGCTGATATAAGGATTTAAAAAATATGGGTTCCTTTCCTTTTTCTTGGATCTTTTTTAGTATATAGATCTAGTAGCAATATTTCTGAGTCAAATAATATACACAATTTAATTATTTTGGGGAAGCATATTTCCAAATTGCTTTCCAGAATTACTGAACCAGTTCATAATTTCACCCACAATATATTAATGTTTCTGTTTTCCCCACATCTCTTCTAGCATTTGTCATTTTCCTTTTTTTTTTGCTATCTTTGCCAGTCTTATAGATGTGATATTTTAATGTACATGTTTCTAATTATTAGTAATTTAAAGCATTAATGTTGCTATTAATGGCTTGAATTTCTTCCTTTGAAATTCTGAAACTTACTACAAAGATTTCTTTGAATTTCCTTCTTCTCTTTTAAATTTAACCATATTGATTTTATGCAAAAACATTTTAATTTTATGTAATCAAATTTGTCCATTTTAGACTTCTGAACTTCTTGTTTGGTTCTGAATTCTTCCCCCCGTCCATGTATCTAACAGATAATTTCTTCCTTGCTCCTTTAATTATCTTATTCCTTCTTTTATGTCTAAATCATGTGCCCATCTGAGCTTGCCTTTTTATATATTATGAGCTGTTATATATCTAGTTTCTGCCAGACTACTTTCCATTTTTTTCAAGTTTTTGAAGAATATTTTATGATTCTGTTCATATGGTTCCTGTATGTATCTTGTCAAGTAAACCCCAAGTATTTTATATAGTCTGTAATTATTTTACATGGAATTTCTCTTTCTCTTTATGCTGGATTTTGTTGGTAATATTCAGAAATGCTATGTAATTTATATGAGTTTATTTTATGACCTGTAACTTTGCTGAAGTTGTTTCATTTATTTTTTAAATTGACTAGATTTTTCTAAGTAAGCACATATCTGCAAAAAGTGCTCATTTTATATGTTCTTAACTTACACTCATTCTTTCAATTTTTTTTATTGTCTTATTGCTATAGCTAGCATTTCTAGCACAATGTTGTATTGTAATAGTAATAATGGATATAACATTGTGTTTCAGAAGGAAATTTATCTAATATTCACATTATGACCATACTAATAAAGGTTAAATGATGATATTGTATCAGTTATATATTAACTTTAGTCTTCTTCAAGAGAAGGGGTTTTAAATAAGATTTTTTAGAAGAAAGGAGGAGAGGATAAATCACAAGTTTTCTCAGCCTTGGGGAATAATCCCCAAACCATGATTTCATACTGATATATTGTGAAATAGTTATGCATCATAAGGTAGAAGAATTCAATACCATTTTATTTCAGAGGAATGTGACCTTCCTTCCTTTTATCCCTTCTCCCTTTCCTTCTTTCCTTTTTTCTTCCTTTCTTTCCTTCTCCTTTCCTTCTTCCCACCATTCTTCATTTCCTCTTTTCCTTTCTTCCTAATTCTTAACACCCATCACAGTCATTCTCTACCCTCCTTTGCACTTCTCTCATCAATAGTAATTTAGAGCATCTTTCATATGACTAAAAATGGTTTCAATTTCTTCATCTGAAAATTGTCTGTTCATATCCTTTGATCATTTGTCAATGGGAGAATGGCTTATATTCTTATACCTTTGAATCAGTTCCCTATATATTTTAGAAATGAGGCCTTTATCAGAAACCTTGAATGTAAAATTTTTCCTCCAGTTTGCTGCTTCCTTTCTAATCTTAGCTGCATTGGTTTTGTTTGTACAAAGGCTTTTTAATTTAATGCAATCAAAATTAGCTAGTTCTTTGGCCATAAATTCCTTCTTTCTCCACAGTTCTGAGATGTAGACTCTGCCTTGTTCTACTAATTTGCTTATACTATCACCTTTTGTGTTTAAATCATATCTAATTTAAAATCTAAATAACCCCATTTTGATCCAGGTAATTTTCAGTATTTTTAGGTTCATAGTGCCTTTCATATTCTTTGATATTCTTTCATATTCTTAGAACTTTGGACCTGTTTCTAGGATTACAAAGCTGATGAAGAGGTACCTTACAGGTTGTAGGAATTCTAGCTCTTTGCAACAAAAAAACATGGATACTTTTTAATACTGGGATTTTTTAGACACATTCCCCTGAGTCACAAGTTGGCAAATATTTGACCTGTCCTGGCACATCAGAATGGTCACTGTTATTTCAGGTATTTTTGGAGTCTTTTAAAAGTGCTCCAACACCTTCTTATGGCAGAATGAGGAGGATTCTTGTGGAAAATTGATAACCAACTCTTAAGTTGAGTAAAGAATGAGGGAAGAAATGCTAAAAATTTGATCAGGAGAAAGAGTGAATTCACTTGTCTCAGATGGCATTTGATGAAATGGTATATTGGTGGCTACTGATTTGAGTATTAATAAAAATCAATTCAGTGCTATTTACTTAAGTTCCATATGTTGATTTATGTAAATCAGAATACTTTCAGATCTCTGATGCCCAGATCCTATCTCTCCTTTGTTGCATATTTTTTTGAAGTTACTGATAATATAATTTTATCCAAGCCAAAAAAAATTTAGTATCTGGGATATAGAAATAGCTTGTTAGAGAACTGGCTGTTATTGAGAGTAATCACTGACTTATTCAGGGAATTATCATCTAGCCTCTGCTTAAAGACCTGCTTGAAGAGATAGCTTATTACTTTGTGAGGCAGCCCAAAACCATTTTTGTTTATCTCTAATTGTGAAGAAATTTTCCTTTATGGATAAAGTAATTTTATAAGTAAAATGTAAAAGATGGGAAGAATTTCAAAAGGTTGCTTCAGCAGGGCAAATACATAGTATAATTTAAAAAAAAAAAAAGAATAATCGTACATGAAATTGCAAATCTATTGTGTACAACTTGCTATTCCTTTTAAATATAAAGTTATCACGTAAATTTCTTTTCTTTTTTTCTCCCTTCCCCCTCCCTATTCTAAAGATGGCTACTATTAGGCATAAATAGGTAAATCTATAAAATTATTCAATTCTTACTTCCGTTTTTCACTTCTTTCTCTGAATGGCAATATTGCCATTTGTCCTTTATTTTTAATTTGTTTATTTATAATAGTCAAAAGCAGTTATTCACTCAAAGTTCTTAAAACAATATCACTATTACTGTTCTTTTGGTTTTATTTTGTTTTTCATTATCTTGTATAAGTCTTTCCATTCTTTTCTTTTTTTTTTCTGTACATTTTCAAATTTATTCACAGAATGGTTCTTCTACCAAGTCAAATCAGCAACAGTTCCTTAGTATACTGATAACCTCTTCAAAATTTATCCTCTTCCTTTTCTTTAATTTTTTTTTTATTTTGAAAAAAATTTCTTTACAACATAATTCCTTGCACTCACTTCTGTTCCGACTTTTTCCCTCCCTTCCTCCATCCCCTCCCCCAGATGGCAAGTAGTCCTAAACATGTTAAATATTTCCATGCTTTTTTAAGATCATTGAGCTCATTTCTTTTACCATAGTAATATTACATCATAATCTTATACTACAACTTGTTCAGCTATTCCCCAATTGATGGGCATTCCTGCAATTTCCAATTCCTTGCCACCACAAAGGACTCTGTTAAAAATGTTCCCTTTATATTTAAAATTATAATTATTAATTGTGAATTTTCCTCCATCTTATTTATTTATTTTATTTGTTTTGCTGTGGCATTTGGGATTAAGTAAGTGATTTGCCTAGGGTCACACAGTTAGGTAGTGTTAAGTGTCTGAGGTCAGATTTAGATCCTCCTGACTTCAGGGCTGGTGCTGTATCCACTCTGCCACCTAGCTACCTTCCCCTCCCTCCATCTTATTTTTACTATTTTCCTTCTAAACCTGTCCTATGCCATTCCTGTTATCGCATCATTTCCCCCATTTTCTTGAAAATAATTTTAGATATGGAAGGTGTTTATGTGGGGTATAAATAGTAGTGAATTGTTTATAGATTTAGAGTAATACTCTAATTTCTCAATTATGTAATCATTTTATATCTTTTAAACCTAAAAAAAAATAAAATTTTGGGTTTTGAGTCATTATGGATATCCTATATAGTCTTTATTGAAAGATCTTCATATTTCACTCATTTTTAGTGGAATAAAATACATTTTCAAAATGAATTATGAGGTGTTTTAGTGCTTTAACTTTATCATGTGCTGTTATGATGGCTGTCCTCTTCTGTGAAATAGCCAGATTCTCAGTGAGAATTAGTTCCAGAATTCAAATAGGTAAATTTGTATGTTATTCTAAAAACTCCAGAGAATTTAATAAATTACTATTGTAGAACACTAGTTATTTACCCTAGTGGCCTGAAAATTAATGTACCTTCAGAGTGCTAAGTTGTCTTCCCCTGAGTATAAATCTCTTTCTGTGACAATTTAATTGAATTAGAATACAGTCAACATTAATTTATTATAATTATCTAGTTTATTGATTGTTTAAGCCTTTTTTCTTTTTCTGTCTTTTGTTCACCATATCATTGTTAGGCATTTTCACCAAAGGAATGAAAGTAGGAGAAGAAAAATAATTGACTTAAGTAGGATTTCTCTGAATTATTATTGTTAATGCACGGAATATTATTGTTGTTCAGTCATTTTCAGTTGTGTTCTTTTCTTTGTGATTACATTTGGATTTTCTTGGCAAAGATACTGAAGTAGTTTGCCATTTCCTTCTCTAACTCATTTTAGATGAAGAATTGAGGCAAACAGGGTAAAATGTGACCCAGGGTCACACAGAAGTAAGCCTCTGAAAATGAATTTGAATTCATCCTACCTAGGAGCTTCGAGAGGAATGTTACACATTACTCTTTTCTTTCACAGAATACATACCAGATGATAACAATAGCACCACTTCCCAGAGTTGTTGTGAGGATCAAATGACATAATACTTGTTTAGCAGTTGACATAATTATGATAAATGCTTTTTCCCATTCTCTTTCTCCATATTGGAATAGGGAGGAGAATGTTGAAGTAGTCTAAGGAAAAGATAATGTAGGCCTGATCTAAGGTGTGGCTGGCTATGTGAAATTCTTTATAGAAAGAAGGGATTAAAATGTAAGAGATGTTGTAAAGATAAAATGGCAACATTTGACCTCTGATTAGATTTGTAGGAAAAGGAAGGGTGGAAAGCTTTAAGATAATGCCTCAATTATAAACCTGATGTCAGACCAGAAAAATGTCCCTTGATAGAAACTGAGAAATTTTGGTCGGATGGATTGGGGAGAAAATGAGTTGGAGATGGATTCTGGGAGTTTAATATATTTAATAGACTGCTGATGATATGGGTTTGGAACTTAGAGGGATCTATGCAAAAACATGGTAATTAAGCCCCTAGAAGCTAAGGAGATAAATGAGAAAGTATATATAGAGAAAAAAACTTGTAACAAAGCTCTGAGGTTCCCCTACAGTTAGGAGAAGTGAACATTGAAAGAGTGACTTTAATGACCTTAGTTCAAGTTCAGTGTTAGGATGAAAGAGACACACAAGTCACTGTAGAGTTCATGTAGGAGTTTTATTTTTTGTAACCTGACAACATTATGCAACAAGTACAAAATGGCATTTAGGGAAGCTCTCTGAAGGGAGCCCCTTTCATTTCCATCTGGAAATGCATCTGATCAGTAAGTCATCAGATATGGCACAGTGAAATGGCACAAAGTATACAGCACTGGGCCTGGAATCTGGAAGATGTTCAAATCCAATCTTAGACATTTAGTAGTTGTGTAGCTCTAAGCAAGGCATTTTAATCTCCTTTTGTCTTACTTTTCTCAATTATAAAATGGGGATAATGACAGCACCTACTATGTGGGATTATAATGAAAATCAAAGAAATAATATTTATAAAAGACACATTGCCAGTGTCTGACACAAACTAGGGACTGTATTAATACTTATTTCCTCCCTCCCTTCCACCATATCAGTCATACATAAATCAGATAGAGGAAAAAACAGAGAGAATCTCCAGAAGGAGAACTAGTCAGCAATATCAGATGCTGCAGAAGGGTCAAGGTGTGAACTGAGCCATCAGGTATACTTTTAAGTAAGTTGATTTTGGAAAAGGAGTGGATCCCTGATTATAAAACAGAGGACCCAATACTCTGGCCTATTCCATGTTTCTGGGTACTTATGCTAAAAGAAATATTTCTGTGACCAATATTGTAACCTTAGCACAATATAAGCACTGCAAAATAAAAATGAAAATGGTCTCAATTCAATTTAATCAGCAAGCGTTTCATAAGAATTTACCATGTAAGGCAGCTAGGTGGCACAGTGGATAGCGCATCATCCCTGAAGTCAGGAGGACCTGAGTTCAAATGTGGTCTCAGACACCCAACATTTTCTAGCTGTGTGACCCTGGGCGAGTCACTTAACCCCAATTGCCTCACCAAAAAAAAAGAAAGAAAAATAATCTACTACGTAACTAGTCCAAATGCCTATCAAACTATACATGCCCTTTGATCCAGCAGTATTTCTACTGGGCTTATATCCCAAAGAAATCTTAAAGAAGAAAAAGGGTCCTGTATGTGCAAGAATGTTTGTGGCAGGTCTCTTTGTAGTGGCCAGAAACTGGAAACTGAGTGGATGCCCTTCAATTGGAGAATGGCTGAATAAATTGTGGTATATGAATATTATGGAATATTATTATTTGGTAAGAAGTGACCAGCAGGATGATTTCAGAAAGGCCTGGAGAAACTTACATGAACTGATGCTGAGTGAAATGAGCAAGACCAGGAGATCATTATACATGGCAACAAGAAGATTATATGATAATCGATTGTGATGGACATCGCTCTTTTCAACAATAAGGTGATACAGGACAATTATAATAGACTTTTGATGGAGAGAGCCATCTGTATCCAGAAAGAGGACTGTGGGCACTGAGTGTAGATCACCACATAGTATTTTCACCTTTTTTATTGTAGTTTGCTTACTTTTTTTCCTTTCTCATTTTTTCCCTTTTTTGTAGAGGGCCTGAACTCTGGAATAATATACTTGGAACAGGGATACTTACAAGGTGTTAACTCAGTCGAATTGATGAGATAATGGTTCTGTAGTACTTAGTATGGTGATGTAATAGTTCTCTAGTTCACACATATTCAGTATGCTGTAGTGATGTAATTGTAATAGGGTATTTAAGGGCTGAGAGGACTGGAAATGAGACATTCCATTTTTGACTATCCTTTTGGTGGCTCTCCTGCCTCCTGCACTCCTCCACTAAGATCAAAACTGGGTCAGACTGTGACAGACACAGATTGTGAAGGAGACAAAGACTCTAGACTCTATTCCTGACCATTCTTGTGGTGCTATCCTGCTGAGACCAAGGCCCATCCAGAGGACCTCCAGAAAGCTAGCCTGAACATTACACTTTTTGTTGTGATTTTTCTTGTGGAGCATGATAAACGTTTAATATATATTGGATTATGTGCTGTCTAGGGGAGGGAAGGGTGCTGTATATGGAGGAGAAGAGAGAGAAAAACGTGGAACACAAGGTTTTGCAAAGATGAATGTTGAAAACTATCTTTGCATATATTTTGAAAATAAAAGGCTATTATTAAAAAAAAGAAAAAATAAAATTAGGGCTAGGTAATAGGTATAAAAATGTAATGGGGGAAAAATTGATCTTGTCCCTTAAGGAGCTTAAATTCTAATGGAAGATACAACAACAAGTTTAACAATTTTAAGCTATTAGTTATTTAAGTTTAAAGCTTAAAACTATAGTAAGGTTCATGGAATGCTCTTATGCATTAAATATAAAGAAAATAAATGGAAGAAGTACATAGAATTATAACTACAAGATACTTTAAAAGGAAAAGCATTAGCACTTGGGGGTATCAGGAAAGACTTCATATGCAAAGTAACAAATGAAATATGTCTTGTAGGAGGAGAAGGATTTTTTTGAATTGGATATCAGGAGCCAGCACAGTGCAAGTACTGAGGACTGAGAGAAGGGAATATGAGTGTTGAGTATGAAAAACACAGAGAAGGCCAATTTTATCACTGAGTATAGGAAGGGAAATAATGCACAATGAAATTGGAAAGATAGATTGAGGCCAAGTTATGAAGAGCTCTACTAAACAGGAGTTTATTAGTTTATTGTAGAGACAATAGGAGAGTGACATGGTCTTATCCGTACTTAAAGAAGATCATTTCAGCAGCCTTGTGAAGGAATAACTGGATTGAGGAGAGACTTGAGATAGAGAGAAAAATTAGGAGGCTCTTGACAGTAACCTAGTTAATAAATGAAAGCCTGAACTAAAGTGGTGGCTGTTTTGATTAGCAATAAAGATCTGATATGGAAGATGTTGTAGCAACTGATTGAATATGTGAGGTGAGGGAGAGTGAAGAGTCTATATTAACACTGAGGTTATGAACTGGAGAGACTAGGGAAAAGTAATGCCTTTGACAAATAATGGGAAGTTTGGAAGACTGATTTTGGGAGGAAAAGAAGAAGAATGTTTTAGTCATGTGAGGTTAAGATGTCCCTACAACTTCAATTTGAAACGTTTATTTTGCAGGATCAAAGCTTGGGAGAGACTAGGGCTAGGTAGATAGATCTGGAAATTATCAGCAAAGAGCTATTAGTTAAACCCGTAAGGACTGTTGAGTTTCCTGAGAGAATGAGTGGGGGGGGAGGAGGGGAAAGGAAAGAGGAGGAGGAGGAGGAGGAGGAGGAGGAGGAGGAGGAGGAGGAGGAGGAGGAGGAGAGAGAGAGAGAGAGAGAGAGAGAGAGAAGAGAGAGAGAAAGAGAGAGAGAGAGAGAGAGGAGAGAGAGAGAAGAGAGAGAGAGAGAGAGAGAGAGCGCGCAAAGGTGTCTAGCACACAGACTAGAGTTACACCTGTTGTTAGGAGTGAAGTGTGTAATGTAACACAAAAAAAAAGAGATGAGGACTAGTTACTGGGAGGAGGACCAGGAGAGAGCAGTGTCTCAAAAAACCAAACCAAAACAGATAAGAGAATCCAGGAGGAGTGAATGATCAGGAGTGTCATAATGCAGCACTTATATTGAGAAAGCTGAAACTTGAGAAAAGACCATCATGTTTTGTAATTAAGAAAGAACAATTTCACTTGAATGATGAGATCAAAAGCTGAATAGCAAAGGGTTGAGGAGTGAGAGGAAGAGGAGGCAGCAAATACAGTTTACTTTTTTTTTATGAATTTGACGGAGAAGGGGAGGAGGGATACTGGATAATAGCTGGGAGCAAATAGGATCTAGTGGAGGATTTTTTTAGGTTTAAGAGAGACTTGGCAGTTTTGAAGGCAGAAAAGAAGAATCCAGTGCATAGGGGGAAAAAGGAGTAGAAGAGGAATTGATAGTGCATTTTGCTGGGGAGGTTAAGAGGGAATGAGATTATGTACGCAGGCAGAAATGTTGGTTTAGGCAAGGAGAAGGGTCATCTCATTGGGGGAAGAAAGAACAAATGTCAAGGAATTTTGAAATGAAGGGAAGGAAAGAAAAAAACAATTTACATTGAATGGCCTCAGTTTTTTAAAACAAAGGGGCAAGGTACTCAGCTGGGAGAGAAAAGAGGAAAAGGAGGCATGTGAGATTTCATGAAAAAAGAGATGTGGAAAAGTTATAGAGAGAGAGAGAATGAGTTAGCAAGGAGTAAAATAAAGTGCTACCCTACTGCAGTGAGGGTCCAATTGAAGTTGGATAACATGAACTAATAATGTACCCAAACCCAAGTGTGAGACTTCTTCCTTCAGTCCCCTATTCCTCTCCATTCCATTTAGAAATATGTGAGTAGGAATGGATGAGTCAGATGATGGTCTATTCCAGAGCTGAGGTAAGAGATGAGTTCTAGCAAGAGGAGAAACAAGGGATTCAAGAATGTAGAGAATGGTTTGGAGCTGAATTGGCTCACTAGACTCAAGATTTAAAAGGTGAGAAGTGAAGTCATAGCAGAAATGTTAGCCTGACAAAGGACAAAAAGATGGAGATCCTTATAAGGAGGGGAGAATGTGTTTAGGAGTGGTAGAGCATAGGGGAACTTGGATTAATAGTGAAGGGAACTCCAAAACTCTAAAATTACTTGGACAGATTCTCCTTGAATCCTGGCCTCTGTAAAAGATCTTGAGACAGGTACCACCCTCATTGGTAACACTCAATACTGATTAAGCTTCCCATTGAATTAAAGAGACTCATTCAATTCTGTTCAAATTCAGCTCAAGCTGTACCCAGCCTCATCAAGAGTAACCTCCAGCTTGTATCCAAGGCTTATAAAAAGAGCCAGTCTTAAACCTTTTCTTTGCAGAGGAGCTAATATGCCATGCCAAGGAAACTCTCTTTCTTCTGGCATAGCAAACTCTGCCTGCTGGGATATTCTCTTTCAGTGTCACCTATTTCCTTAACAAGGCTTTATATCTCTCAGTAGGGACCTTACTTTATATCTTTCTGGCGGGACTTTGCCACTAAAGAATTCAATCTTTCTATTCATGCATAGCAAAGGCTGACTTCCTAATGCCAATAATAAACTTCTTTTTATCAGTCTAGCTTTTTGGGTTTGTAAATTCCTTTATGAAGGATCTTTGTGCCTCCAGAAGGGGGATTCCTAAAACTCCCTACCCATGGGCTGAATCCCAAGGGGATTTAGGGGAACCAAACCTCTTCATTTGGTTCCCTGAAACCAGAACCTGCCACTACCTCATAATCTAACTCCCTGACCACCAGGAACCCTAATCTCATTTGGTTTCCTGAATCTAATCTCATCATTTGGTTCCCTGACCAAAGGGATAGATAGATCTCATCAATAGGAAGTTCTAATCCTATAGAGGAATGTCAGCAAGGAGGACACTTGTAGATGATACTCAGATCCTCATATATAACTGAGAGAAAGGGGATAAGTTGTGGATAAGGAGAATGAGGATCAAGAGGAGAGAGAATTTGAGGGATTATCAATGCGAGTGAAGTGCTGAGCTCCTTGATTTACCATGTATTTATCATATATTTGTTACATGCTCAGCCACTGAAGAGCCAAGAATTTGGATTCATTGAAATTGAGGGAAAACCATGTCTATAGTCTATAGTTAAGTATATATAAAATACATAGTTATCTTCTTTTATTTTTTTTTAATTAAAGCTTTTTATTCACAAAGCATATGCATGGGTAATTTTTCCAACATTAAGCCCTGTCTAACCTACTGCCGCAAATTTTCCCTTTCTTCCCCCCATCCTCTCCTCCGCCTCGCGGACAGTCCAATACATGTCAAATATTCTGAAATACATGCCAGATCCAGTACTTGTATACATATTCACACAGCCATCCAGTTGTGCAAGAAAAATCAGATCAAGAAGGAAGAAAAAGAAAAACAGAGAAAAAAGAAACACAATGCAAGCAAATAACAGAGAGAGTGAGAATGCTATGCTGTAATTCCACCCTCTGTTCCCATGGTTCTCTCTTTAGGTATAGGTGGTTCTCATTATCACTAAACAAGTGGAACTAGTCCGAATCATCTCAATGCTGAAGAGAACCATGTCTATCAGAATTGATCATCATATAATCTTGTTGTTGTTGTGTATATTGATCTCCTGGTTCTGCTCATTTCACTTTGCATCAGTTCATGTAAGTCTCTCCAGACCTCTCTGAAATCATTCTGCTGGTTGTTTCTTACAGAACAATAGTATTCCATAACATTCATATACCATAATTTATTAAGCCATTCTCCCAATTGATGGGCATCCATTCAGTTTCCAGTTTCTTGCTATTACGAAAAGGGCTACCACAAACATTTTTGCACATGTGGGTCTCTTTCCCTCTTTTAAGATCTCTTTGGGATATAGTCCCAATAGAAATACTGCAGGATCAAAGTGTATGCACTGTTTGATAACTTTTTGAGCATTGTTCCAAACTGCTCTCCAGAATGGTTGGATCCGTTCACAACTCCACCAATAATGTGTCAGTGTCCCAGTTTTTCCACATCCCCTCCAACATTCATCGTTATCTTTTCCTATCATCTTAGTCAATCTGACGGTGTGTAGTGATATCTCAGAGTTGTCTTGATTTGCATTTCTGATGAATAGTGGTTTGGAGCACCTTTTCATTTGGCTACAAATAGTTTCAATTTTTTCATCTGAAAATTATTTGTTCATATCCTTTGACCATTTATCAATTGGAGAATGGCTTGAACTATTACAAATTTGATTCAATTCCCTATATATTTTAGACATGAGACCTTTATCAGATCCTTTGGATGTAAAAATGTTTTCCCAGTTTATTGCTGCCCTTCTAATCTTGTATGCATTAATTTTGTTTACAAAAACTTTTTAACTTAATATAATCAAAATTATCTATTTTTGATCAATAATGATCTCTAGTTCTTCTTTGGTCACAAATTCCTTTCTCCTCCACAAATCTGAGAGGTAAAGAAAGTATCCTATGTTGTTCTAATTTATTTATAGTATCATTCTCTATGTCTAGATCATGAACCCATTTCAACCTTATCTTGGTATACTGGTATGTAGATGTGAGTCTATGCCTACTTTCTGCCATACTAGTTTCGAATTTTCCTAGCATTTTTGTCAAATAATGAATTCTTATCCCAAAAGATGGCACTTTTTGGTTTGTCAAATATTAGATTGTGATAGTCATTGGCTATTTTATTCTGTGAGCCTAACCTAGTCCACTGATCAACTAATCTATTTCTTAGCCAGTACCAAATAGTTTTGATGACTGCTGCTTTATAATATAGTTTTAGATCTGGTACAGCTAAGCCATCTTCATTTGCTTTTATCTTCATTAATTCCTTTGAAATTCTTGACTTTTTGTTCTTCCAGATGAATTTTGTTATTATTTTTTCTAGTTCAGTAAAATAGTTTCTTGGGAGTATAGATTAGTTTAGGGAGTATTGTCATTTTATTATATTTGCTTGACCTATCCATGAGCATTTGATATTTTTCCAATTGGTTAGATCTGACTTTATTTATGTGGAAAGTGTTTTGTAGTTTTGGTTATATAATTCTGTCTTTCCCTTGGCAGATAAATTCCCAAGTATTTTGTATTATCAAGTTATTTTAAATGGGATTTCTCTTTGTATATCTTGTTGTTGGATTTTGTTAGTTATGTATAAGAATGCTGATGATTTATGTGGATTTATTTTGTATCCTGTAACTTTGCTAAAGTTGTAGATTATTTCTAATAGCTTTTTAGTTGATTCTCTGGGGTTCTCTAAGTATACCACCATATAAGCTGCAAAGAGTGATAATTTGGTTTCCTCATTACCTACTCTAATTTCTTTAATCACTTTCTCAACTCTTATTGCCAAAGCTAGCATTTCTAATACAGTGTTAAATAGCAATGGTGATAGTGGGCAACTTATTTCACTCCTAATCTTATTTGGAATGGTTCTGGTTTATCCTCATTACATATGATGCTTGCTTATGGTTTTAAATAGATGCTACTGACTGTTTTAAGGAAAAGTCCATTTATTCCTATACTCTCTGGTGTTTTTAATAGGAATGGGTGTTGGATTTTATCAAATGCTTTTTCTGCATCTATTGAGATAATCATATGATTTTTGTTAATTTGGTTATTGATGTAGTCAATTATGTTAATAGTTTTCCTAATATTGAACCAGCCCTGCATTCCTGGTATAAATCCTACTTGGTCATGATATATTATCCTGAGGATGATTATATTCTCTTTGCTAATATTTTATTCAAGATTTTTGTATCAATATTCATTAGGGAGATTGGTCTATAATTTTCTTTCTCTGTTTTCTTACTACCTGGTTTAGTTATCAGTACCATGTCTGTATCATAAAAGGAGTTTGGTAGGAGTCCTTCATTCCCTATTTTTTCAAATAGTTTATATGGTATTAGAGTTAATTGTTCTTTAAATGTTTGGTAGAATGCACATGTAAATCCATCTGGTCCTGGGGATTTTTTTTTAGGGAGTTGATTAATAGCTTGTTTTATTTCTTTTTCTAAAATGGAACTATTTAAGTAATTGATTTCCCCTTCTGTTAATCTGGGCAATCTATATTTTTGTAGATATTCCTCCATTTCACATAGGTTGTTAAATTTATTGGCATAAAGTTGGGCGAAGTAACTCCTGATAATTGCTCTATTTTCTTCTTCATTGGTGGATAGTTCTCCCTTTTCATTTTTGAGACGAACAATTTGATTTTCCTCTTTACTTTTTCGTATCATATTAACTTAAAGTTTATCTGTTTTGTTGGTTTTTTCATAAAAACAATTCTTAGTTTTATTTATTAATCCAATAGTTTTTAAGTTTCAATTTTATTGATCTCTCCTTTTATTTTTAGAATTTCAAGTTTGGTACTTGATTGGGGGTTTTTAATTTGTTCTTTTTCTAGCTTTTTTAGTTGCAAGCTCAATTTATTGATCTTTTCTTTCTCTATTTTATGCAAGTAAGCCTCTAGAGATATAAAATTTCCCCTTATTACGGCTTTAGCTGTATCCCACAAATTTTGATATGTTGTCTCATTATTGTCATTCTCTTGGATGAAATTATTGATTGTGTCTATGATTTGCTGTTTCACCCATTCATTCTTTAGGATGAGATTATTTAGTTTCCAATTTCTTTTTTGGTCCATTTTCCCCTGGCCCTTTATTGAATGTAATTTTTATTGCATTGTGATCTGAAAAAAATGCATTTACTATTTCTGCCTTTCTGCATTTGATTTTGAGGTCTTTATGTCCTAATATATAGTCAATTTTTGTATAGGTTCCATGAACTGCCGAGAAGAAAGTGTACTACTTTTTGTCTCCATTCAATTTTCTCCAAAGAGCTATCATATCTAGTTTATCTAGTATTCTATTTACCTCTTTAACTTCTTTCTTATTTATGTTATGGTTTGATTTATTTAGTTCTGAGAGAGCAAGATTGAGATCTCCCACTATTATAGTTTTACTGTCTATTTCTTTTTGCAAGATGCTACACCACTTGGTGCATATATGTTTAATAGTGATATTGCTTCATTACCTATGGTACCCTTTAGCAAGATATAATTTCCTTCCTTATAGCAAGATATAATTTCCTTCCTTATCTCTTTTAATCAGATCAGTTTTTGCTTTTGTTTGATCTGACATGAGGATGGCTACCCCTGCTTTTTTTTACTTCATCTGAAGCATGATAGATTCTACTCCAGCCTTTTACCTTTACTCTGTATGTATCAATTTACTTTAAATGTGTTTCTTGTAAACAACATATTGTAGGATTCTGGCTTTTGATCCAGGCTGCTATCTGCCTCCACTTTATGGGAGAGTTTACCCCATTCATATTTACAGTTAAAACTACTAATTCTGTATTTTCTGCCCTCTTATTATCCTTAAATTATACTTTTCTCTTTCCTTTTCCCCTTTCCCTCCTCCTCAGTATTTTACTTATGAGCACTACTTGTCACAAACAGTCCTTCCCCTTTAGACACCCTACCCCTTTCTTATACCTTTCCCCTACTTTTTCCTCTTTTCCCTTCTATTTAGGCTAACTCTTCCTTTTCCCCTTTCTCCTCCCACTTTTCTATAAGATGAGAGATGTTTCTTGGTGAAACCAAATATATCTAATATTCTTTCCTTGAGCCAAATCTGATGAGAGTAAGATTCACACAATATCTTCTTTCCCTCAATTATAATATGTTTTCTTTGCCTCTTCCTGACATGTAATTTTTCTCATTTTACCTCCACTTTCCCCTTTTTTTCTGTTACAATCTCCTTTCCATCTCTAGTTTCTTTTTTATATAACACTAAAATCAGATTTTACATGCATTCTCATTGTATACTCATAACAGAAATACAGTTCTCAAGAGTTTTTTTTTTTTTTTCCTTTTTACTTTTTTGTGCTTCTCTTGAGTTTTATATTTGGAGGTCAAATTTTTTGTTTAGCTGTGGTCTTTTCATCAAAAATACATGGAATTCACCAGTTTCATCAAATGTCCATCTTCTTCCCTGAAAGAAAATACTCAGTTTAGCAGTGTAATTTATTCTTGGCTGTATTCCGAGATCCTTCACCTTTCAGAACATCAGATTCCAGGCCCTTCAATCCTTTAAAGTGGAAGCTGCTAGATTCTGAGCAATCCTTACTGTGGCTCCTCAGTATTTGAATTGTTTCTGGCTGCTTGTAATATTTTTTCCTGGTCCAATAGTTCTCAAATTTAGCCACTATATTCCTTGAGGTTTTAATTTTGGGGCCTTTTTCAGATGAATTCTTTCAGTGGTTATTTTACCTTCTGTTTCTGTGATATCTGGGCAGTTCTCTTTGATTTCCTGAAAGATAATGTCTAGGCTCTTTTTTTTCACCATGTATTTCAGGGAGTCCAATAATCCTTAGATTGTCTCTCCTAGATCTCTTTTCCAGGTCAGTTGTTTTCCCCATTAGGTATTTTACATTTTTTTATATTTTTTCAGTTTTTTGGTTGACTGATTCTTGTTGCCTTATTGAGTCATTTATTTCCATTTGTTCAATTTTGAATTTTAGTGTATTATTTTCTTCATTTACTTTTTTTTACTTCTTTTTTGTATTTGTCCAATTGAATTTTTGAATGAGTTGTTTTGTTCTATGGAATTTTTTTCCACTTCACAAATTTTGTTTGTTAAGAAGTTACTTTCTTTTTCTGTTTCACAAATTCTGTTTTTCTTGGAATTGCTTTCTTTTTCCAGTTTATCAAATCTGTCTTTTAATGAGTTATATGCTTTTTCCATCACTAAGTTTATTTTGTATTGCCTTTTCCAGACTCTCTTGCAAAGCTTTCATTTCCTTGCTCCATTTTTCTTCTAGCTCTCTTTTAAGATCCTTTCTAATTTCTTCTAGGAGAGCCTTGTATGATGAGGACCAGTTATTTCACCCCTTGGAGCTGCCTTTAGTCTCCTCAGCATTTGAAATCTGTTCTTCTCTCACCATAAAAGCTGTCAATTGTTAGATTTCTCTTTACTTTTTTACTCATTTTTTAAAAAATTGAGTTAAGCTGTGCCCTTAGGATGGGAGAGGTTTTTCAAGCAACTGCAGCTGTGCTGGGTCAATGCTGATTCATTCCTGGTACTGCCTCTGCCACATGGAGTTGTCAGCAATGCCCCGGGGCTCTGTGCTGTCTGCCCTGGTATTGTAGTCAGAGTCTGCTCAGCTTCCTTGAGACTGCACTCCTCCCAGATTCTGAACTTTCTGAGCTGGCATTTGTGGTCAGCTGTCCAGGCCTTGCTGTTTATCTCCTGCTTCCAATTAAACAGATCTTCTCTGGTCCGCTTCCTCCCATAAACTCTGTCTTGCAGAGGTCGCACTGCCACACTGAGACTGCTCTGCCCCAGGGCTCTGATCTGTCTGAGCTGGCATTTGTGGTCACCTGTTTGTGCTTCACTGCCTCTCTCCCATTTCTCATTGAAACAGATCTTTTCTATGAAGGTCATAGATGGAATGTCATGTAGAGTTATAAGGGGGACAATTTGGATAAAACATAGTCTGTGAGAAATAACAAAGTTTATTAGGTCAGTCCAGAAAAAAGGTTAGAGCACTTTATGAACTATTTTAAAGATTAGGAAGAGGAGTTTGTCTTTTATCCTGGAATCAACAAGAAGTATCTCCAGCAGGACAGTGGCAGAGTCATTATGCTTTGGGAATGATGAAAGATAATCTGGCATCTCTGTGGAAGATGGATTGAAGGGTTGTGAGATCAGAGGTAGGGAGAAATGTGGTCCAGCTGATAGGTAATGAGGGCTCTGATTTAGGGTAGTAGCTTCATAAACCAAGCCAGTGGAAAGGTACTAAAGAGATATAAGTACAATTGGCAGGACTTTATTAACTTACTGGATGTAAAAGATATGAAGAAAAGGAAGAGTGGAGCATGCCTTAGACCCCAGTTCCCAGTTTCTTAAAGTATGCTTCATGACCCCATGTGGGGTTTCATAATCTCATAATTGGATGTGGGGATTGCAAAGTTATGATTTATAATCAGTACATGTTTGATTTTTATACCTATTTTATATACCTTTGTATCTGGGGATCACGTAAAAAGGGTTGTGAGTGGAAAAAGCTTAGAGGTTGTGATTCTAGGTGACTAGAAAAGTAATAGTACCTTTAATAGAAATAGGGAGTTATAAATATGAGTGGATTTTTTTGGGGGGGCAAGGGGAAATGAGTCCTACTTTAGTCATGTTGAGTGTCAAATAACTAATAGGTGAATTATGCAAAATTGGAGCTCAAAAGGAAAATGAAGATTAGGTCTGTAGATTTGGGAGTTATCTATGTAGAACTGAACTCATGAAAATTTAAGATGTCATTAAGGGATACAGAGAGAAAGAAGGCCTAGGACATATCTCTAAGTTATATCCACACATAAGAAATGTCCAATTCAGCAAAGAAAACTGAAGAAATGAGAGCAGATTAGTTAAATGAAGAACTAGGAACAAAATTGTCAGTAGAATCCAGAGAGTAGAGAGCTGAGGTGTCAGACATATGGCATGTGGCCCACGGTATTTGCAAGTAGGCCCAACTACATTAAAATATAATTGGAAAATAAGTAAAAAGATAGGATATTTTAAAACTCAGGCTTATGGCCATAGGAATCTCTGCATATGGTTGTAGTGGCCCCTGTTTCTATTTGTGTTTGATATCATTAATATATAGTGTCTAGGAAGAGAATATTCAGATCAGAAGCCATACAGAGGTCTAGAAAGATGAAGACTGAGAAAAATCTTTTAGATTTAGCATTTAGGAGGGCATTGGTTACCTGGAGAGAGAGAGTTTTGATGTCTGAAACCAGATTGTAAGAGGTAAGCCAAAGTAACATTAAACTATTAGTTTAGATATTTCTTTACAACCTATGTTTGAAAGCATTATATAGTTATTTTTAATACTCTTCATATGTGAAATTATGTCCTTTATATTTCTTTGTTGGTTTTTTAAAAACAGAAGTTCCTCATGGATTGACATTTTTCATTACTTGGTTATGATTATGACTTAATGTGTGTTTGTTTTTTTCTCCCAGTTTAGGCTTGATTTCCGATTCTTTTCACATGTTCTTCGATAGCACTGCTATATTGGCTGGACTGGCAGCTTCTGTAATTTCAAAATGGAGAGATAATGATGCTTTTTCCTATGGGTAAGGGACATTTATTTCACAAAATCTTAATCGACAATGTGAAAATATAATCATGTCAAGAACATTAACCTTGCATTTAAATTGGTTTTAAAAAAAAGCTACAAATCAACAAACTTTTTTTTTTTTAATGTAAAGAAGTTATTTATGACAATGTTGAAATAGTTAGAGTCTTAGATTTGTAGTCAGGATTTAAATATTATCTCAGATATTAATGTATTGCTGGATCTTAGTAAAATGTGCATTAAATATTTGTACAAACTACCTCACAGGTTGATTGTCAATTGAGTAACTTTACAAAATTTAAAATACATGAATATAAGTGAATTTTTTTTTTTTTGTTAGTAGCATGATAAGGGACTGTGGGGTGGTCTGAGTATTGGGCCTGGAATCAGGAGGACCTGAATTCAAGTCTGGCCGCAGATACTTAATAGCTGTGTGATTCTGGGCCAGTCAGTTAACCCAGTTTACCTCAGTTCTTCATCTGTAAAATAAGCAAGAGAAGGAAATGACAAACCATTCCAGTATCTTTACCAAAGAAACCCCAAATGGCTATGCAACTGAAACAACTCAAAAAATCCCCCAAAAAACAACAATGTTGATAATATATTGAGAGTCATTGTAGTATAGAGTAGATGGAGACTTATGTCTCTTATTTGTATGTTCTTGTAATTTTGTGGCCATGATTATATTATATGCAGGATATTGTAACTTTTTTTTTTTTTTAAGATAAACCTGACTTTTTTGCTTTGTACAGGGTATTGAGCTAAGCGATCTAGTCTCCATTCTGAACTCTATTTGAGACAAATAGTAACTTATATACTTATAAGTTATATAATATATATAATACATTAATATATAATACATAATAATATTATATATATAATATATAATATAATACAGTTTACCAAATACTTTTTAATTGTCCTGGGATTTGTTCTTTGTAATTCATTCATTTATTCTACTTTTTTTTTTTTTTTTTTTTTTTTTTTTTTTTACACATTATTGTGGATAATGGAGTTACTGAGTAGTTTCTACCAGCCTTTTGGCATATGTCATGATAACTATAGTTCAAGTCTCTCCTTATATCAATTTTGTGAAGATAAAGGATGAAATAAAAAGTAAATGGTTTTTCCTATTGTGACCAGCACATATGTTAAAGCCCTCTTTGCTCAGAATCTGAGGAACTATAAAACTTAAATAAACAGAATATTTTATATGCTACCATGATGTAATTGATATAATAATTTTGAGCCTCGGGCACTGAAAGATCATAAAATGCTTTCTGAATTATTAATTATTAAATTTTGTTCATTACAATTTTAATGCTATGCATTTATCCTATTGAAAAATCAGCATTCTGTATATTGTATGTTTGTTAATTGTTAAACAGAATATAGATTTAACCAAGAGACTCAGTCTCCAGTTATCCTGAATAAAAGGAGTTTGATATCTTTAATTATAATAGTTTGAAAAATAAGCTATTAAGTTTTTACCATTTTCATTTGTAAACTAAATTGTCAGGTCATCATGTGTCCTGATACATATATATTTTCTGTTTAAAACATCTTTTGTTTGTAGAGTCATAATTGATTTTCCTTTGAATTCATGGTCAATGCATGATATTTTTACTGGTTGTTTTGGGCAGGATTAGTCAGTAGGTAAAGTTATAATTGTTGATGTAGCTGACATTTTATATTTGAAATGGGTTCATATGTCATGTTCACTTATGCAGGTGTTGTCTAAATGTAATAATGGTGGCAGTTGTATTTGGGGTGGGTGAAGTTAAGTTGGTGTAAAGAAAGTGATCATAATACCTGGAAAAGATAATGGGTTAAGTTGAATCAGTGGTAAACAGGTAAACATTACCTGATGATTTGTCACTGGATAGGTTGAGTCTTTTACCAACCCCATCTTTATTTCTCTTCTCTTTCAAGAAAATGAATAATAGGGAGAATTGTCTGATATAGCTTTCAAGGACTACTCACAGTAACTAATGTAATTGTAATTGGCCATAGGAACATTTTTAGATTTTAGTACCTGTGATAACTGAGATGGATGCCTTACCCCATCTTCAGGCATTAAACCTTTGAATAAATTCCAATGTGTTTGGGGATAGGAAGATTGGATAGAATAACAGGTCAGAAAGGAAGGAAAACAGCAGGGAGCAAATTCATTATTTGTTTATTTAATAGTCATCTTTTTGGCACCATTATCTTTAAACTTATAAAAGTGGATAAAAAAGTTTGTATGACAGGCAACAGAGTAATAGACTCTTAAGAGTTGGGGGGGGGGTATCTTAGGAATCACCTAGACTAATATCTATCTAAATAAGAATTTTTTTTTAAACAATATTCCTGGCAGGTAGTCTTCCAGCTTTTCTTAAAGGCCATTGTTGAGGATTCTGAAAGCAGTCCATTTCAGCATTGGCTAGCTCTACGTTTTTCTTTATATCATGTTTAAATTTGCCTCTTTGAAGATTCCATAACACTTTGCTCCTGGTTCTATGCTCTGGGCACAGACAAGACAAATCTAATCCTTCTTTTGAATAATAGCCTGTCAGTTGTATGGGAGACAGTTACTGTTCTCTCTTAATAGGGCTTTTAACATACTCAGTTCTTTTAACTATGTCTCACCATCCTTATTATCTTATTCTGGATACTCTGGAGTATCTGATCAATGCCTTTCCTAAAAGTTGGTATTCAGAACTGAATCCAGTACTCCTGAGGTGGTTTGACCAGAGCAGGATATAGAGATGCTCCCATCATTTTTCTGACTTTCTTAATAGAGCCAAAGAGCTTGGTGGCTTGAGGCATCTATTTTACATTATTAACACCTATTGACTTTCAGTTCACTGAAGTCCTCAACTTTTACTGCTATCCTGCCATTTAGACTCCTCTATTACATCTTTAGGAAGTTGATTTTTTTTAACCCAAATTTTAAGACTTTAAATTTATTCCTAATAAATTTTAGATGGACTTAACACTCAGTTTATCAAGATCTTTTTGGATCTTGTATCTATTGTCTAACACATTAGCTATCCCTCCCAGATTTGTGTGATACACAAAACAAGAAACTTAATTGTCAATCATTCAGGGTACATTTGGGGTCTATTTGTACCCTTTATACACATAAATGTGTTTTTTATATTACTGGAAAGCTTGAAAATCAATAAGGATCTTCTGAAAGAAAAGCCATTAATAAATTTATGAATTATACTTGTGATCTCTTATAAGTAAGAGTTTTATTAAATCTAGTAAATTCTTTTTACAAAGAAGCCAAAATGAATTTTAGCTTAGATTCCTTTATATTGTATTGTTATTTTATTTTCCTCTAAGTGATTATATTTCAAACATAAAACATTTAAGTAATAATACTAAATATGGTTGTCTTATATGGCTGTAGACATGAACTCTTTTTCTTTGTGTAGATCTAAAGGACAGGTTGGAACACATCTCATATTAGGACAGGATCAAGTAAAATCAAGTGATCTAAATGTAAAATATGCTCTAGTTGTAAGGTCTTGCCTTTTATTTTAGTAATCAAAAAGTTCTATAAGCCAGTGATTTTTATGCCTCCTAATATAGTTTAGTAACTTGACTGATTAAGTTGTAAGTGTGTGAAAGTTAAGTTAAAATTGTGTCTAATGATTTTAGTCAAGCAGAATAAACATAAAAGGAAAAATAAGATCTTTTTCCTCCCCGTCATACTTTACTCTGATAAGCATTTGAAAGTTTCAGGAATCCAGGAAGAAATCACTAGTATTTAATAAATAAAGTTCCAATTTAAAGCTAGAATTGGCTTTAAAAAATGGAGATTTTGAAAAATCTTTGTTAGATTCTCTGGCAATGGTGATGGAAATAAATGTCAGATTGCTTCTGTAATAATTCTTCAAGTTGAATCAGTTCCTTTTCTCTAGTTCAAAGCTGCAGTTTCTGTAACTTAACATGTACAAAGGCAGAAATTGTAAGCATTCTTGTCCTTTTTTACCCACCTTTGTCCATCTGATCTATTGTCTGGCTATGAATTTTTCTCTTTTAGTGATCGTGAGGCAATTTTAGATTTATGTCTATCTAAGGGTTTTCCAAGTTGATTTTCTTTAATGAGTACTTTATAATTGTTCCTTAATAATTTGTTTGTTATACTGTTTAATTGTTAATTATAATTTTTCTTTAATCAGAATTAACAACACTCCCGTGCCCCACTCCCTCCCATTCCTCCATTTATATCACTTGTATTTATAGATTCCTGGAACATTTTTGGAAGTATGCAACTATGCAGTATAGCTTAAAATCTTTGAAAAAAAATGTGAATTTTTATATGCCTTTGCAGTTAATAATTCAATTGTTTGGTCATTCCCCAGGTATGTTAGAGCGGAAGTTCTGGCTGGTTTTGTAAATGGCCTATTTTTGATCTTCACTGCCTTTTTTATTTTCTCTGAAGGTGTTGAGGTACAGTATAATAGAATCAGTAAATCTTTTTTTCTTTTTCCTGAAGTGTGAATTTTCATTTCTAGGCATATTATATTAGAGCTATTTTTCATTCTTTCAGTAATGCAACTAGCACTTAATGAAGGATTCTCACTGACACTGGTGTATTAAATACAATAGAAGGTCTGTTAGCAGGAGAAGAAATACACTAACTCTGCATTTGAGGAGTTTATAACTACCTTCTCTAATGAGATAGGCCATTATTTGAAACAATTTGGAAGCAAAAACAAAATAAAATGCATGAATATGCAATATGAACTTTTGTACAAAATGTTGATAAAATGCAGTTAATGAATCCAATAGGGTGAGTTAATCAGAACATATTTCATATACAAAGAAGATCAATCATGACCTGGATTGAAAAGGACTTAATAGATATGAAGATGAATAACTTGTCAGGAAAAAAAGAGCAATTGTTGAGCTTGTTGTAGGAGTCCTAGAAATAATCATTTTATGGAAATAATTATTATTATTATTATCATCACCACCATTATTAATTATAACATTGAAGTTCATAACCAGATTGCTCTGGGTAAAGACTCTTCAAGAAACTCTTGAAGAGTTTGAATCTTGAATCTACATACTTAAAGAAGAATCTAGGAAAGTGCCTACTCAAATAAGGTCATGGGTCCTTATATTATTTAACTAGCATAGTTGCTATATATTATGGTTTGTGATCTTAACATTTTGTGATGCGATGTGCAAAGTGCACAGAATTTGGAATGAGAGGACTAGGGCTGGAATCCAGCCCTTTTTAACATTTATTTCCTATACCACTTACTTATCTGTTTCTTATCTTGAGCAAGTCATTTAACCTCTCTGGGCCTCAGTTTCCTTATCTGTAAAATAAAGAGATTGGACTAGACCACCTCCAAGGTCCCATCCACCTTTAAATATATGATTATCTGATTATATTACCTTATGTCCTATGATGGCTTACAACCTAATCCAATTCACCAAGCACTTTTAAGTGCCTGTTATATACAAGACAGTTATATTATTGGAATTTGGCTTTTTCTTTTGAAAATAAGAGCCACTAAATGCTGTTATTTTAAACTTAATGATTTTTTTTTTGCTTTGTATTTTAATTTTTTGACATTTTATTTAATCAGATTTTGATTTTAATGTTGTCTCTTATGTGTTATGTGTTTTCTAGAGAGCATTAGCACCTCCAGATGTTCACCACGAGAGACTACTACTTGTTTCTGTGCTTGGGTTTGTTGTAAACCTAATAGGAATATTTGCTTTCCAACATGGAGGTCATGGACATTCACATGGCTCTGGTATGATGGTTAGAGCCTTTTTTCCTTTTTCCTTCATTTCTAGGCTGTTTGTGAAAGATGAATAATTTTGATAACTTATGTAATGGTTTTTATACAAAGCTAAATATTGGTAAAGAATAAATATTGAACATAGAGTCATAGGACCTCAGAGGTCAGCTAGTCCAACCCATATCTAAATAATATCCTTGCTACATATTCCTCTTTTTGTCTTCAGTAATGGGGAGCTCAACTATCTTAGAGGACACCCTAGTCCACAAGTGGTTTATTACTTGTTAGAAGGTTTTTCCTTCCTTCTATTAAAGTGTAATTTATTCAACTAAAATGTTGCATTTTTTGGCCATGTTAAGTTAATGGCTTTTTTTTTTTTTTTTTTTTTTTTTTACTGAAACTTACATTTATTCTACTCTTGTGTCAGAAGAGTATAGTAGTTAGGATTACAATTGAGTACTTTAGCTTTTTAAGTAGGGCTGCTGTTGAAGGCCTGCCTACACTCTCACCTGTTCCTATTCAGTGGAAAACTGATACACCAGTGTGGGTAGAACAGTGGCCCTTAACAATAAAATTCAGCCTCAGTAGATATTGTGCAAGAGCAACTTGACCGACACTTACAACCTTCTCTAAGTCCTTGGAATTCCCCCATTATTTGTTGTAAGATTAAAAAGATTAAATCAATCATGCTGAATTTTGAGAGCTATTAATCACCATGCTAAACTAGATAAGCATTGTCTCATCAATTCTACTGATTTAATACCTTGTAAGAATCCTTGTTTTAGAGTTCTGGCCCATAACAGAAGAATTTGGAGTAGTTTTATTATAAAAGATTAGCTGAAATTTATGATTGAATAGAATATATTATTCAGACTCTAACTTGATAGTACAGTGAAACAACTAAAACAAAACAGTCAACATATAGGATTGAGATCTGTCTGAGAGGTATTTTTTAACAAAGTTATTTCAATTTGGTACTAAAAAAAGGGGGAATTAACCAGTGTTAATTTTGTGAAATTTTGAGGTTAGATTAGTTCAATTTTAAGTTCCTAGCTCTAAATCCTATTCTCCTAGCCCATTAATTTAGGTTTTTTCCTAAAATTGAATTGTTTATTCAAGCCACTTAAACTTTCTGAGCCTTGGTTTCCTCATTGTTAAAATCGGGGTGATAAAACGCGTAGTATCTCATCACGGAGTTGCTGTGAGGCTCGAGTAAGATAATACCTGTAAACTTTAAAGTGCTATAAAAATGACAGTTATTAATCACTGAGGTGGTTAGTGAAAAGGATTCCTCTCATCCAACTCTTATGAGAAACATAATTAAAGATGTTATCCCCATTTTACAGATGGAGAAGCTGAGGCTCAGAGACTGACTTGCCCAAAGCCACACAGCTACTAAATAGCACAGCCAGAATTTTAATCCGGGTTTCCCTAACTCCAAGTCCAATTCTTTATCCACTAGTTCCCTGCACTCTAAGCCCCTCACTTTTTTGTGGGATTTGGGGGAGGAAGAGTCATTTTGACAAGCTATGCATATGCAGTGAGCTCACTCTCTGAGGGACCAAGGCAGGTATATATAGTATCTAAGCAGAAGTGCTCTGCCTGTCTTATTTTGAAGCAGCAGCAATAGTATCTGAGTCTAGGCTCTTCCCTTCTTGTGTGTGTGCTAAGAGGGAAGCTGGATTTTGGTTTTTAATTCAGTTATAACTGGAAAAACTATGATGGTAAGCTGCCCATGGAACCTAAGAAGTCATTAAACTTCTTATTTCAGGGAGGAAAAGCCATATTTCTTTTCAATTTGGTAAAGCAGCATTCAGACTTATTTAGTTTCTTCCCCTAAAGGTCTTCTGTGAGGCTTCATAATGTGGAGGTGCTCTGGATTCTAGATGGCAAAAGAAGTGAAGAAAATCTCTGAGGGCAGGCCTGGTGTCCAGCTGGGTTCAGAGAGAGGCTCACTGTAAAGAATTTTGAGTTATAGGAACTCGAGAACCACAAAGATAGAAAGGGTCTTAGAGGCCATCTAGTTTAGACTAAGTGAAAAAGGCTTCCTTCTGTAACATACCTAACAAATAATCATCTAGCCTTGGCTTACAACGCTGCAATGGTGTGACAACTCTTTATGTGCTTAAAGATAGCTGTTAATTTAGTCGGTCAGATTACCTGACTCTTTATGCAGTTTGACTAGGGCAGAATAAAGCTGGACTGTCAGTATGGAGATTGACATATGACACTGACACAATATTTTTCTGACTGTTGAAACATAAATCACATTTGATTTCTCTGCGCGTATCCCACTCTTGACTCACATCAATCTTTCAGTTCAATAAAACCCTTGTATCCTTTTCAGACATACTGCTCTTCAAGTAGATTTCTTCTATTTTGTATATTAGAAATGGCCCTTTTGAGCCCAGATACAAAATTTTTCAATATCCTTATTGAATTTTGACCCAATGATGTGGGCTTCCAAGTGTTTTTTGAATACTGATTATGTCGTAAAAAAGTTAAATAAACAATACTGATCCCAGGGACCCTCCACTGGAGGTTTCCCTCTAAATTGACATCAAGCCACTGCTAACTACTCTTTGGGTCTTGCTGTTCAATTAATTTTAAATTTATTTAATTTTTATTTCCTTCCTTGTCCTCATCTCTTCCTTCCCTTACCCCCCAGTAGTTTGAGAGCTTTAACAACTGCTTTGCTAAAATCTAGGTATAGAGTAGCATCTGTTTGACTTATCAGTTTTCTATCTCTGATTAGAAAGGATATGTATTGTCCAGAATGCCCTGTTCTTAAGAAGCTGTACCTTTTCTTAGTGATCATTGCTTCCAGATAGAAATGTTCATTTACCATTCTTTTAGTCATAAATGCCAGAATTTAGTTAGAAATCAAATTTATCCACAGCTATGTTTTCATTATTGGGAAAAATAGATATTTTATATGTGCCAGAAACTGTGCACATATATACACTGGAGATACAAATAATAAAAAAGATAAATCCAGCCCTCAAGGAGCTTAGTTTAATAAGTGAAGACAGTACACAAAAGAAAGCTAAAAAGGGGTGGGGAAACTTCTTTAGGTACATAGGTTTTGAATAGAAATCAAGTTGAACAATGGATGATAAATGCTGTTAGCTAGAAATATCTAATTTGGGAAGAGTTTATTGTTTAATACTCCAGTGAGAATGGAGGGGCCACTTGGAGTTCCTAAAGAAGTGATTCAAAGCTCAATCAAGTTTCATGATAATGAGATTTCAGATGATGAGTTTTTAATGGAATCGGCTGCACTCACAGAGGGAGTACCTATACTAACAAAATTGCAGGTCCTCAGATTATTATTCACTTATTGTAAATTAGGCATTTTCAGAAATATGTTATCCACTGTATTACTCAACAGTGGTTAAATGCATTTCTAAATCTCCTTTATACTAAAATTTCAATTTACTTATATATAGCAGGATTTTGTACCACTATGTACTTTCCAAGTTACAAATTTATTTTAGCTCTGACCACTCCCAAATATTTCTCATTCTCAGCATAAATTCATGATTGATAATAGAAGCATAAATGAAAAACAAAAAGACTTCATTCTAGTTTGAATTTTACTATGTCATACAGTATGACTTTGGATAACTATTCTGACTCTTGCTATCTACAAAATGAAGAGATTGTACTTGCTTATCTTTAAAGTACCCCTTGACCATAACTTTAATTTTAATTTTTTTTTTTTTTGGAAAAGTCTAGAAGTTATCATTTGTAACTGCTAAAAACAATGCATAAAATAAGCAAAATTAAAACAAGTGATGTGCTATATATTGAAAATATTTTTCCTAATTTAAGTTCTTCTTAGTATGATCAAGTCATGTCTCTTTTTCTTTGAACACAGTTGTCCTGATAGTTGTCTTTAAGGAACAATTGGACTTTGCTTTTCTTTGTTTTATTTTTATTCCCAATGATCTTTGGTATAGTAAAGCAGTGTACACAATGCACAATTATACCTCACCTATGAATAGAAACTTCAAAGGGAAGAATCAATAAAGACAAGTACATGTGCACCCACAGATGTATATGTAAATTTGTATATGCATAAAGGTACATATGCATTTGTAGATAAGATTAAGTGTGCCTACATTTATTCTTACCTATTAAGATTACTATAACATATTAAGATATAATATTTCATCTTATTTCATGAGGTGCTGAATTAGTTTTATTTGAATTTTGTTAGCTTATATCAAGGGTAAACATTCAATTTTTTTAATATGCTCTATGTTTAGAATTTTTTAATATCTAATACAAATATTACTAAATATATTTGTCATTATTATAATTCATATATATTTACAAATATATTCTATAAAGTAGTGCTTTAATTAATGAAACTTCTGAAAATAAAGCTTTTACCAATGGTAAACTCTATGTATTTAATGTTCTGGAAATGAAACTACTGAAGTTCTATACTGATAATCCTCTACTTTTGAAAATGAGAGAGGAAAATGCATTGTCTCATTTCCTTTTTGAGAAGGAAGGAGCTTTTGATCATTATAATTATGTAGTGTTCATTTTTGTTTTATTTTTCTCATTTACATTATCGTAGCCATTGTATATGTTGTTTTTCTGTTTCCACTTATTTCACTTTGTTTCAGTCCATGAGTTATTCCATGTTTTTATGCGTTCTTCATATTGATAATTTCTTATGTTGTAATTTTATTACATTTCATTTATGCACCACAATTTGGTTTAATCATTCCCTAGTCTGGAGGCTCCAACTTCTTGGTTCCATTTTTTTGCTAGCACAAGAAGTCTTTCTGTGAGCATTTTGATGTATGTGAGATCTTTGTCTTATCATGGGAAAAGTTGCTAAAATATATTTTTTTCCCTAGGACTGTTAAGAGTAGTATGGGGCCCTTTATCACAGCAAGATCTCTGGAATATAAAGTACTTGTAGTACTAACGTAGATCAGCTAATTTTGACTCATTCTTTGCCAAAACCTTAGTGAATTAAATGCTGAACTTGGAGTCAGAAAGCTTCTTGCCTCTGGCATTCACTAGCTCTCTTGACTTCAGCAAAGTGACTTTATCTCCCTTCTCTGTGCCTGTTTCCTCATTTGTAAAATAAGAAGGTGGGTCTTTTGGCCTTTAACATCCCTCACTCCTTTAAATTTATCACCCCCAAGATTTACATATATTTTATCTTTTCTGGAACATTTGCTGTTACTTTATTTTTTAAAAATATTATTTAAGAAAAACATAATTTTCCCTTTATTAGTAATGATTTGAAATGCATCCACATCACTTATATTATTTTTATTCATGGCAATGAAATCTTAGGGCTGTATTATTGGAATGCCTCAGTGGTATTAATGTGTGGAATTTATATTTTAACCTATTTTTAATCATTCTTTGCTCTAAACTACGTTATTATTATTTTTTTCTTGTAGGGCATGGACATAGTCATTCTCTCTTTAATGGTGCACTTGATCATGGACATGGACATGGCGATCATGGCCATGGTCATGGAGACCATGGTCATAGTCATGAATTAAAACATGATACACATAGTCATGATCATGGACACGGACACTTTGATTGTCATGGTGAGTACCATATGAGCACATTCAGACATAGACTCTTAAGTACAAGTAAAAGACAAGGATCAATTGTCTCTTCCAAATGGGCTGTCAGCTTTGTTCCCTAAGAGTCTCTCACTTGGCCTTTACAAAGGTAAAAAAGTAGCATAAAACACAGGATTTGGTCTGATTTCTCAAGTTGCAGGTAGTGATAAAATAGTGCGATTTAAATAAATGTGATAATGATAGTTAAGTTTTTAGTAAAATCATGTGATGCATTTTTGTTTTTTCAATTGCCAGTATTTGACACAGACTTTTAAAAATGCAATAGTGATTTAAAATTTTTAGAAACATACATTTACTTTAATATTTTGTAGTAGATTTTTTTTTTATGAACTACAACTAAATGCAACAGCTCACTTTGGAAGGCAATTTATTTGGGGATATAATGTAGTTTGGCTTGATCTCTAAGGTTTGTGTGTTGATTATGAAATGAAAACAATTTGTTTATTGTATTTTAGAAAGCATGCTTTTTGTAAGTATTAAAATATTTTTAAATTAAAAATTTGTTAGTTGCCATTAAGTTTTCATTTTTGGTAGTATATTAATCCAAAACGTTTTTCCAAGATAAATATAGTAATTTCATTTGTTTTGGGGGATGCTTGAAACCTTAATAATTACATTTATCAATTTTAAAAGAGAATCATAAATAAGAGTCAGAACTATACTTGTATACATTTCATATTGATTTCAACCTTTCCTATCATAATTTAGCAATTGCTGAAAAACACATGAAAGGTAGTTTTAACTTTTCAGTTTTTTTGTTTTTGTTTTTTTAGGGGGAAGGAATCTTCATTTCTGGTGCTTAAAAAATTAGTACATTAAAAATGATGCATGTTGCAATAATGGGAATTTGTTTTTAGTTTAAAATATGTTAAAATTATTATTTCATACTACAAAAGATAAGTAATTTAATCAATTCATTGTCTTTCCCACCCATGCAATTGGAAGCACCTTCATGATTTAGTAGGTAATTTCATGAGTTGTTTTGACCAAAAATACTGATGTGGTATCCATCTGAGGATCGAGCCTTTCTGAATTTAACTAGATTACTTAGGTAAGAGTTACAGAATTTGTTGCTGAGATTTTACTTCCTTAAAACACTCTAGCTTGGCTGCATGAGTTTGTGACTTGTTGATGTGGCCTTTGAGCTTTGAAGGTTATTTCCATGCCATAGTGGTCCTGGATGTCCCAGAGTAGAATGTTAATTAAGTGAGGGGATTTAAAAAAAAAAATTTTTTTTAATGAACTAAGGAACTGAGTGGTTTCTATATCTAACAATCAGATGTGACTTTTTGTTAGTGTATAATTAGCAATCTCTTCTCTTAACATTAAAAATGAATTTTCAACTGATGTTATTTTAATCTTCTGGGTTTTGTTACACAGGATGATCCAAAAATCTTAATGCCTTTTAAAGCTTGACATTTTTGTGATATTTTTGTGACAGCTGGATATACAACATGTTTTTCAAAAACAAACACTTCCCTCCCACCCCCACCCCAACCCCCAAAATAAATCCCTTGCTATTTGCAGTAACTTGCTTTTTACCTTATAGTTCCTTTGGTAACATTGTATGGAGCATGCCATTTATTTATTTGTATATTTATTTTGATCAAGCAGCATTTTAGGCAACTCCAACATTGTTAAAAGATCTTAAGATTCACATTTGGACAGAGATTGTTCAGGGAATGCACTGTTGTTCTTAATTGTCTTTGTTGAATTTTAGAGTTTAGTGTCCTTGTTTAGCACTGGTTCAAGTTCGTTACTATTTCAAAGGAAAGTGTTATTATATAACTGTCCTTTTTAATTTAGGTTTTAAAATTTAAATAAAAAAAGATTGTTCAGTAAAGAACAAATCTCTCAGTTTTTTTTTTTCTTCTACTGTGGAAGAGATAGAAATTTATATTCTTTGTAAAATTTACAGATTATGATTTAAAAAAAAAAAAGTCAGGTTGTTTTATGGGGGAAAAATGTAGCCTCTGTAACAGCTTCCTACCCTTCCTTGGACCAGTACTTGAGGAACTGGGAATATTTTGAGGAGAGCACTTTGAACAAATGAAAGTTCATATATTAAAACAGGCTAATTCTTTTGAGCAGGGCAAAAGTAAGATCTTGACTTCAAAGACTATTTGACATACTATTACTTGAGGGCATCCATTACAAAGACAACTCACAAAGGCCTATCTTATATAATTTGGAAGAGTTGTGTGCTGCATTAGGGGAAGTCATGTCCACAGTGATGAAAACACAGATTTTAACGTATTGAGTAACATTCAGATTATGATGAAGTGGCAGGCAGGAGTTATGCATGCTTTGTGGATCATCTCTGCAAGCTTTATATCTAAGCCTCAGTTCCTTGTCTGTAAACATGAGACAACTTGTACTGCCTACTTCATATAGTGACTGAGAAATAGAGTGTAAAAGGCTATATAAATATGAGCTGTCATTTTAACTGATCAAGAGCTAGTTTTAATGGTATCCTCATTTGCAAGATCTATCATATAGATCATGTCTGTTGTCTTTTCCAGACTGATGAAGAAAAAAAAAATCTTAAGCTGGTAGCTCTTCTTTATAGAAAACTGCAATTTTGGTTTGATGCCATGTTCATAACTGCCACTTCAACAATGGCATCAAGACATATCAGATAACTGCCATTTGGAAAACCTCAGGCCAGCAATTATGAATCTCAAGCAAGCTTCTTCATAAATTGTACAAGTATAGAGACTTGTAGCTCTAATTCTAAATTCAGCTTAGCGATGGTATTGATAATAATTGGCAATTGTGGTTCTGATTTGATTTGAAATTAATTTGACCACCATTTCAAAACACTATTCCTTCTGTATATTTTTCTGCATGTTTTTAGGTAGCCATTCACCAAATTTCTTTGAAAGTTCTAATAAAAAATAATGGTAGTTTAACATATATTGGATTACTTGCCATCTGGGAGAGGAAGCGGGGATTAGAAGACAAGGTTATGCAAGGGTTAATGTTGAACTATCCATGCATATGTTTTGAAAAATAAAAAGCTTTAATAAAGAAAAAAAAAGTGAAAAAAATAATGGTGGTTCTCTCCCTTGCTTGATTAATGAATTTTTACAACAGTGTTATTTTGCTAAATGTCTGAAAAATTTTGAAAAAAATCTATTCTGCATCCTTCATACAAATTGACATTGCCTTTGTATTTATCTCTAGACTAATCAAGATTATTATTTTTAGTAATGGAAATATTAAAATTAATTTGCAAATCTACAAAATGATGTTAAATTTTATAGATGTATCAGAATGAAAATTAGTTAGTTTCATTTCGGAATCAGTTTAAATGGGGAAAAAAAATATTCCATGTTAACTTGACAAAAATTCTTTACAGATGGTTCCTCAATTAAAGGAACAACAGGACCCAGCAGACAGATCTTACAAGGTAGGAGAAATTTGTACTTGTTTTTCAGTTTTTCTCTTAATTTTTTATATAGTAATATAATCTGTTGTTAATCTTTCATGGAAAACTAACAACATTATTTGTATTGACAAAATTCTAAACTTTTTAAAAAGTAGTTGTAAAATGAGGAGGTTGGGTTCCCTTTTAGTTTTAAGGTTCTATACATTCTATGTATTATGCTTCTAATTATGTAGCTTTATTGAATAATTTAGCAAATATGCTTTTGATAGTCACTGCCGTCATTTCAGTTCAATATTCAAAAACACCATTTCTTCAAATATTTTAAACAATATGGTCATTTGATTAATATCTACAGTTATGATAATTGCTGAGAAATATAGCTGAGTGGTAATGTAATGTCTAGAAGTAGCTGTATAGCTTACTCTGTTCATTATTGGATTTTGAGTTAGAAAGACCTGAATTCAAATTCTGCCTCTCTCATGTGTTAGTTGTGTGACCTCTGACAAGTTACTTAAGCTTTCTCACACTCTTCTTTCTTATCTATGATATAGTAATAATAGTAGCACCTACCTCCCAGGATTATTAGGAAAACCAAATGAGATAATATGTGTAAAGCATTTGACAAATTTGAAAGTGTTCTCTTTATATATACTATTAATATTGAAATAATTTTTATTTACAATTTTAGGGTGTACCTAATTTTTACAAAATGAAATAAAAGTATTATTCATAGATTACCTGTCCTTCAAAATAATAAGTACAAAATTGTATGCACTTTAATGTGAGGCCTTTTCAGAAATACATTATAAAACTTTTATTGATCATAATAAGTTATGGTTCAAGAAACTATGCTAACTTTCCGTTTGGGAGCATGTACTAATATGTAATATCTGTTCTCCATCATTATTCATCTTTAATCATGGTTCCATACTTCTATACTTTTTTTACCTTACTTAATCAATTCCTTCTGACACCAAATCAGCCTCATTTTTATTATACTTTTCCTTCTCATTCTCTCCACAAAATTCTAGAATTAACCCTCACATTAAACTTCTCTCTTGCATCTGGCAATTTATAGTTGCAGTTTATTTTTAGGAAACTTAATAAGTTTTTTATCCGGTGCACCGTTACAGAGGTATGTAGAATTAGTATAAAAGAACTTTTGCTGAAATATCTTGTAATGAATGATGCATATTTGTTACACAAAGTCAAATTTACTTTATATTTGCTAATAATTTATTTTACCTTGGTAACTCACTTTTTGATTAGGGTGGTGGTGGATTTCAAACAAATTTTACTATTATTATTATTCTAAATTTAATACCGCAATTGACCTGTATTTTCCAGGTATGCACTAATTGGCAGGTAGTCTGAGATGGCTCAGAAGTATAGAACCTGAATTACAGGGATAACCTGTAACTTGATTTGGGTAATCTACAAAGATCACAGTTTACATATTTATTACAAAAACTTAATTTCATTTTAAAAAAATATATAGAGCATTTTCAATATGCTTATTGATTTTCTAGGTTTTAAGGTAAAATTTCAACAAGTGAAGTTTGAAATACTGTATACAGATTGAATATGATTGATTTCCCCCGTGTTTTTTCCCTTTCTTAAATGGAATTTAGAAACTTACAAAAGGTTGTATAATTCTGACATGTTAAAATATATATATATATGTGTGTGTGTGTGTGTATATATATATATATATATCATTCAAGGGAATGACTTATATGGTTTATTCAGAAGTTTTCCAATTAAAGATTCCGGGTCTCCTCCCTCTCCCCCCCCAATAATGCCTACTAGACTAGTTTCAATTTTCAAAATATCCACTAAACATATATAGTGGTCTAAGAATACAAATCATTGTGGTTTGGGAACCTCTAAACCACTGTGGTATGTTTTCTGTGGTTCTCTTCTATGTCATTCAAAAGATCTGATTTTAATCCGATATAGCTATCCTAACCATATTTGGTTGACATCTTTAATTCTTTACTGTCTGAACTAAGTATGTTAAAGAAACTCTAAAATATTTTCTTTAAAAACATTTTGGATCTTGCATAGTCTTTATTATGCAACATTTTTCTCTTTAACTCCTTTGAAGTAGTCATATAGAAATCCATTTTTAATAGGCATATCTTTATGGAAACCCAAATCAAGGATTTCTATTTATTGATTGTATCATGTATTGTTTGGAATAAATTCTACTTGAGCAGAAAAAAAATTTATATATTTCTATAGAATTTCTATATTTAGGTTTGTCTAGTGTTTTGTCATTTTATTCAGGCAATTAAATCTTTATTTCAGTAATTAAAATTCATTGTAATTCTTCTATAGTTTTTGTCTGTTGAACAGTAAAAACAAAACAAAACAACGCCCCGCCCCCAAGTATTCATAAAATGGACAAATAACATTATTTTGTAGTAGTTTTTAACCAGTGAGGTGATTTGAAAAATTATTGAAAATATAAATCATCTATAAGGTCCAGATGAAGTTGGCATTATATTTTCCATAATGGTAGATGGCATTATATTTACCATATTTTTTTTACCAATAATGTAATGAGCTTATGTATGTCACATGCAAAGAGTTAGAGTATCTTTTGATGATTATATTTTGCAGTGAAATAAAATCTGGTTTATCTTTAACCTGTTCATTGCTTTCATTGTTTGCCAGAATATCATATTCAAAAAAAAAGTGAAAAAAAGTTGTTGTATTATTTTAAATTTAAGTTAAAAATATCATGATGGAACTGTGGCAGAACTATATTTTAAACTTAGTTCTTAGATTTGCTAAAAGTTTTTTGGTCATTTCATTTATTCATTGGCAAATAGAAGGCTTAAATTTTAAAGTTTTTTAAAATAACTCAAACATGGCTGCATCTTATAAATATGAAACTTAAACCCATATTATTGAGCTTAAGCTGAATTGATAACTTTAAGTGTAAGAAACTCTAATATAATTTCTATAGGACCCCCATTTCAAGATAAGGAAAATTATATGGCAGAAGTAGTTGTCATTAAGGTTTATATGTTAATTTACCAGCAGAGGGCTCTGTGTACCCATTTTTGGGGGGGCATTATACTTAACATTGACTTTTAAAGCATATTCGATTTTCTTTTTTGGGATGGACTTACAGCATAATGAATTTTTATAAAGGAATTATATTACATTTTAAACACATACAGAAATTTGTAGAAGGTTTTTTTAAAAATAAGTATTGAAAATTAGATTATTATGTAAGCTTATCAAAATAACTTTGACTTACAGATATCAAAATTTCCGACTGATTTAGTCAAGTAAAAACAATCTTTTTTTTTTTTAGCAATGAATTACTTATTTTATTTTAAAATAATTTATTTATCTAGTAATGATTTTTTATTTACCATTTTGAAATATTTTAATGTGATTTTTGTTTAGTTTTTTTTTCAGACAGAATAAATAAAAGCCTCCCCAAGAATACTCTGAAAGACACTAAGAGAAACAGATAGATATTATGTAGCCACTTGAGTGTTTTGTAGCTTTCTTTAGAAGACTTGATTTTGATAAAAATCCATTAGTTTTGTTACTTTTTTAATTTTCAAAATATTAATTTGATTCTAATTATGCTTTCTTGTAGGTGTATTTTTACACATTCTAGCAGACACATTAGGAAGTGTTGGTGTAATTGCATCTGCCATCATGATGCAAAACTTTGGTCTGATGATAGCAGATCCCATTTGTTCAATCCTTATTGCCATACTTATAGTTGTAAGGTAAGTGTTTGTCCTATGTTCTCAAAAGGAAATGTGTGTGTGTGGAGGGGGAGGAGGGGAGAGGAGAAAGACTTCCAACAGAGCATTTCAATCTTAGCCCTAATATGTGAGCTACTGAGTTTGTTTTCTTTTAGTCTTTAACCATTTTCTCCATCAATTCTTTTTATTTTTTTATTTGTCTGTTTTGTTCTAGTCTGTTTTAGCCACTTATTTCTTGTTGGAAGGAGGGATATTGTTTAATTTCTTCTGTTAACTTAAATTTGTGGTTGTCATTTTATTTAATTCATCAAGAGATTAGCAGGGCATTACAAATGGGAGGTATGTAGGTTTATGTGATAACAGGAAACTAATAGAATGTCTAAAATACGTAAAAGTCCATCCTCAAATTTAAGGCAGAAGTTTTGTGTGTGTGTGTGTGTGTGTGTGTGTGTGTGTGTGCAACAACCTCTTTGGCAGTCTGGTGAAACCTAGGAATCCCTTCTTAACATACAATTTTCTTATAATATATAAACTAAATTATGTAATATTACAAAAGAAATCAAAAGTTAGTGAAAATAGGACTTAATTTTTTTCCCCAGTCAAGTTCATGGGCCCCCAGAGTTGAATTCCAGATTAAAAACCTCAATCACTATTAAATATTGAAGGGGGGTAACTAGTTGTTATAGTAGATAGAGCACTAGTCCTGAAGTCAGGAGGATCTGAGTTCAAATTTGGACTCAGACACTTAACACTTTCTAGCTGTGTGACCCTGGGCAAGTCACTTAATCCTGATTGCCTTAGCAAAAAAAAAAAAAAAAAAAATGTGTATATATGTATATGTATGTATGTGTATACATACATATACACACACACACACACACACACACACATATATATATATATATATATGGTACTCTGTCATTAAAGATGATTCTTAAAACTACTGACTGCACTATAGTTTAATTATTTTTAAGCTTAGCATATCATTAGATATACTTGATTCATGGTATTAAGTACATTTGACTCATAGTTTTTTCTTTTGAATAATTTGTTGCCATGTACCCTTTTTTTTTGGATTATCATATTTTTACATGTTATACATTTCCCTATTTTTTGCCTTTTTGTCTCATATAAATGTTATTCTCATTCATGATATTGTCATCGAAATATTTTTTCTTCATAACAAGAGCTGAAATTGCTTTTTAAGAAGTATAAATTACAGGGCATCTGAGTGGTGCAGTGGATAGAGTGCCAGCCTTGGAATCGGGAGGACTGGAGTTTAAATCTGGCTTTGAGTACTTACTAGCTTTGTAACCCTGGCAAGTCATTTTTTTAAAAAGTCTACATTTTTTAGAAAGATAGTATTAAATAGGCAGAATATAAGAGCTGAATGTAAGTATATAATAATGAATTTTAAATAGCAGGTACTTTCTTATATTGAAGTGATCTGGGAAGAGAAAAAATAATATTATTTATTATAACACTGACTACTTAAAAAATTTGAATGAGAATATACCTTTTCTATTTTTACTTCATATTCTAAATAATTTAAATTTAATGGAGGAAAAATATATTAGCTTTGAAATTGAAGAGTGGAATAAATGTAATAAGTTTTCCATTTTTCATAAATTTAAATATATGTATATATGCATGCATACAATATAAATTTTTATAATTTGGATAGATGACACTTTTTAGATGTGTAGAGGTTGTTGTTATGAAGTGTATAGAGTCATGTGATTACTTCCATCTTAATTCTCTATTTACTGAAATTGCTGAAATACATATGGCAATGAGAAATTCCAATTTTGATTTCCTTCATTTCTGAGTAAGAACCTTCATCTCCTAATCTTTTTCTCTGATGAAAAAAACAAAACCGCTTTGAATTTTTTATAGAATCAAATTTAGTTTAGATTTGATTAAATCTGTTTAAGCCCAGATACAAATAACTATGTCATGTCAGAAAGGCTTGCTTTTAATAACAATCCTATTGCAAAAGAAGTTGAAGTTCATTTTCCATAAATTGTATTTTCTTTATTGGTTATTAATATGTATTCCATGATGTTCTTTTGAAAAACTTTTAATCCAATTAACATCTATTAAGCATCTACTATGTGCAGGGCATTGTTGTAGGTGCTGAGGATTCAGTGACAAAGAACAATAGTTCCTGTCCTCAAGGCCTTATATTCTACCAGAGATGGAGAATAGAACATGTTAATAGATAAATTAAGTAAAGGCAGAATGTGTTGTGGGCACATGATGAATCTAGTCCAGATTGTTGGAGAGCTGTTTGAGAAATGTTGAGAGAACATTTTCATTTGTGGCATCAGGGATGACCTTCCTGGGTTGGTGGCACTTGAACTGAATCCTGAAAAAAAGAAGATTCTGAAAAGTAGAATGTAAAAGAAAGGATATAAGACTGCTGGACTCCTGCTAGAAGTGGAAGATGGCATACCAATTTTAGAGAATATAGCTAGTAAACTACTTTGACAGAAACATATAGAATACTCAAAAGGGGTTAATATTAAATTGTTGGAAACATTTAAATTGATTTAATATTTTTAGTTAATGTAAGACATTTCTTAAGTGCCTGCTGTGTATCACGCAACTATGTGAGACTTTAGGAAGATAAAGATAAAAATCTAAAATGATTTTTTCAAGATCTTAGATTTTGTTGAGAAAAAACAATATAATGTGTATAAAGAAATTGAATACAAGGTGTAGGTAATGTAAATCTAAAATATATCCTGGGAGAAAGAAATGACTTTGTATAGGAGATGGCAACTGAATTAATGCTTTAAGGATGCTGCTTTAAACTATGCTCAAAAAGTTATCAAACTGTGCATATCCTTTGATCCAGCAGTGTTCCTACTGGGCTTATACCCCAAAGAGATACTAAAGAAGGGAAAGGGACCTGTATGTGCCAAAATGTTTGTGGCAGCCCTGTTTGTAGTGGCTAGAAGCTGAAAAATGAATGGATGCCCATCAATTGGACAATAGTTGAGTAAATTGTGGTATATGAAAGTTATAGAATATTATTGTTCTGTAAGAAATGACCAGCAGGATGAATACAGAGAGGACTGGCGAGACTTACATGAACTGATGTTAAGTGAAATGAGCAGAACCAGGAGATCATTATATACCGCAACAACGATACTGTTTGAGGATGTATTCTGATGGAAGTGGATCTCTTCGATAAAGAGAGCTAATTCAGTTTCAATTGATCAAGGATGGACAGAAGCAGCTACACCCAGAGAAAGAACACTGGGAAATGAATATAAACTGCTTGCATTTTTGTTTTTCTTCCCGGGTTATTTATATCTTCTGAATCCAATTCTCCCTGTGCAACAAGAGAACTGTTAGGTTCTGCACACATATATTGTATCTAGGATATACTGTAACCTATTTAACATGTAAAGGACTGCTTGCCATCTGGGGGAGAGGGTGGAGGGAGAGAAGGGAAAAATTGGAAAAGAAGTGAGTGCAAGGGATAATGCTGTAAAAAATTATCCTGGCATGGATTCTGTCAATAAAAAGTTATTAATTAAAAAAAAAAAAGGATGCTGCTTTAGAAATATCACTTGGCAGCTTTATGGAGAATGGACTGGAAACAGGTAGACAATTAGAAGCAGTTGTGATTTTCCAGGTGAGAGATGATAAGTGCTGGAACTAGGATGGTACCTGGGTTATCTATCTGGCTGTTTCTTTACTAGTTTACTTTATTTTTTTCATTTGTTAGCGTTGTTTTAATATTTAATTACTAACAATATTTAGCTTATTCTGGTTATCATTAAAGAAACTGATTACATAAAACCTTATAGAAATATAATCTATGTAGATTTTTTTTATTTTTTAATTTAAATTTTTATTTTTCCCCAATTATATGTGAAGATAGTTTCCAACATTCATCTTAATATGGTGTTGAACCCCAAATTTTTCTCCCCCTTTCCCTCTCTCCTCCAAAGAGAAGGAGATATTGGTTATATATGTACAATCATGTTAAACATATTTCCACATAGTCATTTTGTGGGGGGAAAATGGAAAACCATGAGAAAGAAAAAAACAAAATAAAACAAAAATGAAAATAGTATGCCTCTATCTGCATTTAGACTCCATAGTTCTTTCTCTGGATGTGGATATCATTTTCCATCAGTAGTCTTTTTGAAATTGTCTTATAATCATTGTATTGCTGAGAATAGCTCAGTTTATCATAGTTGATCATTGCACTGTATTGCTGTTACTGTATACAATGTTCTGCTGGTTTTGCTCATTTCACTCAGCATCAGTTCACGTAAGTTCAGGTTTTTCTGAAATCCAGTCGCTCATCTGTCTTCCATTACATTCATATACCATAACTTCTTTGGTCATTCTCCAGTTGATTAGCATCCCTTCAGTTTCTAATTCTATACTACCATAAAAAGAACTGCTATAAATATTTTTGTACATGTGGATCTTTTCTCCTTTTTTAATGATCTCTTTGGATTACGGACCTAGCACTGGTATTACTAGATCAACAAATATGCAATTTTATAGATCTTTGGGCATAGGAAATGTATTTTGTTGCTAACAATCATTCCACTTATTTATATGTAAGTGAACACTTGCATTTTTTAAAATTTGTCTTTGATTCTTTCTTTATCTCGTTTAACTTCTAATTAACTGGAACTTGATATCTCTGATAATCCAAACTTGTAAGGATATCCTTTTTTTTCCTATTCCCTTAAACTCTTAAGATCAGGAAGCACAATTTCTGTTGATCCTTGTTCCATATTTCTACTTCATTCCCTTTGCTGCTGTCATTCACCAACATTTCTTGTAAGTTATCCTATATGATTATGTGACTCTCAGGTAACTCTTATTACCTGCCATCTCTAGGACATTCTTTTACTTTCTCATTAAGATGCAGCTTAATCTTCTTTCTATCCCATCTCCTGCAGTATGTTGTGAAGGACTTAGACTTCGAATTAAACTGTATCAATCAGTTAACTACCAATGATCCCATCACTTGAAATTATTTAATTTCCAAGGTCTTAAATTCTGAAATTGCCCTCTTTGATCATAATCTGCTAGTCTTGTACCTGCCCTATACCCTCACTTCCCCTAAACCTGCTTTCTGGTTTCATGCTTCCTCCTTATTTCACCAAGCCATCCTAATGTTATTCTGGCTTCTCTTCCCTCTTCACTCAGGCTTGTTTTAATAGTCAACTCTTTCAATAATGCCAAGACCTTGTCACAAAGCCTCTTTTATCATCTATTTTCTGTATTACTATTAGAGTAATTTTTCTTATGCATAGGTCTTATATATAATATATTTACATGCATATATGTAAAATGTTATATTGTATTATGTTATGTCATATTATATCATTCTTCTGCTCCCCAAACTTTAGTACTATCCATTGTGTAATCCCTCAAAAAAGTATCATATCCTTGGCCCAGAATTCAAAGTCTTTTATGATTTCCCTATACCTTGTATTTCTAGCTTTGCCTTACCGTATTCCCCTTCATATATTCCACATTATAGCCATGCTGGATTATATGCAGTACTCCAACCTCATTCTCCTGTCTCCCATCTTGCTTTGCTTATACTACTTCCAGTACATGGATTGAACTCCCATTCCATTCCTTCTCTCTGTCTTATTGAAAACTTATCTTTACCAAGTTACCAAGAAAACTCAAGTGCTACTACCTCTCTGTGAAACTTCCCAGATCCAGTAGCTAGGATGGATTTTTCTTAATTCGCATTGATTATGACATTTGGTTTGGCCATCCTCCCAGAATAAACTTGTAATTTTCTAAGGGGCTAATTTATGAAGGAAAAGATTATTTGTAGACTGACTTTGGGGTATTGGCCTCTCCCTTTGCTGCAAGTAAAGACCGAACGAACACTTATTGGTCAAGTTGTAGAAAAAGTTATCATATGTCCTATTCTCGTTGTTTTCTGAAGTTCTTTCTAACTCTGTGATTTTGTAATTCAGATTACAGCTATTTATCTACATGTTTTATATAAGCTAATAAATTGCAATTTATAATGAATTGTGTCTTTTAGGATGAGAATGCCAAACCTACCATGCAGGTAGTGGACACTTAATAAATGCTACATTGGTTTTGTCAGTATTTTCAGAGATGTTGAAAACCTGCTTTTCCTGTCAAGATAGATGTTAGTGTTTGGGGCTTTAGTTTTATTCTTTTTTTTTTTTTTTAGGTAATTGATGTGCCCAAAGTGTTAATTCAGAATTTGTTCTGCCAGATGGGAAAGCTATTAAAGCTTATTGTAATTTTACTGTTCTTTTCCTTATAGAGCTGATACTTTTAAAATAGACTTATGTATTGTTTTTGATGCATGCTAATAACAGGGACACCTATGTGATGGAAAATAAGAGATTAGATGCAGTATGCGGAAATGAGACTTGTTACTGATGTGGTATTTCTGAAACATTTGAGGGAATTAAAAAAAATCAGTTTAGAGCAGATTGCCATCTTGCAACATGTGTAGGGTTTTGTCAAACATCGTTATGAGTATCTTAAAGGAAAATTCTTACAACTAATAGAAAATCATTTTACTTTTTTTTAAAGGAAAGAAATATATTCATAACATTTTGTCAGTAAGGATTTTAAGTGGCTTTTTTGTTTCTGGATTTTTTGTTGGGGAGGAAGCCTCTAACTTTAGAGAGATATAAAGATGCTGATTCCAGAAGTGGTTGGTTATTGACTACTTTAAAGATGAAAAAGGAGTAAAGTGAATATGAATAATATGAATAATACAAAAAGTTATAATAACCTTAGTTTTTCATTTATGTTTAAAAGTGAATGTAGTTAATTGAGCATTTGGGACTAGATAATTCATGGTCTGAATAATCCAAGTATATAACTTAACATTTTTTATCAATCTAAATATAATATAAGTATTTTTTTCTATCAAATAACATATATCCAAACTGTTAAAGTTTTGAAGTTAGGAAGTATAGTATAGTGACTTTTCAGAATGGTTTTGGGTGTTGCCTAACGTAATTTCCTTTGTGGTTTACATTCAAAATATATTGTCATCTATGGATATCTTAATTCATTGGAGGGAAATAGGGGCAACATCCTTCCCAGTAATTCAATATGTTAATGGATTTTGGCATCAAAATTGTTTGTTGTCCTTTTTTCTTCTTTTGCTCTTCTTTGTAACCCTTTATTCTTAGCTCATTGCTTGACACATAATAGTCATTTCTTTATTTACTTATTCCTTGATGTAAGACATGTTATATATAAAATTGAGCATCATGGGAAACTAATTTCTACTATACTTCCTTCTAGTTTTCCCCAAAGTCTTCCTTAAATAGTGAAGTAACTGGAGTTTTGGGGTTTATCAAATAATGAGATACTATGTTTGTTTGCTTTGGTATATTGTATACTTATCTAATGTATTCCAATGGTTGACATCTCCATTTTTAAAAACTAGTACCAATTTTTTTTTATGGTGACTACTTTGTGATATAGTTTGAGATCTGGTAATGTCCAGCCTTATTTCTTTCCACTATTTTTCATGATTTTCCCAGAAAAAGTTGAAGTTTTATTCTTTCAGATGAATTTTATTATTATTTTTCTATTTACATAAATCAGTCTTTTGTTAGTTTGATTGGTATGGCATTAAATAAGTATATTTAGGTAGTATTGTCATTTTTGTATTAACTCAGCTGATATTGACACTCTGGGGGCAGGAGAAGAAGCCCTGCAATTTCCCCATCCCAGTAATGGATTTGAGGTCATCCAATTACCCTCAACCTGGTTTAGTCCTTCTGCCAAAATGGTTTACTGGGATGTGGTTCTGCATTCATTGCAGTTTCTTGGACTCAGAGATAAGAAGTGGGTGGTAGATTTTGACACCAAAAGTAGAAATCAATCCTAAAAAAGATTTGGCAGTCCTTACACTTGAGGTACTACTCATCCCTTGAACATTGAGTTCACCCCAGAGGTTCATTTATTCTTCACTCTACTAATGTTTTGTGTTGTTTTGACAGAAATGTGTGGTGTATTTTGTCAAAAGCTTTTTCTGCATCTTTTGATTGTAATGTGGTTTTAGAGTGTTCTTTTTTTTAAATTAATATTTAATTATATTTTAATAGTTTTCTTAATGATTAATGCGTAGTGTATTTTCAGCTATAAATTAAAACAGTGTTTAGTAGTTTTCACCAATAACTTTGATAAGAACATAGATGACAAAAGATAAAATTTTCAGGGAAGGATACCTAATGCAAAAATCTCAAATTTGGCAAAATATATAGGGTTTTTAGTGAACTATAATATTATTATGAATGAAGTTTATAATATTACTCTCTCCAAAAAGCTGATGAAATTTTATGTAAAATTTAGAAGCTACAATGCAATATTCTAATATTTTAGAAAAATACAGTTCTCTAAGAGAAAAGAGAAAAACAAGTTCTCCGACGACATGGTTGTCATTGTACAGAGAACTATCTTACCAAATTAGATTTTTTAAAAATACAAAAAATGAATTCAGTCAAAAGGATGAATATAAAACATGTCACATTCTCATAAGAATAGTGATAAAAATTTATGACCTAAGACTATAAAGAAAAGCTAAGGAGAAGAACGATTTCTATACTTATGATGGAAGAAAGAGAAGGATCAAAGAAGAAATAGAACTGCTGATCGGGGTAGATTGTATGATAATTAACATCAGAAAGGAGACAGTGTTGCTTAATTTTAATTTTGCTTTTGTTTTCTTTTGCAACGAGACTGACTTTTGTCCAGGAAAGAATATCGATATTATTACCAGTGATATATAAAAGATAATAGGAAATGGGAAAAATTCTATAGGAGTAAAGAAGGGCAAAAGAGAAGTTAATAGAGTTTATAAACCTTATGCCAATGATTTTGATTTCCAGCAAAATTTTAAAACACATTAAAAAGATGATTGATGAACATATGGAAAAGAAACTAGGGATCACACAGAACTAGCATGGTTTCATCAAGAACCTGTCAGGACAAATTAATTTTGTTTCCTTTAAAAATATATATATATACATATATATACACATATATATGTGTGTGTATATATATATATATATATATATAGTGACTAAACTGATAGATTAGAGGAATGTTGTTATTATAGTTTGCCTAGATTTTAGCAAAACATTTAATGAAGTATCTCTTGTTGTTATGTAAAAGATGGAGATGTGTGGGTTAGGCTATATATATTTAGATAGTCTAGTCCTTATAATATCATCCTAGAAGTAAATTTGTTATGATGTGTCCTGGGGATCTCTATTTGTGTTTCTATTATTAGTCATTTAGATCAATGATAGATGACACCCTCATTAAATCTGCAGATAACACTGAGTTAGGATGGATAGGTAATGTACTGGATGAGAGAGTCATGATCCAAAAAAATCTTGACAAACTATAGCACTGGGTTGAATCTAATCAGAAATAATTTAGTAGAAATAAATGTAAAATCTTATAGTTGGTTTAAAGAAACCAGTTTTCATAAAAACAAGATGAAGAAGCCATATTTTGAGACCAATTCATGTGAAAAGAAAACAACATGAATTTAGTGGATTCCAAGTTCAGTGTGTGAAAGGGCAGCCAAAAGGCTAATTTGAATTTTAGGCTTATAAAAGATAGTAGTCATAATATAGTCTTAGCCACAGTCAGACAGTTCCAGAATGTTCAGTTCAGTTCTAAGTAAGGGCAAAGATAATCTGGAGTTGAATGATTGGTAACCAAAATAGTGAAATACCTTTTGATCCTTGTTATAGGAGGGTTCTTTGAAGGAACTAAGAACAGTTAGCCTAGAGCAGACCTGGGTGAGGGAAATGTATTCTTCAGGTATTTCAAAGGCTGTCGTGGGAAAGTGAGATTATATGTGTTCTGTTTGGCACCAAAGAACAGAACCTTATAAAAATGGTTAGAAGTTGCAAAGAAGCACATTTGAGATTTGATGTCAGAGAGTTTTTTCCAATTGAAGCTATCTCAGAGCAGAATGAATAACATGGTGAGGTGGTGAACTCATTCTCGCTGAAGTTCTTCCAGCAGTGATTAGATGACCAGTTATTAGGTATGTTGTAATGAGTATTCTTTTTCCAGAATGGGTTCCATTAGATGTCTACTGAGGTCCCTTCCAACAATGAAATTCTTTGAAAGTCCTAGTGCCTAGGAGTAAGGCAAATAGGAATCTAACTTTTCTCCAGGCTAGTAACTATTCACCTTGATAAGTTAGAGAATGACCAGTATAGGATAACTGTTGTGAAGGACCTTGAGATTATATTAGGAGGATCAGTTGAAGGAACTAGGGTTTTTTAACTTGATGAAGAGGAGGCATGGGGGAGATGAGATTATTATCTTCAATATTGGGAGTGCTGACCAATAGGAGAGGGAATAGATTTATTCTTTGACTCCAAATAACAGAGCATTAGGTTTATAGAAGAACTTCTGGTAGTTAGATTTTCAAAAATGGAATGGATTGCCTTGTGAGATAATGAATGACCTTTCTCTACCCTTGCCCCTCCACGAGAATCTTCAAACAATATAGCTAGATATCCACTTAGTAAAGTATATTTTAGAAGGAATTCATTTTCACGTATTGGTTATACTAGATGAGTTCGGGGTCCCTTTCAACTCTGAAATTCTCAAATTCTAATAAAATTTTCACTAAATACACACACACACACACACACACACACACACACACACACACACACACATATATATATATATATATATATTTACTAGGAGTATATCCAGTGTCTGCTTAGCCTGCCCTAACTCCTCATTTGATCTTGGACTTCTTTCAGACATCTCAGTCTGGAGAGCCATAGCCATCTTAAACTCAATATGTTCAAAACAGAATTCATTCTCTTTCCTCCTGCCTTCTCTAATGCTGTAAAAGGCAGTAGTGCTGTCCCAGGCCCTCAAGCTCAACTTCATTTCCTATCTGTTGCCAGCTTCTTTTTTTTTTTTTTTTAATTTTTATTTAATAATTACTTTATATTGACAGAATCCATGCCAGGGTAATTTTTTTTACAACATTATCCCTTGCACTCATTTCTGTTCTGATTTTTCCCCTCCCTCCCTCCACCCCCTCCCCTAGATGGCAAGCAGTCCTATATATGTTGGATATGTTGCAGTATATCCTAGATACAATATATGTTTGCAGAACCGAACAGTTCTCTTGTTGCACAGGGAGAATTGGATTCAGAAGGTATAAATAACCCGGGAAGAAAAATAAAAATGCAGATAGTTCACATTCGTTTCCCAGTGTTCTTTCTTTGGGTGTAGCTGCTTCTGTCTGTCATATCAATTGAAACTCAGGTTTCTTTGTCAAAGAAATCCACTTCCATCAGAATACATCCTCATACAATATCGTTGTCGAAGTGTATAATGATCTCCTAGTTCTGCTCATTTCACTTAGCATCAGTTCATGTAAGTCTCGCCAGTCCTCTCTGTATTCATCCTGCTGGTCATTCCTTACAGAACAGTAATATTCCATAACATTCATATACCACAATTTACCCAGCCATTCTCCAATTGATGGGCATCCACTCATTTTCCAGTTTCTAGCCACTACAAATAGGGCTGCTACAAACATTTTTGTTGCCAGCTTCTGTTGATTTCACCTTTATAATATGTCTCGAATACTTCCCTTTTTTTGCTCTCCTACTGGCCCCACTTGGGAGCTGGCCTCGTCCCTTCATGCATCAACAACTGCAGTAGCTGCTGGTAGATTTTCTTCCCTTAAGCCTCTAGCTCTCTTTTGACTCCTGGATTAAATACAGAATTTTCTGGCATTCAAATCCCTTCATAGCCTGCTCCGCTTCTACCTTCCAGTCTTCCTATATCTTACTCCCAGCTACATACTTCTCAGTACAAAGACATTGACTTCCTGACTATTCCATTTACAAGATCCTCTTATCTCTCAGCTGTCTCAGCATTTTCCTGTCTGTCCTTCATGCCTGAAATTCTCTCCTCTACTCCATTTATTGGCTTTTTTAGATTCCTTTAATTCTCACTAAAACTCCATTTTCTATAAGATGTCTTCCCCAAACCCTCCTAATTCCCATGCCTTCTTTCTTTTAATTTTTTTTTCCTATTTATCCTGTAGATATCTTGTTAGTACATGGATATTTGTTGTCTTGCCAATCACATTGTGCTCTCCTTGAGCTCAGTGCTTAGCACATAGGTACTTAACAAATGTTTATTAACTGATAGACAAACCCTAGGATATCTGAGGTTTTTATTTTAAGCCCTTTTTTAAGCTTTCTTTTTAAAATTATTACATGAAGAAAAAAGTTCTGTAATTAAATATCTTTTGGGAGAAAAATTTCCTAAAATATGATTTAAATTGAGAAATTATTTTTGAAATTAAAATAATCCAAACTCAAATGTCAACTAATAAATCACAAAATTATGTAGTGACATGGTTCAAAGCCAGGAAATTGTCAAAAAACATGTGGGCAATGTAAACAAAAGCCTATTGTGAATAAATAACTTCAGTGACATTCTAGTATATCATGATGCAAAAGTTTTGTTCTTTTAAAATCATATAGGCATTCTGTCACAGAATTTGCCTTAAAGCATAGATAATGAGTATTTCCAATTCCATTCACCTTTAGCAGGAGGCTGGCTAACGCCAGGACAACTGTTACTGTTGAATCTTTGCCTAGTCCCTTGGTTCCTTTTGAGACTGCCTTCTGAGACTCCCACATCATCTCTGCCTCTGGAAGTTTCTCCCAACATTGCCATAAAAACTTCCTAGTCTTTTTTTCAATCTTTCTAGAATTAGAATGGCATTAATCTAGAATGGGCCTTGGGAGTTAAGAAAGGCATAAGGCTACCATGAGTACTAAGTTCAAGGCTATTGGAATAGAACTATTGTAATAGCCAGCTTAAAGCCAATAAACAGATGAGAAGAAGCACTGTTAAAAAGCAGTGCAATATTATCAGTAGGATTTCCATCAAAAGGATAAGAAACATTATTCCAAATTTTAAATTATCTTGTCAAATATGTACCTATCAAGAATCCTTTTTGCAAAGTATTGATCAAGTTTAGTGAGAAGAAATGTTTTACATTATAGATTAATTGTCTTGTTTTGGGCTGCCTTGGGAGTCTTAAGAACAATTAATATTGTTTCAATGGGAAAATGTATTCTAAGTTCACAATTTACACTTCAACTTTTGGAATAAAATTTATTAATAAAGAAATTCAGGGCTGGCATTTATTGTAATGTTTCATTCTGAAGTTCCCTACTTAATGGGGTAAAAAATGGTATATAGACACATGTATGTGAAAATTTAATTTAACAAATATTAAGTACCTAACAGCATCTTTTCTTATGCTTGGAGATATAGACAAAAACAATACAGTCTCTGCTGTCAGGAAACTTAGAGTCTTAGGGAAGATATGTATACAAATAAATGAAAATTAATTTGAGTGAGCACTATTATCCGGGGGATCAGGGAAGATTTCATGGAGTTAGCTGAATCTGAAGAAAGATAAGGATTTTGTAAAGTAGAACTGGGAGAGTACATTTTAAGTTGGGTGAATAATGACTTTGAAGAATAATCCAGTTTAACTTGAGCATTGCATGGATTAAATAATGTGGAATATAATGAGAATTAGATTGTGAAAGACCTTCATAACAGTTTTTTATATTTTAGGAGTTTGCATTTTATAATATAAACAATGCAATGACTAAAAGTTTGGGGATCCTGAGAATAAAGTGGCCTGCGTTCTATGTCTTAGGCTTATTTTGATAACAATATGAAGAATGGGCTAGAGAGGGGAAATATTGCTTTCATGGGGACTAGTCAAGAGGTTTTTTTTAATGGTCAGAAGTAATAATGAAAAGCTTTTGTGAGTGGAGAAATAATAGATGTGAAATGTTGGTGATATAAAATGGATAAAACTTGGCAACTAATTATAGATAGTAATGAGAATGATAGCCTTCTCTTAAAGCCATCCATAAACTGGGATCTAGAACTAGTGCTAATTTTTTTATCTGAAATTGCCACCTTTTAGCTCTAAGTGGTAATTTTTGTAAGCAAGTTTTTCTCCAGGTACTTTTGGCCAGTTCTCTATTTTAAATATTAATTTTTAATATAGGGAAGTTTTGGACTAGATTCAGAAAGGATATTCCTCAATAAACTGAGAAGAATATTCTCTAACATTTTTATTAAACTGCATTTATTATCATGAAAAATATAGCCTATCTAAAGCCAACAAACAGATGAAAAGGAATACTGTTAGAAAGCAGTGCTATAATATCATTAGGATTTCCAACAAAAGGATAAGAAACATTACTCCAAATTTAAGTTAATTACACCCATTTGACACCCCACACTAATCAGCTTTTAGGTCAAAATAATTTTTAGGTTTTGCTTAGTTAATTTTTATTTATTTATATTTTTGTTGTTGATTACATTTTCAAATAATAGCTGCTAGAAGAACATTATGCATGTTTTATAGTTGACTTTTATTGACAATACAAACCACAAACCAAACTAAAGGAAGATAGAAACATCCTTCCAAACTATCGGAACTATTTTTTCCCAGTAATATATTGTAACTGTCAATTCATTTTGTTGATGGGTTTAAGTTCGCCTCCTGTGTTTTGGTTTGCTTTAGTAATGAAAAATTAATTACCTATATTTACTTTTTAAAATTGGCTATTCTAAAGATAGTACTTTAGTTTCAAGTTTGAAGAAAAAGGCATATTAATGGCATGAATAGCTTTATACTATTAATACTAATTAGTACTAAGAATATTAAGTACATCAGAGGGTTTAATCACAAACAGTATTTTCATTTTTTTCCATATTTCTTATTTATTAACCAGCTTTTGAGATGACATGTACATTTAGAACACTTGTTTAGCTGCTGATTAGGGTTTACATTTGATCCTTTTTGAATATAAAAAATGAGGACTGATAATATAGTTGGAATAGTCCATTCTGCTTCAAAAGATAAGCAATGTGCATGTTGAAGTGACACCCAGAAAAGCATTCAGGAAAGAAGTAGGTCAGATGTAAGCAATAGGAACATAATTAATTGAGAGCCATTTAAATTGTGAAACTCCCTTATTGAAGAGACCTTTTTTCCCCCTTATGTTCTTTAATTTATAGAATGGTAGAAGGAACTTTGGGCTTGGAATCAGAAGAAACTTAATTTTGACTTTTAGCTCTTTTGTGTACTACAGGTATAACATAGAGTAAATAACTTAAGTTTTTCTAAGCCTTAGTTTCCTATCTGTGAAAGGGAGATATTACTTGTACCACCTGCCTTATAAACAGTTGTGAAGAAAGCTCCTTGTAAGTCATAAAATGTTATAAAATGTTATTCATGTGGTGGTGAAAAACAAAACAAAACAAAAAGATCAGATTTTTAAAAAATATTGATGTGGAATGTCAGGAAGTTTATTTAACTTATTTGCAGGAAGTATTAGCCATCTAGCAGAGATACTCTGTAGACTTATTAATATATGGTTAGCACTTCATATTATTTTTGTTATAGAATTACATGAAGTTAATAATTTTGTTTTTAGCAATTGAAATATAACTAGCAATTTCTTTTCTTTTCTTTTCTTTTCTTTTTTTTTTTTGCTGAGGCAGTGGGGTTAAGTGACTTGCCCAGGGTCACACAGGTCAGTATTAAGTATCTGAGGTCAAATTTGAACTCGGGTCCTTCTGACTTCAAGGGCTGGTACTCTGTCCACTGCACCACCTAACTGTTCCCCTAGCAATTTTTTTTTTTATTGTATTTTCCTCTATTTGGATAACTCATTTGATTTCAAAATATATAAATCTATGTTTTAGCTGGTAGCTGGATTGCTAAATGAATTTCTGAACAAAAAGAAACTTAGTAATCATGTAGTTCAACTTTCTGTCTCATCCAGGAATCTTATATGCAATATCCCTAAAAGGTGGTCATTCACTCCTGCTGAAATAGAAGGAATATTTCCTCTTCTCAGGGGAATCCATTCCATTTTGTGGATACTCTAATTTTTTTAATGTTCTTCATTATGTTGAAACAAAGCCCTTAAGTCCCACATGCTTGTTGGAAATCTTTCTAACAACATACATGTTCTTTAAACTGTGATGCACTTTTGATTAACTATTCCAGAAAATAAAATGTTTCTGCATTAGCAGCCAATTGTGTGAATACCACATCCTATGAACTGTAAATTTTGAGCTTATATTAAATCATTAAATGAGATTGTTTATGCAGAAACATTTAAAGGAGCTTATTTTAGATTTTTAAAAATTCCCCACAGTTCAATCATAGTGAATTTTGCTTTTATTAAGGTAGATTTTTGTGTATCACTAAAATATAGTGAAATTACCATTAGAGCTTAATCATTCAGACCCATCTACTCATGCTTACCCAGACATGAATTTAGAAGTTTGTCATAGTAGTTCTGGAACTGTAAGGTGGCATGAAATCTTGTCAGTATTGGGGCTAATTTCACTAGTTTTCTTATCCAAAGTTATTTGAAGTTTTATTAATGTCATTATTCCTCAGTGTTTCTAAATTCATTTTGGCTAAAGCATATCTTTTCTTTATCAAGATTATGTACATTTAGCTTAATTTGAAGCAAGTTATATATGGTTGGCAAAGATATTTGGAAGTACGAAGAAAAAACCCCACAGTAGTAGTTTTTCTCTCGATAAGCTTCTCTCTCAGCCCCACTTCATCTCATACTTGAATGTGGCAGCTGGGAAAATATAGTCCTGTTATATATATATGCTAATTAATAAAGATTACATATTTAACCTGAGCATAAAATTTTTTAAAAAGTTACATGGTACCTCCTCTTTTCTGAATGCTTTTTCTTGTCTCATAGTTCTCAGATCTGGAGAAGTAAATCTTGCCATTTCTGTTCATTCATTCATGACAAACACTGATTAAAATACCTCTTAGTATGCTACTAAAAGTTGTAGATTTTGTTTTGTTTTTTTGGAGAGGAGAGAAGTTGATCTGGACCTGTGATTTCATTGGTCTAAAAAAAATTCCTGCGAGGAAACTTTCTCTATCAAGCAAATCCACAACTGCTTTATATCTTATAGTAGTAAAAGAGTTTCCTGGCTCATTGAGTAGATAAGTGACTATTCCATAGCCATACATTCATTTATGTGTCTGAAGTATATCTTGAATCTTGGACTTCTCAATCCACTCTTCTATGATAGAAGGCAGCCTGAGGACACAATGGATGGAGAACACTGGGCTTGAAGTCAAGAAGACTCCTCTTCCTGAGTTGAAATCCAGCCTCAGGCACTTACTAACTGGTCACCCTGGGCAAGTCACTTAATCCTGATTGTCTTAATTTCCTTATCTGTAAAATGATCTGGAGAAGGAAATGGCAAAGCAATCCAGTGTCTTTGCCAAGAAAATGCCAAATGTGGTCACAAAAAGTTGTATGACTGAAAAATAATGGGATTAATATGGCTCCCTCTCCACATTTCTAGAGTGTTTTAAAATCTCTAAAGTTAATTAAGCAATTCTCAGCAGTGCTGAAGTAGGTAGTATAAATATTTTTAACTTTATTTTACATTTGAAGAGACTGAGGCACAGAGAAAATGAGTAATTTCCCCAACATCACAATTAATCTCTAAATTCTTACGTCTAGCAGAATTTTTGTCCATTATACCATGATTTTCCCAACAGGAAGCCATCTCAAATGTTTTAATCATATAATCTAAAATATCTAAATTTTGTTTGCTTTTAGGCTATATTTTGGGGATTCTTTTTTTCTTCTTTCCAGTACCTTTATTACTTTAGCAATTCGAGAAAATCTCAGCACAGAGTACACAGGATTAGGTTAGTTACAGATATACTTTTTGTGTGGCACAGTTCATATTTATTCACTCCTAGATTGACCAAATCAACCTTGAGCAATCTTGGTTTAATCCTTATCTTGTTTATTGGCTCTCAGTTCTTCTTTATCAAGTCTTTCTTTTTCCAGTTCTAGTCTCTTTCACTTTTCTCCACCTCTAATTTTCAGATCCTCCTTCCATGTTCCCTAGCTTTGAAACTCTTTACTTCCTTTAGTTTTACCTTGTTTGTCCAAGATAGCTAATCTATCTTCATATCTATTTTTTTCCAAACTTCTCCATACCTCCCCTCCTTTTTTTTATTTCCTGCCTCTGACCCAGTTTACCTGCATAATCTTGGAGATCATATAATCATATTTCTTAGCCTCATTGATTTCTTATTACAAACATAATCATACTTTATGTTTTGGTGAGAGGACTAGATGAGAGTCCTGGATTATCCTTTTTAGTCCCCCTGGTGATTTGTACTTTTGTTCTCCTTCATTCATATGAATGATAGAAATTTGACTCTGTAAGCTAGAGTATTAAACCATAGGACTGGGTATATTATTGCATAACTAACTCAGTCACCTATGCTTGAAAGAAGAATAACATCTTTTGGGGGTTTAAATTTGATTTGTTTGGTTGAAGTTGAAACTTTGAAATACTCCAAGACTCTTCTGAGAATGGAATATTCTTATCATCTGGCTTTCCTTTCCATCAGGGTTTGGATTGTTGAATTGAACCATTTGTTAATTTATTAGTGTGGTGTCTTTTTGGTCCAGAATAAATATATCTGGATACTTATCTGTGGTTGAAATGATATCTTGCAGTGACAAACTTACTAAAATCATTAAATAAATTGAAATTGGCTGAAAATAAATTTGAATAAATTCCTAGCAGCCAGCATTTCTTCTCACTTCTACTTTTTTTTAGCAAGTTGATGAAAACTGGATATTAGGAATTCAAATAGTGACTTTTCTAATAGAAAAGCCCATCCTTACCTCAAAAAACCCCACAAAAACCCAACTAGGAAAACTCTCATTTTTAAATTGTATTTCAAATCACTTAATTTCTTAAAACTAAGCCAGAAACCCTGAAGGTCTTCTCTTAGATTGATAGCATTTTTTTTTTTTTGGTCTAAATAAAAAAATTAATTCTCTGTCTCATTTCCTACCCAGTCTTAATCACTAATTGAGTGTTATCTCAGTCAAAATGAGACTTGTAAAGATCTTAGCTAAAAAGGCCACTGCATCTAGGACCATTTCTAGTCATCTTGATATACATCTGACCACTGGAATCTGTTGGCTCTAAAGTAGAGAGTGAAACTGGTGACTTTGCACAGCCCTCCCTCACTTAAATCTAATTCACTTGAATAACATGGCATCACTCCTTGATGTAATGGTTTTCTAAAACAAAGGACAAACAACCTTTATTTATAAAATATATAATAGCACCTCCTTTGTATAGTTTATAGGAGAATCAAGTAAGATATCTACATATTTATATAGATCTCTTTCTATATCCATATATGTGTGTGTGTGTGTATGTATATATATATATATATATATATATATATATATACACACACACACACACATATATGGATATATATTTTTTTTTCTGTAGACCAATATAGTTCTTTATTAGCCAAATGCTACCTGTTATTATTAGTATAGCACTGTGAATGGTTTGTATCCAAGTTTATCTCTCTATGTATATGTACATATAGATAATAATTGATGAATATATTGAGAAAAAATTAATAAATGAACATATTGAAATGGATTGAAGATCCTCTTCAATAAATAAATGGCTTAAATAAGAGATTTATCTAAAGGGATCAGATGATGATGTCATTAGCTTTTGAAAAATGAACTCATTCTGTTTTACTGGAAATTTATTCACCTTATGAAATTTCTCTTTTTTATCAGCTAAAAAACCTTCTATTTTTACTTTTAAAACTGGGTAGCCAGAGAAGAGAACTTCTAATAGTCTCCAAATGTTTACTGTTTAGAATTGGATTGTAAACCTTAGCGAACATCAGGAATTTGCAGAGCTTGGCAGTTTTCATAGATCCTTTCATTATGGCTAAATGAACCCATGAAAATTCTGTTTTATGATCCTCGTATTATCTTCATTGGGAAACTGTGTCTTCAGGCTGGTGACTTAATTTCAAAAAGCAAAACCCCAAAATTTTTATACATTAAAAATCTTTTTTAAATGACCATATACTGAGGGTATATATAGATACTGTTTCTATTGTTCACTGGGAGTAGTAAATATGGACTGCTTTATTCTAGGAAATTTTACAAGTTGAAATTTAAAATAATTTCACAAGAATGATTTAGGTAAATTTATTGAAGATAAAACCATGATCTATTTGATAATGGGATAAAATTGCTGTCATGCAGGGCAATGGCACTCATTGCTTCTCTCTTGTTTATAGCTTAACCCATCAGAATTGTAAAGTTTACTTAAGAGTGTGCAGAGAAGGAAGAGAGTAGGGTCTATGATAGAGCTTTGGAGACATCCACAGAATATGATGTGTGATAAGTCAGCAAAGGTGAATGAGAAGCAACTGTCAGACAAAGAACCAAGACAAAGTTATGCCATGAAAAATCAGAGAAGAAACACTTCTGGGGTAAAGGTTGGACAACTGCCAGATGTAGCAAATATATTGAGAAGGATGAGGACTGAGAAAAAAAGAATATTAGATATAGCTAATAAGATCATTTTTTTAAGTTTTGAGAGAGCTGTTGAGGAATAATAATTGCATATCTATTGTCAAACTTTACTTTTTATTTGGGAAGGCTGTATTATCTCATTCATCTCATCTAAATTCAGAGGAAATCAATAGAAATAGTTTTGAAAAGGTCACTATTTTGCTCTTTCTGTTCTACTTTTAATATTCTGTGGACACTATACCATTAAATAAAATGGCTACTTTTAGTACTTGAATATAGTTCTTGAGTTGCTCATCTTATATGGCCTTTAAAAGCAGCTTTAAAATAACTTTAGTGGGATGCTGATAGGATGATAGGGATATGTTTTATTAATTTTATTTTCCAACATCATCACCCTTATCATTTCATTATATTTCTGGAAAATATGCTTATTTCTGATTCCAGCCCTTTGCTCAAATTAGTTTTACTGAACGGAAATGCACTTGTTTCTTTCTCATTATTCTTATCAAATCATAAGAACCAGTTTTAATCCAAGAATAAGACCTTTTTTTTTTTTTTTTTTGGACTGACCTAGTCACATTAAAATATCTATTTTCTGAATTCTTATGGTTTCTATCTAGGTCACTCTTTGCCTTGGGATAGTGGAATGTATCCTCATTAGTTGGGTACTGGGGTCTGAGCAGGAATAAGACAGTGGGCAGAAAGATTTTGCAACTTTTTTCCTCCTTCTTGCCTTAGACTCTACTTCCAGGTTTAAACTATAGCAGCTTAAAAGCATTAGAGTTGAGTTTGGCACTTATTATCCTTTCACCCATTTTGACTCTGTTGCATTATTTACTTAATAGTTTTATGTAAAAATGACTTGTTTTCTAAGCTAGTCTTTTAAAAAATATTTTAGTGTATAGGATGTCTCTTCTTTATTTAGCTTTATACTATATTACTGTGTACATGAGTACTTATTAAATGTTGAGGATCAGCTGCCTTGGTTTTCCTCTGCCAGTTTGATATCTTAATTGAAAATCTGCTTCATTACAGATGCTAAGTCATAGTTCTTAAAAACAAATTTGATCCTAATGTATTGTTAATTTTTCATAAATTTGAAGATTATATATTTTTTACATTCTTAAAGTGATATTGATATAGATTTATTGTCTAGTTGTTTAGAATGTACCATAGAAATTAATTTCCTGATTACTTGATGAAGTTTGAAGTGATGAATATTAGGCATTTCTTATACTAAAAAATGTATTTATGTATGTATAGTTATTTTTATTATTGGAAATATAATGTGTTTTGACAATTTTTTTTACCTAATTTGTCATCATTCTTGCTTTAGTGTTATTCCTCTGTTAAGAGAATCTGTTGGAATATTGATGCAGCGAACACCTCCATCACTGGAAACTGCTCTGCCTCAATGCTATCAGAGGGTAAGTTGTAAAACTTCCAGACCTCTGAATTTTGTGAAGATCCAAACTCCTGAGGTTTTTAGCATGTTTGTTTTTTAAGTATGAATTTTTTGGTCAGCATGTGCTTGGATATAGTGGTTTTTAAAATTCCAGGATTGAATCATGACTTACGGTCATTAACTCAGAATAAGTTAAAAATTTTTAGAAAAGCAATTGCTAGATAAAATGCTGTGAAATGTGCTTTAGCTGGGATTTTGAACATTTTTCTTATTTTGTTAGAATAATGGAATGTTTTTAAAAAATCTTAAAGTTGAGTTCTATATAATAGAAAGATATAATACAAACATCTCAAGAGTATAATTTTCTTGAAGGAAGAGATTGTCTTTATCACCACTCCCTGATTGTCTTATCTAATTAGGTGCCTAATAAACATTTGCTTTTTTGAATTGTTGATGAATTATGGATGTTGTCTTCAAACTTAGCTAAAGATTCTTTTCAAACTTTTGTTCTTTAGCTTCTATCCAGCCTGCACAGGGAGATGGCACAATGGATAGAGTGCTTAGCCTGCATTTAGGAAGACTTAGCTTTCTGAGTTCAAATCTGGTCTCAGGGATTTACTTCCTCTGTGACCCTGGACAAGTCATTTAACCCTGTTTCTCCTGGTTTCCTCATCTCTAAAAAGAACTAGAGAAGAAAATGACAAACCACTCCAATATCTTTGCTAAGAAAACCCCAGATGGGCTTCCCTCAAATTAGATATGACTAAAAAGACTGAACAACAGTTCTCCAATCGAAATGTGGAATCTTAAAAAATGGTGACAATAATTCTAACAAGAATTGTTTCTTATTTCATGAATAGCAAGAATTCATTAGGATTCCCTTTTCCTCAGAAGCAAAGTCAAACTTTATTTTGTTTGTAACACTTTTCATGACCACAGTATTAGAGTTTAGAGTGCATTTGTATTTTAGATTATCATGTTTGTACTTTAGATGTCATTTCCTTTAATCTCTTCATTGTACATATGAAGAAACCGAGGCTGAGAAAAGCTGTGACTTGTGCAGGTTTACACAGTTACTAAATAGCAGAGTTGAGCTTTGAATTCAAATCCTTAGACCCAAATACTGTACTTCACTGTGAAGTACAGTACGGACTCATTGTACGGTCTGAACCAACTGAGCCTTACAAAACCTGGAAAATTAATTATCAGAAAGCCAGTATACTGATATTTTAAGCAGGGTTTGAAGAAGAAAATTAATATTTCATACTCAAATCTAAAAAAGTTAGAAAATTTGTGGATCATATAAAATTGGAAAAAAGCTACTAAAGAACTGGAATTGAGATATACAAAAAATCTCAACAGGTTGAAATTGTGTGCTGAATGAAGCTAAGAAGATGAAATTTAATTGGGATAAATGGAAGGTCTTAAATTTGGCTTCATAAAATTAGCTATATCAACAGAGAACTAAGGATGAGTTGATAGAAAATGTGTCTATGTGGGAAAAAAAATCAGGAGCTTCAGCAAATTGCAATCTCAGTATGAGTCAAGCAATGTGATATTGCTCTTAAAAAAAAGTAATTGTGATTTTAGGTTACATTGATTAGATCTGTTTAGAACTAGGAGAAATTTAAGAAATTCCTCAGTTTATAGCTGAATAGGCCTAAACCTGTTAAATAATTTATAACATGCTCATATAACTGGTAAATAATAGCAGTAGATTTTTCATCTAGATGTTTTAATTCCAAGTTTACTGCTTTATTATTTTACACTGTTGTATTATTCTACTGTAATTTTTTGTTTGTTTGTTTGTTTTTAAACATCAATCACAGTATTATTGATATACGTTGACATGGTTGTCCATTCCAAATCTAAGCTCCAGGAGTCAGTTCTGTTCCTGTTACATTTATTGTACTTATCAGTGCCATAGTTCATCTTCTTGTTAGGCTTACCTGGTCCCTGCCAGGTCTCTGCTAATTTCTTCTTTTTGACATTCTGTGAATTCTGCTAAATCTCTGTTTAAATTATTAATCAGATCTATATTTATAATGTCTGGGAAAAATATGTTCAAAATAATAAAGCTTTATAAATAATCATTTATAAATAATAAAGCTAAAGGTAGCAAAATTATTATTTCTAAATACCATTGAGGCCCATGTAGTTTTCCTCATAAAGCATTAAAGAATGTTTTTCATATTTTGTCCAGAGAAATATAGGTGTTCTTAACAATGGATAAATTTTAGTTTATATGATAATATACTTGTGAAAATACAGAATAACTTCATATCACCTATGTGATACATACTCTATTTACAATAAATTTTAGAATATTGTAGAGGGCAGGGCCTAGTTTTTCTGATAAAGCATATAATAATAATTGTGTCTGCATTTTATATTCTAGGTTCTGCAGTTACAAGGAGTTTACCATTTACAAGAACAGCATTTTTGGACTCTTTGTACTGATGTTTATGTTGGGACCTTGAAATTAGTAGTAGCACCTGATGCTGATTCAAGGTGGATTTTAAGCCAAACTCACAACATTTTTACTCAGGTATGGCTATTCTTTACCTTACTATTGATAGGATTTTGAAATTATTTTTATTTATTACATATATGAATTGAACATATGTAATTTTCCGACAGATGCTGATTGTGGGGGATTCTTTGTTGTTTATACATTATACAAAGTTTTATTTGATTCTTCAATTTGTAAAACTTAAGGAAATCATATTGTGAAAATACATCCTCCAAACATAATTTTAATTTTGTTACTATACATATTATAAAAACATTTTTTGACAGGAAAACAATAGACCACTTTTGAAATGGACATATGTGATAAAATGGATAAGAGCATAGCATATTGAGTAGAGTGCTGAATTTGGATTGGTTTCAGATCTTCTTTCTGATACTTGATAGATTTATGGCATTAAGCCAATTTTTTAAAGTTCTCTCTCTCCAGTTTATTAATATGTTAAATTTTAGTAGCTTCATAAATTTGTCATCTTTTACTTTTCAACTTGCTTACCTGCTACTTTGGTAACTAATATGTTACCAAATCTTATGGATTCTTCCTTTGCAACTACCTCCAATTTCTCCCCATTTCATTCCATCTTCCATTTACCTACCAAAGTCATCTTTGGTACAAATGATGTACCAAAGTACAAATCTGACTATGCCACTTTCTCTTTCCCATTGCTTCAAAAGCAAATATACCATACTCTATGTGACTTTTAAAATCCTTCACAATCTGTCCCCTTCCACTTTTGCATACATACAAACAGAGAAATAAATACACATGGAGCTTAATCCACAGGACAAAGGAGAGAACTCTGACAAGGTAAAATCCGTATTGATACTGGAGAATTGTATTCATATATGTACTTCTTCAGTGCCCTTTCTCTACCAATTCCATGCATCTTTGATAGAGACACAAAGTGAACATGTGGCTTTATGGAACCCTTTTACCCACACACCAGAACTGCTGCTAGTGTACCACACCTTCTCCCTAGTCATAGTCCTATAATAACCAGCAGGAAATAACTGACTGATTGTGTGAAGAAAGGGTGAGGTTAAAAATATTCTGTCCTTCATTTAAGGACCTGACTCTAGCTACAGAACTCTTGTGGAAGCACTCTCTTTGCTTTCTCCCAAACATGAAAAATATTCAGCCACTGATTCAGTATAAACCAAAAAATGAAAAGAGAGCCAAAGGAACCACTGATAATAAGAATCACTACATGGAATTGTACTAGGCTTGAAGAAAAGGAAATTGAAACCCATCTGGGGCCAGCCTGTGTTCCCAGAAACTACTTTAGATAGGGACCGAGACTGGTGAATTCTTTTATCTCCCAACACTCTAAGAGGCAGAAAACAACTAGCAAAATGACATTAACAATGAAGGATAATGCATCAAAGATTACAATAGGAAAAAAAAAAGCCCACAGCACCAGCAGATAAATCAGTAGAAATGATTGTAAAAATCAGAAGGAAGGATGATGAGTACTAAATCCTCAAAGAGATTACAAAACTCTTTTAAAATGTTATAAGATTTTAAGGAAAGTGAATCAATTCATGAAGAAATAAAGAATCCAGTGGACTTGAAGAGTACTTGGAACAACAAGAAACAAAAGAGTGGTTCAAAAAAGAAGTGCAATTCATAAGAGAAGCAATTGGTAATCAATATAGTTCACAGGATAGAGCTCTACCTGTAGAACTTAAAAAAACAAAACAGAATAGGGAAAAAAAGATTGAATCCACAATGGAAAGTCTTTCTAAAGAAGTGAAAGAGATTACAGATTCAGAAGACAAAAAAAAAAAAAAAAAAAGAAAAGAAAAGAAAATACAAATATGAAGGAAAATTTGAAAAAGAGATAAAAAAGGAACTCTCTACAAACTAAAGCAGTTACCTTGGAACACAAGGTGCACAAATACAACTTAAAGATCATAGGCCTCAGAATAACATAACATCTCAAAATACTCTGTACTCTATACAATAGAAATTTGCCCTAGACTTCTGAATTCAGAAAAACAAATACTAATAAGATAATCCACAAATTTCTTCCAGGAAATAAAACAAAAGCAAAAAAAACAAACCTTTTCCAACTTTATGGTGACTAAGTATAAGTATTTCAATGACAACAAATTCTGTGTCCAGAAGAAAAACTTTCAAATATAAAGGAAAGAAAATTAAAGTTATACATTATTATTCTCCATTGAGGAGAGTCCACTCATAGAAGAGGATGGAAAGCAAGGGTGTTCAAGCTTCAACTCAGAAAAATATACCTTATAATCTAGAGACTGGGCAATGCTCTCAAGCTTTTCCAGTCACCAGTGGAGTGAAAAAAGACTGTGTGTCTTTGATGAAGACGAACATGGAATCAAAGTCAGCTACTGCACCAGTGATAAGTTCTTCAACTTGAAAAAGCTACAAGCCAAAACTAGAGTGGAAGGAGTATTGGTGCATGACTTTTTGTTTGCAGATGATTATGTGCTCAACACAGCCTTTGAAGCTGAGATGCAACAAAATATGGATCAGTTTTCTGTTGCTGGTGCTGAATTTGGCCTTACAGTTAATATAGGAAACACAGGTCCTCAATTAGCCAGCACCATACCATCCATATATGGTATCATCAGTTACAGTAAATGCTGAAGTTTTGAATGACTTACCTCGGCAGTGTACTTTCCAGGGATGCCTACATTTATAATGAGATTGACATACGCATTGTCTGAGTTAGCTTAGTGTTAGGGAGGCTCTGAAAGAAAGTGTGGGAGAAGAGATGTATTATTAGACTGACTACAAAACTGAAGAGCTACAGCGCTATTGTGCCTGTGAAACTTGGACAGTATACCAGTGCAACGGCAGGAAATGGAATTGCTTCCATTTGAATTGTCTTAGGAAGATTCTGAAGATCACCTGGCTGGATAAGGGACCAGACACTGAGGTCCTTTCTCAAATTAAACTGCCAACCATTTCAACTCTACTGCAGAGAGCCACAACTCCATTGAGTTGGCCCTATTGTTCAAATGCCAAGTGTATACTTGCCAAAAGAATTATTTTATGGAGAATTCATACAGGGCAAGTGAACTTAAGATGGTCAGGAAAAGCAATACAAGGACATTCTCAAGGCATCTCTTAAGAATTTTAGAACAGATTATATGACATGGGAGGAGACACTGCCACAGGACCACCCAGCAATGGCTTACCCTCATCAAAGAAGGTACTTTGCTCTAAGGGCTAAGCAGCATTGAATTAGCCCAAAAGAAAGGTGAAATGGACCAAATTAGAGAAGCTATTTCAAGTATTCATAGGTACTATTTGTGTCTGACCTATGGCAGAACATTCCAATCTCAAGCTCATGTTGATCTGTTCAGCCACAATTGGCCATACTGTAACTGGACTCCAACACAGTATGTCATTTTGATTCTCTTTATGTACAAAGGACAACCACCAATCAGTTAACAAGAATTAACAAAAGATAGGCATTTGTGGTGATTCTATCCTAGAATAGGGTGTAATGCCGGAGAAACTGAGGCAGGATAGAGATTAGAGAGTTTTTAATATTATATTAATTGCAGAGCATAACTGACTGGACAGGACTCTCGTCTCAAAGTATCTAGCGATGAGTGGGAGAATCCCAAATCCTTATATACCTTTTACAAACAAAGAAGGGGAACGAAGTGGGAAATGTCTTCACAGACCCATTTGGTTCTGTCAGGATGGGGGGAGGCTATAATTTCTTACTAAAAGCCAGAGTCCTGATATCTGAATAAACAGAAGTAAAGATGTCAATGAGGTATCTGGGATAGTCTTATCTTTTGGAATATTTTAGAGGGGTAGTGTCATAAATTCTTGAGGACAGAAGGAGTTAGAAGTCTGATCTCCCCCTCTCCTTGAGTCTCACATTGATAATTTGTAACCTTTGAGCAAATGGTCCTCAGTCTTAATGGACCAGAAGGGGGTTTTTACAACTAAGGGGATTGAGGCAGAATAGTTAAGGAAAATGAGATAGAACAATTCAGGGAAACTCAGTTAGGACAATAAGGGAAACTAATGCAGGGAAACTGAGGTAGAACAGTTCAAAGAGACTGCGGTATAACAAGGGAAGTAAATACATAATGAAAAAATAATGAATAAGCCATGAACCTATTTTCAGAAGTTATTTTTTAAAGGAAGGGAGATCAATCTGTGGAGGAAAAAAATAAAGAACATAATAAAGTTTTACTTGAGGAAAAGATACATGTGTATAAAAACATAAGTGAAACAAATTTGGAGAAGTAAATGTAGATGAGAAATGAGAATTGTTGGAAATACTTATGGTTTGCACAGCAGAAATAATTGGCAAAATAGAAAAAAACTTGAATCTATTAGGGAAAGTCTCAACAGAGCAAGAAAAGTGAAGACAATTGATTAAGAATACAAATATTCAAAAGTGAAAGACAGTCTGGAAGAAGAGAAACAAAAGACAAAACAATGCAAGAAATAATACAAGCAACTGCCTAGAACTTCTGAACACAGAAAGCAAAATTCCAAGTGAAATAAACAATCCATGATTTATCTTTGAAAAAAATCTAATATTTCAAATTCAAGACATGTAAGTGATTAAATTGAACAGTTTGAAGAGGGAAAAAGAATAAATTCTGAAAGTAGCTGGGAGAAAGGCTTTCAAATACAAAGGAAAAGAAATTTGAATAACCTGAGGCCAAAAAATGTGGGAAGGGAAGGAATAATGTCTTCCTAAGAGTAGTGATCAAAGCATTTTTAGGAAAAAAATATAAACCTGAAGAAATTATTTATATATTGTAGGAGTCATGAAAGAATGCAATAACCCAAGATAGAATATTACCACAGCACTAATAATGATAGCAGAGACACTCATTTCTAAATATATACAGGGAGAGAGGGATAAAGGTGGAAGTATATAGAGATATAAAATCAATAAGCATTCCCCAAAAAATAAGTAATCAAATGGTACTAAGAGATACTTCTCAAAAGAAAAAGTGCAACTACATGGATAATTCTCTAAATCACTAGGAAAAAGAGAGATGTAAGTCAAAACAAATGCAAGGTTTCATCCCATTTCCTGCAAATTGGCAAAGAAGACAAAAATAGCATATAGTCAAAGTCAGAGGGATTGTGGAATGATAGGCACATTACTGGGCTTTTATATACTATTTATATACTATCAAGTTCATATACTAAAATGTTCATAGAAGCACTTTTTGTGACAAAAAATTGGAAACAAGTACAATCCATCAACTGGAGAATGGCTGAAAAAAATGATGGTGATGAATAGAGAGAGATACATGGCACAATCTACATGAACTGATGCAGAGTGAAGTAAGGAGAGCCAAGAAGACAGCATACTTAATGACTATAGCAATGTAATGACAATGTAAACAGAATTTGTAAATTTGTAAATATTGTAAATGACAAAAGTTAAAAGTGAAATAATAAAATTATAATAATGTATCATTCATGACTTAAATGAAGAAACACGAGAGGACACCAAATATTTTTGGACTTTTTAGTTTACCATTCTGTTATATTCATTTTTTTTTTCATTTTTTCTTTTGTCTCTATAAGCACTATTTGTTCTAGCATTCTTAGTTCTCTGAGAAGAAGAGGCCTACTGAAAAAAGCTATAATGATTAAAAAACAGACATCAATAAAAATTTATTGAAAAAACAAACATGGAGGAGAACAGAAACCTATTAATTTTAAGTGTGAAAGAATATAAACAGTCCAATAAAAGGACAGGGTGGTAGAATGAATAAAAAAACAAAACCGTAGAATCTGTTTTTTTATGAGGAACATCTCTAAAAAAGCAAAGACACACAATAAATCAAAAAGAGACCAAAACAGAACTCACTCAGTATCCCATGAGTTAAAAAAGCAACAGTTGCAATCTCTCTGCAAGACAAAAATCAAAATTTGCTTTATCATTAAATAAGGAATTTACATTATATTCAAAAGACAGTATCATATTAATAATAAACATGCACTAAATGACATAAATTCATAAAAGTGAAACTAACTCAAGTGGCACTTCTTGAACCATGAAAATATTCATTTCTCCAGAGAAAGAGTAACAAAGAGTATTACTCAGACGCCAGTAGATTAGATGGTTACCACAATTTTCTGATGGAGACAATAAATTCTGTACATTAAAGCTCTTGATTGTAAAACACCTGAAATCAATTTAGAAAATATAGCCCATTTCTAGGTAGTTGTGATGGCTGTGATTATTTTGAATGGGGCATCTCTTACTATCTCCTGAGGAGCTTTGTAATAGATAGAAATGCTGAGGATTTATAGGGCTTTGTTTTATATCTTGCTACTTTGCTAAATTGTTTCAACTGGCTTTTTAATTGAATCTCTAGATTTTTCAAGTATATCATCATATTATATACAAAAGGAAATAGTTTTATTTATTCATTACTCATTCAAATTTCTTCAATTTCTTTTTCTTCTATTATTGTTACTGCTAGTATTTGTAATACACTATTGAATAATATTGTAATAAAGGCCATCCTTCTTTCATTCCTAATCTCACTGGGAAGGTTTTTAACTTACTTCTTTAATAGTATTTGCTAATGTTTTTAGGTATATGCTACTTGTCATTTTAAGGAAATATCATTTTGTGCTTATGCTTTCCAGTGTTTTTAACAGGCATCTTGTTGGGCAACTAGATTTGACTTAAATAAACTACAGAAGGGCAGGAGTAGAAGCAAAACAAAACAGTGTCAAAATCCCTACCTTCTGTGCTTGAGATAATTCTTAAAGAGCTTTGTTTTATTAGACAGAAGTAAGACAGGATTGCATTCCAGGCTTGTGGAAGTTGCAAAAGTTTGAATATAGTCATGAAAGTTGTGTAACTTCTCCCTTCTCTTATTGAGAAGCTGGTGATTAGGAATGAGGAAGTCAGGTGATGGGAGAATTCTGGAGCTGAGACACATAATTGGATAAATAGTGATAGAAAAGGAGGTGGAATAAAGGACCAAATTATGGCATTTAAGGAATCTTAGTTAGTTGGGTTCATCTACATAGATAGTAAAGTCCCTTAGTTTAAGAGCCACTTAAAGAGGGGAGAATGATGATGAGCCAAGTGCTGAATTCCTTGACAAAGTTCTCTAATTGTGATTGAGTGGGTATCAAAGGTTGCTTTTGAACTGTGCAACTGGAGATTCAGGAAGTGACGTTGTAACTGCTTTAGGGCCACAGTATCTGATTGTGTGAGAAAAATATAGTCTGTGCTAGAGAAGACATCTGAGATGTAGTATCCTCAGAGGGGGCTGAAGTAGAAGCCAACATGGGTAGGTTTGAGGAGGATAAATGAAAGAACAAGAGGACAGATTTGCAACGTTTCCTTCTAGAAGTGTGTTGATTGATTGGCATAATTTAGGGAAAGAAAGAAGAGAATCTACAGGGGTTATAAGGGGCAGCAGATGAATAGTGATGCTCACAATCCCCAAGAGCTATTGACAATAGAAGTGGCCAGTTAGCCTGGGTTTGATAGTCTCCTGAGATGGTTGGTGGAAAAGGGTGATAGGATGGGAGAGGGGGGAATGCTCTCCCCAGACAGATGTACTGTTTGATGATCCTCTCTCATTTGACATCCATTTTCTCTTTTTATGTCTTTGCTTTGGCTGTTCTTTTGTACTTCCTTTTTACCTCTGCCCTGTTCAAGATCCTCTCTTCTTTTAAATGAAGTTCAAGTACCATCTTCTAAGTTATACATTTTTCCTCCTTTTCAAAATACTGTGCTTTGAATTAACTACTTTGATTCTTTGTGTATACTTCCTGTATATTATTCACTTTATTTATTTATAATTATGCTTCATGTATATGTTTATACATATTTATTTATGTTGACATATACTTGTTATCTCTCTCACTGGAATGTGAGTTCTTTACAGTATGAATTATTTCATTGTGCTTGTGTCCTCAGCACCTAGCAGAGTTGATTTATTGCTTGGACTCTACATATGGGTTCAATCCCAACTTGACCTTACATTGAAGTTGTTCTTATTTATCTTCAGGGTTGTCTGGTAGAGAGAGGCAGGGAAATGTGATGGACAGTGGTCCTTATTTATATTTAAAGAACTCAAAACCTCTATTAAATATAGTAAGCCTAGAAGGATATTTTTTGAAATAAGCAAAAAAAAAAGTACCTGCTCAATCAGTCAGTAAGCATTTATGTGCCAGGCACTGTGCTAAGTATTGGTGTTATTAAGAAAGGCAAAAGACTGTTTCTTCCCTTAAGGAGCTCACAATCTAATATGGGAAAAAACAAGCAAATGGATATGTACTAACAAGTTGTGTACAAAATAAATAGGAAATATTTAACAGAGGAAATGCACTAGAAATAAAAGAAAACTGGAAAAATATAATGAAGATAGGTTATAAAGGGCATCCAGACAGTTATGATGTCAGGTAGTGAAGGGGGTAAGAGAGTCAAGAAGACTTAGATTTAAATCCAGCCTCAGGCAATTACTAGCTGTGTAAGTGGGCAAGTCATTTATCCTGGGTTTGTCTCAGTTTTCTCAATTGTAAAATGGGTATAATGGTATCAACTTCCCTGGGCTGTTGAGAAGATCAAATGAGATATTTGTAAAGTGCACAGTGCCCAACATATAATAAGTACCATATGGATGTTAGTTTTATGATTGAGGTTATTAGGTAGCCTACAATTTACCCATGAACAGTTACTGGGGACAAGGGAAACTCAGTGGTGACATGCATAGAATACCCAATATTTGTCCTTTGTTGGTACTTATATGTAGGTATTGGCAACTTTTATAAGTAATATAAGTTGCTGTTCCTCTTAGAAGAGAAGGTCAAGCAAAGAGGTTCAAGCTAGATTAATAAATATAAGGATTAACTGCAAAAACATAATTGACTCCATGGGAATCAGATTATTTATGGGATCCTAGAGATGAAAGAGAACTCAGAGGTCTCTAAGCCAAGCCTGTAGGTGAATGGAAGGGAATGTATGCTATATTTAACAAATCTTACCTGTTCTATAGATTTTACTTGTGTAGAAATGGATTTTACTTACTATATTGTGAATCATATATTTCTGTTCATTTCTATTTTCTATTGATTTTCTCTTTTACAACTTCTCAGGCTGGAGTAAGACAACTTTATGTACAGATTGACTTTGCTGCCATGTAGTGAATCATCAGAAATTGTGCTCTTTGGACCAAAGTTTTCTGGTACTGTACAATCTAAAGCATTGTGTCCTCATCTTTTATAAAATGGAGCCATCACCACTACAACTTCCAAGGTGAAGAAGACCAAGTAGATGCATCTTTTATGATCTAGTAGAGGAGTTCTCTTCTAAGGAGCCAAAATTAAAAAGATCTATCCTGGACTTTTGGTCTTGTTTTTTGTGCCCTCTTTTTCCAAACCAATTTTTTTTTTAAGGGTTTCTTTTTATTTCTTTTCTACTATCATATCTTTATTTCAGTAGAAATTCAGATTGTGGGCCTGTGATCATTGGTAATGTTTTCTCTGAAGCTACTGAAACCACAGCTCATTCCCCACAAACCAGTGTTATTAGAAAAGAAAAAAAAAGTTTAAAAAAGGAAATCTGTTTTGTATGTAATGTCATATTGTTGACATTCTTCAATATAATCATACGTTTGTAAAATTGTTTGTACTTTGCAAACTTAATGAACCAAACCATATTGGGTTTTCAAAGTGCCTTTGCTTCAGAAAATATATTTGCCAGCACAGAAATGTAACGTCAGGGGGTTTTATTTTTTTTATGAGCATACTGTAACTTGTACAAAATAAGACTTGCTACTGATGTATACTGAATTTATTTTTGTGTACTTCAAGCATAGTTTTAAATGTATAAAAATTCCCTTTTATTGTTTTATCTTGTCAAAATAAAAAGGTATTACTTTTTTTAAAAAAAAAATTCATTATCACATAAATTACTCTTTTGGGTTGTTTTCAAAGATTTACAAATACATCCGTTGTGCAAAATGGCTGTTATGGTTTGATTAAACGTGTTAATCTATAAATCATTTTAGTAAAAACCATTCTTTATATGGGAAGCAATTCTAAAGGCTCCCTTGCCATTTTTATGGAGTTTATAAATAAATGAAAGGAAAGGATACTTGCTGGCTCCTGGGGGGGGAGAGGGGGGGGAGGGGGCAGGGGAAGAAGAGATGGTGATTTGTGCTTTTTCTTTTCATTTTTCAAATGCTGATTTTTTAAGCTTTTTTTTTCCCAGTGCAAAGCTTTGCATATGTGAAATTGCTTTCAGTAACTCCCTGAAGTTTAAATATAATGAATTTAGATGAACTATTTCCAGTTTCCTAAATGGAAAGTGAGAAGATCCTGAGACTAAATGAACCATGGGAGGTGAGTTTAGCACTGGACCTAACACAGGTATCTTAACCACAGATGAAGATAAGTAACTCTTATGGACAAGCATTGATACTCTGAAAGGAATACTGAAATGGATAACTCTTTTTCTACTTATAAATTAAATTTTCATTTCATGTTAAAAATGGAAATAACTAAGAAAAAACTTAAAGGAAGAAAATGAATATTTGAGAATATTAGTGAATAGCAAGTTCTTAATTTTCCATTGGGAATGAAAAAATGTTCATTTTCTACTATGGTATAATTTAATTATCTGATTTCTTTATCTCTAACCTACTACAGTCTTAAAAACTGAGCATTTATGGTGCATTCAAATATGTCAGTGGTTTCTACATAAGGAAAAGAAAACAAGTAATAGATTATCATTAGGAAAATTATCCACCTTGTCTATGCATACATATATGTGGACTAAATTATGGATTTATTGCTGCTGATAAGTAGGAAGTACATGTACTTTTGTTGTAAATTTATTTGTAGTTTCAGAGCTGTAAGATTTGTTAGAGAGATTTGCTGAACCTAAGAATCAATGCAGTTGTAATCAATTTAATTGAAATTATAAAGGGGTGAGAAAAACACATATTCCCATAATTCTGCTTTTTCTTGACAAGTAAAATTAGTCTTTTCTAATGTCCCAACCATTATTAAGCCTGTGAAATTCTTTTGTACTTTATGCTTATCACAAAAATATATTCATATTATAGAAAAATAATAGAATCAGTATGACTTACAACAAATGAATATAGAAGAATATAAAACATTTCTAATGTGGAGAATGAAATTTTCACTAAGTGGGTATGTGCATGATTGTTGTATGGGTTTTGAAGAAGTGCTAGGTGCTCATTCTTATGGTCATTATGTATATATTATCTGCTATTGAGCAGAAAGAAGGATTTTTACAGACACTAATCTGAGCCACTCTACTTTTTAAGGAAGAAAAATCTTTTTTTTAATTAAATTGTCTTCACAGTGTACCCTAAGAAGTTGCATGGATATTATACATTTTCCATTTTATGACAACTTAGAGATATTGGATTAATGAATAAAATTAATATCATTGCTTCTACCTTACAAGTAGGAGCCTGAATCACAAGGCTGCATTTAGTTAAAATGAATGTATATTATATTTAAAGTATAGTAGTAACCACCGTCTTATTCTTTCCATGAATGACTGATTTAACAGCCTTCTTGGTAAAAGTGTATTACTTCAGATTATTTTGCCAAGAAATAATTAATTTGTTGTTAATTTTCTCTTTGAGAGAAAAGGTTAGTAATCATTGTTGGACTATAGAACTTTTGTAGTTTTACAAAAACATTTTTTTTTTTTTTTGTAAAACTGAGACTTAGCTAACATTTAACAAAATAAAACATTCACTGAAAAAAATTTTGTATTGCTAAGGAAACATTTACCTTGCAATGAAACTTCCCTAAACAAATTTATGTGTACTTTTTTTCATATATAACTTCATGCTTTTGCTAACTACCAAATGCAGATTCTTGTCTAGTCTGTCTGTTAGCTAGAAGTAGACAAGCCCTCATATTTTCTTGGATAGAACAGACTGCAGCATTCTAGGAGATATAATGGGTAAGTGAGATTATATAGGAAGAATATTGGGCATTATTGTCATGTTAAGCTGATATCATGTTAAGTCTCATTTGGCACTGTGCTTTCCTTTGTCTCCTTAGAGTTCTTCATATTCTTCTTACACAAGCTTAGCTAAGTATCAAGAGTGTTTTTAATTGTAGAATCATAGAAAATCATTATATTTTTAAGCAAATAGGATAAGAAGTAGCAGTGCTGAGAAAACTAAACGCAAAATATTTTATTCAGCTAATTACAGAGCTGAAAGATATCATAGCAGTCATTTGACATGTGAGAACAGAGGGCAAAGAGGTAAAGATACTTCCCTAAGATTTTACAACTATTAGTAGCAGATTTTTAGCCTTTGATAGACAGTCTGATAGTCTTTTCATTACATTATGCTGCCTCCCCAGCATATCATTATTTCCAGACATTCTAATCATTTTATAAATTTGCTCAAAGTATACCTAATCAGTGATATAGCAAAAACACTTTAATGAAATTTGATTCCGTATCAAGTTAAGGTTCATTTTTTGATTTCTTAATTGCTATTTTTTAAAGTAGTGTTATCTATTATTACATTAATTCTTAATACTCTAATGTAAAAAAAAAATAGCCTCTTTTTTTAACCTCAGCATTTAAAATATATGCAAAAGATGTTGAAACTTTTACATAAAATATTTTTCCTTGATAAATATGTTTTTTTCTGCAAAGTTAAATTAAGATTTTTACTTGTTCCTCTTTATTAAATTTTAGAGCTTTAGAAAACAGAAAGGTAACTCAAGGATGATTTTATTTTAGTTATAGTTACGTAGATTTACAATTATAAGGAATTTTATATTCATCATTTAATTCACTCTATATCTGTGAAGAAACTGGGACCTGGAGAGATTAAAGACCTACCATAGTCAGTTGGCTAATAAGCACCAAAGCCACAATATTTTTCATTGAAGAAATAGATTTATCTTTATTTGTTCCCAGTTGTGCAGTTTGGAACATTCATAACATCATAAAATCACTGAATCAATTATAGATGGCTTTTTTTTTTTTTTTTTTAGCAAGAAGGCTCTACAATCTCTTTTAACAACTTTTAGTATTTTTTTTTCCAATTCTTTTTTTTTTTTTTTCTGGCTTCAAGATTTTGAAAATTGATCCCTGAGTGCCTTCAAAATCATATGCGTTTATTTGTCAGCTCTAGTTGCTCTTTACTGACTTACTTTAAGTGCCATTTCCACTTGTATTATAACAACACATCAGACACTAAATGTGGTTGTTGTGATGCTGTAAATAGAAGCATTGACAAATCTGTTGCCCATCAGTGTGTTATCCTCTTAGTTTTACATGTAAGTGCTCTTGGGATGATTCAATTACTTCATTTCTCCCTACTTTGTGAGGCAGTTCACCTCATAATTGTCTACCAATCATCATTTTCCATGTTTTGCAAAATGAATTAACTGGCCTGATTTTTACCATTGAAACAACATTAAAAAACAAACTATACAAGTTATTGGATAACATTTTTGTACAAAGAAATGATATTCAATGCTTAGTTTAGACAGAATGTCTTTAATCATATTTTTGTGAGGCCATTAAAAATTTTTACTAATTGCAAAGAAATTTGATTCCAGGAACTGTGAAATGTATTAGCATTTTATGAATTTATTATGCCCAAATTTTTAATGTTGGGGACAAATTCCATCTGCATGATCCTGTCATTAGTGATGTTTAACATTCTTAGACCATCTTGTCCTCAGTATCTAGTATTAATAAGATCCACTGCATTGCTGACTAGAAATAGATGACTTTAAATAGTAAATGCTGTCTTTTGCTATAACAGATAGATTAATTTAATTTCATGGAAACTCTCACAAGGTAGACAAGCTAATGGGAACTTTTAGAAAGGATAAATGGAGCCCTATCACAATCCCTTATTTGCCAAATTCTTTAATTTATTGAAGATTCTTTTTCCTTTCCTAATTAGCTATTCAATTTTATAGAGATGTTGAAATAGGATTTTATGTAAACAGTTTTATTTTTAACTGTTAAGAATCAAATCTTTTGTGTAAAGTGATGAGCTATACAAAGAATTAAGCAATTGAGTTTTTGAGAAAAATAACATCCATTTCAAAACTTTATAAGTGCAGAAATTTTTTTTTATTTGTTAATTATAATAGTGTTTGAAAGCATTATACCGTAAGTTCCTTGAGGAAAGGGAATTATGTCTTACATTTTTGAGTCCTCTGCCAACACCTAACAAAGTGTTTGTACAAAAGAACCTAATAATATTCAATGTTAAATAAATGGGTATTATAAGTATATTGAGCAGGGTAGCCCTAAAGTCAGGAGAAAGTAATAAGCATGGTACAATAATTCTTTCAGCATTCCTATTGTATTTTATACAAAATAAAGGACTGTCATTTAAATTGGAATTAAAAAAGACATTGCTGAAGTAGGTTTTTATTTTTAATAAATGAAGTAGAAGCAGGAGAAATACATTATTTGCATCATATATTGTCACATAGAAAATTCATATAACGGGCTACAAAACCTAAGATGTCTTGAGTTTAGATATTTTTTACACAACATTCTAAAGTCTAACTTGTCTCCATTTTGTGTTGAGCACTCCCATGTTTGTATAAGTTTTGATGATATAGATATTTAGCATAATGTTAGAAAGATAATAGGGCTTTTTGATTGTAGTATATCAAGCTGGAAATCAATATGGATACCAAATTCTTTTGGAGTAAGGAGGCTCTACACACTTATAAACAATTTTTACATAATAAATCATTTTTATATTTTTTACTTTAATTCTCTTTCTTCTACCTCTAAATACCTTAGGTTGCAGTAGCCATCCTGCCTTAAAGCTCTCTGCTCCAACATACTGCCACTTCTATAAATTTCTAGTCTTTTCCAATGACAGGAAAACTTGCTTACTGAAATTTAATTATATGTAGTGTGTTTTTCGGACTGGTTGGAGACTCTGTCCTAGATATGTTAGATTACAAGTAGGTTTTAAGTTTTCATAAATCATATCTGCATTTACTTCAATTGCAGTAAACCTCAGTAACTTGGTTACTACATAGGGGTGTGCATGTGTGTGTGTGTGTGTGTGTGCGTGCGTGCGTGCGTGTGTGTGTGTGTGTGTGTGTGTGAAAATTAGTGTGGATTTTATGAACAGCTACAGAGTAGGCTATTTTGCATCTGAAGCACTGTGAATAAATGTGTGTGTGTGTGTGTGTGTGTGTGCACGCGCGCACACGCGCACTTGTAAAAATTAGTGTGGATTTTATGAAGTTACAGAGTAGGATATTTTGCATCTGAAGTACTGTGAATAAAAAGTTGCCAAAACCATTCCAAGCAGTAGACACTAAACTGAGCTGCAGAGTACATAACCTTCCTGTTTCCTCTTATTAAGGTTTGAGTTTTTGGTGAAGTCTGGGGCATTCAACCAAGTCTTTAAGTACCAACCCATATTGCATATGGAATAAAATTTTAAAGATTTTGTTGTAATTTGGTTTTTAAATGCTGAAATAAGAAATTCTAATATGCTCAAGTGCAATAGAATAAATCCATAAAGGTATATTCCACCCTTTCTACTTGAAGACAGTAATATGTAAAGCATAACATCAAATGTATTTTTAAAAAGGACTATGAAAGATATTGTATGAAAATGTTCTTTCAATAAAACTTTGGTTTAAAAATCTGTATCCGAATTGTTTTTTTTAGTACTCAGTACTTAACTGAATTCTGAGCTGCAGCAACAAATGGAATTGGAGATGAGGGGAAGAAATCTCAAAATGATCCTTATTTTCTCAAAATATAAAAGAGTGTATGTGTGTGTGTGTGTGTGTGTGTGTGTGTATTTATATATTTATACACACCTATATATGATTATATACATGTATGTATTTTTATATATTGTAAAAGAAGGGAACAATTATTGTGATTGATGAGAGCAAGATTATTAGAGCTTGAGGTTTGCCTTGAATTACTGTCTGTTTCTCAGACATCAGAGATCACTGATGTATAACTCAACAAGCATTGTCAAGTTAGATTTGTTCTGTTGGAAAGAATAGAAGAAGCTCCAAGTTTGAGTAGTTCTCTTTTTCAACCATGGGTTTGATAGTGAGTACAAGTATAAAAAAGAAAAAATGATCAGGATTATATGATTACATGCTTGATTTGAATTCTTCAGGATGGGTAAGTGGCAAATGAAAACTGATTCATTTTTTCAACTTAGGTTAATTGCTTTGTAACTTCAAGTGATGAAAGCAGTTTCTCTTTCCCTTCCTTAGGAAAAAATATGGCAAATTAAGTCTTTAGAAATGCACACCTGGGTGGAGTTTTAAACACTGACCTAATCAGAATTAATAGTTTATTTTCGGAATGCTCTGGTTTCGTGGTATTCAGTTCTTTCTCTTGGTATGCCTGGAACCCAGGTCCCTTTTTTCCACTTAACCATTAGAAACTCACTTGTTAAGCATTTATTAGTGTTTACTTTTTTTTTCTCTAAATAGAAGCAAATGCCTCCCATGGAGAATTCATTCCTGCTTCTTGGCAAGGGTGGGAAGGTAACAGAAGAATATGGTGCTGGTTATGTGTATGTAGTTTGTGGGATTAAGAGTGTGGTGGTGTTCCTGTGATCTGGAAAAATTCTATAAAATGTTTTGATCCTCCCTCTACACCAGAGAAGATTGAATTTTTTCCTTTTCTTTCTTCTTCTTCTTTTTTTTAATAGCTTTTTATTTACAAGTTATATGCATGGGTAATTTTACAGCATTGACAATTGCCAAACCTTTTGTTCCAATTTTACCCCTCCGTCCCCCTTCCCCCTCCCCTAGATGGCAGGATGACCAGTAGATGTTAAATATATTAAAGTATAAATTAAATATAAAATAAGTACATATGACCAAACCGTTATTTTGCTGTACAAAAAGAATCGGACTCTGAAATATTGTACATTTAGCCTGTGTAGGAAATCCAAAGTGCTGGCAGGCAAAAATATAGGGATTGGGAAGTCACTGTAATGGTTCTTAGTCATCTCCCAGAGTTCTTTCGCTGGGTGTAGCTGGTTCAGTTCATTACTGCTCCATTTTTCCTTTTCTTTTTATGGGGTTTTCTTTTATGTCTTACAGTGCCTTATTGTAAAATTTGGTTAACTATTTATTTGGTCATAGACTATTGTCTGCTGGCTTTTGAACATTGTCTGCAGCTTCCATAAAACTCTTCAAAAATTCCTGTTTAATTTCTTATGCCAACCATTGATATATTGAAATTGCAGTAAGGAAAGTTCTGATGTGGAAAAGAGAACTATATGTAGCATTTGAGTTGAGCTTTATAGATTGGATGGAAAAGGTAGCAGAAGAAGGGTGGGCAAAGGCTGGGATACTATGTAGGAGAGATGACAAAGAAGTCCATTTTGATGAGAATATGTGGAAGATAGCAAATTGATAAAAAAGGATTGGGAATAGAAAATGGCTAAGCAGAATTGTAGAGGACCTTGAAAGTCAGTCAACTCCCCAGCCCCCAACTCCTTTCTGGTAGATAGTCCCTATCTCTGGGGACTATTCATTTCTTATGTCTTGCCTTTGTTCCTTATAGGTTTCTTTACTTTAAATACTTTCCCCTTTTATTGGTCTAAAATATACCTATCTATTAAAGTACCACCTTGTGGTGGTGTTGGAACACTCAAGTCCACACTGATGAATTCTCTGAACCACTGTACAGTATTGTGAAAAGGAGAGGAAAGTGCTTAGATTTGGCATCTAAGAACCTGTGTTCAAATCCTGTCTTAATATTTAGTCATCCTGATTAGTGTAAGTAATGAACCATTAGAAGTGGTCACAGGTACTCAAAGTGGTAATTATGTAAAATATGATCATTGCTTCCAACCCAATGGGAATATGTAATGCAAATTATTTTCACTAATTGGAAATTAGTTGTATCTTGTATGGCCTTGACAAATCATTTAATCTCTGGACCTCAGTTCCATCATCTTTGAAATGAAGCTGTTGAATTAGAGCTGACAGAACTAAATAGGTGATTTCTATCTTGTTAGTCTTTGCATTTAAGACTATTAGTTCCCTTAGAGACTATGTCTTTTTCCTTTATTGTTTCTTTCCCACAGTATTTGATGTGATTCATCAAACGAAACAGACATTCCTAGATATGAGGGAGCAGAAAGCATTCTCTTTTTATGTTTGAATGTTCGTACACCCATTTATTTCCCTCTCCCCCTACACACCGTACTTCTTGTCCTTAAAAGTGACTCATGGTGACAACACTGAAAAGTTAGGAAATTTGCCTAACAAAATAGAGAAAAGAGGCAGGTAAGAGAATTGGAAAAGTTTTAAGTCATATCCAATTCCTCATGTGAAGAATAAATCTCTGCAGCTAGGTTGTATTAGTAACTTGGATCTCAGATGAAATCCAATCACCTTTTAAACAACTCACATATGACAATGGCAATTGTTCCCAATTACAGGCATTTTCATTTCCCAGGGTAACATTCTTTCCATACTAATTCTTTCCTTAGGACTTGCTTATAATGTTCTAATCAAGACAGATTCTGCTTTGTTTTTAAACATAAAACATAGCCAGAGATGGGTGGGCCAAAAAGGGCATCAACCAATCAAAAAGCATTTGTCAGTTGTGTAAGGCACAGTGTGTATAGGCTCAGAGGATTCAAAGGTAAAATCTTGAAAGAACTGCTGGGAGGTAATTTATTCTTTTCTAGTCTTCAAATATTGAGTTCTCACGTGGAGTATGAATTAGACATACTCTGTACAATTTCAGAAGGCAGAACTAGGAACAATGGAATGCAAAAAAGAGTTTAGCCATATTGTAAAATGGGAATCCAGAGGTCATGAATATTCATCATTGGAAATCTCTAAACAGTAATCCACTATTGGACCAGGATATCATAAATGGGATCCATATTCTAGTTACTATTTAGATATGTCAAGATTCCTTTCAGCTCCAAAGGTCTATGGGCCAATCTACATAGCATGGAAAAGTGGAAAAAATGCCCGGACTCAAAATCTGGGGTTACTCTGTGTAACTTTGGGACAAATTACTTAATTTCTGTGCCTCAACTAAGTGATTTGGACTAAATGGCTGCTGTTATTTTCCAGCTCTAAATCCTCTGTTTCTTTGTTCTGAAGAAAAACATTGATGGGATTCTATTTTATACAGGCAATCTCTGCTTATCCAAGCTTAAGACTTTTAATTTTAAAATCTTGAATCAATTTCTAGTTTCATAAATAACCCTTTCAACTTTATTCAGTCTGTATGAAAAAAAAAAAAAAGCTAATGAAAGTAACAAAGCAGGAGAGATTGCTTAGTAAGTACTATGTCATATTAGAGCACCAATTTAAGACTATTTCTTAAACTTACCTTTCCATCTCTGCTTGCCCACTTCCCTGATATTCTTGGTACAGTATTCAGCTACATTGAAAAATATTTTATTTTTGGTCACTACAGGAAACTGTTGCCAGAATAGTGCAAAAAATGCTTTTTTGGGGAGGGGGATGGGGGAAGAGGTATTTCCCAAACCAACAAACACACAAAGCAGATTTAAAGGCAACACAAAGAGGATTTACAAGATGTTTAGTGATAGTTTGGGTGTTAAGATCATAGTAACTGCAGCTCTGTTGTTTAACTTGGAAGTTTTAAAAATGTCATTATCAACTAACTTTACTTGGGCTTTCAAAGTAGCAAGTAAAATGACAGTCATTTTATGTAAATATGAGATAAAGCTCATATTTACAAGGGTTTTAACTTGTTTTGAAATGTTACAGCTGTTTAGATGTATGCCAATAATTTCCATTTTTTAAAGCAGATTTTACATGGAGTGGTTTGGTCTCTACTGGCCTTGAAAACAAGAGGAGGTATTTTCTATGTGCAAAAACACTGCTAAGTGCTGAACTTACAAATAGAAAAATAAAATAGTTTTTGCTCTCGAGCTCACATTCTAATGGAGAAAGGATATTAGTTAGGTTTTAACTACAAGTCAGAAGGAGAGGACTCAGATTGATCAGGTACAGCAACAAAGATGGTAATGTTTCTTTTAAATGCCATTTTCCACTAAAAATCATTTGAGTGCCAAATGATAGTGCCAAAGACATGGGTGACAATAACTTGCTTTCCTAAGTCTTTAGATGTGGCTGTTGCAACTCAACAATTGCCATGCTAAATTTTCAAAGGAGTTGCTGATCAAGCCAATGGCTGTGGGCATAGGCTAGATGTTTGGCCTTGAGTATTGGGGTCAGGGTCTTAAGACTATCCCCACCTCGCTGAGGGAAAATGGTCAGGGTTATGGTGGCAACCTAACACGTCTGGATCCCATCTCTCTCCCAGGGTGCTTTGCTTTTAACCCAGCCAGCTTGCTTGCCTTGTGAATGGAAATTGGTTTTCAGATGGTGAGAATGGCCAGTCTCTCCTCTACAAGCAAACGAGCTAAGTGTTGGGCCTGAAGTCAATAAGTCCCGAGTTCAAATTTGGCCTCCACTATGATTCTAGGCTAGTCCTGCAGCTTATGCATCAGTTTCCTAGATCAGCTTTATCGCAAGTATTGTACTCAATTCTGGGAACCTCTGTGGGACAATAAAAGTTTTCAGAGAAGGTTAACCTAGATGGTAAAGGGTCTTGAGTCTGGACCACTGTCAGTAAAAAAAATAGCCTGCAGCAGAGAAGGTAAAGGACAATTAATTCTGTTTCCTTCTATTTAAGGAGTTGTAACATAGAGGATTGGACTTATTTTGTGTCAGAGACCAGAACTCGGAGCATTGGCTGAAGTTGTAAAGAGGTAAACTGAAGATAGAACTCTCCAAAAGTGTAATAGGCTACTTTAAGTAGAGGTTTTCTTTTTTCTAGAGATCTGTGGTTATTGTAATGGATTCTTTTCATGATGGGTTAGAATGGATGTTTTTTGAGATTTCTTCCAAGTATTAAATTCTGTGATTGTGTCTCATTTGAGCCATTCATTTGCCATACCCAGAGCCCATATGCATGTTGTTCTGCTGCTCCAGTCCCAAGACCTACTACTCACTGTTCATGGCAGCCAAATATCAACCCAAACCTGTCTTTATGCTAAAAGCCTGTCACTGATTCTTTAGTCAACAATCACAGAGTGCAAGTCTTATTTCCTTGAGCTTTGTATTTTACAGTTAAAAAGTTTCTGGTTTCATAACAGTTAACAGTATACAATTAGTACTGACCAGTTCCCCTTCCCTCCCCCAATTCACAGTTCACAATACATTGAGAAATGACTATCACAAGAATTATGTCATCTTAAACATATACAGAATACATTTTTAATAAGTTATATCTCTAAAGAAAACTAAGCAAACCACATGCCCAGCAACAGAGATTGGATGATTTGCTCAGACCTATGAGAAGAAACATCTATCTAGCTGAATTTGCATTTACCCATAAGTTACTACACATCACATTTAATGATTGAAATTACACAAGAGCATGGAAGCTGAGGTTCATAATAAATACTACTGTCAAAACACAACAAACTTGTACATAAATGATAAGATTTAATGAGTTCCACTGAATGATGACTCTTTAAACAGACTACGGTTGTGTCTTAAGTTCCTTCTTTTTCCGTAGTCAGTCTTTTGTCAGCATAAATGAGAAATATGGTATCCATTTAAAATCCAATGGCAACTCTATATGGCTGATAAAACATTTCCAATGTAACACATAACCCACGTATTGTAGCAAGCCACATAATTAGGGTGTCAGTTTAAATGAGACAGGCCAATTCAGATGGGTGTCACTTGACATGGTATGTGCTCTTGTACTTATAGGTGAGTGGGACTCAGATGGTGATTTTTTCTCTCTAAATCTTTCTCAGAGCATTATCTTTAATTCAAGGCAGAAAAATTCATCCTATACTTGCATAAAAAGACAAGCAATTACAGTGAGTGAAATGCTAGCAATCATTTACTTAGCTTTCTTCTAACAGCTGTCATTTCTTGCCTCCAAAAATGAGAGCGAGAATTTGTCAGAATGATTCATATTCCAGCTGTCCCTCTTGTGTTTTACCCTATAATTGCAGTCAAAGCAATTTTTAACCCAATTTCTTAAGTGAAGGAAAAGTTATAAAACCACTCTGCCTATCTCTATTACTTTCCTGCTTTGTCTGTACCCTCCTGCAAGCCAAGTTATCTTACGCAGTGGTCAAGGTGACACCAATTGATATTAACCTCAGAAGGAATGATGTGGCCTCTAATGAAACTAAGTTTTGTTAGATGAATTTATCTTCACTTTTTATTCATGAGATGGATCCAAATGGTTATCCATTTGTTTTGTCTTTTGAAGGTGCACATCTTTCTATATACATCTGACACTGAATAAAGGAAAGAAGCAACAGAGGCTATTAGGGGCAGGAGCTATCAACACTCGGGGTTTCAGAGTCATCTTCTGGCATAGGAAACAGTTTTAGCATTTCTGCCTCCAGCGGATGCAAATTTCCTGTTATAATTAATGAATGCAAGGGCCCTCCCAGGTCCACAGTACACATTTGCTGTAAGGTGCCAGCAGCAATTTTCTGCTCCTCAGATCCCACCCTGGCCAGGCCCACGCAGATGGTCTCCTCGGTGATAGCTATAAAATAAGAACAAGTATTTCAAACTGAGTCAGAATCTGAATCTCTTCAATAACCTGTCTTTAATAGCTACATCAAAATACCAAAGGTATTTTGTGCACACCTTCCATTTGTGTGTTTTTAATGTTCCCTGAACACATTTTAGCTTCTCCCTCAGTAACACTAAATGCCTCTTCCTGCTCATCTGCCTCAACGCAACTGTGGCTTTCATTAACAATCATGGAAAGGCCCACCCTCCTGCAAAACGCCATTCTTTATCCCTTCTATTTATCAGAACCTCTACCCTCTTTCTTTTGGAAGAATATAAATAACTTAAGGGCGAGGACTGATTAAGTACTTATAAATACTTACTGACCTGACTGAATTAAGAAATTGTAATGATTAAACTATTGATATGCTGGGTAGTTTTGTGCAATTGTAAAAAATTTCTTTTAAAAAGTGCTTTATCATAAAGGATGCATCTGTGGGAGGGAGTAAGTGGTAGAAGGAATATGATAAAGTGATAAGAAATAATATACATAAAATCTATTTATAAAAAATTTAAATATTAGGCAAAGAACTCATAGGAGAGAATGGATAAGGTTAGGTGGCCTGAGGAAGAAAAAAAAAAAAGGCCACCATAGGGATAATGAGCTATACAGCAAAAGAACCCACAGTACAGCATACCCAATAAAAGGAGAGGATGATGTACCTAGAATAGGGTTGCACATTGATTCATTGAATCTCAGAGAAGGAAAAGTTGCTGAATGGAGGTGAGAGTAGGAGGACCTATAACTGACAAGAGGAAGTAGAAGCAAGCCTCCAGGTCTGATATAGAGGGGATACAAAAGACATATGTAGTATTAAAGAGAATGGCCATGAGAGCAACATCAGGGGAATAAATTTGTCAATGAAAAGCAGATGGAAAGAACAAGAAAGAAGTTTTATTATGAATGGCAGTTCACCCCTGCCATATCAATTTAATAAACATTTAAGTGGAAATATGAGGATGAACAATTTAATCTCTACTCTCAAAAAACTACTGCTTCTCAGGCAATATCCTTAAATATAAATCTCCAATCATCTTAATTTTTCTTTAGTAATCATTCTCAGCTTTATATATCAGCTTTATATAAATTTATCTAATTGAAGCTTGGTTTGGCATAATTTCACTCCCTTAAGCTTATTGTTTCTCTATTTTTGCTCTTAAATTTACTTTCTTTTTTTTTTTTTTTGATATTCAATCTATATTTTAAAGAATGGGTAGAGTTTCCATAGGAAAAGATACAACTCCACCAAATTGGACCCAGGTTTGCCTAATTCTAAATCACCTCTTCCTACCTCCTTTTCTTTTCTTTTTTTTTTTTTTTAATTTTTTATTTAATAATTACATTAAATTGACACTCGTTTCTGTTCCGATTTTTTTTTTCCCCTCCACCTCCTCCCCTAGATGGCAAGCAGTCCTTTATATGTTGGATATGTTATTTACTTTCTTTTCTTAAAAAAAAATTCATCTTTTTACTTTTTCAAAACATATGCGTAGTTTTCAACATTCACCTTTGAAAAACCTTGTGTTTCAATTTTTTTTCCCTCCCTCGAAAACAAGTAATCCAATATAGGTTGAACACATGCAGTTCTTCTAAACATATTTCCACCTTTCTCAGGCTATGCAAGAAAGATTAGATCAAAAAGGAAAAAGACGAGAAAGGAAAAAACAAAACAAAAACAAGCTGCGATCCACATTCAGTTTCCACAATCCTGTCTCCAGAAGTGGATGGCTCTTTGGCTCTTTCCTTCACAATTCTATTGGAACTGCCTTGAATCACTCACCTCATTGTTGAAAAGACCCAAGTCCATCACAGTTGATTATCACATAATCTTGTTATTGTTCTATACAATGTTCTCTTAGTCTGCTCATTTCACTTAAGCATCAGTTCTCTCCAGGTTCTTCTAAAATTAACCTTATTATTATTTCTTATAGAACAATAGTACTCCATAACATTCACTTACTATAACTTATTCAGCTATTCCCCAACTGATGGACATCCAGTTTCCAGTTCTTTGCCACTACAAAAAGGGCTGCCACAAACATTTTTGCACATGTGGGTGGTTTTCCTTTTATCTCTTGGGACACAGAACCAGTAGAGGCACTGCTGGATCAAAGGATATACATGGTTCCAAATTGCTTTCCAGACCGGCTGGATCAGTTCACAACTCCATCAACATTACTGTCCCAGTTTTCCTACATCCCCTCCCAACCTTTTTTCATTTCAATTTGGAACTATGCCCAAAGGGCTATCAAACTGTCTATACCCTTTGACCCAGCAATGTTTCTACTGGGCTTATATCCCAAAGAGATCTTAAAGGAGGGAAAGGGACCCACATATACAAAAAGGTTTTTAGCAGCCTTTTTCGTAGTGGCAGGGAACTGGAAATTGAGTGGATGCCCATCAGTTGGAGAATGACTGAATAAGTTTTGGTATATGAATGTGATGTAATATTATTGTTCTATAAGAAACGATCAGCAGGATGATTTCAGCAAGGCCTGGAGAAACTTACATGAGCTGATGCTAAGTGAAATGAGCAGAACCAAGAGATCATTATATACAGCAACAAGAATTTACAATGATCAATTCTGATGGATGTGGCTCTTTTCAACAATGAGATGACTGAGGCCAGTTCCAATGGTCTTGTGATGAGGAGAGCCAGCTATACCCAGAAAGAGAGAGGTCTGTGGGAACTAAATATGAATCACAACATAACGTTCTCACTCTTTTTAATGTTGTTCACTTGCATTGTTTTCATACTCATTTTCTTTTCTTAACTATCTGCTTTTTCTTGTGCAACAAAAGAATTGTATAAATATTTGTATTTGTATTTAATAAGAACCTTTAAACTTAATATAATCAAAATTATCCATTTTGTATTTCTAGTTCTTCTTTGGTCATAACTTCTTTCCTTCTCCACAGATCTGAGAAGTAAACTATCCCTTATTCTAATTTGCTTAAAAGTTCACCCTTTCTGTCTAAATCATGAACCCATTTTGACCTTATCTTGGTATACAGAGTATATAGATATCTTAGTATCTAAGTATATAGATGCCATATTATTTTCCAGTTTCCCTAGCAATTTTTGGCAAATAGTGAGTTCAGAGAGGGAGTCTTTGGATTTATCAAATCCTACATAATTATAGTCAATGAGTTTATGTCTTGTGAATCGAACCTATTCTATTGATCTACCACTATTTTTAGCCAGTATCAGATGGTTTTGATGACTGCTGCTTTATAATATAATTTTAGGTCTAGTACAGCTAGGTCACCTTCCTTTGCTTTTTTTTTTTTTTAATTCCTTTGAAATTTTTGACCTTTTGTTCAAGATCAATTTTGTTACTTTTTTCTAGCCCTAAAGAAATAATATTCTTGGCAGTTTGATTGACATGGCACTGAATAAGTAGATTAATCTAAGTAGAATTTTCATTTTTGTTATATTAACTTGTTCTACCCATAAGCACTTGGTATTCTTCCTACCTATGAGCACTTGATAGTCTTCCAATTGTTTAAATCTAACTTTATTTGTATGGAAAGTTTTTGTACTTATATTCATATAGTTCCTGGCTTTGTGTTGGCCAAAATTTACATTATTTACAGTTATTTTAAATGGAGTTTCTCTTTCTGTCTCTTGCTGTTGGATTTTGGTGATAACATAAAAATGAAGATGATTTATGTGGGTTTATTGCAGGATATAAAATAAACCCACATAAATCATCTTCATTTTTATTTTATATTTATTTTATACCCTGCAACTTTGCTAAAGTTAATTTTTTCTAGTAGTAGTTCAGTTGATTTTCTGGTATTCTCTAAGTACACCACCAAATCATCTGCAAAGAGTAATGGTTTTGTTTCCTCATTATCTGCTCTAGTTCCTTCAATTTCTTTTTCTTCTCTTATTGCTAGTTAACATTTCTAGTATAGTATTGAATAGGAATGGTGATAGGGGGCAACCTTGTTTCACTTCTAATCATATTGCATGTTTCTAGTTTATCCCCATTATATACAATACTTGTTGCAGTCTAAATTTACTTCTTTCATGCTTCAAGGGCTTCCCTTTAGACTGAATATTCCAGGACATTTATCTTTACCCAGTCTATACAAATTACAAAATATATAGATTTAATTACAATTGTTCTCAAGAGTCTGTCTTTCTAGACTGAATGGTATTTGTGTAAATGACATACTTCAACAAATAACTTTCTGAAAGTAATAGTGGCTCAGGCTGACTTGAAAAATCAGATACTTCAAACATGAGACTAGTTAATTTCAGTTCAGAATTAACTACTAAAAGTAATTAATTCAGCATGACTCACTGGTCTTTAAGTTGAAAAAAAGAGATTTTTAAATTTTGTTAGTTAAGGTACAAAATCATCTTCTGATTACCCTACCTTCAGTCCTAACCCAAACTAGGTATAGTAACCAGTGTGAATTAAGCAATTTACTAAATTTGAAGACTGACTTTGCATGGAGTGAACACATTATGTAAATTATGAATACTGGAAACCCCAGCACAATGTTTGCATCATGAGGAACTAGTAATGGGAATATACTTAGCATCACCAGTTACTGAAAAGTTTCTAAATTAATCCCTTTTTGTAAGGGTGTGTCAGGAAATGGTGGTCAAAGTCAGTCAGCCATCTTACAACAGAGGTCACTAAGGGAAGCTCAATACAATGTTACTCCTGACACCAGGTGCTAATAACAAGAAAATAAAGCAAACATAATTTATAAGAACTATTCTTTCACATTGTTCATCCTCCAATATACTGTTTTTGGTGGAATTAGTTTGTAAGATTTGCATTAGTTTATGTATTTTAAGAATAAATTAAAAAGAAATGAAGTGACTGGAGATACCTTTTCTGGGCCTCAGTTTTTTCCTCTCTAAAATGAGGGTGATAAACAAGATGTTCTACAATATTATTTTCCTATAACATTCTAAGTCTCTATGAATACTATGAACAACCCTAAGAGCCAAAGACAGAGGAACAATGAATCTAACTGAAGTAACACTCATAAGACTGAAGTTAATGGGGTCAGTGACTGGGAAGTCCTTCAAGTTGAAGCAGAGGCTGGCTGACAATCTTTCAGGGATATTGGAAGAGGGATTCAAGCTGCATACTAGCTTAAAACCTGTGAAGTCCCTTGTCAGCTTTAAAGAGATCTAAGTAAGCACCTGGTTCCTCTCCGCGAGCTCTCTGGTTTTGAACAATCTCCAGAAGCTGCTGGGCTGCTTGGTTCACAGTCATGAATCGTGGAGGTTCATAGATCTTTCTTCCCCTACAAGTACAAACCAGATTTCACTGTTCTTAACGGTCAAACCACACAATACTTCATTAATGTAATTACTCTCCCACATCTCCCCAAGCACTACCCGGCCCACATGCTATCTGAAGTCTTTTGCAAAACCTGCTCTGGGGACACAGTGAACTGGTGAGAATTTTTCAGTGTTCTTTCTTATGCCTTTCAGTTTTGTCACTGGATCTCAAATTAAGCAGAAAATTCAAAACAATTTTCAAAAAGGTAGATGTAAAGAGCAAAATCATCCAAAATAAGTGGATGAATATACCAAGCTCAGCTTTGCTAAAGATTCTGAGAAACTTAACTAGGACAGCATTGATTTTTGTGATTATTTTAAAAGTCAAAATATTTTCCTCTTTTTTACTATTTTCTTCACTGGGTTAACTTAGGAGTATACTCCTAGATAAAAACAGAGGAGGTCATCTTATTTCAATGAGTAAATTAGTTGGGAAAAACTAAGACCAATGATTAGAAAATATTTTCCTAAATAGTTTTTAACTAATGAATAATCAAGTCCATTTTTTTCTTAACCAATTTCAATGCTTAAGTCCTTTTACATAAATAATGCAGAATAGAAATATGAAGATTCAAAAGACACATTCACATTTTCAAAGCAATAACTCACCTTATTAGATTTTCCAATGATCGTTCCCTTATTTGGAGGTCTGTAGAAAGGGGGGGGGGGGAGACAAGTTTAATTATGTATTTTATTCAAACATTATTAAACTCAGTTAATGGTCACTTGATTTTTAGGGTCCTACAGAGTCCAATTTTGCATAATAATATGGTTAAATAATAAAGAATGTTCATAGAAGACCTTACACACTTGCAAATTTGCAACCTCTAAAGGGAAGTTGCATGTTTTGCAGGCAAACATGTAAATGAAAAGTTGTTCAAAAGTCACCAAATGTGACGGCACAACAATTTTAAGCTAAAGATGAAAACAAATTGTGACTGGGACTGACTTTTGAAATAGAAAATTCCTTTCCTCTGCATTCTGAAGTGAATTAAACTTAACATATTGATCTGCCCTTTACGAACAGTGAATCTAAATTACTGTATTCACATGGCTGGGAATTCAACAGACCTAAATATAACCTTTTCTCAAAGATTCTAATACATGTCTGCCATATACATAACCTAAAAAAATAGTTAAGAATTGTGCAAAGGTTTCTCCAGTCTCCAGAATTTCAGCATCAACAAATTCAAAATGATATAAAAAGCCTAAGACACTTAGCTGTGTCTAATGAATGGAAGGATATAACTAATAGTAGAATTCAAACTATCACTTATCATAAACTTATCATGAAGGCAGCCTTTCACGGTTCTAACTTGCTTTCTTATAGAAGTTTTACAGAAGCAATCAGATACAATACAAAAACCTAAAATACAGTTAACATATAAACATTTAAGTTTTATTCATTGACTTGTCAGCTAAACTATTTGGTCAAAAGGGAAAAAAGGCAGACTCATTTTTTACCCTCAAAAGAACCCAACATGAAGGATGAGCTGCTTCTTATATGCATTTCAGTGAAAATTTGCTTTCACTAAAATAAATGAAATAAAAGTTAAATGAGAGATTTTTCTGTGTCGTCTAAATCAGAAATCAAAATCTTTCCATAAAAAAAATAAGTTAGCATAAACAGACACACAGAAAATTCATTTTAAGTAATAATTTTTAAGAAGCTTAGAAAACGCAGGGTGAAAGTTACTGAAGTTCCAAGTTCTACTTGTATGGTACACTTAGTATACTTATCTTCACTAAGTGGAATTCAATTAAAAAATAAATTCACAAAGCTTTTCATAACAATCAAGCAACAAAGGGTTTGAAATGGCCATTATAAAGTATTTTAATACAGTAATAGAGTTACTCTTTACACATTCTACATGAAACTGGAATCATATTGCACTTGTACCCAGGAATCACATAGTGCTTTTACCATATTTTTAAATGTAATATGCTACTTGGCTTTAACCTACTCCTAGCCTTATTTAATATTGTTTCCAATTATACATTTTATACTTCAACCACGCTTGACAATTAGGGATAGTCCTTAGTAACTATGAAAACATACTTCTTTCCCTTTTCAAGTTCCCATTATATTTTTGTATATCCTGGATCCAGAGAGACAGATCTATTTCATTTTTCATCTCTGTATTCTCAGTGGCTTGTAATCACTCAACAAGCATTTATTAAGGGCTAGACAATTATCAGGCACTGGGGAAATACACAACAAAAACAAAAAGTCCCTACCCTCTGGGAGTTACATTTGATGAGGAAGGACTACATTTATTACCTAAATAAACATGCATTAAATAAATTCAAGGAAAAAAATGAAGAAAGGCAAGAGGGATCAGGAAGGGCTTTGGGTAGGAATCACTTTTCAAAGGAGACAAAGAAATCTAAAAAGAGGAAGTGCATTCTAGGCATGGGTGATGAGTGAAATAGACAGGTGAAGCTTTCTCAAGAAGTTTATGAGACTAGGCCTAAGTCATATGAGTCTTATTCCCAGAGCTGGAAGATCAGGTCTTGGGCCCCAGGTTGCAGGAAGTCACATGATTCTAGGCCTAGCGGTCCCTAAAGGTCAGACTCTAAGTCAGGTACAGGAAGTGACATGACCCATAGTTAACAAACAACCTTAGTGACTACTGATCAAGGATGGTCACTTCCTTTTAGTCTATCCAACGAAAGGGCTTAGGTTTGTTATTTAATCCCTTTCCTATTTCTGGTTTGTTAGGTCCCTGAGCATGTATTGGGAGCTGAGATGTCTTCCAGGTGTGTTTGGGCCTCTCTCTGCAAAGACTAAATAAATGCTTTTTCTTTGTACCTGAAGATGTCTCTGATTAGTTAATTTGGGAAAGGAGATCTAGCACTCATCCCACACAATGGGACAAAGATGTTAAGTAGAATATGGGGTAAACATTTTGAGGAAGAGAAGAGGGCAAGTGTAGCTGGGCCAGAGTGTGGGAAGAGAAAATGTTCTGAATATAGTAAGGAACTGTTATGGCTTTTTAAGTTAAAAAAAAAAAAATGATGCTATTCTGTAAGCTTAGGTAAATAGAGATAAATGACAAAAAATTCTCTTAAGTTGGTATGTTCAACAAAATATAAAACTGATGTAAATTAAAGAGTGTCCTCTTCAGGGAGCTGATCCATTAAAAAAGGAAATAGCAAAATCAGTTTAAGATCTTTGCCATGGACAGTCCCAGAATGATAAAAGAGATAACAATGGAAGAGAAGCCCCTCGGGTCAAAAGGTATCCAATATACTACTGGAGAAGAGCAGAAGACAATTGCAAAGTAGTTCCAGTACTAATGAGGCAGATGGGCCAAGCCAAAAGGAAGCTTAGCTGTGTATGAATATGCCAAGAGGAAAATCTAATGCTGCAAAGATCAGTATTGTAAAGGAATCTGGAACATAAGATTTGTGAACTGAAGCAAGTTGGACGGAGTCAAACAAGAGATGGAAAGATTATATCACCATAGCCTTAGCTTACCTAAGCCTAGAGAATAGCATAATTTTCCATTATGAAAAAAACAAAAAAAAGCTACTATACCAAAATGGCTGTCTCAAGAGGTCTTACAAATAGCTGAGGAAAGAAGAGAAACAAAAGGGAAAGGAGAAAGGAAAAGATACAGCCAACTGAATGCAGAATTCCAGAATAGCAAGGAGAGGTTTTCTCAAATGAGCAGTGAAAAGAAATAGAAGAGAAAAAAATGGAAAAGACAGATCTCTTCAAAGAAAATTAGAGATATGGCAAAGTTTCATGTAAAAATGGGCATGATAAAAATTATAAAAGAAATTAAATGGAAAGGATTTAAGAGAACTGGAAGAAATTAAGAACTGACAAGAATACACAAAATAACTATACAAAGAACATTTTAACTTGTGGTACTGAATTAGAGCCAGATATCTGGAGAATGAAGTCAAGTGGGCTTTAAGAAGCACTGCTACCAGTAAAGTTAGTTGAGGTGAAGAATTCCAACTGAGTTATTTAAAACCCTAAAAGATGATGCTGTTAAGGTGCTGCATTCTAATACACACCAGCAAATTTGGCATAAAACTCAACAGTGGTCACTGGATTGGAAATGACCAGTTTATGTCCCAATCTAAAAGAAGATTAATGCCAAAGAATGTGCACCAAATAATTACAAGTCAGCAAGGTTGGGCTTAAAATCCTGCAAGCCAGGCTTCAACAATAAGTGAACCAAGAATTACAAGAAAAACAGGCTAATTTTCAAAAAGGCAAACAACTAGAAACCAAATTGCCAACATTTGCTGGCTTATGGAGAAAGCAAAGGAGTTCCAAAAAAGTGTCTACTTCAGCTTCACTGACTACACAAAAGCCTTTTATTAAGTGTATTACAACACAATATAGCATGTCCTCAGAGAGATGGGAGGATCATCAGATCATCTTACTTGTCTCTAGAGGAACCTGTATTTGAGCCAAGAAATAACAGTTAAAATTGAGCATGGATCTGATTGGCGTAAAATTGGAAAAGGAGTATGATAAGACTACATATTGTCACTCTTATTAACTTAACTTACAAAGATAAGTACATCACGCTAAATGCCAGACTGGATGAATCAAAAGCTGGAATTAAAGTTGTTGGGAGAAATCTCAGATCTGCAGACCATACAAATCTGAAAGTGAAGTGGAATTTTAAAAAAGCCTCTTGAGAGTTAAAGAGGAGAGTATAAAAGCTGGCTTGAAGATTAACATCAAAAAAATCTAAGATCTTGGCAACTGGTCCCATCACTTCCTGGCAAACAAAAACAGAAGAAATGGGAGCAATATCAGCTTTTATATTCTAAACTTCAAAGATCACTGCAGTTAGCAATTACAGCCATGAAATTAAAGGATGCTTGCTCCTTGGAAAAAAAGCTATGGCAAATCTGGACAGCATACCAAAAAGCAGAGATATTAACTTATGACAAAGGTCTATATAGACAAAGCCATAATTTTTACAGTAGCAATGTATGGGAGAGTTGAAGTATAAGGAAAGCTAAGAGCCACAGAATCAATGCTCTTGAATTATGGTACTGGAGTAGACTTTTGAGAGTCCTTGGACAGCAAGGAATTCAATCAATCAATATTTAATGAAATTAATTCAGGCACTGGAATGACAAAGACTGAAACTTAAATACTTTGGCCACATAATGAGCAGACTGGAATCCTTGGAAAACCCCGAGTTAGGAAATACTGAAAGCAAAAGGAAAAGGCAACAGCAGAGGATGAGATAGATAGATAGTGTCATGGAAAGAAAGAACATGCACTTGAATAGATTTCATGAGATAAGTGGAGGACAGAAAGATCTTGTATGCTATGGTCCATGGGGTCACTAAGAGTTGGACACAAGATAATAATGATCAAGATTCCTCTCCACTAAATTTGTTTCCTTTTTAAAAATCACACGAGTTAGCACTGAACCCTCAATTTAAGCAACACTATTTTATTTTTGTTCCTTACATAGGAACATGAGCGCGCGCACACCCACACACACCCACCCCACAGGAGTTTCTGTCTTTATGTGCTCATTTTCCTCCTTTCATTGCGATTATCTGGGACTACAGCTAAACCCCATCCCCAATTGTCACATAATTTCTCATTCCTGTTCCTTCATATGTGCTTCTGAACAAAGGTGGAGAAAAATCACATAGCTGTTTTGACTAGGCCCACCACAAATTTGTGTTACACAATTTCAGCTGGGCCTCACTGTTGTTAAGTAATTTTACCGCCTCCCTTATCAATTAATTATTCTCACTGAATAGTATCTCTTCTAACTTTTCATCCTTCCTCAAAGCTCCCATGGTTCCCCTTACACCCTGCTCTGGCCCAGCTCATATTTTACAGAAAAAAATTGATGCCATTTGACTTGAGCTTCCTCTGCTCCCTTCTTTTTCCTTTTATATCCTTCAGATGCCTTCTATCCAAAGAGGATATAAAAGAGGTAAAAGTACCCACATGTGTAAAAATATTTGTAGCAAGAAGTTGGAAACTGGATGCCATCAGTTGGGGAATGGCTGAATAAGTTATGGTACATGAAGGTAATGGAATATTATTGTTCTATAATAAACGATGAGCAGACTGATTTTGGAAATGCACAGAACCAGGAGAACATTGTACATCATCATAGAAAGATTGTGCTCTTCTCAGGAACACAGTGATCCAAAACAATTCTAACACACTTGGTAGAGAAAATGCTATCTGCATACAGAGAGACAACTACAGAGACTGAATGCAGATTGAACCACACTATTTTCACCTTTTTTTCTGCTTTTCTTTTTCTTTCTCATGGTTTTCCCCTTTTGTTCTGAAAAAAATTTGGAATTCAAAATTTTACAAAAATGAATGTTGAAGACTACCAATGTAATTAGAAAAAATACAATATTACTGAGGAAAAAAAAGTGGACTTACTTATATTTGCAAAGTTAACTTCTCTACCCATATAAGCGATCCCATTCCATCTTGCTTCCTGTTATTCCAGATCGCCCTGTTATTCCAACTTTTTCACTTATATTTTCAAATATACCCATCTTGTCTTAATCTCTGCTGATCTACAATCTTTTACTTCTTTTCAGATATTTCAAACTGTGTGTGTCCACTAAACATCTTCCATAACCAAAACTCTTTTCCCCTAAACCCTTTAACCTCCCAACTTCTCAATTATTAGGTAACACCATTCACAAATTTTCAAACTAGATGTAATCTGTATACTCTTACTCTCCCTCACTCCTCATATCCAATCTATTGTGAAAATTTGTTAATTTCACTTCTTAAACAAAACAAATAAAAAATGTTAATATGTTATACTTTCATGCAGTCAGTCTTCATAGTTCTCTCTCTGGATTCATATAGCATTTTCCACCCCAAGACTACTGAATTGTCTTGAATCACCACATTGCTGAAAAGAGCGAAGTACACTAATAGCTGATCACTTCATATAATCTTGCTATATAACTATGTACAATGTTCTCCAGGTTCTGCTCACTTCACTCATTATCAGTTCATCTAAGTCTTGAAGCTTCCATCTTTTACCTGTCTTACCTCAAATCCTTGCAATTTGGCTTTTGACTCCGATATTATGAACCTGCTTTCATAAAGATCACCTAAGTCTGTTCAACTGCTAAATAATTGTTGATTCCAAATTCATAAGCTCTCTGCAACATCTGACACTGCTGATTATTCTCTAATTCCTAGAAACTCTTCTCCATGTACTATGATGCTGTCTTCTGATTTCATTCTTCCTATTTGCTCATTCCTTTGATGAATTGGTTGATCCCTAATTCCTATACCTTAAATATAGGCAAAAAAGCCTGACTTTAAAAAAAGATAAAAATTCTTACCCAGTAAGCATAGCGTGTGCAAGCCATTTTGTCTGTTTGTCTTCACTCTGTCAAAGAAGCTTTCTGGTTTCCAAGTCCTTGTCCAAAAAACAATGGAAGCCACTTCTCCAAAATTATATAACTACAAAAGAAACAAAAGAATGACATGCAATATGCCCTGTTACTCCCAGTAGGGACTGTTGGAAATTTACTTTTAATAAAGGAAAGAGACACAAATATCACCTCTTATCTATATTCTCTGTCTGTCATAGCTGTCACAGAATCCAAGTTTTTTTGAGGTCCAGAGAAGTTTCACTTTTGCCTTTATATTCCCCTCACTTAGCAAGTGTCCGACATACTTTATATATATATATCTTAATAAATTTCTACTGATTGAGTTTAGATTTTTCATGGGAACAACTAAATATATATATTATAATTAATTAACAACTAAAGAAACTTTTATTTATTAATTAATTATAATATATATAATAATAATATAATTATTAATTCATTAATAATTAAATTTATTAATTTCCAGTTAGGAAATGTCTGGTACATTTGAATCTGGGGGTAGGAAGGATTAATTCCTTCTTTTTTCAAATTTTTAATCAGAGTATGTATGTATGTTTGTGTGTGTGTGTGTGTGTGTGCGTGCACACATGGTGTGTGCAGTATTGGGGGGGAGGAGAGAAGTATAACCAATTGCGTGGGACTTCTGAATCAAAAGACTGAGAAGACAAATACAGATCTAAGACACTGAGCTTTAAAATATACTGTCACTATAATAAGGGCAATTCCAGAGCATTTCATTACATCCTTGCTTCTTCTTTGTCTATATCTACAAGGAGGTCTCATGGTTGAAATTGATGTTTTGATTTGTTTCCTGCTGATCCATGTTTTCTACAAGTCTTTTGGAAAGTTATAAATCCACTGTATTATCAGAAATGTTGAGTAGGAATGAGATTGGACACATGCATAACATGAAAACTTAAAAAGGATTATAGATTGTTGGTTTTTATATTGGACAGTTTATTTTTCATGTTATTTTGTTAATGAGGAGGCAAAAGTATAAACTTCAGCCTTATCTGTAATATTCTTTTTGCTGGTGCCAAGATGACCTTAATAGACCATGATGCAATCTGAATACCGAAATCTGTACTATTTAACTAGGAACCAAAAGACCTGCATTCTAATATTAGATTTACTGGTGAATTTGTATGAGCTCTGGAAAGTTACTTAGACATTACATATCTTTAGATAATACAAAAACTATTCTCTTTAATATTTAGAACACATTCAACAAAAATTTTAGGTTATTATTTCAATGTTTCAGGTCATTAAAAAAAACATTCTCACTGTCTTAATGACAAACATAATAAGGAAATAATTATTTAATCACTAGGACAAAGTAAGGCATTCATATTACTATCCATTTTAATAATAGCATTTGTTTTATTGTAAAACAAAAGGTACATCTTAAGAGAAGAAATGTAGAAAAAGCAGGTGGTGGGGAATAAATACTAACAAAAGAAGCATAATTATCCACAGTACTGAAGTTTTACTTTATAACATATGGAAAAGTATAATAAGAAGATAAGGTAGCTAAACCGTCTACAGGAAAGTCAGATTGTTTAAAATTATCTCTAATGCTTGATTAGGTATTCTTTAGGAACTACAGAACTAAGAATACTTCGGTTTAGTAAGACTTTTGAGAATAATGGACATTATTCTTAGTTTTGGCCACTTACAATGTCAAAATCTAATTCATTAATCGTGACATACCTCTTCTAGTATACTAGAACTTCTCTGACACAGATGCACCTTAATAATTGCATCATAGCTATAAGCCAAATGCTTTCCTCTTGGATTGAGCTCAAAGACCACTGTAAAATGGGACTTTCTGAAGTACCATCTCCCTGATATGTTCCATTATTCAATACAGCAGCGATTTTTATTTTTGGAGGCATCTCTAATCAAATTTCAAAATGGCATTTTTTTCTCTGTCTAAACTTACTATGGCACTATCAGAATAACAACTTTTTTTTTTTTGGGGGGGGGGGGAATAATTAATGATCAGGTACAATAAATTAAGTTTATGTATTACATTTTTTAAACGAGAGTTCTTAACCTTTTTTGTGCAAAATCCCTTTGGCAATCTGGTGAAGTCTATGGACCCCTTCTCAGAATTATGACTGTTAAATGTATAAACTAAATAGGATTATAAATATTTATCAAAATATTTTTAAAAAATTCATAGACCCCAAGTAAAGAATGCCTGTTTCAGACAATGAAAGTGAAGCATTCAAATATACAATATAATATGCAATATTTCTATTAAACAAAATGCCTGAAAATGAAGCACTTTTTCTGGGAATCAAATTTTTAAAGAAAAGCAAAGCTGATAATCCATTTATCCATAAAAAGTTACAGCATTTAAAAAAGTATACTATGAACTAAATCTGATTAAAATAGGATTGTACATTGAGGAGATATATTTCTTTGTGAAATCTAAGCCCTGGAAGTCAGAGGCATTAGTCAAGAATGCATTGATTAAGGACCAAAGATTTAAAAAAAAAAAAAAAAACTTCCTATTATAGTGACAATATTAAATTTTAAGGCTCCTATCCATAGAGCGTGATTCAAAAGTCCCATACGGTTTATTTTTGGGGATACAGCAAATGGCCTATGTGAGATTTTTCTCTCCTCTCATTTACTTTCCTTATATGGTTTAACTTCTTACCTTCCATTTCGAATGTCTTGCCTTGCTCTCCTAACTAACTTAACATATACCATTTCCAGTCTCCAGTTTAAAAAAAAAAAAATACTTTTTTAGCACTAAAACTATTTCTCCACTTGGTTATATATCTTCTAACCCTGATTGGAATAATAATAATTGGAATAATAAAAAATTATAATCTTGAGGTCAGAAACTGTGAATGCTACAAGGATAGATCGCCCAGCATTTGCTATGATAAATATTTATTGATTTGACAATCAATTATTGATTGATTAATGAATGGTGAAAAGATGATAGTTGATAAAATTATCATTCTAAAGGCTTTGAGAAGAATGGGAATTTTGGTAGCAATCAAATTTTAAAAGAGATTTCCAAGCTTTTGTGTCTCATCATTCCAAGAAAAGTAATTAGCATAGTTTTGTAAAAGTATCCATGTTAACAATATCTGTATATATAAACAGAAGTTGCCATCATAGGCTTTGGTCATTAAGTCCCACAACATGTCTAATATCAATAAACACCCTAGTTCACATCAGTTAAATGTCATATTAAATCAGGGAGGCAGCTTGCCAAGAAAGTCACCACAAAACCACACAATCAAGAATTACTAATTTTCTCTTTCTGTACCTACTACTCTAGGGGTTCTTTCAGAACTGGCAACATGTGTTTCATATATTGTAGCACTAATTTTTGCTGAACAAGTTAAGAGTGTAACTATGTGTTAAAAATATACAATTATACTAAACACTGAAGTTGTTAAAAGAGGTAAAGGAGCAAAAGACTTTTCCTATAAGTTAATCAAATGAAAAATAGAGTTCATTAACTTTTACTAACAAGACAGAGTCTGAAATATTTGATAATGATGTTATTTCCTTTAGGAAGGTCAATTATTTACAATTTTTTTTTTTTATTTCTACCTACCCAGCAAAACTGAGTATAATCCTTCAGGGGAAAAGGTGGTCACATTCAATGAAACAAAGGATTTTCAAGCATTTGTAATGAAAAGACCACAAATGAATGGAAAATGTGATTTTCAAATACAGGACTCTGGAGGAGTATTAGGAAGGAAGTTTATCTGTTTACATTTCTATAGGGAAGGAAGCTATTTGTAACTCATTAGAATGTTCTCATTATTATGGCAGGAGCAGTATATATAGGCAGAGGGCATGGGTATATATTGAATATGAAGGGATAATATCTTTTTTTAAAAAAAAGATGAAATTAAGGGGTGAGAGAAGAATGTACTGGGAGTAAGGGAAAAGGAGAAGTAGAATACTGCAAACTATCTGCCATAAAAAAGAGGCAAGAAAAAGCTTTTACAGTGGAGGGGAAAGGGGGAAGGAGAGTGGGAGTGAATGAAACTTACTCTCATCAGAATTGGCTCAAATAAGAAATAATATACATATTCATTAAGAATATAGAAATCTATCTTACCCTGCAGGGAAACAGGAGAAGAATGGGATCTGGAAAGGGAGGGTGATTGATAAAAGAGAGCACATACTGGGGGAGGGAGTGATAGTAGCAAAATACTTTTGATGAGACACAGAGTAAAGGAGAAAGAGAATAAATGGGTGGGGAGGGGAAAAGGAATACAATTAGCAATAGTAATTGTAAAAAAATCTTTGAAGCAAATTTCTCTGATGGAATATTATTGTTCTCTGGGAAATAATGAGCAGAAGACTTTCGGGGGGGGGGGGGGGGGGGGGGAACACCTGTAAAGTCCTCCATGAACAAAATGAAATATACTGTATACAAAGCAATAGCAATGTCCTGGGATGATCAGCTATAAATGATCTTATTATTCTCAGTAGTACAATCATGCATAATTACTCTGAAGGACTTATGAAGAAAAATCCTATCCATACCCAGAGATGATTGAATTTGAATACAGATTAAAGCACTATCTTAACATGTAATTTGGGAAAAAATTTAATATAAATTTAAAAAGCAACAAACCAAAAAATTCAAACTCTTTGATCCTTCATCCATCAAAAATTGCCGCCTTCCAATTTAACAGATAAAACATTTTGTACTTCCCTGTGATATATATCATATTCTATCTTTTATAAGTAATTGATATACATAACTGAACTCTCTTACATTATACACCTCTAGTAAGAAGGGCCTATGTTTGATTCCATTTAATATTCTGACATAATAGGTATTCAAAGGATATTTAAATTTCATTCAAGATCAAAATAACATTTAATGCTTAGTATGACTGAAAGATAGGTGGGTTGATGGCAAGAAGTGATAACAGCTCCTAGATGTGAAGTGACAAGAGACAGAAGATAGCATGTGCCAACCACTACTACACCTCAATAATCATCTCCATTCGGATTTGGAGGAAGACTGTCTAGGATCTTGGACCATTGGTCCTGCTTCCATCCCTAGGTCCAGAAATATTATTTAGAGAAGTATTTATTATATTACTCAATATTTGTAAAATGGACATTGACTGCTACTGATGAGCAGGTAAATTCAAAAGCTGTGAGAGTAGCATCAACCCCCAAACCATCTGTTTTCCTAACCAGCATAGCCGTCACGTTGGAAAGCAACCCCTATGGATTATATATTTATATATAATAGTGTGATAACTACTGGTGCTGCAGTGAAGATACAGTAAATAATATTCTTGTCTCCAAAATTTTTGGCATTGTCAAATGATTCAACATCAACAACTGATTCTATTTTTACCAATGGAAATTATTCTAAATAAGATTTAATATTATGTGCATTACTGTTAAACATTAAGGATCAGGGGACTTTTCCATTTGACCAGTAGCTACAACCTTTTGTGTTGTTTCCTCTCCATCACAATGGTAACTCATTTAAGTGTAGAATGGAAGGAAGGAAGAAAAGAAAGAAGTAAATAAGATTAAGTACCTACCACATGCCAAGCACTATGGTGGATAATTTTACAAATTTTGCTCTTGCTATTATCCTCATTTTCCAATTGAGGAAACAGAGGCAGATAGGGCTTAAATAATTCACCCAGAGTCAAAAAGGAATAAAGCTGAATCTCAGATCTTTCTCATTCCAGGTCTGGCACTCTATTCCCTGGGCTACCAAGTGGTCTCTAAGACTAGGAGTTTTCCCAGCGCTTTGCACATACTAATGCTCATTCATTCATATGTATACAGACAAATTAGGTTACATTTCTTCAAGGTTACTCATGATTAAACAGAATCTTGGTATCTGGAATTCTCTATATGTACGAGACTAAGCTTTCTACTTTTCTGTTCAGGGTAATGATGGACCCTGAATAACAAACAAAGCAAATGAAAAGCTTTCTAGAACAAAAAAGGTAATAAGAGTTCAGGAATGGTAATATTAATTAAAAAGAAAATTACATATATTTTTCCAATGTGGAAATATATTAAACAGTGCAACATATGAGAAGTCAGTCAGTCATGCAACAGCAGCAGCAAAAAGGGAAAGTGGAAGCACTTCTCAAAATTGAGAAATTAGTCTGTTCCCTGAAATATTACTACAATTAGCCACAATGGTGATAATGCAATGTAGCCAAAAACATATCACAATTTGAATTCATGGAATTGTCTGGTTGATTTTATCATTTTAGATGTTTGAAAAATAAAATACAAAACAAAACAAACAAATAACACTTGGGTATTATTTCTATGTAATACCCCTAAAATCAAACAGATAAGCAAAATCATACTTGCCAATTTTTTAGTTTAATTAAATGAAGAGCGCCAGTAATTGGCGTAAAAGAGGGGAAACAATAAAGAAAGGCATTTTTAAAGTCATAGCTTTGAAGGAAGCAAGGGAACTAAAAAGGATGGGAAGAACTTTATTTAAAGCATAGGAGCATTCTTGCGCAAAAGCAAAGGGTAGCAGCCGGATTGCTACAGCAGACTAGTCAGCTTGGTCTATGGAATATGGAAGGTCGAGTAACACGAAAGCAATCCAGAAAGATAAATTATCAACATGCTATGAAGAGTTTTTAATGTCAATTTAGTAGTCACTGAAACGTTTTGAGCACAGGAATGACATTGTCAGACTCGTGCTCTTGGAATATATAGTGGGTGAATTAGAGAGTGGAGACTAGAGATAGCAAGTTCAATCCGGAGGTTATTGCTAGACTGCTAGTCTAGGGAAGAGGTCAGGATTGTCTGAACTAGAGTAGAGGTTATTTTAAGTAGAGAAAAGGGAGTCAGGTCAGAAGTCAGAAAATGTTCTGACAGTAAACTCAAAAAATTCAGCAACTATATAGAAATCCAGTGAGGGCAAGTTATGATTTGAGGTTCCAAGATTATGAACATAAGTTTTAATGAAGACAACTTTAGACTTGTCAAGTTCTCTTTCTATTATAGGCATTGTAGCAAATTGCTTTTACTTAAGTGACTTAAATTTTGGGGGCTCTTAAATGTATTTTTTAATCAGTCTAACCAATTCTACAAACAAATAGTAGCAATATCTTCCTAAAAACGGCTTTCAGAATGCTATGCCCATCGCTGAAACATTTCTAACAAATCTCCCATAGCCCACAGAATAAAGTCTTAAATTCACAGCATATTTTTCAAGGTTCTCCACAATTTGCTAAATTTACCTTTAGAAAGTTACTCATCTTTTATTCCCATTGAATATACTTGAACTGACTTGTCATTTTCTAAAACTTTCCTCAGAAACTTCACCTCCCTATATATTTTTGTTGAACTCTTTTACTTTTATACCACCTGTGTTTTTCTACATTATAACATAATTGTAACTGTACATAATTACCAGAACACACTATCTTTTCTATGCTTGTAGCACCCATGACTAAACACTTAAGTGCTGCTTATCTCATTCATCTTGAAAGCATAGATTTGATTAGGCCAAGACAGTGAGCATCTACACAGAGCAGAGGCTGACAGGAAAGACTGCTACCAGACACCACAGGGGTAACAGTCACAGACTTAGACCTGTAAGGGATCTCTAAAATCCTGTCTAAACCCCTCATTTGATAAATAAGGAAACTCCCAGGCAGCCCAGAGAGGTCTGTCCAAGGATACCCTTTGCTGACATAGCTGGCAGAGTTGGAACATGAAGCTGGGCCACTCACTCTACTCTTTCCAAAGTAACACAACCCTTCTCATCCCTATCTTCTAAGTCTTCTAACAACAGAAGTCTGTTACTTGCTCAGCCTAAAAGGTCAACAAGTTTGCAGCCATTTGTGGCTCTTCCTAGGAGAGCCATTGAAAGGGCTCTGGTGCCAGAAGATGATTGCTAACAGGCAGGAAGCTGATTCCTGCTTAATTCTAAGAGACAGTAAAAGAAACCAACCTTCCTCCAAGCACAACTGAGTACAGGAACAGTAGGAATCCTACTGGTGACAGTAGGGGTGAGAATGACTTTTAATAAATTGGCTAGTGCCCAATTCTCTTTAAAAAAACACTAAAAACTAAACAAGAAGCCACACCAAGACAAATGTTATTCAACAGACTATGAAGCATAGCCCAATCCTAGGAATTAAAATCAAATGCATTTGCAAATTTGTCTAAAATCAAGTCTCAGTAGTCTATAGAATAAACACATTTTTCATGAGATTTAAGAAATTTCAGACTTGTTGAAGAATACATTAATTCATAGAAGCTAGCTCAAAGAAGGAAAGAAATGATCAGCTAATTTAAACTGGTAATCTAGGGAAATTACAGATTGGGAGGGCTAATGGCCATTCAAAAGGTCATCCAAGTCAGCCTCTGCTTTACAGAGAAGAGGAAACTAAAGTTCAGAGAGTGGGAATGACTCACAAAGTCAGGGGGAAACCCCTGGCAGACTGACATTCAAGCCCCAATCCTCTGTCTCCAAATCACAAGCCTTTTCCACTGTGTCACACATCGATCACTATATAATGATTCAGATATTTGACTTGAAGATATTATAATAGTACACATTCAAGAATAACTTAGATTCTGGAACACTTCATGAAAAGGATCAAATAGTCTTGTATACAGTGAAATATACCAGCAATTTAGTGGCAGAGAAATATTATAGAGTACTTCAATAAACAATTAAGTTTTCTGAAGACAGAATTTGGCTACTCTTTTTATGCCAGCTGCCTAACAGATGCATACTCGGTTTTTGTTGAATTGACCACACATTCATATTTCTAACATATAACTATATTCAGACTGGAACTTGAGTTCATTAATTCAAGATTAATTAAACCATGACTGTACACAAAGTATGCTGGAAGTTTAAGGAGACACAAAATTTAGATACTTAGCACAGTGTCTTCATTGATTAGTCACACAATAAATGTTTGTTGAATTTGGCGCTGAAAGAAAAAGTTATTTAGTGTTGTAAGAATTTGTCATGGCTATTTTGTACACATTTAATTGTAGGGTGAGAAGTAAATATAAAATCACACAGAATTTTATCAACAATCTGTGCTTAATTGTACATATTCAAAGGAGAAAATTCAAGTGCAATTAGAAAATGAGAATGGTAAAGAAAGGTCACTTGTTTAAAACAAGCTATATAGCATTACCTGCAAACCACAGCAGCCAACAGCACTCAAGATGGAAGCATTATGAACAATTCGATATGGGATCCCCATCTTTACTGCTCTTAGAACAAGATCACTATGTGTTGTGGCACTATGGGAAAAAAGGAATGGGTTAGATTGAAACAATAGCCAGGTTAGAGTAACAAAGACTAAACAAATATGTTTAGAAAGTAAAATTACTCTGCACCATGAGAAATGCTATCAAATAGGTCAACTCAGCAGCAACCTTTTCCAATATGTTATGTACACAGCAGAAGACTTACTGCTTCTCTATAAGAACTGAAAATATGAACAGACATACACTTCATTAACCCAAATTGCTTTCTCACAAAGCTAAAACTGAAATAAGTGGTATGTTTATTACTTCTTAAAGCAAATTTAGCAGCTATTTAAATGAGGAAAGTTCACCAGTCCTTTGCTCTGCATACACCTGCAAAAAGACATCTGTTGAACAACAAAAAATTAAGTTTTTAAACACAGCAACATAACTTCAATGTTCTCAATTAAAGGATAAGATTCTTCCTTTACTTTTTGTGCAATCTCCCAAAATACAATACAAAGCAAACATTCTTATATATTGTCATCTTTATATAACTTCAAGATGTATATATTTAAATTTGATATCTGAAAACCATCATTGTTTAATTGTAATTAGTTTTCACTGTAATATTTCAATAAGTGCTACTATATATAATACTCCTCATTGTATTCATGTCCTGCCTGTCACCATTCCTTCCTATTTCTTTATTCATATAGACCTATAACTACAATCAACCCCCTCCCCACAATCCCACAAACAAACAAATGAAAGTGTTATGTATGTGCTACAGCTATTGGAATTGTAAAATGAAAAACATCAATTTAGAATTGCATTTACAGAGCAAGCCTTTTATTTTTCATTAGATATGAACTCTAAGGCCTACTGAGCAAAGCAACATTAGCATGTATAAGTAACTACATACAAAATAAGCAGAATCTGTCAACTGGTCAATGCATACTAAGTAGCAAGATCAAGAGCTTTTACCCCATGAGGCAGGTGGAAACAGATGAACAGATACTCACTAGGGAAAAAGCCTATTTAGCCACATACATAAAGCAAAAATTAATCCAAAAAAGCAACCAATAAGTGACTTGCTTTGCCCTGAGTTTTGAAATTACACACAAGCTATTTGTAAGGAATTATTTCAGCATGAACTTCAGCAGAATCTCATTATTTCATAATGTGAAGTAGAACAAATGCCTAATAATGATTCTAAAGCAGTCAGCCGATAAAATAGAAGTGCAGCAAAACTGGCTTAAAAATAATTATATAAGTCTTTACCCCAAGATTACTTAACACATCAACTGGCTCTATTACATGGGCACTGAAAAATAACAATTTAATAATGACTTGCTAATATATAAAGTGATTTTTTTAAAAAGAAACTAAAATATGAAAGTTGAAAATTTTCTGTTATTGAAAACTGGGAATGATGTTGAATTTATTAGTTTTTGAGTTTATTAATAACTAGGTTCAAAATTCTCAAAAAAGGATGTAAATTGAGGAGTATAAGACATCTGATCAACATTAGTGATTTATCACTTTACTCCTTCACAGGACTAAGGAGACTGCTTCCATATGAGTGGTAAGGAAAATGCAAAAGCTGACTACTGTTTATGATACAGAAAAAAAAGATCCCATGGTAAAAGTAGACATGTTTTCTATAGAAAAGTAGATTTGTTTAAAAGTTTAGAGAAATTAAGGAAAATGAATGGATGCCCATCAATTGGAGAATGGCTGGGTAAATTGTGGTATATGAATGTTATGGAATATTATTGTTCTGTAAGAAATGACCAACAGGATGAATACAGAGAGGCTTGGAGAGACCTACATGGACTGATGCTAAGTGAGATGAGCAGAACCAGGAGATCATTATACACTTCGACAACGATATTGTATGAGGATGTATTCTGATGGTAGTGGATTTCTATGACAAAGAGACCTAACTTAGTTTCAATGGATAAATGATGGACAGAAACAGCTACACGCAAAGAAGGAAAACTGGGAAACGAATGTGAACTATTTGCATTTTTGATTTTCTTCCCGAGTTATTTTTACCTTCTGAATCCAATTCTCCCTCTGCAATAGGAGAACTGTTTGGTTCAGCGAATATGTATTATATCTAGGATATACTGTAACATATTTAACATATATAGGACTGCTTGCCATCTTGGGGGGGGGGGTGGAGGGAGGAAGGGGAAAAAACGAAACATAAGCGAGTGCAAGGGATAATGTTGTAAAAAATTACCCTGGCATGGATTCTGTCAATACAAAGTTATTATTAAATAAAAAAAAATAATAAATTAAAAAAAAGTTTAGAGAAATTAAGCTGTAATACATTATGACAACAAAATTGAAAATATTCAGAAAAGGAAAAAAATGGGGAAGTATCTAAAAAGAGTGAGAGCTATGCAGGGATATTGTAATTTTGATGTGCCATTAAGAGGAATTCACTTAAGAGTTCAAATTTAAAAGGATCATTCTAAAAATGGAAAGAAGGGCATATAATAAAGTTGATATAAAATAGTACTGACAGATCTGCTAAGAATACTGCCCCAAAGCCTAGAAATATGGTTAATTTGGACAAAACGCTAGGGACAATTAAAAAAAAAAACTTTTTAAAAAAGAGCAAGAACAAGGAAAAGATGGACCCACTACTTGGGACAACTAACAGAAATCAGAAGAGACATTCAGCTTTTATTTCACTTCTCTATTTAACTGACTATAGGCTATATGGAAGAGAGATAAGATTTGTGCTGTTGGTCCAGATTGTAGAAGTTGGAGAAAGGCAAATTAAGGGAAGAACATGTCCTAACAATTAAAAAAATCCCAAAGTTGAAGGGGCTAGCTTAAGAGTCAGGTCTTCAAGGAGAATCTGCATGACTGCTTTTCTGGCATTTTTAGTTCAGTTACAGATGAGTTCAACTAAATACCATGAATTACGTTTGCAACCAAAATTCTGTAACTTTGAAATTCTGCTTCTAAAGCTGGAGCTTCCAGGAATATGCAGGTGACAATTCCTCTGTCTGCTGCTCTGATCAAACCACTTCAGGAACACTGAGCATGATTTTCTAGGTATCAGAGTTAGGAGAGGATTGTTACTCTGCAAAGTAATCAGAAAATGACCACTGCTAGGAAGGTAAAGGACTCTTGACTACAATACATCTAAAAGCTTGTGAAATAACTGGCAATTGCAACAAGAAGACTATATAATGAACAATTCTGGTGGACGTGACTCTCTTCAATAATGAGATGATTCGAACCAATTTCAACTGTTCAGTGATGAAGAAAGCCATCTATATCCAAGGAGAGAACAGTAGGAGCTGAGTGTGGATCACAACATAGCATTCTCAATCTTTCTGTAGTTGTTTGCTTGCATTTTGTTTTCTTTTCCAGTTTTCTTTTCCCCTTTTGATCTGATTTTTCTTGTGCAGCAAGATAACTGTATAAATACATACATATATATATGCATATATTGGATTTAACATATATCAGACTACCTGTCATCTAGGGAAGAGGGTGGGGCAAAGGAGGGTATAATCTGCAACAGAAGGCTTTGCAAGGGTCAATGTTGAAAAATTACCCATGCTTATGTTTTGTAAATAAAAAAACAAAGAAAGAACTGTCCTTCATTTTCGAAGAGGACTTTGTAAGCAAAAGTGGCTTAAAAATAATTATATAAGTCTTTACCCCAAGGTTACTTAACACATCATTTGGCTCTATTACATGGGCACTGAAAAACAATTTAATAATGACTTGCTAATAAAGTGATTTTTAAAAAAAGAAGCTAAAATATGAGTAAAGAGTCGAGTTATGGTTATTCCAACTATGGCTGATCAGACCAATACAAGCTTGGAATACTCTGCCATAGTTGGGACACAAATCGTCCACATGATCGTTTGAAATGGCTTCTCTAACTCTGTGCATCTTGCATTTCTCCTGAGCTAATTCAATTCTGTTTTGCTCATAGAGCACACCTCCTCCTCTGATGAGGGCATGATATGGTGGGCGATCTTGTGGCAATGGTCTCCCAAGTCATACAATCAATTCTAAAGTTCTTAAGGAGACCTTGAGAGTGCCCTTGTAAGCACTTGCCCTCTGTCAGTTCTTAAAAAAATTTTTGGCAAGTATACCTTTGGCATTTGAACAATGTGGGCCCCAACAGAACTGTGCTCTCTCTCTTTTTTTTTTTTTTTTTAGTATGATGAATAGTATTCAAATTCATACTATTTGAAGTTTTTTTTTTAAATTTTAATTTATTTTATAATAACTTTTTATTGACAGGACCCATGCCAGGGTAATTTTTTTTACATTATCCCTTGCACTCGCTTTTGTTCCGATTTTTCCCTTCCCTCCTTCCACCCCCTCCTCTAGATGGCAAGCAGTCCTATATATGTTAAATATGCTGCAGTATATCCTAGATACAATATATGTTTGCAGAACCAAACAGTTCTCTTGTTGCACAGGGAGAATTGGATTCAGAAGATAAAAATAACCCGGGAAGAAAAACAAAAATGCAAATAGTTAACATTCATTTCCCAGTGTTCTTTCTTTGGGTGTAGCTGCTTCTGTCCATCACTGATCAATTCAAATTGAGTTAGGTCTCTTTGTCAAAGAAATCCACTTCCATCAGAATACATCCTCATACAATATTGTTGTTGAAGTGTATAATGATCTCCTGGTTCTGCTCATTTCACTTAGCAAGAACTGTGCTCTTTGTAACAGAGTTTGAATGCTTGGCAACTTAGTTTGAGAAAGGATCTCAGTGTCTGATATCTTATCCTGTCAGGTGATCTTCAGAAGATTCCTAAGATCTCCTACCTGGAGACATTTAGTTTAGTGAAGAGAATGTGAGAGCAATTGAGAACTATCTTTAATTATTTAAAAGGATACCATATGAAAGAGTATATGTTAGATTTGGTCTTTCTGGGCCTTTGGTTAATAGCCATGAGCAAAGGAAGTTGCAAAAAAAAAAAAAAAAAAAAAAGCAAATTTTGATTTGGTAATCTCAGGAAAAATTATTTGCTCATTATAGCTGTGCATATAAAAAACTGCTTCAAATCACTAAGTCAAAAATTCAAATAAAAAGAGCTGAAATTTCACTTCAGGTAAAGCAAACTGATGGAAACACTTAATGCAGAAGAGACTCTGGCCATATGGGCATACACTGCTGAAATTGGGAATTCAATATGGAAAAAAGCTTAGCAAATGACAAAAATATCCACTAAAATATTCTGACCCAGAACTCCCAGAGAAAGAACACTCTCTTGTCCTCCAAAATATTCAGAGGAGCCTTTTTTGTGTTAGCAAAGAAGAGGAAATAAAACGGATGTCTATCAACTAAAATATAACTAAAAAACTGTAGCACACAAAGATGATGAAATTTTACTGTTATTAGAAATGATGAATAAGATGACTTTAAAGAAGTATACAGAGAAATAAAATGATGCAGGAGATAAGTAAACAAAATCAGGAAAATATCATACATGATGATCACAATAAAGAAAATAACAAAACGAAACCTGAATAATCATAATAACCAGGAATGACCTGGAGAAGAGAGAGAACATGGATGACCAGGGGTGTGAAACACTGCATTGATAACTGCTTGAAAATGAAGCTAGATAATGAAGGGAATGAGAGAGATATTGGGAAATGGCCATATAACAAAAAATACTAACAAAATGTCTCTTATAACCAAACAGGCCAAAAATTTAATGGGGTGCATTAGGAAGTAGAGAAGCAGAGAATGAAGGACTATTTGTTGACTATGTTACAAGGGAAAGAGGGAAGATTCATTTTGGATAGAGGGTTTGACTTGATGGTGTGAATTCCCTTCTAATTCTGTAATTCCAGCTTTTAAAGTTATCAACCAGGAAAAAAAAAATCAGTGATGTACTTCATCATTCTTCGTTCCAAATTATACCTATAAACTGAAGCAAACAAGAAAGACAATATCCCGGATTTCTTTCAGCACAAGTGGTATGAATTCACATATTGTATGCTGTAGCTAGGTAGAGACATTTTTTTCACAAGAGCAAATAATAATCTGATCAGAGGTAATGGATGAAACAGAACTATTATTATTTCTTCTGACTTTCTGCAACTCCAGATCCTCATCTCTCTCCCCAGCCTTCTCCAACCAACTGTCCTTCAATATCTATTATAATCTAGACCAATCAAATAGTTTCTTCATAATTCTTAACTTCCTTGTTAGCTGCAATGAAAAGTATTACATGTTTAATGAAGTTACCTTTAGCTTCTATGAACTACACTTTTCTATTTTCCTTGTCTTTTTAAATAATCCCTTTCTTTGATCTTGTTTTTTTAATTAGAGCTAAGACTGAGTACTTTAACCATTAAATCTCTTCAATAAGCTGTATTAACTATGTTCAGGCTTTGATTGCTATTATCTTTGTTAACTCCCATAATTAAACTAGAGGTAAAAGTAACATGACTTCTACATGTCACATTTAACAAACACTATACAGATTTACAAACATTATGCATTATTTCATTTTTAATCCTCACAGAAACAGCATTAGGTACTTTATTATTTTTCCTCTAAAAACCTCTTCTTTCTTCTTACCTCAATGACCATGGCAAATTCTTCCAGTAACTCAAACTTGAAGCTAGAAGGGAGCATAGCACAACAGAAAGAGAGCTAGCCTCAAAGACTACAAAACTGAGTATTGCCTGTATTGCCTTCAGTGTATCCTGACTATGTGATCCTGAGCAAGCTAAGATCAGTGATCTGGGAAACTCTGACTTCAAGTTGTTGAGAAGAGGCTGGCTTGCATAGACAGTTTCCTCATTTGAGAGTTTGCATACAACAATTAAATCACAGGTTGAGTATCGCTATTCCTTTATCTCACAATCTAATCAGTAGATAAATAATAGAGCTCCCTATAATTGCTCACCTGTATTACTTCAACAGACATTCATCTCCTTCTCCTGTTTTATCTCACTCTAATCTTTCCTACATATTGCTGCCAGATTGATATTCCTGGAAAACCAATCTAAGCATGATAATCATCTTCTAATTCAAGTCTTCAATGGCTCCCATTATTTAGTAAATAAATCATCGTTTTTGCTCAGCTGGCTCAAATAATACCAAAACTTCAAGGGACCATATTTAAATGCCATTCATAATTTTCTCTAACCTGTTTTTCCAGTCTTATTAGTTCTCTTCTTCATAATACTTACCATGCTAAACACTAGCCAAATTATAAACTATGTTCAGTTTCCTCAACATGCCTCCTTGCTTGTTTGACTCTGGTCAGATGAAAATCAAATAAGAATATAAGGGAGGTACAGAGTCCAGGTCTAGGGAGAAAAAAAATTTTGTTTTTGAAGGTCAAAGAGGGGAAAGATATTCTCTAGCCTTCTGGCAATTTCTTTCTACAGAACTTTAAGGATGATCTCTTTCATACATTCTTCCCTGGACTCCTAGCTGTAAAGATCCATCATTTTTGTGAGTATGGGACTTTGTAACTCCTGCTACATTGCTCCTGTACTATAGTTGCATATATATCTTAGCTCTAATGAGAACTGGGCTGATGATATTATCCTTAGATGAAGGCATTATGTGAGGCCTAGCATAGTGTCCTTCAAAAACGAAGTACTCAATATTAATTGAATGACAAGAACAATTTACAAATCGTAAAACTGTAATCTGTATCTAGATTTGTAGTCAGAATGACTAAGTTCAAATCTGGTCTCCAACAATTACTAGTTATGGGAGCCTGAGTAAGTCACTTAGCCTGTTATACTTTTCCTATCAGTAAAATGGAAATAACACCTTCCTCCCAGAGCTGTTGTGAGAATCAAATGAAGTAATATTTGTAATGTGCTTTGTGAACCATGAAGCTCTATGTTAAGTACTATTATTATTTTAACTCAAAATCACCTTTTTAATATATTCATTCTTCTTGGCTTTCTTTTTGTCTATGTGGTTTATGGCTAACTTCAAAAGAAGATATTGTAGATTTGAGTAAAATTTTAATTTTACAGGCTATAAATGTCAAAAAACAATCAAAACTCTAAGCTTCCCCATGATTATTTACAACCAAGTTCAAGTATAATGATAGACCTTCCCTTGTGACTTGTATTAATGTAAATTACTCTCTTTCTGACAGACACATGCACATGTAACTCCTTTCTTTCTGAAAAACATCCTTGGTGGTAGGCTCACAGTGATTTAATTGTCCTCATGCTCCTTAAAGCTGTGACATAAATCATGGGTCGCCAGCTGGAGACAAAGAATGCTTCTGTATGGCTTGACATGGGAGATTGATGATGCTTGACTAGACAAGCAGAAGTGCATCCTTCTGGTAATAGGAAATGCCATAGCTCCCAATGGATATAAGAAATTGAAATCAGCAGCTTAGGAAGAAAATGAATCAAGAACCTTGGCAGATTCTAAATTTGCACAATTAAAAAAAGGAAGAAAACAGTTAAATATTCAGTATATGATGCAACCAGCCTAGAAAAAGGAAAGGGAAACATCTTTTTTTTTTTTTTAAATAAAATACAACAAATCTAAAATCTCTGTAAATGATAACTTAACTTTTGATTATGTAATAATCTATGTCTTCATAAAAAAGATAATTCATTTAAGATAGCAAAATGACCTTTAAAGAGAAACACTTCAGACATCAATAGATTTTAAAGCCTAATACTTAATAGCTATAGGATGAATATATGACTAATGTATGTGCTTTATTGGACACCTAAAATAAAAAAAATTAAAAAAGGTATAGATAAGAGAAACGCAAAGTAAAAGTTAAAGCAAAATTTGCAAAGCAAATTTTAATTATATCTAATTTGATGAAATGGGATCTTTAAACATAAATTACTCTGAACATATCTTGATTTTTTTTAAAAAAAAAAGATATTAAATATTAAAAAGTGGATATTAATATTTGTAACTGAAAGTTCTGATTAGTAGGGAGTGTAACAAACTAGATTCACAGTACTTAAAAAAAGATTTTTGTTTTACATGAAAATATACACATTTGCCTTGTCTTACCCAAATGGATCACCAACAACAAGGAAGGCAATATCATTGACATCAGCATCTTTTATAATTTGTTCTATTTCTTGTTCCACTGCCTGTCTGTCAGCAGTAATCAATGGTCTTCCATAAAACTGCTCCTAGAAAATTAAGCAAAATACTACCATGAGAAAGAACTAGAAATTGAAAATTAAAAAAAGCATTTCCCCTCCCCATTATCATCCCTCATTCCTTTTACCTCCAAAATAAACACATCTATAGCCACTGCTACTGAAAATCTTGGCAATCATCCAACATAGAACAGTATATAACTATACAAAGAACTTGTGTTCTATATCATGTTGCAATTAAATTCTGTCTTTAGGCCTATCTTAATATCCCAAGGGGAAGCAGACCTTTTAACATCTGATGCTTTCTTTGAATTTTAAATTTATCTCTGAATGTGCTCCTCTTAGATGAAGGAAGAACAGAAAAAAGCTAGTAGAAATAATCCTAACTTGTGAGTTGTAATTTGTAACATGCTACTGAAGAATATTAGTACTATTCAAGATTTGGTACAAACATATTTTAGTGTTTTGGTTTTATGTGCTACATCTATCAACATCATCTGTAGGAGTTTAGAAAGACCAGAGTTATCAACAAGAAACATAAAGCCCACATGTAGTCCAAGCTTTTGTAGTATATATTTCTAGGCTGTTCCAGGAAAAACTAATCTTTTATAGTTTTTGTCTCAAAAGACCTCAAAACTAGAACATATCAGAATAGAGGTAAAAATGCCATAGACAAAGATGTTCCTCACAGAAACTTTGGTCATAAATCACTTGAATTTGAGTAAAGTCTAGGTAATATCAAAATGAATTAGCTTTATAAGCAAGTAAGCTATGGGGCAACACTAATCAATTTTAGATATTCATACTAAAGTGTGAAGATATCCATGTCCTTATTTTGTGAGATTGTGAATTTTTTGCTTATTTTGTTTTTTCAATATGAGTAGCTAATTTCCTAAGCTTAAGAGATTTTAACTACATTACTCAATTTATCCTTACAATATCCGAGTTTTAAGCTGCAAGTCAAAGAGATATTGACTTACAGTGCTTAAGCTTAGATACAAACCCAGGTATTCCAATTCTAGATCCAGTTCTACTTTTACTATTTATGGATTTTACATATAAAGAAAGTGAGGCATAGATAGTTTGATTAATTTGCCATCAATCAATAAGCAAAAATTTTATTGAGGACTTTAAATGCTAATCACTATGCTAGGCCCTAGGAGTTACAAAGACAAAATGAAATTAGATTTTGCCCTCAATGAGCTTAATGTACTATTAATGGAAGGAGAGCATGGAACTAAAACTCTCACCTTGTCCAATGTTGATCCCTCTATACTATGAGAATGAAACCTAAAAAAAAATTACTTATTAAGTAAAATCTAAGATCGCAAATGATAGTAAAATATAATATACTGGGTTGTCCTTTTTCTTTAAAAAAACAAAACAGTGATACTACTGACCAACTTCATGGTGTGCTTTCTCTCCTCTACTCTAGACTGTTTTATACTGAATGAGGTATATCCTTTCCCAGTTGGGTTCCAATTCATCCTACCTATCACCAGATTAATACTTTTAATCCCTCAATGTGATCACATCCCTTTATTGATTTTGGGCTGCCTAACAAATTAAAGTTCATACTCATTAGTATGGCATTAAAGGCACTCTACAATCTGGCTCCAACTACCCTTTGTTTTCAATTTTTTCTTAAAGTAATTCCCTCTTCACTAATTCTACATTCTAGACAAAATGAAATATTTATCTAACATATTCTGTGCTTACACCTGACATTCCTCACTCCATTCTCTAAACCCAAACACCATCTTGCCCCACCCCACCTTCATTTCATTCACCATATACATTTATTAAGAGTTTATGTGCAAAGTTCTATATTAAGCAATAGAAGAGATCCAATTTAGAGAAGATGTGATTGGTCACTGTCTTCATGGGGATTATAGTCTAGTATGATTTTTAAAAATCATATAAAAAGTATATTAGTCACAAAATAAAGTGCTGATGCCTAAAGGGAAAAGTTACTACTAAGTGAGAGAAGTAAAGGAAAGATGAATTTGTTCAAAGGTCTGGCTACTACCCACTCCTATGTCTTTGGGTTAAGCTACAAAATCTCTAGGGCTTCAGTTTCTTCAGTTAAGATGAGAGTATGTGTAGCCTAGCTGACCTCAAAAGGTCCTTCTGAGATCTAAATATATGATCCCAGAAGCATTTGAATTGGACTCTAATTAATAGAAAAGGAAAGAAGGACATTCCAGGTATAAGAATCAGCAAGATCAGGGACATGAAGGGGTGAAAGTTCAGGGAGCAGAGAGTAATATAATTTGGTTAGACTTTAAAGTGAATGTAAAATAAACCCAACGACTAAAGTTTATGGAATAAGGACTTAGAATTTGACAAAAATGTCAGATAGAAATTCGGTATAGCTCTACATCTCATACCCTATGCCAAAATAAGATCAAAATGAGCACATGATTTAGGTGTAAAGGGTTATACCATAAGCAAATTAAGAGAGCAAGGGATAGTTTATCTATCAGATCTTTGGAAAAGGGAGGAATTTTTGGCAAAAGAAGAACTAGAAACATTATGAAATGCAAAATGGATAATTGTTTTTGCACAAACAAAACCAATGCAACCAGAAGGAAAAGAAGGAAAGCAGAAAACTGGGAAAATTTTTTACAGCCAATGTTTCTGATAAAAGTCTCACTTCTCAAATATAGAGAACTCACTTAAATGTACAATACAAATCACTTTTCAACTGATATATAATCAAAGAATATAAAAAGAAAATTCTCAGATGAAGAAATTAAAGCCATCTATAATCATACAAAAATGCTCTAAATCAATATTAGAGAAATGCAAATTAAAACAACTATGAAGTATCACCTTATACCTATCAAATTGGCTAGGAGGACAGGAAAAAATAATATTAAATATTGGAAATATGGGGAAAAGCAGGACACTAAATATTTTGTTGGTGGAGTTGTGAAATGATCCAATCATTCTGGAGAGCAATTTGGAATTATACTCAAATGGTTATAAAACTGTGCATACCCTTTGATCCACTAGCACTGCTACTAAGTCTCTATCCCAAACAAATTATAAAGGAGGGAAAAGTACCTTCATATGAAAAATGTCTGTGGTAGTTCTTTTTGAAGTGGCAAAGAACTGGAAATTGAGTAGATGACCATCAATTTGGGAATGGCTGAATAAGTTATGATATATGAAAGTAATGGAATATTATTGTTATACAAAAAAATGACGAATGTTTACTTTAGAAAACCCTGGCAAGATTTACAAAAACTGATGCTGAGTGAAGCAAGGACAATCAGGAAAACACCGTACACAGTAACAGTAGGATTGTGTGATGATCAACTATGACTGACTTGGTTTTTCTCTGCAGTTCAGTGATCCAAGGCAATCCCAATAAACTTTGGATGGAAAATCCCATCAATATCCAGAGAATTATTTTCACCTTTTTTTTTTCTTCCTTGTAGTTTTTCCCTTTTGTCCTGATTTTTCTCTCCCAACATGATTCATATGGAAACATGTAAAACATGAATGTACATGTATAACCTAAAAAAAAGAATTGTTTTACATGTAAATGAGGAAAATAAAAATAATATAAAAAATAAAGTGAATGTATGTAAAATCAAACTGAAAAGATTTAGAGGGATGTTAGAGCATTGCCATGTAGAAAAATTTAGACTGTGTGGCACAGTGGGAAGTGCACTTAGAGCAACACAGTCAAAGAAACCTTTTTTTAAGTACCAAGTACTGTGACATAAGTTATCTAAATTCATTGAGCTTGATTTTCCTGATCTATAAAATTAGATAGTTCTTTTCAGCTATAAATCTAAATGTTATAAAACAGAGCATTAAAGATTCTGAATAGCAGAATAACGTGATTAGGTTTATGAATATAATATTTTGGCAGTGGTATAAACCAAGAATGAATTGGGAAGGATGAATAGGAAAATCTTGTCTTCTGTATTTGTATTAGCGCTTAGTACAATATCTGGTACCTAATAGATACTTAAAAGATCTTTCTATTGTAGTGGAATGAGGAAGTTTTGAAAGTAAATCTGGACAGACGGAAATGAGAGTGTGTGCTAGAATAATATTGTAATGGGCCAGAACTCTGGAGAAGTATACTTAAAACAAGGATTCTTACAAGGTGTTAACTTAGTGGTTATCTAGTTTAGCATGATGCTTAATAGTTCTCTAGTTTAGTATAATTGAATTAATCTTATAACAAATAATGGTTCCCTAGTGATATAATGATTGGCTTATACTCAATATGATGAATGGATTTAATTGTAATAAGAATATTTAAGAATCAGATCTAGAGAGTGGATAGAACAACCTCAGAGTCAGACTCAGTGAGGACAGAGGACTGGAGGCTGGAGCTCAAGTCCTCTGACTAAGAGAGACATTCCATTTTTCGATCAGGCTCCAGGTAGCTCTCCTGCTTCCTCCACTGAGACCAAGGCCCATCTGAAGGGCCTCCAGAAAGCTAGCCCAGGCCCCAGACAAGGAGACAATGAAGACTTTTGGACTTTACCCCTGACTATTCTCGTGGTGATTACCCTGCTGAAACTAATGCTTGTCCCAAGACCTCCAGAAAGTTAACCAGAACACTACATAATATGGATAGAAAAAGAAGCCTTCCTAGTTGCTCCAGTCATTCAAGTCTTCTTCACTAAAGTTACCTTTTTACTCAATATCATTATCTATTTAGAAAATGTCTTTTCCATTATTATGTACGCTTTTAAAGCAGCCCCCTTTTTTGTAGGCCCAGACTAAGCACATCATAAGTATTTAATAAATGCTTGTTGAAGGACACATGGGAAAGATGTTACAAAGGTAGAATGAACAGTACTTGGTAAATGACTGGCTATAGAGCTAAAGGAATGGAAAGAGTCAAAAATAATTCTAACAATAAAATACAGTAAGTCACATGAAGGTGATACCACAGAAAGAAAATTAAACCATAAGAGTTATTTGCCTAGAACATTCTTTTAATGTTATCTTTGTGAGCTTCATATTGTAATTAAATAAGTATATGTTCTATCACTCTCTTTCACCTTCTTTTCTAAACTGAACATAAGATTCAAAAGGACATTATCTATCTTAAAAAAAAAATAAGCTATGTAATGTTTTATACATTATACATACATTAACAAATGCTGAATTGAAAGATAAGTTCATATTTCTGACTGAGTTGCTGGTGGGATATTCAGGAAGGGAGACATTATAGACAGTAAATATGGATTTGAAACTCCAGAAAAGTGGCCATAGATTTAGGAATCATCTGAACAGAGGTAAGCACCCAAAGCCAAGGGAATTACAGTGACTGCCACAGATGAAAGAACAGAAAGATGAAAAGAAAGCTAAGAACAGACCCTTGGGGAATACTCACATTATAGGGCTGAGAAAAGAAACCATTAAAACAAAAACAAAAGAAATGTATTTATGAAAACTAGAAGGATGTGGTATGCAAAAGATCAAAAACAAGACAGTATCCAATAGAAAAGATCATTTTACAAAACATTTACTACATATCAGACATTATATTAAGCACTAGGAATACAAATACAAGCAAACAGGATAATCTCTTATCTTTAAGGAGTTTACATTCAAAGAAAGGAGCAAGACAAGTCATTAAAAAATCATGCAAAATGAGTTGGAAAGAGTGACAAATATGAAAAACTATAGACATTAAGGATGAAAACAGAAAAAATAAAAGCCATTGGATTAGGCAATTATATTGTACTGGTAACCACAAAGCATAGGTTTCACAGAATGGTGGTGATAAAGTGGTCAACAAAAAAACAAAAGCATTAAGATACAGAACTTTTTGAGAACAGTTTAGCATAGAAAGAGAAGAAAGGTGAAGCCAGTGGATGGTAAAGGGGAAGGCTTCTTTTTTTTTTAGGATTGAGAAAATTTGGGACATGTTTGAGGAAGAAAGAAAATATCATTGGTAAAGAGGTATACAGAATAGCAAAGAAGATGAATGCTAAAAGCAAGATCACGGAGGCAGGTCTGAATAAGGTCCAAGAACTTATTCATATTAATAAGGTCTAAGGATCAGCCTTATTGAAAATTAGGAAAAAGAGAAAATGAAAAGTCTGGAGGAAAGGAGGGAATTAAGAGAATTCAAACTAAACAGTATCAATTTTCTTGGTATAGCTGCTAGTCTGTAAGAAGGGTATTAATTGGAACAGTTGGAAACAAGAGATGAAAAGTTTTAGCAGCAAGGTAGAGATGAAATTGGGTACTAATAATATGTTGTAAATGAAATCAGCTCAATATTGTGATTTTCTACAGCTATAAAGAAACCAGGTTCACAATGTGAGAATGGTACAAAATCAAGGAGTCATCTAGGATATTGGTTAGTGAAACAAAATAGGACATAAGTTGACATTCTAACCATCTCTTAAGACATAACTTAAATAACTCTTCATGTCTTCAGTTTAATGAGATCTCTTATCTGATTTCCCAGTACCACATAATTTTTGCTTATTACATTTTATTAAATATAAGCTTTTATTAAATTTATGTAAATGGCTTCTCTTCTAGGTATATATTCTCTTTGTATTTATCTTTATACCTACTATAGGACAGCGCTTTTAAAAATTTGTTCATTGCTTTCCATTGCTGACAACACTATTTGGAAGTCAATGGCATTTATTATAAAACATGAGGACCACTGGTAGACTTCCAGGCTCTTTATTCATGTCCCTATATAAGGACAAACACACCACTACCACCACCTTAATTTGCTCTGAAATGGTAGCAGAACTTCTAAGGTCCCTTCTCTTGTGATATAAAATTGTGAAAAGTATTGCCTCCTCATAGGGTTAAAAAAAAAGCACTTTGCAAATCTTAAAAACTTATATAAGCCTGATTTTTACTTACCTTTCTGATCTTTCATAACATTTGCTGATACTATTAATTTAGGAACTATCATATTAAATACATATATATGCATACATATATAAAACATGACAGTTACTAAATAGTATACAGTATATATAAAATATATATAGCTATATACTTCTTTATATCTTTAAAGATATAAAGGGATGGGGACAGCTAGTTGGTGTATTAGATAGAGCACCAGCCCTGAATTCAGGAGGACCAGATCTGGCCTCAGACACTTAACACTTCTGGTTGTGTGATCCTAGATAAGTCACTTACCCTCAATCACGTCAGCAAAAATAAATAAATAAATAAAAGAGATATATAGGGATATCTTTATATCTTAAAGAATCTTATTACTGAGTTACTACATAAAAGTCAAAATCCATTAGTAAGAAAATTCAAATCATCCAACCCCAGAAGCTAGTAATGAAAGAACAAGTCACAAAGTCATTAGTTTACAGAACCAGTAATTGAAACCAAATCTTCTATCTCCATATACATTTATTTTTATACTACAACTGGCTTCTCTGGCAGGCCTATTGTTTTAAGCCCTCCTTTCTTCCTTAAAAAACAAACAAACACTGACCTATCTACAATCCTTCTCCCCTCTCCTCTCCCCCCCAAATATCACTGCTTGTAGCTCAACCATTTCATATGTGGACCTGGACTTAAGTGCTACCTTTTATTCTCTTCAAGCCTACCTCTATTTTTTTTGCTCTATCCTTACCAGTCTGTACGTCAGCAATTCAACCAATAATTCTAAAAAACTGTTGATTTTTGATTTGATTTTTCTTGCACAGCATGATAAATGTGGAAATGTTTAGAAGAATTGCACATGTTTAACCTATATTGGATTACTTGCTGTCAAAGGGAGGCGTAAAAGGGAGAGAGAAAAATTTAGAACACAAAGGTTTTGCAAGGGTGCATGCTGAAAACTATCTTTGCAGGTATTCTGAAAAATAAAAAGCTATTATTATTATAAAAAACAATAATGTTGTCTTACTTTTAGCTTAGTTCTTTTAGCCAGCTTTTTCAATTACTGATGATTCACTAGCTCTCCTTGGTTACTACTAAAAGAGAGATATTCCTTAAAATATTTTCCCTACTGTTCTGACATTTTTTGTTATCACCTATTTTTCTCTAAGACTTGGTCCTACTGAAACAAGAAAAAGCATCAAACATCTTCTGCTTCAAGATGTCAAATTCTAATTCTGGGGCTTTCAGCCCCTTCAGCACATCTAGACATCACAGGATTTGAAAGACATCAATCTCTAAGAAGGTATGGAAGTAGGCGGCCAACTCTCTTGTTAACTTTTACCACCTTCCATTATGTTGTAGTAATTGTTAATACAAATTGTTATTTATAACTTGAAAGGCATATTTCATATAACATTTCACTTGAACCTTACAATAAGTTTGTTTGCAGGTTATTACCTGCATTTTCAATAAATAAAGCTTTTATATTAAGCACTTATTATGGGTCACTTATGCCAGGAGCCCACTACTCAAAGACATTATCTAAAAGGGAAGGGGAGGGGGCGGGGGATGGGGATGTGAGAGGAGAGTGCGGGTAAAGAGTAAGGTATAAGAGTCAAGGCTGCTGGAAGGATGTGGAGATATCTGGAGAAGGGAGCCAGAAATGAAGAGAACATCATTTTCAGTCCTCACAAAATAGTCTTGTGAACTAAAGATTCAATATATCATGAGAGTAGGCTCCAAGGCAGAGTTACCTCCAGTGTGGAATGACTGATAACCTGGAATAGAAAAAATGGGGGAACTAAGGGGCCTCATAACTCCTAAGTGTCTGAGGTATGATACAATTTCATTTCATCTTCTTGATCCCAAGTCCTGCTTGATGCTCCCAACATATATTAGGCCCACTAGATCTCTTTCTCAAATAATTTCTGGCCTTTTCTAGATAAAGGGTGTTTGACAGTAAACCAACCATATTTTCAAAGTGAAGGAAGATTTCATAGTTTGCATAGTACACTACGACATAACCTATGGAAATTTATTCCTGTCCTTACTAACTACACAAATGTGGCTTGGGTTAAATCCCAGTGGGGTATATGAGCTTAAATAGGTAAGATCTGTCTGGATATAATTCAGCCAGAAAAGATTAATACTCCCCAAGGAGTACTTCAAAGGGGTAAACCTTATTGCTTGCTATTTGAATATGTAACCCCCTGATTAAGCCTGTTTTAGCTCCTCATTAGCAGACAGCTCAGATTTTTAAGCCAGTATCTTAAAACAAAAGAGTCCCAGGATAGAGAATAATTTTCCTTTTCTTTTTTTTTTTTTTTAATTGAAGACTTTCAGAATTGGGTTTGTATAGCAGGACAAAGCACCTTTTCATTTTGTGGGTCACAGGGTTATGTCACTTGGGACTAAAACCCAAACCCCCTACATGATTTCTATTCTTATATTACTCAAGCCTTTAATGAATGCAGAATGCGTTTTTACAGACTCCATGGAGCAAAAATTAAAACCGTGTTCAATTTAACTTAGCGAAAAGCAGATGGATGGAAGCAGCTTTCTTCCCACGGGTAGGTGGGTGGAGGAGGACGCGGGATGAACCTACCAGCCTTTCCTTTTCCACCGTCAAGATGGAGGTGTACGACTCCAGGTACACTCGGCTACATTTCTTGACAATCTCCAGCCCTTTCACGGTGATGTCCGCGGCATCCCCCAGGCCCAGGCCAATCAGGTACAGCATGGTCAGCACCCACGGACGCAGATGAGGCGAAGAAGCAGAGAACGGGTCTGGGGACAAAATCACAAGGGGGGCTAGCGGGAAGGAGAGGCAATGCTAACAGACAATGCAAGATTCAAAGGGGGAGGCCCTGGGTTGGAATCCTGGCGTTGCTTCGAAGTGTGGAGAAGTCAGAGGATGACGTCATCTCTTTAGGCCTCGACTAAATGACCTCGGGGCTCAATCTCCTCCCCAGACTCGATGATCCCCGGGGGCCCTTTCAGCTCTAAGGGTAGAAGACGCTAGAACTACATGCCTGGGTCTCAGCGCGCGGCCCGGGCTTTAAGCAACGTATGCGTCATCCATTAAAAAGACCCCTATTCATTGTTCAGCCTCCTTCCCCCCCACATCTTTAGAAGCTAGAGCACTCGACCCTCCACCCTCCTAAGTCGGAGAAGTAAACAAAGACGCCGAGATTCAGGATGCCCAGCGGGGAGGAGGGGGGGAGGGGAAATGGGGAGGGAAGGGCAACGGCGAAGCCACGGCTCGAACCCGGGATCTCCGACTCCGAATATCTCTCTCTATACTCCCCCCCGTCCCTCCCGTTTCTCTAACCAATGTCTTGGCACCCTCTCCCTCCCCAGATTGCTCAGAAATGGAGTGGGTTACCCGCTGACGGATTCACAAAGACCAGGCCTCAGGAACTGCGACAACTTGTTTTAGGAAAAGGCTTCAGATACGACCCCACCTCCTCACGCAGCCCGATTCTGATTTACGGCGCCGCAAAGCGACAGGCATTTTGCAGCGCTTTTACGTCTCAAGGGCGGGGAGAGGAGTGGAGATTGAAGGAGGAGAGAAGGACGCGGATGGTTTATAAATTGGGACTAGACAGTAAAGGAGAGGGCCGAGGAAAAAGCGGTGTATCCTTTCTGAGCGGCTTCCCCCTATATCTACCACTCCCTTCCTGCCTCCATTAGTCCCATTTGCTAACGGTTTAAATATCCCCGTCTTAGGCTTAGGAGAGCGAAGGCGCCGCCGTACCGAGCCGAGCGCGGGAGCCATTAGCCCGGGCCACCAGTAGAGGAAGGCCGCGTAACCCTGGGGGCGGGGCTCAGAACTTCCCCAGCCTCTCTCCCACGTGGGGGTGCAGTCGCGCCTCGGTTCCAGAGGTTCCAGGCATTCCTGGCGTACTAGGGTCTGTCCCGGGGCTACCCCTTCTCTCCGCCTTTTAGGTACCTCCTCTTTTTAGACTTCGAGGCGGTGGGGTGACTCACCTCCCCTTTCCCCTTCAGGACATCAATGACCTGGTTTCATTTGCCGGGGCAGAAAAGGGAGTGCCCCGTTGCAGTCATCCCTCAATTTCTGGACGTCCCCATGTGTTCCTGTTTTGGGGAAGCGACCCGTATTTCCCCTCTACCTTCACTCACTCAGGGATTCCCCACTTAGATGATGGTCTCCGATATCACAAAATTTACTTTTAGCTTTAAAAAATTCCTCGATTCAAATCGTCTGCAGCAGAAACTAGACTCTTGGTCATAGGTTGTGGTGGCCAGGGAAACTGATCCTTAAACAGCTGTTGATGTAAGAGAATATATTTTACAAAGTAGCACTGTAGAACAGAATTATGAAGGACAAACTTAACTGATCACTTTTTGTGGTTTCAGCTTTTAGAGTTTTTTAGGTGTAGAATCTCTGGCTAAGAAAAATTTGTTTAAAAAAAAAAAAGTAATACACAACCAGCTTTCCAGAGAAAGTACAGAAGGAAAAGTTTTTTCACTCTTTTCGAAATGGCAACTTTCTCCCAATGTCCTTTTTATTTTATTTATTTAGAGAGAGCAAAACATTTATTCAATTGTTTCAGACATTGTGACTCCATTTTCTTGGCAAAGAAAAGAGTGGTTTGGCATTTCCTTCTCTAGTTCACTTTACAGATGAGGAAACTGAGATAAACAGAGTTAAAAGCTATGGGTCATTCAGATGTTAAATATTGGAGATCTCAAGAAGATGAGGCTTCTTGACACTTTGCCACTTATATTCTCCTTCATCCCTCACTGATATCCTTCATTTTCTTTCAGAAGCATTGGGGAACAGTAGATAAGAGAAAGGTGCTTGGGAGAGCCTATCTACTTGATCTCCCCAATATTTTTTAATAAAATTTGACACAGATGGGCAAATATTTTGTCCAGTATTTATTTGCAGATTTATTGGATGTGGTCATTTTTTTTTCTTAATAATTTAAAAGTTTTAGTTTTCCTATCTGTAAAATGGGGTTATTAGACTATTGACTTTTCAGCTCTAAATCTTTAATCCTATTATCCCATGATAATTGCATTTTGCAATTATGCCACAATCCCTAACCACACACACACACACATATATATATATATGAATGATTAAGTAAAATAATTGTTTCCCTTCCCTAAGGTTCTACAAGTTTTCATTCTGGCTTGAAGGTAACTCCATCCTGGGTTTTCTAAAATTACACAAATAGATTGTAAAAGGATGAAGTGAAAGCTACTCATTTTAGATTTTCTTTCTGTCTTCCTGTCAAGTAGATGATCATTAGGCTGGAAAGAACAGAATCAATGTAGCTACTAAGGAGTTCAATCAAGCAATACTTACTAAGAACCTAGTGTGCTCAATATACAAAAAGAAGCAAAGGATTGTCACTGATTTCAAGAAGTTTACCATCTAATAAATGAGTTGATGAGTAAGGTGATTATAAGATCCATTCAGCAAGTATTTAAGTGTTTACTTTGTACTAGACCCTATAATTAACAAGGGATATAAAGAGATGCCAAAAGAACCCCTACTTTTTGGGAACAGAGGAGAACATGTGAATAACTAAGTATATGCAAGATATACACAAAATATATGGAAGGCTATCTCTGAGAGGAAGAAAGAAGAGGCTGCAATAGCAGCTTCAAGGAACTTTGGAAAGGCTTCTTACAGAAGCTAGAATTTAAACTGAATCTTGAAGGAAACCAAGGAAACAGGCAGAGGTCTTGAAGTAAAGATTGGGAGAGCACTTGTCAGGCGTGTTATGGAGGAAATTCTTTTTCAGCAACAAGTCAGATAAGATGACCATTGTGATTAATTCCTTCCAGTTCTTGGGATTTGGGATAACACGTTAGACCCATAGTATATAACATATAATAATATTGCAGAGACTTGATGTATTGTTGGAGGTAGCATGGTACAATGGAAAGAACAATGAACTTGTAGTCATAGAACTTGAGTTCAAATATTGGTTCCTTTGCTGTGTGGCCTTGGGCAATTACCAGATTTATTTGGGATTTAAGGTTTGAAAAGAACTTTGCCTGGATTCTATAATTTGATTATCTTGGTGACTTCTAGAGGTAGGTGCTATTATCATCATTGTTTTTTATTTTAGTTTGCTGAGGCAATAGGGGTTAAATGATTTGCCCAAAGTCACACAGCTAGGAAATGTTAAGTGTCTGAGGCCATATTTGAACTCAGGATGTCCTGACTTCAGGGCTGTTGCTCTATCCACTCCCTATTTTATAGGTAAGATTGAGGGAGAATAGATAATTTATCTACAGACAGATAGCTAGTAAATTTCTGAGGTAGGATTTTGAGTCCAGGTCTTAATAATTCCAAGTCTAGTATTTTATCCTCTATGCCACATTGCCTCACTGAGCCTCAGTTTCCTAATCTGTAAAATGAGATTGTACTAGAGGAACTTTAATATGCTTATCTACCTCTTAGGATATTTTCATCCAATTTAGATTGATTTTGAGAATTTTATTTTCAAATGATTCCAAAGGGAATTTTAAACAAATATAATAATGATGATCATATGATTTATTTGCCAAAATGGTTATAGAAAATTAAAATGTACAAAGCAGATCTATAGAAATGGTGGCATCAATAAAATACATTACCTGGCTTAGCTAAGTTTAACAAATAAAACCATTAACTAATAGAATGACAAGGAATGAACCTTAAACTCATCTATCATACGTTTAAACTAAATAAAGCATTTATTAAGCACCTATTGTATGTCAGACAATGTACATCATGCTAGGAAAGTGTAAAGAATAAAACAATCTCTCCTGGCAAAGAGCTTACATTGTAATGGGAAGACAATACACAGAGATATACAAATCACCGTAGACTTGGAAGAATTGATGCTTTTTAAAAAAAATTTTTGAAGCAATTTTTTACTAATTTAGCCAGTAACTCATTTTAAATATTTAATATCTACACTATTGAAAATTTATTTCTTTTATCTGATCAGATCCCTTATAATCATATGTAAGGAGATATGCAAATAGTTGAGATGTTAATGCTTATTAAAGTGAATTTGATGGCTTTTCCTCCATTTCAACCACACAAAAGTGTTATGTTGTACTATAAAATGGAATAGCACAGCATAACAGAGCATTGAAATCACATTCCAGTGAGAAAGTTGTCTTTCAATACTTCTATCTGAGATTATTATTGGTCTATTAAAAGGATGTCAGTGTGTTCATCTAAGCTTTCTATGACCTGTGTATGAATAGAGAATATAATTTTCTTATGTAGCTGGCCCCTTAACCTTCAAATTCACAGTGAGTCATTTTTTTAGGAGAAATAATGATTTATATTTTTAGTTCTCACATTGATATTCAGTACAATTTCATCAAGAAGTCATAATTAAAGTATGATGTTGCTTTAACATTCCTCAAGAATTTAGAGAAATGTTAAAATTGCTATATCATATTTTCATTAAATAAAAGCATAATTTTCATTAAAAGTTAGTGTTCTAGGGGCAGCTAGGTGGTGCAGTGGATAGAACACAAGCCCTGAAGTCAGGAGGACCTGAGTTCAAATATGACCTCAGACACTTAACACTTCTTAGCTGTGTGATCCTGGGCAAGTCACTTAATCCCAATTGCCTCAGGAAAAAAGAAAGAAGCTGGTGGTTTCATCTCATTAGCATATTATATGGAAACGTGAAATGTATACAGACAAAATAAAGTATAATGTGATTATTTTCCTTCAAGAATAAAAGATTTGTCTACCTTAAAGTTTGAAATGATTAATACAATAAATATAATCCTTACATTAACATTAACATAAGCACAGAATTATGGAGTTATATGAAATTCTAAATGTTATTATTCCTTTAACTAAATTTAGGAACAAAAGACTATATTTTCTAATTCTCTTTTTTCATTCTGTGTTATATAGTGTAATATTCTCCACATAGTGGCCAATAAGGAAATGTTGACTGGTTGATATTAAAATCCAAATACAAAAATTGGCCTATTTCCAAATGAGCTTTTTCCTATCTCTTTGGCAATCAAAGTTGACTAACTACAGAGATAAAGTTTATTTGGGACTTAAATTTTTAATGATAAATTCTTAGTGAACACAGGAAGATTTATAGTAATGTTTGTCACTTTTTATTCCATTGAACAAAATTGGAATCAACATCTATGTCATTAATTTAAAAAAGAAATAAAGTTCTTTCTTTCTGAATTCAATAAAAATACTTTTTCATCTGCTACTCTTGTGTTATTTAAGCCTTAATGGGTATGTATATACACAAACATATATATAGATGTATATGTGTGTGTGTGTGTGTGTGTGTGTGTGTGTATGATGGGATTTCTTTACCAAAAATTGGGTTGGGGGAGTAAGTATATTGGGGTTATGGGCCAGTGTCAGAAAGTGTCTCAAAAAATTTTATATGCTTAACAGGAGAGGGGAATGTTCAGCCCTTGGCCTGTTTAAAGCAAATTGTTAAAACAACCAAGGTAATGATAAAAGGCACAGCAACCACTGAGTTCTAGAACTTGATAATTTTGTATGGTCCAAGAATGATATTAAAAATATCCAAATGGCCCTTGGCAGATCATCCCTGGCTTAGATCATCTCCAAATCAAGAGGTGACGATTTTATTATGTAGCTAACCCTGAGCTAATTCCAGTGGGAAGATTCCATTAAGGTACAGCAAGTTCCTAATGAACCCTCAATTCCATAGGGGGGGTTGCTAAATTCCTAAAGAAGTTTAGCACCCTAAAAAGAGTTAGCCAGTTAGCAAGTGTATTAACCCTAAAAAGGAGTATGGGAGGAAGGATGGTAGGTTTGTTGTTTTTTTTAAGTAGGGGAAATATAACCTCAGGGATTGACATCACAACTTGGATTTCTGATTGGATAGAGTAACTGTGGAGTTTTAATGGTTTTGTTAATGCAAAGAATTGGCTAATTCAGTCCTACAACCTGGGGTGGGACTGTATTAAAGATCCACTTAAAGATAATAACAGGCTCATTTAATATCAAAAGGTCAAGATAATTAGTGCTCCTCCCTGCTTGCCTTAGGGAATATCTTGGGCTGTAAAATTCTGACTTTTTATAGATTTTACAATTGAGGAAACTGAGGCAGACAAAATTTAAATTATTTGGCCAGGGTCATATATCTATAAGTGTCTGAAGACTATTTTGAGCCTGATTTCAAGCCTAGCATTTTATCATCTGGGCCACCTAGGTACTGTTAATTTAAAAAAAAAATTATTCCCATTGTTATAGCAAATAATTTTTTCCATTTAACTGAGAAAATTGAGCACATCCGTCCTGAATTCTATATTTTCTGCTTGCTATACCTCAAAAGTCCTCTATATCTTAATTTATCTCTTTATAAAGATTAAGCCTATTTTTGGAATCTTAATTCCATTTTTTCTTATTTGACTTGGAAGTTTGTCTAATAAGTTCCTCTCTTTTAGTCATTATTTTCTCCCCACCTACACAGTACAAACATACCATGGTCTTCCATCCTTAAAAAAACAACAACAACAACAAAACAACTTTCACTTAACAATTCCAATTCAACAACAATCATCCTATATCCCTCTTCTCATTTGCTCTTAAAACTAGTAGTAAGAGTTTTATTTCCTTAATTTTTTTCCCCATTATTTACTCACTTCTTATATCCTCCTACTATCTGGATAATGATTTTACCAACCTACAAAAACAACTTTTTCAAAGATTATCAATCATTTCTTACCTAATAGACCTTATGGTCTTTTCTCAGTTCTTTGTTGATTTCTGTGGATTTTTCCACTGTTGATCTCACATAATTTTAAAGTTCAAAAGGAAAATCAGTGGCCAACCACTTCAGTGGTATACTGATAAATGTTCAATAAATGATTTTCCAGGGAAAAAATGTATCCACAATATATTTTTTAAGTTTGATATATATACATTATTATTATTAACATTTTTCTATACTACTTTCTTAAATTTAGACAATGAAAAAACCCTCAATAAATTAAGCCCTGATTTGTAGCATTTGCCAATTTCTGATATTCATAATGCTTTTCTCAATAAGCAGTAATCTAGCCTCTCCTTGAAGATCTCCAATGAGGGGGAAAACTACCACTTTCTAATGCATCCCATTATACAGTTCTGAATGTTAGAAATTTTTTTCTGACATTAAACCTAAATTTATTGCTTTGCGACTTTTACCCATTACTTCTTTCTTCATTCTTTAGATTTCATAATCATAATTCAGTTATTTTCATCCCCTGTTCCAGCAGTCCCTTTCTCCTATTAATAGAGTTCTTCTCAAAGCAGCCATTTTTCCTTCTCTGACATGTACCACAAAGTGGTAAAATAGAAATATATTGCAGTATGCTGAGAGAGAATAAAGTGGATAAGGCTTCACTCTCAACTCCTTCCACTTTATTTTTTAGGTCCTTTTTATGGGTTGCTTTTCCCGTTAGAATGTAATGCTTTTGAAATTCTGGGAGTGACTGTCTTTCTTTTTTCTTGTGCTTAAGCATAGTGTCTGTCACATAGTACATAGATGCTTAGTAAATGCTTTTTGACTTAACTTGCCCTATGAGATCAAATATAATGTCTTTTCTGTTTGAAAGAGTTCTTCAAACCTTTGAACACATCTATTATATATCCTGAGTCTTTTCTTCTTCAAATAAACATTCTATTTTCTTCTATTTTTCCTCCTATGACATGAATTCAAGGCCTTTTGCTACTCTAGTATACAAACTCCCTTTGTATACCCTCCAACTTAGTGGCATTCTTCTAAAACTATCATATGAAGAACTCAATTCCATACTACATTTATTTTTTTTTCTTTATTTTTTTATTAAAGCTTTTTATTTACAAAACACATGCATAAGTAATTTTTCAACAATGACCCTTGCAAAGCCTTCTGTTCCAAATTAACTCCTCCTCCCCACTCCCTCCCCTAGATGGCAGGTAATCCAATACTTGTTAAATATGTTAAAATATGTTAAATCCAATATATGTATACATATTTATACAGAAAAATCGGATCAAGAAAGGAAAAAAAAAAAACAAAGAAAACAAAATGCAAGTAAACAACAACAGAAAGAGTGAAAATGCTATGTTGTGGTCCACACTCAGTTTCCACAGTCCTCTCTCTGGGAGTAGATGGCTCTCTTCCATCACAAAATCATTGGAATTGGCATCAATCAAATCATTGTTGGAAAGAGCCCATCTATCAGAATAATCTTCCATAACATTCATATATTATAACTTATTCAGCCATTCCCCAGATGATGGGCATCCATTCAGTTTCTGGTTTCTAGCCACTACAAAAAGGGCTGCCACAAACATTTTTGCACATGTGGGTCCTTTTCCCTGCTTTAAGATCTCCCTGGGATATAAACCCAACTATATCTATTTCTAAGACAATATAAACTTACCATGTCTCAATGCCTGAAAGCTATGTTTCTGGCTGCCATGGTACTAATATTGAACTTACAGTTCACTAAAATTCATATCTTTTTTTTAAACTGATGTCTAACAATCAAGCAAAAATCATTAAGCATCTGCTATTCTGCTATGGACCAGGCACTATGTTACCTTCTGGGGGTCCAAAGTCTAAAACTGAAACAGTCTCAATTATCAAGAAGTTTATGTTCTAAAAAGGATGACAACATACACATATATGTATAGAAACCCCATACTAAGCAAGTACATGATAACCTTGAGAGGAGGAGTCACTAGAAACTGGAGAGAAGAGGGAACCAGGAAGGCCCTAATCCAAAAGACAATATTTGAGTTGAATCTTGAAGGAAACCAGGGATTCAAGAGACAGAGATTAGGGGTGAGAGTGTACATTTCAAGCCTAGAGAGCAGCCAATGCTGTTTCCCACATGAACTTGATTTTTTTTTTTTTTTTTTAGCCAAAGTATAAGAAATTATTCCTATTGAATTTCATTTTATTAGATTCATGACACTGCTATCAGGGTAAGATTTTTTTTTTTTTTTTTTTTTTTTTTTTTGGTATCCTAGCTGTCATTCAGTCTGTTTACTGTCACCTTCTGGATATTCTCTTGGACTTTTTGTCTTTCCTGGGTTTTCTCTTGCCTGTCTGATGTTTCTTCAGTTTTCTTTGTTGGCTCATGTCCAATTCCCTAAGGAAAGGTATGATCCAAGGTTCTGTCTCTGGCTGTCTTGCTATCCCTAGATGAGCTCATCAACTCCTACAGATTCAATCATTATCTCTGTGCAGATGACTTCCAAATCTATATATCCAGCCCTAAATTCTCTTTTAATTGTCACTTGCACTTATTCAGCTATCTTCTGGATATTTCTATTATTTGTTCTGTTGGCATCTAAGCTCAACAGGCCCCAAACAACACATTCAGAAGTTAGAAGTGTATCTAGTTACATTTTTCAATTCTATCCCCCAGTCATACAAAGGTTTTTTGATTTTTTTTTTTTTGGTGGAAATTCAGCTAGTAAATTTCTATCTTCCCTGATGTCAATCAGTTCTTCCAAACTAATTGGAAAATGTTGCTTTTTTATGTTTTTAAAAAAATTTTTTAAAATAAAATCTACTGATTCAAAACCTACTGTAACTCTATTTGGTAATTTCAAAAAAAGATTATTAAATTCTGTATCTAAGTCTTTACATACATTTAATAGGGCACAAGAAAACAGAAATATATTGTAGTTTGCTGAAATATATTAAATATTAGTAGAGTTTAATATTCTTTTTAATTAAAAAAAAGAAGTGGAAGTTCTGTCTTCTTCTTCTTCTTCTTCTTCTTCTTCTTCTTCTTCTTCTTCTTCTTCTTCTTCTTCTTCTTCTTCTTCTTCTTCTTCTTCTTCTTCTTCTTCTTTTTTCTTCTTAATCCAGCCTATTTTCCTGCATTCTATTGGTTTGTACTGTGCTATACATTTGGATGGACAACCCATTTGCTTGTCCATCAATACATGTATCTTGGAAAGACACTACAAAAGAAGAATAAAATGGGTCCAGAATTGAGTGGGATTCAGAGAAACAAATGATTTGCCTTTGGGAAATTCTTCAAAATAATTTAAATGTTGAGATATATCTCATTTCTTCAGTAATTGGGTATACTCAATTTCTCTGTAATTAAATGCTGAAATTTCCTAGCATAAAAGCAGTGGATAAGAGAAGAATTTGATTCTAATCCTAGTCTTATCTACTACCTATGTGACCACAGGTAAGTCATTTAACATACCTTGAGCTTCTATTTTCCCATTTGTAAAATGGGAAGAATAATCATAGTTTAATTTCCTAATTCATCAGATTGTGAGGAATGTATTTTGTAAATGTTAAAGATCTGTATAAGAGATGAAGCATTGTTATTATATTCCCTATGAGTTATCCTCATAATCTCAGTAAATATAGTATACCTTTTATTCAGTGCTCCCAAGGTACTGAATTCTCATCTAATACTCCATCTTTATTGAGTAGATTTTTTTCTGGTATACCAGAGACTATTTTCTGCCCTAGAATCCCTCTTCCCTTTTTCCTGAAAACTGGATCCTTAACATGCATTGCCATTTAAGACCATTAATATGTGATGATGATATTGATTCTACCAACTGTCCAGCTGATTGGATAGAGATCATGGATTTTAAAATGATTCTGGATGTTGTGCTAACAAGTCTTAAGTCTCTTTATTCTTTTTCTGCAGTGACTTAATTCTTAAGTTTTTTTGAGACAACATACTACAGTAAAAAAAAAAAAAAAAAAAAAGGTAGCTCAGAGAAAAGAAAGACTTGGGTTTAGATTCTGAATTTGGGGATAGCAAGGTGACTCAAAGGCCAGGGTGCTGGAACTGGAGTCAGGAAGATGGAAATTCAAATTCAACTTCATATACTTCATAGCTGAGTGACCTGGGATAAGTAATTTACCTGCTCTCTACCTCAGTTTCTTTAATTGTAAAATGGGAATAATAATAGCCCTATAGGGTAAGCATATTGTGAGGATCAAATGAGATAATACTTGTAAAGGTACACAATGCTTGGCACAAGGGAGGTAGTATATAAATGCTTATTCTCTTCCTTTCTCTGTCTTTGATGCTTAAAAAACATGTAATTATAGGAAATACTTTTAATAACAGCTACAGTTTCCCAATCTATAAAATAAATATGATAACATCTGTATTTCTTACTTTGTAAACATAAAACTCTCTACTCTTATCTGCCTAAACTTAGGTGTTTGCATGCTTTACCATACTTGGGCCTTGCTTTTGCTTCCATGTTTAGATGTCCAGTCTTCATCTGACTCATTGATCCTGCATAGATTTCTCTCTATCTTGATCTGCTACTATCTGATTATTTAATGATAAACAGCTAGGGCTTGAGAAAAATCAGATTTTATCAGAATTTTGAAGGGATGGATACCCATCAATAGGGGAATGGCTGAACACATGTTATACAAATATAATGGAATAATACTATTGTGCTGTAAGAAATGATAAGCAGGCAGATTTCAGGAAAAACCTGAAAAATCTTACATGAACTGATGCTGAGTGAAGTGAGCAGAGCCAGGAAAACATCAAACACAGTAACAGCAACATTGTACAATGATTATCTATGATTGACTTAGCTCTTCTCAGCAAAACAATGATCCAAAACAATTCCAAAAGACTCCTGATACAAAATGTTATCAATATTCAGAGAAAGAACTGATGGCGTTTGCATACTATTTTCAATTTCTTTGGGTTTTTTTTGTGTGCTTTCCCCCCTTTTGTTCTGTTTCTTCTTTCATGAGTTGGGCTTCTTGACCTCTCCAATTGGATGCTTCAGTGTTCTTAGGAAGATCTTACCTCTAGGGAAGTTTGCCCGTGAGGGAGCACAAAAAAAATCTCTGAGGTTCTAGCAATACTTGGTTTAAGGCAGAGGATTTTCTTTCTATAGTGGAAGTTACCTGTCTTCACTAAGGGGTAAAGATTACATGAGGCAGGTGAAATCTCAGACTTTAGATTAGGGGTTGGGGGAAGGGAAGAATTATAATGATCACTCCTTCCTCAATAAGGGAAGAAAACTTGTAGAGAGAGAAGTTTGAAGAAAGGAATGACACTTTCTTTCTCCCTTCCTAAGACTAATTAGATAGAGGACTAGATTGAATGAGGGTGATTTAAGCAAATCCTCCCCTTCCTACTCAAATACATGCCCTCTAGTACATTCTGAAATGCCAATCTTTAGAGCTGCTTTTAGGTTAGAAAACAAGTACCTAATGGTATTTTAAGGTGATTAATCTGGCAGTGATATACAGAATAGACTAGTGGGAAGAAAAAATGGAAGCAAGTAGATTAATTAAGACATTATCGAAGAAAACTAGGTGTTAACTGATAGTGAATACAGTGAATAAATTAAAACAGATAAACCCATTTGAATTGCAATTTAATTCAATCCTATATTAAATACATTTTAGGAAAATATATCTAACTGTGTTTATGAATAACACTACAATTTATTTCATACTTTTAGAGTTTTATTAACAGATAAAAATCTCAAATTAAGTTCATATTATATTTCAGAGTTGGGACCTAGGGATCCATCTCAGTTAAGAGTATTCCACAGCTCCACTATTAAAGTTTAAAACAATAAACAATTGACCCAAGAAAACCTCTGGCTGAGTCTTCTGAAGGCTGTCAAAACATTTGGCTTACGTACATGTGGACTCTGTTTAGACTCCCTTTTTTTTTTTGAGAAGTTTCAACAAAACTTATATGAGTGTTGGGATTTTTCTTCCCTCAACTAATCAGATAGACAGTGGAATGAATATGTACAGCAAGGATATAGACTACTCACGTCTTCAAATTATTTGAAATACTGCCATAACTTAGTCTTTATTTAATGCTCTAGTAACAAATTCTGTTTGGGGAATGTGTTTTTGATAGACTGCTGAACTTGCATGAGTAGTAGGAGACTTAGGAATCGTCTAATCCAACCTCCTCCTTTTACAAAATGGGGAAACTGAGGCCCATAGACATTAAATGACTTGCCCAAAGTTACACAGGCAATAAATGGGAGAATTGGGATTTGAACTCAAGTCCTATGACTTGAAGTCCAATGCCTTTCTACTTAATCATATGAAAATATTTTGACATTGCAAGAAAATCAGCTACAAATTTGGATTCTAATTTATTACTATGACTTCAAATGTCTATATAACATTTTGCAGTCAGTTAATAATATTTAAGAATCAAATACAGTGCTAAGTGCTGGAGATACAAAGAAAGGCAAAAGATAGCTTCTGCTTTTATAGAACTCACAGTTTATTGGGGGAGACAACATAAAAAAAAACTGTAGCTCAAGATATAGAAATCTAGGAGATAATCAATAGTGGGAAGGTATTAGCATTGAGGGTCAAGGATAGGTAGAGAAGTCAGGGAAGGATCTGAAAAGCTTTCTTGTAGAAGACTGGATTTTAGCTGGAACCTGAAGGAACCTAGAGATGAGGAGAGAGAGAGGCTGCTTGGGGGACAGCCAATGGAAATGTTGAGAGATGGAGAATCTTGTTTGAGGAATTTAGGAGGCCATTGTTACTGGATTACAGAAGGTAAGGAGGAGGATTAATAAAGAATAAGAAGACTGAAAAGGTAGGAGGGGTTCAGCTTGTAAAGAACTTTGGATGCCAAACAGAAGATTAAACAAAGAAAACTTTAGCTATTGATAGAAGCAGAAGCAGGTAAAAGGTATCTTAAAAGAATAAATCAGAATTGGTAAAATGGAACTTAACAATAGAAGGTTGTTATGGGCCAGACCTCTGAACTTGAAACAAAGGATTTTTACAAGGTACTAAGTCAGTTGAATTGATAGAAACAATAGTTATCTAATTTAGCATGGTTCAGTATGATTGATCTGATCCTACAAGGAGATGTTATGGGCCAGAACTTGAAACAAGGTACTAAGTGGAATTGAGGAGACAATGGTTAAATCTAGTTTAGCATTGATTTAATCCTACCACAAATAATGGTTTCCTAGTGATATAATGATTGGTTTGTATTCAGTGTGGGATATATAAGCTAGAAGCTCTCAGAGGCTGAGACAGATTCATTCCATCGTCTACCTTTGGGTGGCTGAAGGCTGAAGCCTGGAGTTGGGGAGATTCAGAAGCCAGAGAAGGCAGCAAGAGCTCAAGCTCTCAGAACCAAGGGGAGAGATAGACCTCCAGAAAAACTAGCTGAGCCCCAAGTGAAGGAGACAAGACTTTGAAGGAGACAATAAAGGATTTGTACTTTATCCCCTGGCTGCATGTGTGGTGATTACTGAACTGAAATGAAGGCTGCTCCCAGAGACCCAAGAAAGTCTCAACAGAGAACATTACATTTTAAAGAGAATATTACAAAAGGTTATTCCATAAAAAAACTCATAAAAGTTGTAAAGTAATACTATATAACAAAAAGACATAGACTTTGTGTAAATCTAAAATTTGAAGGAAGCACACATACTTTTGAAGGAGGATAAAGCCAGAGAAAAACAGAAATGATGTATGTGTATGTGTGTACACACTTATTCAGTTCAATTAGAGATCTAGATTGTTCAGTCAAATAGAGATCTAGATAACATTCTTCAGCTAGAAACTGAAAAACTGAATTAAAGTTAAGATATAGGAGTGATGGAGAAACTGCCATTATCTGGACAAATAACAAAGGTCTCATTCCACTAAAAGCATCAATTGAAACTCTTGATTTGCATTTCTGACTGTAATTGTTCAAAAGACAAACATAATAATGAGGACTGCTGTTCTCTTTTCTGAACTCCAAACACAGTGAATAAGTTATTATTAACATTTCTGAGGTTGGGGTAAAGATCTGAGAATTCATCAATGTGTGGGGTGGACTGGATAGAGTGAGACTTGATGCAAGAAAACCAATTAGGTCACCATTGCAATAAGTAAAGTAAGAAACAGTAAGACCCTGAACTAAAAGTGGTGGGCAGAGAAAAGGAGTAAGATGCAGGAGATCTTATAGATATAGAAATGACCTAATGATTACATAGGGAGAGTCTTGAGTTGAGGCTAATATCTTGTTGACAGATCTAGAGATGAGAAGGAGAATGACTTTTATATTGGAAATTACAGAACAGAAACCACTAAACAGTGGTTAATACTCAAGAAAAGTAAAGAAATAATAAGAGTACATTTAAGTTATTTAATTCAAGGTATTTGGACAAGACAACCAATATCCTGAGTGTTGAATCACTATTAGTAATATTTGAAAGATTTTTGAAGAATGGCTGAAGTACCACAAGATTGTAAAAAGGCAGATGATGTTGCAATTTTGAAAAAAATGGAAGAGGGTAGATTATACAAACTATAGATCAGTAACCTTCAATTGCTAGAAAAATTATGTAATAAATTATTTAAAGAAGTGCTTGGCAAACTTCTAGAAAGACCATAGCTAGAAAGAATTCTAGCTTCACTAAGAACATGCTAAACTCATCTTATTTCTTTTTGTGACAAGATTGTAAAACTTATAAATAAGGGCAATGTGAATGATATAATTTACTTAGATTTTTGCAAAACTTTTGATTTTGTACCTCAAACTATTTTTGTGGAGAAATTGAAAAGATGTGTGCTAGATTTTAATACAATGAGATGAATGCAGAACTGGCTGGAAGCCCAGACTCAAAAGTAGTTGTTAATGGTTCCATGTCAACATGTCTCCATGTCTTAGGAGAATACTCTAAGGGTCTGTGCTCTAACCTTATGCTATTTAACATTTTTATCATTTATGATATGCTCATCAAATTTGTAAATAACACAAAACTAGAAGGCATAGCTTACAAAGATCATAGAATTAGGATCCAAAAACATCTTGACACACTAAATCTAAGAAAATGGAATTCCCTAAGAACAAAAGTAAAGTTTTACATAAAATGAAAAAGATAATCTTAACAAATATAAAATTCAGGAGACTTAGATAGGCAGCAGTTGTTCTAAAAGATTTGGTGTTTTTAGTGTATAGCAAGAACCGTGGAGCATGTATAGAGCTGACTTGCCTGCTCTTGACCTGCTTTCCTAGTTAAATATTTGCAGTTCTCAGCAAATACGGTGGACATAGAAGAGATGTACTGTGGGTCTGAGCAGGATGCTTCAATAGTAGGAAAAAAAAAAAACTTCATAGGAAGAATGCGATGAAAGATGTCATCATAAGATGCATATGCAGAAGAGGATGTATATATAACGAGAGCATGAGACAACTAATAAAAAGATTATGTGCTCTGTTACTATTCTCTAAATGTCAAGAAATCCAGAAAAAGGCTCTGAGACAATGAATAAATCCCCTTTCTGTAGAAAGTTAAAGTGAGGAAATAATAGTATGGGATTAAAAACAGATGAATTGGTTACCAGAAACTTTCCCACAACAAAGCAATTGCAGATCAATCAAGGTATCTTAGGAAACTTATTATTAAAGGAAGACCAAACTGTTTAAAAATATTTATTCAAGTAGTAGTATGTAATTGCAAAAAACTTGAAACAACCTAGATAGCTAACAATTGGGGAAATGACTAAACAAAATGTATTTTGTTGATTTAATAGGATATATAATGCAATTAAGAATAATTGATATGACAAATTCAAAGAATGTTATTACATGAAATAATGTGGAAATTAAGAAATATATATATATATCATTGCAGCTATTCAAAAGGGCAATATCTATATCTATACACCCCCCTTCCAAGAATGCATGGACAAAAGACTATAATAGAAGAGAGGTCCTTAGGCTAACTGAGAAGTTTTAAAAAATGTATCTATTGAAAGCCTTTTAAAAATACTTAAATTAGTTGTCAAGATACATTTAACTGGTTTGTTATTATTTATAATATGTTTCTTATTTTGAAAATATACACACCAAAATAAAGCAACAATTAGAATTAAATAAGTTGACTTGAATATAATTTAAATATAAACTAATATGAAAGACATCGTACCATAGTACTTTCTAAAATCTTGTCACACTATTGTGAGTATTCCCACTATCAATATCAATTGCAATTTTTTCACTCTCTAGTTGACTGTATTCATGAGATTATAGGACCAAAACTTTATTTGATGATCTTTTCTGAACTAGCCTGATACACAGCCATCTTCTTTACTTGAAATCTTTCTAGGTTACCTGGATCTTCCAGAGGATGCATTGTGTTAGAATAGCCTTTTGAACAGCTATATTCTCCTTTATCCACTATGAGGCATCAGTATCCATTGAACATATCTGAATACTAACCAGCACTCTGTTGTACAGGAAATAGTTATGATCAGGGTCACTAATGTTTTTATTTCTTTCTTGATTGCCTTAGTTGACTTTTCTTCCAGGTCTAGTATTATGTTTCTGTTATTTTAAAAGAGTTTGTTGCCCATTGGGGTTAAGAGAAGCAATATAAATATTTCAAAAGTGATCTTAAATTTGGCAAGCAATACCAGGCATTTTGTGGTCAAGATTTCTGGATATTCTCCTAATGTAAAAACCTTATTCTTCATTCAATCAAGGATGTGGTGGAATCTAAATAATATGATATATAATCCCTATCCAAGGCCATTTGGTTTGCTGCTTTCCAGCCTTAATAATTATATTGCATTTCTTTGGTGATTAAGTCACACACTGTAACATAGCACTGACTATTGGCTCATCCTTGACTCAATTTATTTCTCAAAATAAATTCATTTCTAAGTACCTAAAATATGTGTTTCATTTTCAAAGAAAATAATACTCACATAAACTTTATCTGAGTGAGGTATATAATAGATTCAAAATGAAATATAATACAAGTGCTTTGTTTTAAAATTTCCCCTCATGAATTTTTAAAATGCTAGAAATGTTCATCTGGAAAAAATTTTCAAGACAACAGTTAGCTATCAGGGCAAAGTGCAAAGTTTCCATTTTTTTTCTTAAATTCCTATAAAGCATAGCAAAAGTAAGAATTTTAAGATATCCCAAAGTTCAGATTTCCTAACAGTGCTCTATCATAAAACTTTTTGTGTGTTAAGAAAAATTAATGTTTTATCAATCTGCCAAATTTCACAATCTGGTCCATTAGCTATGGAATATTAGCTATAATGGCAGAGAACATCTTTAAGCATGGTAACAGTCATGTGGACAGTTTCATTAGTGTCTACTATCCTTTCTTAATTTCTATTATTGCTGTAGCTCTGAGGGTTATTTAGAATAATATGAAACATATAAGTAAGTATCAAAAGAAAGATAGGAAGTCTAGAAAACTTGTTAAACTTAGTGCTTTCCTCAATGATGTACATTAATTGGCAAGTTAACAAGAATTTATTAAGTACTTACTATGGGCCAGGCATTGTACTTAAATTTCTGAATACACAGAAATAGCTAAAGCAGTCCTTGCTTGCACAGAGCTAACTTCTGATTGGGAGACATATACATGTGCTACATCCATAGAGGGTAGGGAGATAGCCTTTGAGAAACAGGTAACTGCCATGACAAGGAAAAGTCTCTTGCAGGAGGTGGTGTTTGAGTTGAGTCTTGAGGAAGCCAGAGATTCTAAGAGAAAGGAGAACATTCCAGGTATGATTGAGAGCAATAGCAAATAGGACAGAATACCTGAAACTTCAATTTTGTAGAGGGCAGGAGAATATTTGAAGATTGGAAAGATAAAGGTTCCAGTTTGGAAAGTACTTTAAATAACAAAGGATTTAATATTTGATCCTAAAGGTAATAAGGAATGATCAGAGTTTATTGAATAGTAGGAAGACATAATCAAATTTGCACTTTGGGAAAGATCATTGCAGCAGCTATATGAGGGATGCATCGGAGCAGGGAAAGATTTGAGACAGGTGTCAAAAAATCCAAGTGAGAGCAGAGAACCTAGCTAGGATGGTGGTTTTTTGAGTGGAGTGAAGGGGACATATATGAGAGGTGTTGTGAAAAAGAAACTACAAAATTTAAAAATTAGTTGGATATTTGGGGTAAGGAGTGGAAGAAAATGAAAGCATGTAATAGGGAAATTTAAGAAAAAAGGTTTAGATTTTGGGAGAAAGTGAATTCTGTTTTGAAAATGTTGAGTTGAGGATGCTTACAGAGCATTCATTTTAATATATCTAAAAGACTGTCAACATGTTGACATGGGAATTATCTTCATAGAGATGATAATTGGACCAATGGAACTCATGAGATCACCAAGTGAAAGAGAACACTTGCAGCTGAATGATGAGGTTAGAACTTAGACTGCAAAGAGTTTAGGAAAGTTTTCAAGAGCTACAGAAAGACAGACATGTGGGTACAATGTCAGTTAAGTTGTGAAATGGTATAGTAATTGGGAAAGTAATTTTTGACAATTCCCCTAACATCACTATACTGCATACCTTTTAATGCAGTATTAATAGACCTAGTCACTACTAAACCTATCACAAAGAGATTAAAGAAAAATACACACATACACACACACACATATACACAAAGAAAAATATACACATAAAAATAATTAAAGCAGGTTTTAATTGTGGCAAAGAATGAGAAACAAAGGGATTACCCATTATTTAGGGAATATAACAAATCATGTTATATGAATGTAATGGAATATTTTTAGGGCCATAAGAAATGATGAAAGTTTCAGAGAAGTCTGGGAAGACTCAAGGACTGATTCAGTGAAGTGAATACTGTTGGTAGAGCAAACTGGCACAGTGGATAGAGTGCTGGGATCTGAAGTCAGAAAGACTTAATTCAAAGCTCACCTCAGATATTTACTAGCTGTGTGATCTTGGGCAAGTCACTTATTAATCCCATTTACTTCAGTTTCCTCAACTGCAAAATGAGCTGGAGAAAGAAAATGGCAAATCATTCCAGTATCTTTTGCAGGAAAACCCCAAGAGGGATCATGAAGAGTTGGTTACAACTAAAAACAGTTAAGTAGCAACAAAGAAAAAAAACTTTGGAAAATTTAAGAATTGTGAGCAGAACTGATACCCATTTCAGAGAACTTGTGATAAAGTGTGCTATTTATCTCTTGATAGAAATAGGTGATAGACTTAGGATGCAGAATGGGACACATATTTTAGGACATAGCAAATGTATGAAATTGTAATTCTTGAATATGCATTTGCTTCTAGGATTTTGTTTTTCTTTGGGGGGTGGGCTGGGTGAATCCAGAGATCATTTGGAGGGAAAAAGGAACTGGTGATAAATTAACAAAAGAACACAGTTATAGAAAATATTAAAAAAAAAACCTACAAAAGAAGATAGAAGAAAGCCTTGAAGAAAATATAGATAAGTAATAGCTTTGAAAATTAATAGAATTTATTATATATATATAGCCACATATTTATTATTAAAATATGCCATATTTAATAGATATTCATACTTTTAAATGTAATCTTTTTCTTACTACTTTGTATGTGGGAACGGTTTTTTTGAGCAGTGTTCATTAAATTTAGAATTTTTTCTTAAAGAATAAAGAGTTCAAAAAGGAATTGAAAATACTTGATATAGGTGTTTCTTCTTTTTAAAGAATTTAGCTAATAAGGGGAAGAATGCTATAGAATGATAGTTATCAAACAGCAGGATCTAGTGAGGGTTTTCTTTCTTTATTCATTTTTTTAAGGATGGGGGAGTCCATCACAGTTGATCATCACATAATTTTGTTGTTCTATACAATGTTCTCTTGGTTCTACTCATTTCACTTAGCATCAGTTCATGTAAATCTCTCCTGATCTTTCTGAAATCATCCTGCTGATCACTTCTTATGGAACTACAGTAATATGCCATTCCCCAACTGTTGTGCATTCATTCAGTTTCCAGTTCCTTGCTACTACAAAAAGGGCTGCCACAAACATTTTTTTGCATATGTGGGCCTTTCCCCCTTTTTTATGATCTCTTTGGGATACAAGTCCAGTAGAAATACTGGGTATGCGTAGATATCAAAGGATATGCAAAATTTGATAGCCCTTTGGGCACAATTCCAAAATGCTCTCCAGAATGGTTGGATCAGTTCACAATTCCAATAACAATGCATTAATATCCCAATTTTTCCACAACTTTTGCAACATTCATCATAATTTTTTTCTCTCATCTTAGCCAATATGAAAGGTATTTAGTGGTACCTCAGAGTTGTCTTAATTTGCATTTCTGTAATCAATAGTGATTTAGAACATTTTTAATATGACTAGAAGTGGCTTTAATTTCTTCATCTGAAAATTGTTCATGTCATTTTACCATTTATCAATTGGAGAATGGCTTGTATTCTTATACTTTTGAGTCAATTCTCTATATATTTAGAAATAAGGCCTTTATCAGAATCCTTGAATGTAAAATTTTTCTCCAGTTTTCTACTTCAGAAAGGATACTTTAAGCCTAGTTTTCAGCTTCCTCTTCTGTCCAAAAACTTGATGATATAAAATCATCTGAAGAAATCTAAATTTAATACATACTCAACTACTAGAAATTGCCCTATCATGACTATCTCATCAGAATACAAAGAAGAAATAATCTTAGAAAATGAACTCCTCTTTGATAGATACAATGCAACATGATTAGCTATTTTGCTGGAGCCTTACAATTGAGGAGGCTGTCTTTTAAAGCCGTTGAAAGCTACTATCTTCTTTAAAAAATAGTTTAAAATAGAAAAATTTGTAGTGCTGGTCATCTAGGCTGATTATTTTTTAACATAAAGATTTTTCCATTTCAACTGTAGAAAATTTTATATTTGATTCATTTAATATGATCTATTTTAACTTCCCAAGGGAAGTTAATTGACTTGATTCTACTGAAGAGAGGAGAGTAAATTGCTCCTTATTTGAAGATGCATTAACTCTTTGAAGAAATAGAGTTCCAATCATTATATTTTAAAGACAATTTACTAAATGGAACCTCTTGACTTTAGATATACCCTAAAAGCTTTAATGCTAAAAAGATCTGATCCATTACATGACTACTTTCTTCTTTAAAGATTTTTTAAAAAGAATTACTATGATTTTCTTCTAGTCTGAACTAAGTCTTTTGTTCCCATTATATTCAATAATGGATTGATTCCTGTTCCTTGATTATTGTCAGTGATTTGTCAGAATGTAGGCCAAATAAATAGAAATTGGCATTTGAAACTCTCTTTATTTTTATCTTCTGGCTATATTTCTTTAAAATTGTGCCTGTCATGTATTCATAGGTGAACTATCATTATTAAAAGTAGCAGTTACCTTTCCCTTCCTTTAGTTCTTTTTTTTAAACTCTCTCTTCTTTCTGCATTGCTTTGTTTTGGTTCCTATCCCTTCCTTGTCTTTCTTCTTTTATCAGTTTCCCCATCTCATTTAGCTTTTGGTTTCTTTCATCTTCTCCTCTTCCTCTCCCTTTCTTGTGCTGTTTATTTATATCTTTTGACTAAAACAGTGTTATCCAAACTTTTTTGATCATGCATTCTGTCAATAAGAGATTTTTGATTGCTCATCCTTAATATGATGTATATTTAATTATTTGTAAAATATTATTATACTAACATGGTATATGTTATAAAATATGCTTGAAAATAGACATTTAAAAAGATGTAATAAACAATGTTCAAATGTTTTATTATTATTTAAATTCCCTCTTGTTAAATGATACTAATAATAAGAATTTAGTGAGAAAAGTATGATTGAATTTGCTTCACTATTTTTAAAATTCTCAGTTTAACACTTAGTGAAACATATGTCATAATATACTGAAAGTGAACAAATAATGATCATAATTCCAAATTGCTTTTCAGAATGTACAAGCCATTTCAGCATTTTTGGGTCAGTTTTGCTAATTTGATGAGTGTTGAATGGAAATTCAAAGTTGCTTTAATTTTTATTCCTGTAATTTATTAGTGATTTGGAGAACTTTTTCCTGTGACTGTAAATAGTTTGAGTTTCTTCCTTTGAGAACTGCTGTTTATATCCTTTGACCATTTTTAAAATTAGAAAATGGTTCTTATTTGAATGGACATGGGAAGACACACTGTATGCCTCCCACATATCTGCCCATGCATAATCTCCTTTATATTAAGTTTATATAATATAAGGATGGATTTGAAGCTACTCCATACAATTTTAGCTTTGATTCCTTAACTAAGTAGTTCTAACCATCAACCATAAATTGGTCCTAATTTAGTCTAAAAGGTCTTTGATATAAGAATCAGGTGCTGATGGGTCAGGAAATCTTAGACATAGAAAGGAATTTTTATAATTTCTGAAGGGAATTAAAAAGATTTGGTAATTTCAGGAATTTGAAAGTGTGGTTTAATAGTATACCACTGAGGAGGAACTAACTACCTATGAGAGAAGGAAATACTCCAACTTCAGATAGATATCCTTTTCTCCTTTCATCTTTTGACTGGAAAAGTGTAGTAGATATTTCTTAGTCTGGGAGGGTCTCAAAGATATTTGACTTCCTACCTTTTCATCACTGAATTAGCATAGTATGCCTTGGATAGTAGTGACATCCATCAATGTCCTAAACAATGACTCTGAGTCAGCTGGCAATAGTGTCTGCATCTTTGGGAATCAAAAACATACAAGATTCATATCTCTGTAAGAAACAAGGGTAGATTGGATATAGCTATATAAGAAGAGCAGCAAAGACTATATTATACTAATTTCCCACTTATTGAGGGCCCACAAATGGGAAAGAAAGCTCTAAAATAACCCAGAGTTGTGATTTACCCCTTTTTCATAAGGGCTCTCCATCCTCGAGGCTATATTCCCTTGAAAGTGAGAAAGAATGTACTTTCCCCAGACAGGGGGAACATATTTTTGTCTGAGGAGTTGTTATTGTATTATCTTAATAAATAGTTCTTTCTAAAAAACCTTTAAAAAATTTACTAAACTAACTCTTAACTGAAATGGATGTGGGGGGAAGTGAGAGGATAAGGAGAAAGAGAACACATTGTTTACGGCTTGAGCCAAAGTAAATAGAGATCTAATCCCTTGAAGGTATCTTTAGAACACAAGGATGGGGAGAGAAATGTAGTCAGCCTAAACCTGAAAACCATACTCAACTTTTAGAGGGAAGGTTGGAAAAAGTAAGGATACCTAGAACTTATATGGGTTGTAATTGCATGTATCTATTAATTTGTAAGTAATGAGAGAGTTGAAGTATATTTCATACTGAAATTCCTTCATCTCTAAAATTCCTTCTTCATCCTATGATTTTGACTCAAATAAATTAGAGGGCTTTTTTTGTGGCTGTATTTTAATAATTTTAGCAATACTATCATATGATTTATTAATGAAAAATGACATAATTTTTTTTAGAAAGGAGGGCTGTAAATAAATTCTTATAATTCTGACTTCCCATGTAAATCATACTACCATTATTCCTTTATTTTTTTTTACAGTAACCTTATGGTATATAATCACAATAACATTTATTACTTTTATCTTTTGAGGATTATATAACTAAACTAAGTATTTAGTATATAAACAGGAAAATAGATTGATTTTTGCAAAGTACTTTGGTTTTTTAAAAAATTGTATTTTCCAGGCATATGAGAGTCTTATTGTAATCTTAATGCATGCATTTTAGAACTTAGAGCCTCAGAAACCACTGATTATAATATGTCGTCCTTGAGCCTCTTTGATGGGGATAGATACATGGACTTATCAAAATTGTTATTTTCCCTTAAACCTGCTTGCCTCAAAAGAGCCAAAATCATGAAGAATATATTCTTGTGAGAACATGTTTATAATTAATTACAGTGAATAGTTTTAAACATTTGAGTCTTCAAAACTAAATGATGTACTAAAGAGTATCACAGAATCTTAGACCTGAATGAGTTCTCAGCTACATTCTGTTCAATACCCTTCTTTTATACAAGAAGAAATGGAGACCCAGAGATGTTAAATGGATTGTCCAATCAACGACAGGGTCAGGACTAGAGCCTCTATGTTTTGACTTTTAACCTTTTGTTCCTTCTTCTCTACTCTTGTGCCTTTGTAGAAATTATTCGCATGCTCCTTTTCCCCTTAAAATACTTCATAGTATCTAAAATGTTTGATATTTTACTCTGTTTTTTCACTTTAATTACACTTAACTTTCTGAATTGCTCTGGAAGCAGCAGTTACATAATGTAATATCATAACAATATTTGAAAGCTAGTGTAATTCATATAAAAAATGACATACTTAAAGTTAAAGGTATTTTCTCACAAACAGTCTACTCTATGATCAGAGAAATAGGTTATATTTAATTTTAGTTTATTATATGGATTTTTCACGTGTGTTAAGAACCCATGAGACATTTTTAAAGTGTACTGTATAGTCATTTCTCTACTTTTCTTACTTGACATTTTCAGATCTTTCTGAAGGCTTTGATTCTTTCAGAATTTCACAGAACATGGTTGGCATAAATAGATTACTGTTTGTGTCCAACAATGGCTTTTCTGGAAGGGGCTAAATGATATCATCTAGGAAATATTTGATCAGAAAAATGGACATGCCAGAGTGAGAGGTAATGACTAATCTTTGTATAAAGCTTTAAGGTTTGCAAAATTCTTAATGTATGCCATCTCATTTGAACCTTACAAGAATCCATAACTACTTCTGATATTAATTTCCTCATTTTACAGATTAGTGTCAGAGAGATTAAATGAGTTGTATATATATGGTCATACAACTAGTCGATATTATCATATGTAGGCTATGATCCCTAATATTTTGATTTCCAAGTTATTGTGTTTTTATTGTTTTATTCCAAGCAGTAAGCCATGATGTCTCATGATAACAGATGGAGAACTGAAACATATACAATATTTTGACCTAAGAGAAGGGTTCTAGTATATCGATCTTTTATGGAAGATTTATGGAAAGACATGAACAAGTTTTGGAGAGAATTAGGCATGATAGTTTGCAATGTGTTAGCATCCAAGAGATAGTCCACATCTATGAAATCATTAAAATACTGGCATATTGTGGCATTGATTCAGTTTTTCTTTTCTTTTTTTTAGATTTGTTTTCTAAAACTGTGGATTTGTGATTTCTTTTTAAATGTTTTAAATTTTTCTTTTATTAAGTTTTAAATGTTCAATTAATAAAAATGTACCTTTTCTTCTTCCCATTTCCCTTAAAAATGATTCTTAAAAGGAATCATGATAGATATACATTGTCAAGCAAAACAAATCCCTGAATTGACCATATATAAAAAAAGCAAATTTCTGTCCTATCCTAAGTTCATGATCTCTCTATGAGGAGATGGTTGTATGTTTCATCATGAGTCCTTGAAATTGTGGTTAGTAATTACATTGGTCGGAGTCCTAACCTCTTTCAAATCTTTTCTTTATAATGTTATTAAATAAATTTTTGGTTTTTACTCAGTTCACTCATACAAATCTTCTGAAATTTCTCTAAAATCATCTTCTTCATCATTTCTTACAGCTTAGTAATATTCTATTACATTCATATGCAATAATTTTTCTCTTTCATCTCTTTGGAGTATAGATCTTCAGTATAGAAATGGTAAATGAATATCTAGGAGCTCATAGAGTTACTAAGTGAATTAGTATAGAGGAAAAAGTGATGAGGGTCCAGGACTGAGCACTGTAAGACCCTCACAGTTAGAGAGTATCAAATGAAGTATCAAAAGGAGAAAGAGCAGTATGATAGCAGGAGAAGAAAAAGAATATCAAGAAGAAAAGAGTTATCAACAGTAGTACTGACTTCAGAGGGGCCAAGAAGGATGAGTATTGAGGGAAAAAATTAGATTTGGCAATTAAGAGAGCGTTAGTAACTTTGGAGAGAGCAGTTTTGATAGAATGATGAAGTCTGAAATTTGAATATAGAATTAAGAAGAGAGGGCAAAGACATGAAGTGAAGCCATCTGTTATATAGATGGCCATCTCAAGAAGGTCAGTCATAAAATGATCTGTGACCCAGTTCTATGTTGTGAGTGACAAAGCTGCCAGTTGGCATCTTTTTCTATTTCCTCCAAGCAACAAGCTCCTTTCTGAATATTTTTTCTTTTTGCCATATTCATCTATGAATCCTGTGGTAAAATGATAAATGGGATGTCCTTCTGGCTAGATCTTGTCCTTAGTGTTTATAGCTCTCCCTTTTCATCTGCCTATGCTTACTTGTACTTTAGCAAATGACTTGTACTTTAGCAAATGACAGTGAGTCATTATTATGACAGTGAGTCATAATAATAATCAGTGAATCACTGATTAAGATTCAATTTTGTGTGACTTCTAAGTTTTGTGATATAGTTGTGAGGAAGATCTAAGTTGTATGTTGCCTGTTCTCCTTGAATAACTTTAAAAAATTTAAATAAGATATTACATTGATGTCACTCTTAGTTTCATAACTTTTCTATTCATAAAAAATTATACATTCACTTGGCCAATGTATGGCACAAGAGATGATATCTAGCATGTTAAAACTCTTGAGCAAAAAGGCTCTTTGCCCTCATTTAAAAAAATTATTAAAATATACTGTTGGGGGTAAGTTTTGTTTAATCTATTGATAAGTAACAGGTAGGTAGCAAAATTATATCTAAGTATCTTTTTTTTTTTTTTTTTTTTTTTTGCTGAGGCAACTGGGGTTAAGTGATTTGTCCAGGCTCACACAGCTAGGAAGTGTTAAGTGTATAAGGTCACATTTGAACTCAAGTCTTCCTGACTTGAGGGCTGGTGCTCTGTCCACTGTGCCACCTAGCTGCCCCTTAACTATCTTTTAAAGTTAATTTTTGGCATATTTCAATGAATATGTTATTTGATCATCATATAATATAAGTAAATGAAGAGATGAGTAGATAGATGGATTGAAAAGCATTTATTAAGTATTTTCTGCATGTCAAACTTTGGACAAATTGGGAATATGCAAAAAACAAAAGCAAATATAGACACTACCCATAAGGAGCTTGTATTTTAATGGAGGGAAAGATCACAAACAAGGTGGTCACCATCAGTATAAGACTATAGTGATTAAGAAAATTACAAGATTGATATGGGTAGCTATAGGGGAAAAGATTGACACATCTTTCCAATTGCAATGGAAGTATTTATGAGTATTCTTTCCCATAATCCTATACTTTATCACCTCAAAAAGAACTATAAATATTTTTTCATATTATTAGAGATTGTTTTGCTTAGGATTAATTTTTCCTTAATATGCCTTCTTTTAAAATCCCTAGTCTCTCCTCTGTCCTCTCTTTGTCTCTCTTTCTGAATCTGTTTCTCTGTCTTCTCCCATCCCCTCCATGAATATGTGTGTGTGTAATTCTTGTCTTTGACCACTTCAGACAAGTTTGAAGTTTGAGTTATCAGATGTTTCCCATGCAGTCAAAAGACTGAAAAAGTAGAAGGAAGTATAATATATCTTATAGTCAAACTCTCCTGTAAAACAGATGGAAGAGAAAAAAAAAAGTGTGAATTATTGATTTACCTGAATGCCATGAATAATAACAACAACAACAAAAAACAAAAAAGAAAGGGAAAAAAAGAACCTAGCCATCATATTTTTTAAGAAGTCTTAAAAAAAAAAAAAACTTCCAAGATTTCTTAGAACTAGAGGGTTAAGTAGAAATAGAAAGATCCACTGATTACTTCCTGAAAAAACAAAAACAAAAACAAAAACCTAGCATGAAAAGTTCTAAGAACATTATAGCAAAAATCCAAATTTTTAGGTCAAACACAGAATGCTGCAAGGATTCAGAAAGAAAGAATTTCAAATATCAAGAAACTACAGTCAGGATCGCACATGATTTAGCTATCACCAATATAAAGGAGCAGAGAGCTTGGAATTCAGTGTTCCAGAGGGCAAAAGACATATATGGGCTTACAACCAAGAATAACCAAAATAACAAACAAACAAACAAAACCCACTTGAGTATAATGTTGCTGGAAGGGTGGGGAGAGGAGGGAAGTGGAAGAAATTTATCATTAATGAAATAGGGAACTTCCAAGCATTTCTAATGAAAAAACTGAAATGAATAGAAACTTGGGTTCAAGCATAGAGTTAAAAGAAACCTTAAAAAAGTAAACACTAACAAATAATTATAAGAGACCAAGCAAGGATAAAGTCGACTATAATCTAACCCCAATCTAATTTTCCAACTTTTTTTTTTTTTAAACTTGCCCTTCTTAACTTTATACCATAACTGTTCCTCAAACTGAGCATGCCCTTTTTACTTCATTCTCTCAACTCTTCGTGAACTCTACTTTTTTCTTTTCTGGCACATTATCCCCTGATACACACACACACACACACACACACACACACACACACACACACACAGAGTATGTCCCTTTTAGAAATAAAAGCTTCTTGAAGGTAAGAACTGTCTTTCTTGTTTGTAGTTGTATCCCCAGCATTTAGCACAATGTTTGGAATATAATAAGTACTTAATAAAAGTTTTGGTTATATTCCTGTTTATCTATGAAGACTTCCAGTGACAAGGAACCTGGTACTTCGAGAAGTAACCTATATTATGTTGGAAGACAACCTATTCCATTTTAGTCAGGTTGTAATTGTTCAAAGCCTTTTTGTTTCTAAATTTTCTTTGGCAGTACCTATCTATATTTTACTTAATAACACCATCTGGAATAAGCAGAACAATTCTAACTTTTCCTTCATGTTGTATCCTCCAAATGCCTGAAGACTTCTCTTATTCTCTCTGTAGAGGGTCACAGACAGTGGGGAAAATCTGGGTGAGGTATAAGACCCTTTAACCCAGAGGGTTGAACAGTCTAAGTAAAATTTCACTGGCTGGTGAAATCCCCATCTGCCCTAAGGGCTCTCAGCCCTCCTGAGAAGTCGAGGGGTGGGAGAGTGGGGAAAGTGGGGGATGGGGGGGAAGGGGGCCTGCAGTGACAACCTGTGTTGTAATTGAAGCAGAGTGATACCAGGTGGCAAACTACATTCAATAGCAAGTTGTTCATGTAGTCCCACATGTGCAGTATATACTTGGCAGTATATATGAGCGTATAAATACAAGAAAGTTCTTGGAATAAATGGACTACATTTTCCTACACCTCAGGAGTCCTGCCTTAACACTTCTCCTTTAAGATGGTATATTTTAATCACCCCAGCCTGGGGGCTCTAGGAAGCACAGTACATTCTGTCACCCCAACTTGGGGGCTCTAGAAAGCAGGACACAATACCCCTCCTTCCCTTCTCTTCCTTTTCCTGACTCCAGTCTTATCTTCTTTGGACTGAATGTTTCTAGAAGCTCCTGAAATGATATAGTTCAGGATAGTTACTAAATTTTCAAGATTGAAATTTGAGGAATTTTTTGTCCTTAGAATAATTCAGCTGAGGAAGAGAAGGGAGACTTGTTTAAAAGGAGCAATGTGGATTCACAGATAATTCACCAGTCAGCTTCTTCTTTAAAAACACATGTTTAGAAGATGGAAGTAAGGACAGGTGACAAATAACAAAACAAAATTAAGGCTCATTTAGAGAAAGATGATTTAAGAAGGTATAAAATTGCTATTTAGTAATGGGAGCCTATTTTAATTGATTATAGAAAAACTAGAGATGCTCAACTTATTTTGCTCTTATTTTTTTCTGCCAAAGAGAATGATCTTTGGCTAATAAAGAAGTAATATAGATAATAATTTGGAAACTAGTAAGAGAGAGCTTAGTGTCCTCTATGAGTTAGGTCACCTGACCCGATAAATCACATCCCAGACAATTTAAAAAATTTTGGTAGATGGGATTATTGAATCATACATGAAATTCATGAAAAATGGGAAAGTACTGGAGAACTGGAGAATTGAAAGTTTTATCTCAGTTTTCAAGAAAGAGAATGATGTCTGCAAATTAACAGTTGGGCATGTTTGGATCCTGACAAAACTAAATAGTGAAAAATATAATTGAAGAAAATTTTCTGTAATTCAGAATATCCTTCAGTGTGTAGAATGGATATCTTTTTAAAAATAGGAGAGAGAGAGAGAGAGAGAGAGAGAGAGAGAGAGAGAGAGAGAGAGAGAGAGAGAGAGAGAGAGAGAAGGAGGAAGGGAGAGAGATTGAGAGAAGGGGGAGGAGTCAGAGACAGGGAGGGAGATGGTGAGGGAGAGACAGAAGAAAAACAGGAAAGAAGAAAAAGAAAGGAAGGAAGACCATTTATTAAGCACTTATTATATGATATTCACTGTGCAAAGCATAATCAGCCACATACACATAATCAAGGAGCTTACTTTTTTTTTTTTTTTTTTTTTTTTTGCGCAGAGGCAATTGGGGTTAAGTGACTTGCCCAGGGTCACACAGCTAGGAAGTATTAAGTGTCTGAGTTAAGATTTGAACTCAGGTCCTCCTGACTTCAGGGCTGGTGCTCTATCCACTGCACCACCTAACGAGCTTACATTTTAAATGGAAGACAATACATAAAGGAAAGCTGGAAGAAAGGGGAGAAAGGAAAATTGGAAGAGGGACAGTGAAGAAAATTGACTCTGTAATAGGGACAACAAGGATGTTAAGGAGAAGTAAGGATAATAAAGTGAAGCACATTTAGGGGATCCCTCTTGAAGTAGTGATCTTGGTCAGTAATCCTACCAGTCAAGAAATTAGAGCTTCAGGATAAAAGTTTCTTCATGATGGAAAGATCTCATTCACTATAAATCACTGTAGAAAATTGTCTTTCAGAAACAAATCTCAAGCGTTTCAACAACACAGTATCAACACAGAGCAAGACTATTCCAATTATTAATTCTTTTTGTTATTCCTAGATTTTTAAACAATTATATTTTAATAAAAATTGGGAGTCCTGTTCTAGAAACAATTGATTCCTATTCTTCAAAATAGTTTTTATATTTTTGTGACAAAAGTTTCATTTGAATAAAGTAACTGAAACAGTTGGATTCTAACCTGTAGAAAATTTATGTTGCTGCTGTTGTTTTGGGGAAGAGGGGTTGAGGGATTGCTGTTGTGAAAATTTTAACAATGTTAGAATATTTTCTCAAAGTCATTCTCTTTCTTTGTATTGTTAAATCCAATGTGACATCACTTTTTAATCAAAGAATCTTTAATACTTGAAGTTTCCTGATATTTGAATGGGCTTGATTCCATACAGTGTAGGTTTTCCTATATGCAGCCTAAAAAGAAATATCTATCTGTGCCTGGTTTAAATAAGTAGAGATATAAATCTGAATTTTTAAAGCCTCCTTTTAGTTTTCAACTTCACCCAGTTCCCAGAGTCTCAGAAGGAGATATGATTATTTTAGTATTTTTATGACTTGCTTTGATAACATTTTTTTCACCAGCCAGTGAAATTTTACTTAGGCTGTTAGCAATAATTCACTGGAATGCTAGGTCTTGATTTTGATCAGCTGTAGAAAAAGAACATGGAGGAAAAGGACCAAATCAGTGAAGGAAAAGGAAGCTTGACTATAAGCCAAGAGATAACATAGATGCTAATGAGTGTTAAAAGACTGTTTTGTCTCTTAGCATGACAACAGCAGCTGTGTTTTTTCAGCTTTCTCTTTATTATAAAAGATGTTAAGAGCTGTGATTTATAGAAAGTAAATGATTCACTTCCAATAAGTAAAAGCACCTGGCCTCAAGCTGGCCAATTATCAGAACATATTTTGAAACTATATTGCCAAAAGAAGCTTATTATTCTAGCATAACCAGTGTCATCCTTATGTAGCAGAGTAGGAAATGAGAGATATTGCCTAGGTTTTAAGTGGGACTGGGAAAGTTCTGATGATGTACTCTCATTTCTTGTGTGTATGTATGTATGTGTATGTGTATATGTATGTTTTATTCATGTTTACACCTTTTGTGACTGAGGAAAAAAAATTGGCCAAGAGAATAGAAAGCATAAAGGTATTAAATACTTTGGAGAAAGGAGGAAGAGTGAATGGAAGGAAGAATGAATGAATGAAATAGGGTCTTACTATGTGCCATTATAATCCTTATTGCTATAGCTAGCCTTTCTAGTATATGACTGAATGATAATAATAATAATGGATACTTTTTCTTCACCTTTGATCTTACCAGATGAGTTTCTGGTTTATCCCCATTAAAGATAATTCTTGAATTTAGTTTTAAATATACATTACCTGTCATTTTAAGGAAAGCTCCATTTATTGCTATGCTTTCTAGTGTTTTTAATAGGAACGGGTGTTTTATTTTTGTCAAATCTCTTTGCATCTATTGAGATAATCATATGTTTTTGTTGGTAGTGGTATAGTCAATGATGCTAAAAGTTTCCTAATATTAAGGCAGGTTTTATTCCTGTCACATATCTAGTCTAGTCACGCTGTATGATGTTTATGATATACTACTATAATCTCCTTGCTAGTATTTTAATTTTGAATCAGTATTCATTAGAGGAATTGATCTATAGTTTTTTCTTCTATTTTTACACTTCTTGATTTAGGTACCCAAACTATTTTATGTCATTCCAGGAATTTGACAAGACTTTTCTTTACCATTTTTTAAAAGCAGAATATTTGTTGTTGTTATTTAGTGATTTTTCAGGGGTAATTGACTCTTCGTGAGCCCTTTTGAGGCTTTTTTTTTTTTTAACAAAGGTACCAGGAATGGTTTGCCATTTCCTTCTCCAGTTTATTTTCCAGATGAGAAAACTGAGACAGAGTTAGGTGACTTGCCCAAGGTCACACAGCTAGTAAAGTGTCTGAGATCACTTCAACTCAGGAAGATGAATCTTCCCTGATGTCAAGTCTGACATTCTATCCATTGAAACATATTGAATTAATTGTTCTTTAAATGTTTGGTAGAATTTGCTTAAAAAATCCATTTGGTTTAGCATTTTTTTCAGAGATCTCATTTATGGCTTAATTTCTTTTTCAAAGATAGGTTTATTTAAGTATTCTATTCCCTCATCCATTAATTTGGGCAATTTATATTTTGGAAAATATTCATCCATTTCATATAGATTGCCAATTTTGTTGGCATATAGTTAGAGGAAATAGGGCTTAATAATTGCTTTAAATTTAAACTTCATAGGTTGTAAATATTTTCATTTTTGATTCTGGTCATTTGGTTTTCTTTTATTTTTAAAAAATCTAATTGTAAAATCTAATGATTTGGATATATTATAGGATTAAAAAATAAAATTAGCTTCCTGTTTATTAGTTCAGTGGTTTTTCTACTTTTAGTTTTATTAATCTCTTCTTCAATTTTCAGGATTTCTATTTTGGTGTTTAATTTCAGATTTTAAAGTTGTTCTTTTTTGTAGGTTTTTTTTTTTTGAGCTGCATGTTCAAATTGTTGATTTTCTTTTCTTCTTTTTTTGACATAAGCATTTAGAGATATAAAATTTTCCCTAAATCCTGCTCTGGCTGCATCTCACAATTTTTTTGTGTTGTCTCCTTGTTGTTAGTATCTTCAATGAAATGATTGATTTTTTTTCTATGAATTATTCTTTGACTTTAAGATCATTTAATTTGCAATTGATTCTTAATTTGTGCTTTAAAGATCTTTTGTGGGATGTATTTTTATTTGCATTATGGTCCAAAATGGGTGCATTTAGTATTTTTACTTTCCTGCATTAGTTTGTGAGGTTTTATGCCCTTAATACATAATCAGTTTTTATGAAGGTGCCAACAACAGCTGAGAAAAAGGCATATTCTGTTCTATTTCCATTCAATATTCTCCAGACATCTACCATAGATAAATTTTCTAAAATTCTATTTATCTCCTTAGCTTATTTCTTATTTATTTTGTGACTAGATTTATCTTAGTGGTACAAAATGGAGTCTCTTACTTGTACAGTTTCATTGTATATTTCCTCCTGTGATTCATTTAACTTTTCCTCCAAGAATTTGGATGTCATGCCATTTGCTTTATGCTTTGAGTTCCAAATTAGATTATTAAAAGATTTACATGTAATTGACAAATATTTAATGAAATAAAGATATATTAGAAAAAGGTATTATAGACATCAAATTAATATCAATACTGAACAGAAACCAAATGGCACAATATTCAAAAGTTTAGAATTGATCAATAATCAATAAATCATAGCTTACATTGCACAAAACTGTCACTGACATGCAGGGCATAAAAGAATATGCCTCATGTGTCTTTCATTGGAGCATCACTTAGAAATGTAGAAATTCTACCCAAGTTTGTTCATTACACTAGAACTTTCATTCTGGAATTAGCTACAATGTGATTTAATTTCATTTATGGGTAAGAGCTAATCTGTTTTTTCCTTATAATAGAATAATTAAAATATTTTTGTTCTTCCTCCAAAAAATAATAAATCAACAGTAAGTACCTTAGTAAGTGCCAGGAACTGTGCTTTGTACTAAGGGTACAAAGAGAAGCAAAAGAAAAATTTCTGACCTCAAGGAGCTTACATTCCAATAGGGAAGAAAAATATGCAAAAAAATTATATATAATAGTGTAACTGAAAATATCTCAGGAACAAGTTACAAACTGGGGAAGGGAATCATGAAAGGTCTGCAAAAGGTAGAATTTGAATTAAATAGTTAAGAAGTCAAGAGGCAAAAGTGAAGAGCAAAAATGTCAGTTATTAAGCAGTTACAACTGAGGATACAAGGAAATACACAAAACATTCTTCCTCTCAAAGAGCTTACTATTTAATGGGGTAGACAATATGCAAACAACTATGTAAAAATAAGATATATACAGCATGTACTGGAGATGACCAATGGAGGGAAGATGCTAATATTAAGGGGCATTTGAAAAGATTTCTTATAATATATAGCACATGAAGGAACCTAGGGAATCAAGGGACAGACAAGAGAGGAGGAAGAACATTCATTTAAGGCATATGGGATAGCAGCAAAAATGCACATAAAAAGGCTTTTTCTAAATCTTGTAGTACTGAGTAGTGGGAAGAGGATAAAGGGATAAACATTTTTAATTGCTAAAATGTGTGGAGTACTGTGTTAAGCATTTTATAAACATTATCTCATTTGATTCTTACAATCACCCTGAGAAATAGGTGCTATAATATTACAGAGTTGATGAAACTGAAGTAAACAGATTAAATCACTTAAATCAGAGTCAGAGCTAGTGTTTTAGGCAGAATTTGAACTTGGGTCTTTTTGCATCGGTGAAATGTCTACTGACCCACTTAGTTGCCTTTTTGGCCAAAAAAACAAAAACAAAAACATTATCTTTTATCCTGACTTCCAATGACAAGCTTCTTGGAACCTGACTGGGCTCCTCCTGAAATGACAGAAACAGAAGAATGATTAGGTATGTATGTACTCAGGCTTTCTAGTTTGCTGTAACTTGCCAGAATTTACTGACATAGCTTGCAAGAACTCATGGTCCTCTCTAAAGTCTGCCCTCCCCTTTTGCATTTATGAATTATTTTTTTAATCCAAATGTAGGAATTTACATCGATTCCTGTTGAAATGTATTTTTATTAGTTTCAGTCCATTGTGATAACCTTTTGAGATATTTTTTGGATCGTGATTATCCTGATTTTGTAGTTCACTTTTTAGTATACCATCTGCTTCTTCATTCAAAATTATTTCTGAATATGACCAGATCTCCTTGACACTCCACTATAGATACTGCCACATTGCTTTTGGCCTTTGAGTCTTGGTATTTTTATCCACAAAAGACCTAGTGACTTAAAATAACATATGACTGGCAAATAAGTGAGTTGGGCAAGGAATGTCTGCCTATGTTCCAAAGACAGAACTTTTATTAGCCAGTCCTCCATGTTCCCTGTTACATTTGTAACTAATTTATAAGAATTTTGTATAAACCCATATATCTACTTGCTGTTTCCCATGTTAGAATGTAACACTCTCAGAACACCAGGATTCTTTTGTTTTTGCTTTTGTATCCCCAGCACAATACCCAGCACAGGAGCCATCACTTAATAAATGCTTGATTGATGAATTAATTAAGTTCTAGTGCCATCATTGATACTAGAACCTCTCTATATCTTAAATTTCTCATGTGTTAAGTTACAACATTAGTGTTATTTGTGCTTTGTTCTTGAAGAAAACCATGACATCAGGGAGGTTATATCATGACATGCAAATGAATTGGATTTGTAAGGGTAGGCTATGCAGTCACCAACCTCACTTTTTCCTCCTACAATGTTGATATTGTGAGGATAAAGTACTATTATGTGAAATATTTCAAAAGTTTGAAATATTTTAAAATCTAAATTATTAATTTCTATGTGATAGTCATTGCAAAGAATTATTATAGTTGGCTATTTCCTTTAGAGGAAAGCCTTCATTTCTTAGTTTTATTATTTTAAATTATTTAAGTCATAATGGCATAGAAAGAATTTTAAGTTTTAATGTATATAGTAGATTAAAATGGATACTCATAAGAGGAAAAAAAAACCCAAACTACAATTCTACTGTAGAAGTTGTGCAAAAACACCAGTAAGGTATTTTTTCTTGATAAAAATCTTCTGGCAATATAGTGATTCCCCTTGCTCTGATTCCCCTTGCTCACCCCTGAATGTGAAATTTGATAACCTTAGTAATTTTATTCTAAATATGCATATGTTGTAGACTACCAAATGTAAATAGTATCATCTGCTGGCAACTACTCCATGAAACAAACCTTCTAAGGATCTAAGAAGCCTTTGCCGTTTATTTGAGATTCACAAAGCTGGATTTAAATAATTTACTCATTCTTTGCGCCCTTGCATATGCTATTTTAATAATGAATTTATAGATCATTCCAGGCATGATGTATGACTGTGAATATGACCCACTAGTCTGAAATATTGAAGTTGTGAATTATAATTTTTCTAATTCATAAAAATGCTAAACAGCTTAGTATTAAAGTTAAGGGAGAGAAACATGGTATGAACAAGATTGCTGACATTACAAATGAGGAATTATTCAGGATAAGCCATGTACATGGTGTCAGTGAAAAAATATGACTGGGAAAAATGATGAACGTGGTCAGATAGCAGGAACAAGAGGTTGACTCTGTGCGTCATTGATTTCTCACAACGTGAAGAGAATTCAAGAAAGGCTGTCATCTCATTGAGAAGAATCTCAGTAGCAAATTTCTGGTAGGACATGGACAAGAGGCATTTAGATTGGTAAGTATGGATGGGTTGTGAACTCAGTACTTGGAATGAATACCCACATCAATAAGGCCTCAGATTCATTAGAGTTCTGGAATAATATATTTCAATTATGTCTAGCATGTAACTCACACCCTCAAGAGTCCTTATGACCTTAAGTTCCAAGTCAAGAAATGTTACAGCTGCAGTTATTCATTTCTAATTCTTGGAGCAAGAATAGAATTCATTATGTTATTAATTCCCAAGGAACAGTAGACTGACTGAGTGAGTCTACTGAAGAAAACAATGATGAAAAAGTCACAGTTTTATCCTTTGGGGCTATCCTGATATACTTCATTAGGGAAAATAGTTATCTTTTAATATAAAAGAGCTATCTAGATAGTGTTTAAAATACATTTCCTCCTCATTTTCTACGAACACCAAAATCAGCAGACAACAGAGGAGACATCCATTATCCTCTCTCATACAGAGAATGTGCTTATTTGTTATATCCAATGCATGACATTCCATCTCTCCTTTGCATTCAAGAATGCACTCTTCCCACTAGTTTACCCTTTGGAATCCTAGCTCTTTTCAAGGCTCAGCTCTAATTTCATATTGTACAAAAATGATTTCCTGAGTTCCTCAAATCTTAGTTCTCTCCAAGAACTTATTTTGTATTTATTTCATATGTATTTTATACTTAATTCTCTATGTATATTATTTACCTCTAATTGACTGTCATCTTATTAACAGCAGAACTGTTTTGTTTTTTAATTTTTTTAATCTCTCAGTGCCTGGCTCATCTGACACATAAGCTCCTATTATATACCAGGTGAGCCAGATAGTGAGAGATAAAGGTATGATAGCTAGATGGGACAGTGGATAGAGTAGCCAGATCTAGTATCAGGAAGAGCCAAATTCAAATCCAGCCAGAACATGAATATCTTCACTTCTCTCTATTTGCCTCAGTTTCCTCATCTGTAAAATGAACTGGAGAAGAAAATGGCAAACTACTCGAGTATCTTTGCGAGAAGAACAAGACATGATCAAAAATAACTAAACCATAAGGACAAACTTAATAAGTTTAATTATGAACAACAAGCTTAATAGAATTAAATTAAATTAAATTGTCAAATATAGAATTCATGATTTATATAGATCCTTTAAATCTGCATTAATTCTGTGATTTTCAAGATCTTGGTATAATGGAAGAGAGAGGTTCAAACATTTCTACTTACCAGTTATTTTATTTTGGAAAAGTAATTTAGTCTCTCTGAACCTCATTTTCCTCATCTTTGTTAGAGAATTGACACTTTATTAATCAAAATATTGTTGTTTATTACATATAGCCATAAGAAGAGAGATGCTCTATGGAGAAACCAACTGATGTCATATCCAACTAAGGATAGTTGAACAATTATAATATTTTGAAAATTCAGAGAAATCAAATCATTCTTTTACAAAGTTAGAAGACTGATGTGGATATATATGAAGCCGGGAGAGTCAGTAACTTTTGGCAACTTTGTGGGGGGTGTTTAAAATATTCTGAGAAATGTGCAAAATCTTAATGAATGATTGATTACATCAATGGACATGAACTCCTTCCATTATTCTTTTTTGAAGGCAGTAAATTTTCACACAAGAAGGCACATTTTCATAGCCTTTCAGGAAAGCAGTATCTATACTACTTATATCATTTTGTACTAATGTCAAACTATCTAGAAGCACAGGAAATGTCTATACCAGTTCCCCTTTATGTATAATCTTGGTGGGATTTTTTTGTTTATTAGTTTGATTTGGTTCATAATTATACTGGATATCTCTTAGAGCTGTAACTGACTTTATCTTTCTTATATAGATTGGTTAGCTATCAATTTGATACTTTCTTGTAAACCTATTGTTAGGGGCAGGTGTTTCAGTTATGTCTAACTCTTCATGACCCCATTTTAAGCTTTCCTGGCAAAGATATATTAGAGGGGTTTGTCATTTCATTTTCCATCTCATTTGACAGATGAGGAAACTGAGGCAAACAGAATTAAGTAATTTGCCCAAGGTTATACAGCAAGCATTTGAGGCCATATTTGGACTTGGATCTTCCTGACTCCAGGCCCACAGCTCTATCTACTGAGCCACCTAGCTGTCCATTAGAAACTAGTTTTTTTTTTTTAAACAAAAAATGTTAACACTGAATCTTTCCTTTTAATTTATTTTGTCCTTAATAAAGTTCTCACATACTAATTGTGTAATGTTTCCATTAAAATTGAACTTTTTTCTGTAAGAGTCATGACTTTGCCTTTATTAGGCAGTGAAAGAGCCATGATCACATAATTTTTAAATGATTAAGATTTATAGTACAGACATAGATAGCATCTTCTTCCTTTGTGATGCATACTTTAGAACATTTTAAAACATATTTCCTTCTAATTTCTGGAAAGGACAATGCTGCCATTCAATAGACCATTTTGTTATGTGTTAATTGAGTTGACCAAGTGGAAACATAAATTTGTTATTACCAAATTCCAATGAAAATGAGTTGAGAGGAAAGAGAAGCAGCCTTGTGATCTGCTTTGTGGGCAAAGAATTTGAAATCAAATGATTTAAAGACAGCATAAACAGACATTTAAGGCATTTGATTGTGATGTTAATGCTAGCAAAATCACTTTTATGCCTTTTACCAAAAGCACTAGGATCCTTTGTTGATGTAATTTGCAGTACCCAAACTGACAGATATCATTTAATGTTTCATCACTGATTGACCCACCTACATTCTGGAAAATTCCTGAGTATCCAGTGATTAATTTAGTCATCTTTATTGAGTTAAAAAAAATGATGTTTTCCTGAACATGATAAGTTTGGTAGACTTCTTAACCAGCTCTACAGGGTTAGCAAACTTTTCTAATTATGCCCTCCATATAAATAAAGGGGGTGAGGTCATGTTCTAGGACATCATCTAATTAGCTTCAATTAAAGCAAAGAACTATCTTCAAAACAAGGATTGATTATCAACCCTTTATCTAGAATACTTACCTAGAATATCATTTTATTTCCATGATTATTAGTGTAGGTGATATATGAGTATATGTTGTTTCTTATATAGGTTTTGCTGGATATAATTTTTTGGAGAACTATGCTCTTTGAATTCATCGCAATAATATATACCTACATAGATGTATCTAGGAATACTAAATGACAGCATGATGGTAAAAATTAAGATCATAACCCTACCAAGATTCTGCCGATTTGCTATATGGTAGTAAAACAGAATATAACAGTTTCCAAGGAATTGAAAATGCATATCACTTTAAGATATGGGAGAGGAGCATGGAGGATGTGATCAGGCTGTAACATAAAACCAATGGGGAGTAAAAGATTGTGAGGAGATCATAGGGGAAGAACATAAGTGCTCAAAGGATCACAAGTAAAGCAATTAATTATTTGCATGGAAGCTTAGAGCTTCCCAGGTCTTCTTTCCTATGATCAAGCACAAGAAGTAATGATACACAGCAGGATGAATACAGAGAGGATTGGAAAGACTTACATGAACTGAGCTAAGTGAAATGAGCAGAACCAGGAGATTATTATATACTTCAACAACAATACTATATGAGGATGTATTCTGATGGAAGTGGATTTCTTTGACAAAGAGACCTAACTCAGTTTCAATTGATCAATGATGGACAGAAGCCGCTACACCCAAAGAAAGAACACTGGGAAATGAATGTAAACTATTTGCATTTTTGTTTTTCTTCCCAGGTTATTTCTAACTTCTGACTCCAATTCTTCCCGTGCAACAAGAGAACTGTTTGGTTCTGCACACATATATTGTATCTAGGTTATACTGCAACATATTTAACATATATAGGACTGCTTACCATCTAGGGGAGGGGGTAAAGGGAAGGAGGGGAAAAATCAGAACAAAAGTGAGTGCAAGGGACAATGTTGTAAAAAATTACCCTGGCATGGGTTCTGTCAATAAAAAGTTATTATAAAATTTTTAAAAAAGACAAAAAAAAAAAAGAAGTAATGGTACAGATTTTTAGTAAGATTCATACCCTAGTCATGAGCTCAGAACTCAGGATCTCTGCCCTTATATCTGATTGTTGTTGCTGGGTAATCACAAAGCCTGAATGTTAGAGGAATTTTAATGGAAGCTAATTAGATGATGTTCTAGACCATGACCTCTTACCCCCTTCATTGCTCTTGAGGGCTTTGTAACTAGGAAAATTTGCTAACCCTGTAGAGCTGAATGAAGTCTACTAAACTTATCATGTTCAGGAGAACATCATATTTCTTAACTAATAAAGCTGATTAAATTAATCACTGGATACTGAGGAATTTTCCAGGGGTCAATCAGTGATGAAACATTAAGTCGTGTCTGTCAGTTTGGGTCTTAAAAAAGGCTAATCTTCGCAAAAATGTCCAGGAAACATATGGTAGGAAGAGAAGATGAACTGACAAGTCGTGGTGAGGAATACAGATTGCAGGCAAAGGTCAGCAGGCAAGCATCCAAGACATTTAAAAGTTTTTGTCATGTTAGGAGAAAATAAAACTAACCTCTCATACTTATAGGAAAAATGGATGAGAGTCATTTAAAAAAAATAATCAATCAATCAACAAGCATTTATTAAGCACTTGCAATGTGTCAGACACTGTGGTAACTTTTGGAATATAAAGAAAAAGAGCATAGGAAATAGCATGTGCTCTCAAAAAAATTATGTTCCATCAGAGAAGTCAACATGTATGTAATAAAAAAGAAATACAAAAACAAGCTTTGGGAGGAGCTATTGGTGGTTTGGATGTTTGGAAGAAACTGAATAGTATAGAAGAAAGCAGATTGGAGTTGGGGTTAGAAGACTCCAATCTAAGTTCTGGATATACCAGACACTAACCATATGGCTTTTGTCAAATCACTTAATCTCTCCAAGATGCAATTGCCACATGTGTAAAACAGGGCTAAGATTTGTACTTCATTCTCTGTAGAATTGTTTTTTATGTAAAGAAGCTATAACACTATATCAATGTCATCAGCTGTAATTTTTACATATGTGGTTCCTCTGAGGAACAGCATTTTCATAGAGAGCTTATGTGTCTCAAATTTTCATTGATGGGACTCAACTAAATAAGGGTTCTATCTTCTCTATTGCTGTAAACAGGACCAACGTCCCTTCAGTCTTATAGTCCCAAGGCTTACAACCTGGTATCATTCTTGACTCCTTACTTGTTTTCACCTTCCATATATAATGTATTATCAAGGCCTGTTTATTTCACCTGTGCAGGATCTCGAAAATACACCTCCTTTTCCCCATGTAGGCCTTCATCACCTCATATAAACACTTCTAGTGATTCTTCCTGCTATTCTATTTCATCCTCCATTCAGTCAGCAAAGTGATTTTCCTAAAGTGCTGATATGATTATTTCACCCCCTATCCTCTTCCCACTCAATAAACTCCAGTATCTTTCAGTTGCCTCCAGGATCAAATACAAAATCCTCTGTTTGACATTCAAAGTCCATCAAAACATATCTCTTCTACCCTTCTGCTCTTCCTATACCTTACTCCCTGCCATATACTTTTTAGACCTTTTGGTCTTCTAGCTATTACCTGAAAAGACACTTTACCTCTTAGCTATGGGCATTTTCTCTAGCTGTCCCTTATGTTGAAATGTTTTTCCTCCTCAATTCTGCCCATTGGCTTCACAAGCTTCTTTTAACTCCAACTAAAATCCCATTGTCTACATGGAAGCCTTTCCTAAAGCCTCTCAATTTTTGTGCCTTCCTGTGGTTAATTATTTCCAGTTTATCCTGTATATAGATTGTTTTGTATATTTTGTATATATTTGCATGTTGTCTCCCCCATTAGACTGTGAGCTCCTTGGGAGCAGGGACTGTGTTTTGTCTCCTTTTGATTTTCCAGATTAGCACTGTACTTGGTATATTTTTGTTTTAATCATTTCAGCAACATCTGACTCTTTGTGATTCCATTTAGAGTTTTCTTGGCAAAGGTGCTGGTATGGTTTGCCATTTCCTTCTCTAGCTCATTTTACAGATGAGGAAACTGAGGCAAATGGGGTTAAGTAATTTACCCAGGGTTACACAGCTAGTAAGTATCTGAATCCAGAAAACTTAGGTATTTCTAATTCTAAGTCCAACACATTTATTTTCTGATTATTTTGTAGGAATATATGGATATTTGGGGAGGTCTAGAACCTCTGGTATGAGGGCTTAGTGAGCACTTCTCTGAGCTGCTCATCTGTCTTTGCTATCCACATGGTACTCAACTCTTACCTTCAGCTACAAGAAGCTCTAGCATGAACAAAAAAGTTGGACTCCAGTAAACCATCTTCAAAGACAGGCCAAACCCTTTTGAGGGTAACTAAAAGGTCTCAAAACTGCTGGTGAGTTAAGGGAGTATCTATCTTAAGCAGGTGAAGACTGCTCCCAGTGACATTGATAGATGAGAATAATTTGTTTCCAATAGCAACAGAGGGAGTGGAAGCAGGAATTGTAGAATGCTTAAAGCTGGATCAGACATCTATCATCTTGACTCTTGCCCTGCCATTGGACTTTGGTGACTCTGGAAGAAAAAGTGAGGCTGATAACTTTTTGCAATTTTGTGTCACTTAAACCAATTCACACAGAAGTGAAGACACCATCCTGTGATGTCATTGGTCCTCTTACAAAATGGAGGAGCAACAACAAGAACAACAACAATGGACCATTGATAAATGTTTAATGATTGATTAGTTGAATTAGGAATCTAAGTACTGAGGAGACAAAGACAAAAGCACAGGCTAAAGTCTAAGTTGCAAAAAACAGACTCTAAATATATATATGCATATATCTACCCTGAGACTATATATACACACATATGTATAAGAGAAAACTAGGTATAGATAAAGACATGTCTCGTCTTCATCTTGTTGTAATAAGAGGTCTGTTCAGATTGATAAAATAATTGGTTATGTCTTTTGGGACTTGTACAACATCAGAAAGTTAGTTTGGAATTGAAGATTTGAAAGGACACTTAGAGGTAGAAACCTCCAGCTATACCTCTGGGAAGGAATTACCTGAGGCTAGAGGAAAAGAACCCTGAACTTGGCTTCTGTCTTGTATTCCCTCCCACCTCACTCTCCACTCCCTTGCCCACACCTTGCTGGAAGAGGACCTCCTGAATTTCACAGGATTACAAGATTGTTTTTCTCCTTCTTTTGGGGGGAGAGGAGAACACTTTTTCATCAGCATCCTTAGCAACATCCCTAGGACAGCAATGGTTGGCATCAGTGTCTTTATCAGGAGCCAAGAACAAACTATCTCTAATCAGAAAATACAGCCTCAAGGGCCTGATGGGAGTCAAGCAGAAGAACTGCTCTATGCTCAAGTGAAACTTAGTGTTTACCCTACAAAAGGGAAAAAAGGACTTTCAGTGGCCAACAGATTTGCATGACCCCTTTGCCAACATATACTTTATAAATCTTCATTCTTATTATACCATTTTAATCAATCTCCCTCTCTCTCTCTTTCCTCCCTCTCTTTTTCTCCTCTCCTCTTCTTTCTTCTCCTTTCTTCTCTTCTTTTTTTCTCTCTTTCCTTCTCCTTGTCTCCTTTTTTCCCTCTCTCTCTCCCTCCCTTTATTTCTCTCCTGAAATGCAATTAGGTAAGTGACTTATCCTGGATAAGTCTAGTAAGTGTTGGAGACAGAATTTGAACCTCCTGACTCCAGGACCAAGGCTCTATCCATTGAGCCATCTATCTCTTTTGAGTTAATAGCTATTTTGAGAATCCAATTAAGTCTTATTAACTAATTGATAGCAAAGATAATCATAGTAGAAACAGATTAGTTATACATATAGCACTGGCAAACCAACCTCCAACCCCTCAGTACTATCCCTATAGCCGTAAGTGGATATATAAATATATATAATTGCTATATAAATGTATATAAGACATATACAAATCAAACATTCAGAAATTAGTTACAAAACTTATATTATGTATATATGAATATATGTTTTCTATGTATGAATATATGTTCTATTTCTATACATATGTTCCTTCTTCATATATACATATAGTTTAATTTTAACTGGAGAAATATAAATGTATATATTATATATATATACATATATATATTTGTATAGATATAAAGAGAGAAAGAGAATGAGACACAGAAAAACTCAGTATCTCATCCTAATTTGTTGGTAAAAAAAAGTAATTAAAAAAACAACAATCTCATATTCAGGTCTGTTGTTCTTAACATCCTCTCCTCTAGACTTAAATTTCCTGCATTTTAAATGTCAATGGTGTATGCTCAGTTGTTGAAGTTCTTTAATTCAACCTGTTATATGCCACTAACATTTTTGTGTTAGTGGTATATAAAAACATCTTAAAAATGAAAGCATTCATTTACTTTTGATAAAGATTTTATTAACCATAATGAGGGAGATGTTTTATCATTATATTATATATATATATATGTATATATACATATATATATAATATCATTATATTGGACAGATTCAATTCCTTCAAACATTTCTTAAGCATGCATTGTGTACAGGCTACTGTACTAAATGTTAGAGAAGCATAAAGATGAAAAAATATGCAGTCTTTGTTTTCAAAGAGCTCAAAATCTAAGGTGAGTAGGGTGAGAAATGAGTCATATACGAAAATTAAAATAGTGGATAAAGAGATGCTGATAGCATGCTAGGAGAAAATAAGCATGCTTGTAAAATATGCTGACAATTCAGCATTTTTAAGACTGAAATTAGTTCCTGATCTTCCAGAGCTTACATTCTACTAGAGGAATATAGCTAGTATACAAAGTAATGTGTGTGTGTTTTTTAAATTTGCAATTTAATTTGCAATATATACAAAAGATTACATTGAAAATGGAGAAAATATAACATTCCCTTTGACTAAGCTTGGTGATACTATAAACTCAAGCTGTTGTTTCATAGAGTTGGAGACATAATTGTAGGAAATCCTGTCACACAGTTCTGAGACAACATACTAAAATTTATTGGATGCAGACAAAGTAATTCTTAGGGGAAATTTTATATCTCTAGATACTTACATAAATAAAATAGAGAAAGAGAAGATCAATGAATTGGGCATGCAACTAAAAAAGCTAGAAAAAGGACAAATTAACCCCCCCCAATTAAATACAATTTTGAAATTTTGAAAATAAAGGAAAAAGTAATAAAATTGAAATTAAGAAAACTATTGAACTAATAAATGAAACTGAGTTGGTTTTATGAAAAACCAATAAAATATACAAACCTTTAGATAATTTGATTAAAAAAAAGAAAAAAGAAAACCAAATTATCAGCATCAAAAATGAAAAGGGTGAACTTATCACCAATGAAGAGGAAATTAAAGCAATAATTAGGAGCTATTTTGCCCAATTGTATGTCAATAAATTTAATAACCAAAATTAAATGGATGAATATTAACAAAGATATAGATTGTCCAGATTAACAGAGGAGGAAATAAATTACTTAAAATAACCCCATTTTACAAAAAAGAAATTGAACTTCCTAATTAAAAATCTTCAGAGTCAGATGGAATTGCAAGTATATTCTACCAAACATTTAAAGAACAATTAATTCCAACATTATAGAAACTAGGAAAAATAGGGGAAGAAGAAATCCTACCATTTTTTTTTATGATACAGATATAGTGCTGATATTTATACCAGGAAGGGCCAAAACAGAGAAAGAAAATTATAGACAAATTTTCCTAATGGATATTAATGCAAAAATATTAAAATATTAGCAATAAATTTACAGCAACTTATCACCAGAATAATACACTATGACCAAATAGGATTTATATCAGGCATGCAGGGTTGATTCAATATCAGGAAGACTATTAACATAATTGACTATATAAATAATCAAATTAACAGAAACCATATAATTACTTCAATAGATGCAGAAAAAAACATTTGACAAAATACAACACCCATTGATATTAAAAACAGCAGAAAGTTTAGAAGAAATGAAGTTTTGCTTAAAATGATACGTAGCATCTATCTAAAACCATCAGCAAGCATTATATGTAATGGGGATAAAATAGAAGCAGATCCAATGAGATCAGAGTGAAATAAGATTGACCACTATCACTAATACTATTCAATATTGGGTTAGAAATGTTAGCTTTAGCAATAAGAGATGAAAAAGAAATTGAAGGAATTAGAGTAGGTAATGAGGAAACAAAACTATTACTCTTTGCAGATGATATGATGCTATAGTTAGAGAATCCTAGAAAATCAACCAAAAACTACTAGAAACAATTAGCAATTTTACCAAAATGGCAGGATATAAAAATAAACTCACACAAATCATCAATATTTTAATATGTTACCAATAAAGTCCAGCAGTAAGAGAAAGAAAGAGAAATCCCATTTAAAATAACCGTGGATAACATAAAATATATGGGAGTCTACCTGCCTGGACACAGTTAAGAACTATATGAATACAATTACAAAACACTTTCCACAGAAATAAAGTTAGATCCAAACAATTGGAAGTATATTGAGTGTTTATGAGCAGGCCAAGCTAATATAATAAAAGTGACAATTCTACTCAAATAATCGATTTTTTCAATTCCACACCAATCAAACTGTCAAGAAATTACTTTATAAGGCTAGAAAAATAGTAACAAAATTCATCTTGAAGAATAAAGGTCAAGAATTTCATGGAAATGGATGAAAAAACATACAAAGGAAGGTAGCCTAGCTGTATTACACCTACATCTATAATATAAAGCAGTGGTCATCAAAACCATTTGATATTAGTTAAGAAATAGAATAGTGGATCAGTAGAATAGATTAGGTTCATAAGACATAACAGTCAATGACTTTAGTAATCTAGTGTTTGATAAACTCACACATTTTGATAAACTTAACCCAGCTTCTGGGATAAGAACTCACTATTTGCTCAAAATTGCTAGGGAAACTGGAAAATAATATGGCAGAAACTAGGCATTGACCAACATCTAACACCCTATATAAGATCCAAATGGATGCATGACTTAGACATAAAGGATGAAACTATAAATAAATTAGGAGAACAAGGTAGCCCTTGTTCTACTTCTCAGATCTGTAGAGAAGGAAGAAATTTATGGCCAAAGAAGAGCTAGAAAACATTATAAAATACAAAATGGATGATTTTGATTATATTAAATTTTGAAATTTTTGTGTAAACAAAACCAATGCAGGCAAGATTAGAAGGAAAGTCAAAAACTGGGAAAAATCTTTTTAGATTCAAAATTTCTGGTAAAGGCCTCATTTCTAAATATATAGAGAACTGACTCAAATTTGTAAGAATCCAAGCCATTTGATAAATGTTTAAAGGATATGAACAGTCAATTTTCAGATGAAGATTTTAAAGCCATTTCTAATCACATTAAAAAATGCTTTAAATTACTATTTATCAGAGAAATACAAATTAAGACAATTCTGAAGTACCACTGGGCACCTCACAGATTGGCTAAAATGACAGGAAAAGATAATGAAAATGTTGGAGCAAATGTGGGAAAACTGGGACACTAATACCTTATTGGTAGAGTTGTGAACCAATCCAACAATTCTGGAGAGCAATTTGGAGCTGTGCCCAAAGAGCTATCAAATTGCATATCATTTGATCAGCAGTGTCTTTACTGGGTCTGTATCCCAAAGTTAAAGGGAAAAAGACTCAACTGTGCAAAAATGTTTGTAGCAGCCATTTTTGTAGTGGCAAGAAGTTGGAAACTGAGTGGATGCCCTTCAGTTGGTGAATGATTGAATAAGTTATGGTATATGAATTTAATGGAATATTATTATTCTATAAGAAATAATCAGCCGGCTAATTTTAGAAGGGCCTGGAGAGTCTTTCATGAACTGATACTATGTGAAATGAATAGAACCAAGAGAACTTTGTACATAGCAACAACAAGATTATATGATGATCAACTGTGATGAACTTGGATCTTTTAAATAATGAGGAGATTCAGGCCAGTTCCAATAATTTTGTGATGGAGAGAGCCATCTGCATCCAGAGAGACATATGGGGACTAAATATGGATCATAAAATATTATCTTCACCTTTTTTGTTTTGTTTGCTTGCTTTTTTTATTTCTCATTTTTTCCCTTTTGATCTTATTTTTCTGGTGCAGCATGATATATATGAGAATATATTTAGAAGAATTGCACATGTTCTTGCAATGTAGGGGAGGAAGGAGATGAGGAAGGAGGGAGAAAAATTTGGAACATAAAGTTTTGCAGTGGTGAATTTTGAAAATTATCTTTGCATGTATTTTGAAAAATAAAAAGCTATTATTATAAAAAATTTAAACTAGTCACACCCTTTGATCCAGCAGTCTCACTATTAGGTCTGTACCTCAAAGAAATCATAAAAGTAGGGAAAGGCTCCATAAGTGCAAAAATGTTTGTAGCAGCTCTTTTTTGAAATTGAGTGAATGCCCATCAGTTAGGGAATGGCTGAAAAAGTTATGGTATCAGAATATTATGGAATATTATTCTTCTATATGAAATGATAAATAGGCTGATTTCAGAAAAGCCTGTAAAGACTTACATGAACTGATTCTGATTGAAGTGTGCTCAACCAAGAGAACATTATACATAGTAACAGCAAGATTATCTGATGATCAATTGTGATAGATTTGACTTTTCTCAGCAATATGATTCAAGGTGATTCAAGACAATTCCAATAGACTTGGGTTGGAAAATGCCATCTACCTCCAGAGAGAAAATTGTGGAGACCAAATATGGATGAAAGCATATTTTCATCTTTTTTTGTTTGTTTGATTTTTATCATGACTTTTTTCCCTTTTGGTCTGACTTTTATTGTACAACAGGACAAATATGGAAATATGTTTTAAAGAATTGTTTATGTTTAAGCTATATCAGATTGTTTGACGTCCTGGGGAGGCAAGAAGAAAGGGAAGGGGGAAATAAAATTTGGAACACAAATTCTTACAAAAATGAATGTTGGAAACCATCTTTATATGTATTTGGAAAAATAAAATATTATTGAGGGAAAAAAAGGCAGTGATCCAAGATACTTCCAAAGGACTCATGATAAAAAATGCTATTTACTTTACAGAGATATAATTGATGAATTCTGAGTACAGATTGAAGTATATTTTTTTCATTTTATCTTTCTTTCAATTTATTTTTGCAACATGGCTAATATACAAATGCTTTGCCTGATTTCATATGTATAATTTATTATTGTTTGCCTTTCTAATGGGTGGGAAAGGGGCTAGAAGGAAGAAAAAAAGTTGAAAATCAAAATTTAAAATAAATAATTTTGGGGTATAAAAAAGTAAATCACTAGGGGTAGTTGTATTCATTAGGCATATGAGAATCTTTGTCACATTCTTGATTTGTTTTCTGGGAAGACCACTAACCTCCTTATTGCTCATGCTATGTTGAAAAATGGCCAACTTGGTATTCCTCAGCAGGGAATCATCTGCTTTTCCACCCATCTTATCTTTCTCTCTTACTAGATATCCTTTTCTCTTATTCCATCTGTGGATATATATCATCTTTCCTTAGAATGCAAGAAGTTGCTACCTCCTCAGAGGACCCTGACACTCTACAAAGTTGAAGTCTGTACCACTAATATACCATTTTGGGCCTTTTGTATCTTCTTACTATATATAGGAAGCCAACAAGAGATGGATAAAGATTCCTTGGCATTTACATTACCTATGGAAGATACAAGTAATTTTCTAGATCTTGGATTATATGTATTTTACATTTGAAGAACCAGGTATAGTAGTGACTTGTCCCCCATAGTCACATAAATTATTTAATGATAGAGCTGAGTGACGTTAGAATTCAGATTCCCTGTTCTCTTACTTTGTCAAATTTCTTTTCATTAGGTCACATTGCCTTTGTTTAGAAATGGAGGTTAAGCCTCAGAAGCTCATGAAACTGTTATAATTTGTTGAACTTAAGTAAAGATCATAGTATGTTAGATTTAGAGTTAAAAGGGACTCACTTATTTTGCTTATATGGAAACTGAGAACCAGAGTGACTTATCTAAAGTAACACAGGAAATAGAGAGCAAAACTGGAAATATAACAAGGTCTCTTACCATGTTAGTAAAAAAAAAAAAGAGTAGCAAAGCATGTTTATATCATCCCTCTGGTATTGTCATTGAATGAATATTGAAAAAGGATGCAATTGTGGTTCTTGCCATGAATTTGTACATATCTATCTATGTCTGTCTATCTAATTATAATGTGGTCAAGAAAGTGAGATTGGTGGGCTTGTGCCATTGTTATTTGCTCATAATTGACTTGGGCTGTTTCTTTTAAAGTATTTTCTTTTTTGTTTTAGTTTTAAAATTTATATTTTATTAGCCACAACATCTAAGTTGAAAATTAAAAATGTATATTCATTTAGCATATTATTTATTTATTCAATCTTTACAAAGCAAGTTTTAGGCGTGTGTGTGTATGTGTGTATGTTTAATAGCACCTGTGATTTTATCAGCACAGCATAGATGTGAATGACTTCTATGGGAAACCTAGCCAACTGTTAGGTTCTAGTTGGCAGAAGTGACTCCTAGTTGAACACTGATTGACCCATCTATGGACCACGAAGTTCCTATGTATCCAATAACTGGTTTGGTAACTTTATTTATTCTCCTAATTATGATCATTTAGCAAACTTCATGTAAATCCTATATGCAAATCCCCATACACAAGATTATTATGCTATTCCAATCACAGTGCCCTGTGATTGATAAGGGGAAGGGGAAGTGTTGCAACATTAAGTGTGACTCCCCTTAAGGTTCTTCTCCCACTCAATCCTTGTGAATCTGTCCATAGGACAGAAGCCCACTAGGTGGAGGTATGCATCCTACCCTATCTCTGGCTATACTACCACTTTCTGTGCTTGCCCATGGGACTCAGGGCCTTGACAAAGGTTTTCTAGCAAAGATTCTTTGCCATTTTTCTCTAGTTCATTTTAGATGAAGAAACTGAGGCAAGCAGGGTTAAGTGACTTGTCCAGGGTCACACAACTAAGATGTGTCTGAGGTCAGATTTGAACTAGAAAGATGTGTTATCCGACTCTGACTTGGTGCTTTTTCCACTGTAACAGTGTATCCACTGTATTCCCATGAAAGAAACGGTACTTTATAGATAGCTGTAGCAATGAATTGAATACCTGTATTCTAAGTCAGGGATCTCCAAACTTTTTATTCAAAGAAAATAACCTACCAAGTTTTTGAGATTAATTGAGGGGTGGGAGATCTAGTTGCAACTTTCTCTTCAGCACTTAGCACATAGTAAGCATTTAATAAATATTTATTGACTGCCCAACACATTGTGGGTTTATCAAATCTAAATATTTTTAATTACAAATATTCTCAAACTAGATTGGCACAAGACCTATGTTATATGAAAAGAACCACTTTTATCTTTGAGAAGATACCCAAAATTATGATTACTTTGTTCTATAAACTTAAATGAATCCATTTTAAATGCATTAAGTACTAAAGTCTTGATAGCTAAGTAAATTAGAACAATCTCTTGTGGAAAAGAAATCTCTTGATAATTTGGCAAATACTTAGAAGTATCACCTTCTGTATTTTTTGCTAAAATTTGGTAGAAACTATAGTACTTGTAGATATACAACTATCCTATGAAAAAACACACTAGCTACCATATGATAACTTTATTTTAATATCCTCAAGTTTAATTTTTTTCTTTTCTTTTAAAAATTCTAGTCCTCCAGGGAAACTGTATTTTTAAAGTGACATTTAATGACCCAGCCATAGTACGTGATACATAATAAGCACTTAATAAATGTCCATTGATTGACTGTTGACATTTCTATTAAGTGGAATAGGTATTTTTCCCCTTCAGTATTTGCCAACTAACTAAATAGTTGGCCAGTTGGACATGATTTTTGGTCTGTTATTATGCCTCTATTTAAATAATATTCTTAGATTTAAGCTTATTGATCTCTGTATCTCTGTCCTTCCCCTCACATTCAGCATTCAGCAAAATTATTTCTGAACATTAAGGAGTTAGCTTTCTCAGAGCTAATAGGAGATAGGATTCTAATATAATTATATTTGGATAAAAACCCAAAACTCATATCCTTCTTAAAATAGAGTTAGTAGAACCCAGATAAGAGTCTTATCCAACTCTTGTCCATAAGGATCTAATCCATAAACATGTGTTTACTGAATTGAAAATAATTTCTCTAGTCCCACCCCAGCCTACTGTTTAGAGTGAATTGGTTATGCTTAATGCTAGCATTATTGAAATTTTAAAAAAGATATCATACATATCTTTTCTGGTATGACATTTGATTATTATTGTTGGCAGCAATGGTCACTGTGACTAATGATTTTAACTGGTCAATACAAGAATTGACTTATTCAAAATTTATTTTAAAAAAAGAAACTCATTTTTAAAGTGTTACCTTACAACTTTGAAAATAGTATTCCTAAAACAAATTACACACAGTTAAATTTATTGTCATGTTTGTTAGATGTGCTCGAAGGTTATAGCAAGGTGTAACAAGTGTTGGAACTGATTTCAATTGAATAACAAAAGAAATGGAATGAAAATTATTTAAAACTGGTTCATACCAGCTATCTTCCTTGTACTATTAACTGCTAAGATCAAGTCACATAACATTATTTTAGAGAGAAAAGGTTTAGTGAACCCTAGAAATTGGGTTTGATTTATGCCAGAAAATCTGCCTTTTCACTGCTTGAGATTTCAATGGAAGAAAGCCACAGTCTTTTACCAAATGGTTTCTAAGGTAACCTCTTACAGCAGAGCATCTGAAAACAATTTGGTTGTTAATGAGAAATAGTTCTTACGATGGTGGGAAAGTGTTGACTGAAAGGAAAGGCTTCAAGATTTGGCAGCCTCTCCACAAAAGTGTTTAAATAACTGTTGTACAATTTAGTTTATGAAATTTTGACAGAGATAAACATTTGTAACTGCCTTTTTGATTTGTAGATCTCACTGCTGGCTTCAACTAACTTATAAGTAAATTTTAAGACCATGGTAATGGAAAAGGAAGTATTTGAATTTACAATGTAGATATGAGTGGCTTAGTATTTACAAGCCCAAGAGAAAATCATTATAGGCTCTATTATGCTTTTCACTTTGTACATGAAATTCTTACATGCTAACCTGTATTGTAACTATGAAATTCTCGTGGTAACTAAATAGTTGTCTATAAATCTTAAATTATACCCATTAGAATTCACACTGAAATATTCCATGAAATTTCTAAGTAAAAATACTTAGGGAAAAAAAATAAGTAAGAAAATTTCAAGCCCTCCTTAGACTAAAGTTATTGGGAACAACTCTTACAAGTAAACTTCAATTCAGACATTGTTGAGGTAGGTGACATTATATGTGATAGAGACATGGAAGTGCAAGTTCATTGCAAAAGATTCAAGATATATTACTAATTTTGTATTAAACATACATTCTCTTTCCCTGGGCATAATTTGAGATTGATGAGTCAATTTGAAATTTCAATCCTCAAATTTCTAAAGCACTTTAAAATCTTGTTTGTGCATAACCTTTTACATTATTACCACCCATCCCAACCACTGTATTTGTTCTTCTGGAGACCTTTCCCCAGTCAGACCTGCCAGTAGTCTTCTTGAAGTTTGGCACCAGCTGTTCTCCTTATTTGACCTCCCTTTCCTTTCTTCTTGGGTCTTTATACTTCCTCCTAGTTGGGCAGCTGCTTCCATTTGGAACTCTGCTTTGGGCAGAAAAACACTCTGCCAATGAAAATAGGAAAAAGTAGAGAACAAGAAGGGTTACGGTTGCATTGCACGTGCTGTAGCTGTGACCACTGGATCTTTCTACCTTCTGGGTGGAGAAGAAGGCTGAAGTGCAAACTGGGGCTGACAGGACCAGAGATCCTTCCAGACCAAGAGATCAGTGACTGAGAGCCCCCTCTGCTCCCATCAAAACCCCAGGGAACAAAGAGACTGTTTGTAGTATTCCAAAGGAACTGAATAGCTGACACTGGCAATTTTATATTTATTCACTCATTCAGTATACTGCATTGACTTCTATAAACTTATTTTGCTACAGAGTGAGGAAAGTTCTTCCCTCCCCCCACCTTTTTTCTGGTTGGGGGTGGGGGGAAAAAGAAACAACAGACACAGAGAGACATATATATATAGAGAGAAACATAGACAGAGACACACAGAAACAGAAAGAGGCACACACAGAGGGAGAGAGGGAGAAAGAGACAGAGAGACAAAGAAACAGAGACAGAGAGACAGAAAACAGAGACAGAAAAGAATGTGTTTATGGGAGTAGAGAATCATAAAGAGAAATAATATTAAAACAGAATATGAGAGCACAGAATCAAAAAGCGAAATAATAGATGTACAGACAATGGAGGTAGATAATCAAAGAGAGAAATAATAGAATCCTGTCTCTTCCATCTTAAAAAAAATAAACTAGAATCAATGCACATAGGTTGAATATGGTAATCTCTCTACAAAAATATCTAGCAAGATAATGCCACTATAATACCTAGCAAGAAAACATTCATGTTATTGGAATATAGAGAAGTATTGTACCATAAAAGTTGCAAAATTATTTTATTCTATTCAGTATAAACTAGATTCCTACTAAAAACATTTTCTAATTTGATGCTCTTAAGAGATTAGGAGAATTGTAATACATTTAGAGAATAGAGATACTATGCTTATTAAACTTATGTGAATGCCCTATGCAGTGAACTGTGTATGAGGTCATGCAGTGTGCTTTCAGGAAGTTGCTATTTTTTTTAAGTTCTAGTTTGTTTCATGACTTATCTTTTAACACTAAATTCAAATTCTTGAAAGATCATGTTCAATTTGGAACTTGAGCAAATAAGTATCAATTTATTTGCTGGAATAATTCTGCTTTCCCCAGTTTTATCAACACTTCCTTGATGGACTAAGAAAAGGGAAAGGATGTTATTCTTTTATACTTTTGGTGACAAAATGTCAAGAAGCCTTGTTTTCTTTGGTTACTACATGACATAATCAAAATAAAAATAATATTCATGCCTCAGCAAAATTCACTTGCTTCTTCTTTTCTTCCTCCTTTTTTTTTTTTTTTTTTTCACTATCTCCATAGTTCCACAGGATGGCTCTCCAGTCAACTCAGCAACTTAATTAGATAGCTCCAGATTCCTGAATATAAATTACCAAAGACTATTTGTCTTTACTTGTGTCACCTCCTTAGTATCTTATACTAACAATTACTGTATATAGAAACTGACCAAGTGGAATACATTACTTTGCTTGTCTTTGCTTAAATAGTGCTTATCTCTATTATTAGGATCAGACTTTCAAGAACAGAAATTAAACCAGATTTATTAATTATCATACTTGAAAAGGATGTGTGTGTGTGTGTGTGTGTGTGTGTGTGTGAGAGAGAGAGAGAGAGACAGAGAGACAGAGAGACAGACAAACAGACAGACAGAGAGAGAGAGACAGAGAGACAGAGATGGGAGTGGGGGGGTGAGGGGATGGAAGGAGATCAAGGAACCAGATTATGGTTGTCAGATGGTCTCTTATCTAAAAATCAGATGTGATTTCCATCTTCAAAAATTTTTTTACTAAGATATAATTTGATAAATTAAAGCAAAAAAAATGATGTTAAGGTTTCCTCTTAATTTGGGTGAATTTTGATTTCCTCATATAGTGTCAATGTATATTTTCCTTGTTACTTAGGGATTTACAGCCACAATTTCTATGATCCTTCAAGTGGTATATTTTTCTTGGTGCTCATAATTTTAAAATCAATTTATTCTTCCTAGTTTCTTTCTCTTACTCCCTGCCTTTTTGAATAAGATCTTTGCTCAGCCACCCACCATTTTAAAATCTGATCCTTTTAGCATTCAGGTGCTGAATTAGAGAAGACAATCCTTTCAAGAGCAGACTGTTTTCTCTTTGATTCACTTGAGTATATTTGCATGTGAGCATCAGCTTCTTTATGAAATGTGGATTTTTGTATTTTCTACCTCACAAAATTATTTAAGGGGAGTATTTTTAACTATAAAATTTTATATAAATGAGAGCTCTTCCCTGTCTTTTCCTTACTTATTGTTCTAATTAAAGCAGTATCTTTTAGATGGTTTTCTCCTTTGGTATAAGTATTTCTGAAAGCCCTCCTGACTTTGTTTTTAGAGGTTAAGATTAGGATGACTGATCATAAGCCTATGAAACTGTAAAGTTTAATCACCTTGTTCATCTTCTTCCAGAATAGACTTTTAACCCATCTTCTTCCTATGTGACACTAACTTTGGCTATCAACTTGAAAATGAAACAGTTCTATGGTGTTGGATACTTAGAAATGTTAGCCTTTAGATAATAAAGATATTTGCAGATTATTTTATTTTTCATTCAAGGGACATTTTAAAAGTGCTTACTGTGTGTAGCATAAAAAGCATCATGGTACAATAGAAAATGATCAATTTTACTGGCCAGCAAGTACTGGATTCAGCTCCTTTTTCAGATTCTTGCTGGCTATATAATCATTGGCAAGCTGTTTAAACTCATTAAAATATTTGGGGATTAAAAATATTTTTCATATCTGCTTTATGGGACTTTGTGAGGCACAAATGGAATCATATACACATGTGTGTGTATATATATATATATATGCACATACACACACACACACACACACACACACACATATATATATATATACACATTCATACATATACATACATATATAAAATTACTTTACCAGTGTATAGTTTTGTGTGGCAGGGTCCAGATGTGAGAATCTCTGCCAACTCCTTTTGCCTGTCATAGCAAGGGCTCAGCCTGAATTCTACCTCAACCAGTAAAAATCAGGAGACAGTGATTATGTCCAACCATGGGGAATAAAAAAGGAATAAAGGTCATTGCTATGGAAATCAGAGTTGATAATTCTAGGCAAAGTTAGAAGGGGAAAAGAGCAAATGGATGAATATAGAACTGAAACTAAATTACGGACAGTTCTCTTTTCCAAGAGTTTACTTAATCTAAAGAACAAATTTCTATAATTCCCACATTCTTTCAGGTGACAGAAGACTAGAGAGAAGCTGGCAGTGTGTGATGATTGCATTAGTATCAGCAAAAGTCCTTGGTCTTTATTCTTTTTGGACATGAATGGCCATATGAAGTGAGAGCAATTGCGACATGAATCCACCAGGAGTCGCTCTGGTTTTCTCACTCTACCCCCTGAATCCTGCCTCACTCTCTCTATTCACCAAACAGATCAAACCTGCACAGAGTAGTGGGCAGGGCCATTCTTTCTCCAAGCATATGCTAATAGAGTATTGTCCAATTGGTAATTAGCCTTAAGTGCTCCAACCTCAGTGCATCAACTCAGTTTCAGCCCATTACATCTCCTGCTTTCTTTTGTTTTAGAACATAGGTGGTCATGTCATCCCTGACTCCTCAGGGAGGTGAGAGCCCCCAAGGGGAAGTGATCACACTCTCTCTGACTTCTCAGGAAAGGAGGTGAAAACACCAAAAAGGAGGTGATCACACCCTCCCTGACATCTTGGGAAGGGAGATGAAAAGCACCAAAGGGAAGTGGGGATTGCTAGTGGGTTTCTGGGCTGAAAAGTCTTATTAGAAACAGGTATGCACAAACCCATCAGCATGGGAGGTATTACACAAGCACATAGCAATAATGCAGAGGCTATTAGTGATGACTCTCCCCACAGTCAGTGCAGGCTCAATGTGGGGTTACAAACATTAATTGTACATGCAAGTAGTGATATAACAAAGAATATGAATCAACATGGTGGTGTAAAAGATTTCCAGAAGTCCTGGAAGGAGTCACACATACGCCTTCTTCAGCAGCCAAGAGATAGTCCAAAACCAATCTATTGTTCATTGCTTCACATATCAGGGAATCCAATGATCCCCCCAAGTTTTTGAAGTCCTACAACAGTCTTTTTATGTGTTAGGGAATCCAATGATTCCAGCAGATTTTGAAGTCCTGCAACAGTCTTATTATTTCTCAGAAAATCCAATGATTTCTGAGGACTTTCAAATTCTACAACAGTCTCATCATTTCAGAGAATCCAGTGATTCCTAAGGGTTTTCAAGTCCAACAATTTTTGATGTCCATGATTCAACTGTCACGCTCTTTCAGTGATGGGCACAGTCAGCAACAGAATCACCTGATGTTTCTTGGGTCTTCTCCTTTGTTTCAAGGGTCTGCTTAATCTCTCTCCAATGAACAAGGTGAATACAGCTTGTTGGCACCCATTCAATCCCTTCTCCACCTATAGAGATATAAGGAAACCCTCTCCCCCAAGCAGTTAACTTATCTGGTCCCTTCCATTCACTACTTTCTGGGTCTCTCCACATCACCTGGTGATTATCTAAAGATAGTGGAGCTGCTTGCACTGGACACTGCCCTTCTGGTGGGTTATAAAACCTGTCTGCTGGAGCCAGTGCGTCTTTGTCAAAAATCAAGAAGTTAATAGTATAAAAGGCTAGATTTAGAAGTTCTCTAGGGTTACCTGTGGCTCTCCCTTTTGTTTTTGGAGGAGTGTCTTAATGTCTCTGTTTCTCCTCTCTACTATTGCCTGTCCTTGAGGATTAAAGGGTATTCCAGTGGTGTGTAAAATCGTATACTGTGCACAAAAGTGTGCAAAATGTTTAAAGTATATGCAGGACCATTGTCTGTTTTTATTGCTTGTGGCACACCCATAATTGCAAATGTGTGTATAAGTAATTCAGTGACCACTAGGGCTGTCTCTTTTGCTGCTGGTATTGCAAAAATGAATCCTGAAAAGGTGTCTATCATAACATGGATAAAAAACAGATGACCAAAAGATTTACAATGGGTCACAATCATTTGCCAAATTTCATTGGGTCTCAAACCATGAGGGTTCTTTGTGGCAATGTAGGAGGGTGGAAAGGAAGGCAAGCTGTACAGGCTTTTACTATGCTTCTAGCTTCCTCTTTTGTTATTCCAAATTGTAAACGTAAAGCTTGAACAGCCTGGTGATATTTAGAATGAGATTCTTGGGCTTCCTGAAATAAAGGAGTATTGACCAACATAGTTAGAAAGGCTATCTGCCTTTGAATTACCATGAAAAATAGGACCTGGAAGTTCACTATAAGAATGGACATGCAAAATATTAATCTCACCTGGATGCTTTCTCACTTGCTCTTGAAGTTCCTTAAAGAGCTGATATATATTAGAGGCTGCAAATTTTATTTGGGCTGTGGCAATTCTTTGTACCACACCTACTGAATAGGCCAACTCAGATATTATAGTTATATCTCCTGGATAATAAGTAAGAGTTAGAATGATTAGAATGATTGCATATAATTCATTCTGCTGAGTGGACTGAAAAGGAGTTCTGACTACTCTCTTTATAGTTAAGTCACAAGAGCATACAGTGCAAATATTATGTTTGGATGCATCTATAAAGATACTTGGTCCTTTAGGAGGAACTTTAGAAACTTTTTCTTCAAGAATCAAGCCAAGTATGTAATAATCTGGTTATCTTTAATGAAGACCTGTGTGCAAAATTTGGAGCCATGACTAATAAAATTTGCCACTCTGGGATGGTTTCACAGCACATAGTAATTTGTGTATTAGTATAAAAGGTGTATATCTTATCAGGTCTTATCCCAGATAATTATACTGCTCGCTTAATGGCCTTTAATAAAATTCTAGCCACAAGTGTTGGAATCTTTACAAAATGCTAACTCATTAGAGTTGATAGATTATTGATCTGATCTTACAAGAAGATGTTTTGGGCCAGAACCTGAAACAAGGTACTAAGTAGAACTAATTGATACAATGCTTGTGTTCACACCTTTACTCATTGGAGTTCACAAGTTTGTGAGATTCACAAAGTAAACTTTGTAACTTTGTGAATTCACACCTCCCTTGAAGCTCTTGGGGCCAGAGAGCACTATGGGAGAAAACCCATAATCCCTCTCTCTCATATTCCACAATTCCTCTCTCTCATATAAAAGAAACAGACAGAGACTCTCGGACAGATTTCACCGGAATGACATTAAGAGTGGAGCTGGCTGGAGGCTGAAGAAAGCAGAGGCAGAAGCAAAGGACAAAACTGCAAGAGCTCTTAGAACCAAGCAGAGAGAGAGGCCTCTAAGCTAACTGGGCTATATTGGAGACAATAAAAGATCTGAACTTTTATCACCTGGCTGCATTTGGGGTAATTATTGATCCAAACTGATACTAAGGCTGCCTCCAAGAAAACCTCTCCCAGAAACCCCCAGAGAGAACGATTCATCTTATATTATTTTAAAAGAAGAAAAAGATCACCACACACAAGCACTGGGTAAGGAGTAAAGCATTGTTCTGGTTGTGCTGGAGGTTCACCCACTCTATCACATTGTCTCCTTGATGAAGGACTGCTGTGGGAGACTCTTGTGTGGCAAAAACTGATATTTCCAAGGGTTTTTGAATGACTCTTTCAACCACATTGGATAAAGCCAGTTCAACTTCTCTCAAAGCCTTTTGAGCTTCTTTTGTAAGCTGGCGTGGTGAATTTAAAGCACTGTCTCCCCTTAAAATGTCATATAACAGTTGCAACTGATAGGTAGTCAAGCCTAACACTGGTCGCATCCATTGGATATCTCCTATCAATTTCTGAAGTCATTTAAGATGTTTAGCTTCTCTGTTCTTAAGGACAGTTTTTGTACTGTAAGCACTTTAGCATATACTTCATATCCTAAATATTGAAAAGGAGCATGTCTTTGAATTTTTTCTGGAGCTATGTACAATTTGTAGTTCCTTAGTGTTTCTATGGTCTTTTGTAGACATGCTTCTAACAGTTGTTCCTCAGGTGCACATCCCAATATATCATCCATGTAATGTAATAGCATGACTTTTGGAAATGCTTTTCTTACTGGAGTAAGAGCAGTAGTAACATACATTTGATACATAGTGGGGCTGTTTTTCATTCCCTAGGGCAAAATTCCCATTCATATCTTTTATAGGGCTCAGCTAAGTTAAAGCTGGGCACTGAAAAGGCAAATGTTTTCATATCATCCTTATGTAAAGGGATAGAATAGAAACAATCCTTAATGTCTATGACCCAAAGAGGCCATTCTTTAGGCAATTGAGTAGGAGATGGAAGTCCAGGCTGAAGAGTTCCCATAGTCTCCATCTGTTCATTTACCTTTCTTAAATCAATCAACATCCTCCATTTTCCAGATTTCTTTTTTACAACAAATATAGGGGAATTCCAAGGACTTACAGAAGGTTGTAAGTGTCCTTGGTCAAGTTGCTCCTGTACTATATCTAGTAAGGCCTGAATTTTATTGCTACCTAAGGGCCACTGTTCTATCCACACTGGTGTATCAGTTTTCCATTGGATAGGAACAGATGAAAGTGTTGGCAATGCATCAACTCAGTTTTAGCCCATTACATCAGTGGAGGGAAGGACCAAAAAGTGAGGATGAAAAACCGGTGTAGAGTGGGGAGAAAGATTAAACAAATATATAAGACAATCAAACTACTCTGGAATAATCTTAGGTTAAGTATGAACTTGGGTTATTTGTTGCTAACAATTTTCATGGATTTTATATGTGTATAAGGGCAACTAGGTGGCACGGTGGATAGAGTGCTGGCCCTGAAGTCAGGGCCAGTTCAATTGGCTCTAAGATTATGTTTTTTTTTTTTTTTTTTACTTTAGAGTTGAATGGGACCATATTAATTTTTCAATCCAACCGACCACTCAACTAGCATTTTCATAGCATTGTAAGTTTAGCAAAGAGCTTTAAAAATATTAAGTCATTTGATACTTACTAGCTTTGTGACCCTAGACAAGTCATTAACTGTTTACCTTAGTTTTTCATCTGGAAAACAACCTGGAAAAGGAAATGGCAAACCACTACATTATCTTTCCCAAGAAAACCCCAAATGAAATCACAAAGAATTGGATGTGACTGAAGTAACTAACTGAACAACAAATGTGATCAAGCATTACTTCAGTATAAACTTTAGGGAAAAACTTAAAAAACAGTCTTGTACCATTATTTGGGCAGATATGGTTAAATATTAATTTTGAATTGTAGTGAAGTGAACAGAACCAGATCTGTGATTTATACAATGCTATCAATGTGGTAAGAATTTTGAAAGAAGTAGGAACTTTGACCAGTCTGATCACAAATGATGATTTCAGAGAATTAATGATGTAATATTTTCTACCTTTCAATATAAGTCAAAAAACTCAGTGTAAAATTACACACACACACACACGCATATTGGACATGGTCAATGTAGAAAAATACATTAATTAACTATTCACGTTTGTAGCAGAGCTTTTATTTTTCTTTCATTCTCAGTGGAGGAGGGGATGAAAAATGGTAGATTTTTGCTGATTGAAAAAAAAATTAAATCCTGAATTAATCACCTTGCTTCCATATGCAAAGTTTACAAAGGACATGACATGTAGTAAGAGGGACAACCTATAAAGAATATATATGTGTGTGTGTGTTTATGTGTTTATGTAAGAAGGGCAGGCAGTATAAATGTAAGAGTTAGACCTAAAATTAATCAGGAGAAAGCCTTTAGGAAATCATTTCTCCAATGATCCTAAATTTCTTCCAGAAACAAACAAACAAAAAAACCCCAAGTATCTCACAACAGTATTTGACTTACAGTGTTTTATGGCTGTTCAGAGGAATTAAAAAATGACTATTATTCAAAGAACAGGGGAGAGAGGTGCATTGTGATTGTGACTAGGTTGTAATACACAACAAATAGAGGACCTTACAGAATGCATTCCAGATGAGGAATATAGCTTGTGCAAAGACATAGAAGCAAGAGATACTTTATTGAAGTCAGGGCATTTTGTCTAGAAGTTACAATGTGTAAAGGGAAGTGAAATGAAACATGTGGAAAAGTAAATGAGGGCTAGCTCAAATGCCACATTGAAAGGCTTTTTCTTTTTGAATTTGAGGCATTTGGGTATTGCTGAAGGTTATTAAGAATGGGGATGTCATGGTCAGATTTGTGATTTTCAAATAATTTTTTGTTTAGGAGATTAAATGGGAGAAAATCTATAAACAGTAACACCATCAGTCAGACTTTTACAATAGTCCAGATGAAAGGTAATGAAGATTTGCATTAGGGTGATGATAGCCTTGTGAGAAGAAGATACATATTAGACATGTTATATAGCTAGGATTGATAAAACTTGATTCATGGTTGGATATGAGTGATGAAGGAAAGGTAAAAGTCAACTATGTCTCAAAAATTGTAACATAGGCTAATAGATTTAATAAATGCTCCCTGAATTGAACTGAATTCAGGGCCTTCAGTAGGAATAGAAAATTTTGAAGAAGAGCTAGGTTTTAAGCAAAATAATGAGTTCCTTTTTAATGTGTTAAAGTTTGAAATACCTATGGGATGTCCAAGTAGAGATCTCCAACAAACAGCTGGTAATACAGGACTATAATACAGAAATGCAAATCTTAGGAAAGGAATCCGGACTGGATATGTAAGTTAGCAATTCACTATCACGGATATAATAATTGAACCACTGGGAGCTGATGAAATCACCAAGAGAATACATAAAGAAAGAAGAACTTAGATTGGAATATAGATGAACCAGCAAAGAAGACTGACAAATGATCAGAGAAGTAAGAAGACAAGTAGGACAGAGAAAAAAGGATGATCCTTCAGGGAAGAGAGAATTGACAGTGTCAGAAATTTCAGTGAAATCAAGTAAAATAGAGACTGAGAACATTGGTTTTAGTAGTTAAGCAAGTTGGGAACCTTGACAAAGAAGTTTCAATATTCAGTTTATTTTTTACTTGTTGAACTATAAAAATGGCAATGGAATTGCTGTTGCTTGATAAATTGATCATTTATGTGTCATAAAATTTAGAGCTGAATCTGTTAGTAAAAAAAAAAAGAAAGAAATGTTTGAAAGATCAACTCTTTTAATGTACTGAAGGAAGAACAAGTAAGCCTTGATGCATAATGGTCTCTGGTACACAAATTAGAACTTAAAGTAAGAAAGTAATTTGGTTTCTTTTGCATTAAAAATTCTTTCACTTTTTAACTGTTGAAATCCTAGAATGGGGGAGGAGGGTAGGATTTTAGTTCTTTTTCTTGCTTTAGATATTCCTCAGTGTCTGATACAGGAATCCCATTTGCCATTCCATCAGATATGAAACAAATATTTGAAATATTCACAATGGAATATGCACAGAAATTTCATTAAGCATTCCAAAGTATACATCAAGATACATATGCTATAAAGGCAGAGACTTTTCAAATGGAATATTATAGGTTTAGAGCTTCAAGAGATCTTAGAAATAATCTAATCCAACCCCAACATTTTATAGGTTAAAGAAAAGCAACAATAATAACTGAGGCCTTTCCCCCACAGTATTGCTTTATGCTATTAAAAATTATTAAGGATCTATCCAAAGAGTTTTTGTTTATGTGGTATCTATTTTTACATACTTACCATATTAGAAAGGACAACTAATTTTGAATTTGTAGATACTCTGAAAGGGTTTCAAAGACCACCAGGGTTCTCTTGAAACACTTTGAGAAAGTAAGCCAATAAATTTGAGCAAAGTCACATAGGTAGCAAGGAACCAGAAAATCAAGATTCAAACCTCTGACTCCAAATCCACACTTTTTCTTCTATATCTGATGCTTCTATATCATGATCCTGACATGACTCCTAGAGTTGAGGTAGCTATCTTGTAGAAAACAATTTCATCGAGAATCATGTAGAACAGTGCCAAAGATCATGAGTTTTAAAGTTGGAGGAGCTGGTATGAAATCCCCATTTTGATGCTCACTATGGGACTTGGAAAAAATTATTTCATGCCTCAGGCCTTTAGTGTCCATCTGTAAAATGAGAGATTTTAGTGTGATGACCACTTAGGTCCCTTCCTAGCTCTAAATCTATGTTCCTTTCTTAAAGAGTAGAAAGGAAAAGGAAGCTCAATTTGTATATAATACATATGTGCAACTAAAAGCATTTTGGTAACAAAATGTCCATTGAATATTACTCATTATTTTGATATGTTCAATATTAAAAAGACTGTTTGGAAGACCACATTTAGTTTGGGATTCCACAATTTGAAGGAGATGAGATATTTAGCATTTTTTTAAGCATTAATTCTAATTTTTCATATTGGGAGTTGGGAGCCTAGAAAGGGAGAAAAGTGACATTGGATAGTAATAGTACAGAACTCTAGAAGCCACAGAAGTTGGGGAGAGAAACCATTTGATTTGTCCCTAACACTTTACCATAATTACCTCTCTTCCATCCCTTTTCTTTCCATGCTTGTATTCATAGCAAAATGGAACAATGTAATGAGCAATGAATTTAGAGTCAGAGGCCCTGGGTTTAAATACTACCAAGTCACTTAGATTCTTTGAGACTAAACTGTTTCTGCAAAATAAGGGATTGGGTCAGGTGACTTCTAAAGTCCTTTCTAGCTGTCCATCTCCCACCTCCATGAGTTTTCATTGGCTGGATTCTGTCCCTACTCATCTCTACCTCCCTGGTGTCCTTCAAATCTCCCCTCACTGGTCTCCCTTCCCTGGTTTCCTTCAGATCTCAACTAGAATATCACCTTATACAAAATTTTTTTCCTTAGTTCCTCTTCTCTGGAATCATCTATTTATTCCACATATCTTGTTTAAATGTCATCTCCTTCATGAAAATTGTGAACTCCTTAAGGGCAACATCTGTTTTTGTCTTTTTTTGTACTCCTATGATATAGCATGATAATAAATGTTTAATAAATGTTTGTCAACTAGATTTAAGTTGCTCTCATATCTGGAAAATGACAGCAGTGGATAAAATATAGTATCTTTCTTTACTTTGTGGCCTAGTCCTGAGGCACCACAAGGGAAGAACAGGAATATAATTTCTATAACCCCAATAGTTATCAGTTTTGGGCACCCTGAATTTGTTGACAGCAGATTAGATGGTCCTGTGTATTTAGCCTGAAAACAAAGTTGAAAGTAGCTTAATATGTCCCATGGCTATAGAAATATTATACAAGTAAAATTGGCTCATTTTGTATCCTGTCAAGTGGAAATTTCTATTTATAGACAATTTTATACTTCCTTAATATGATGATAATTTATGTTCATAATATTGTAAGTGCTGTAGGATTCTCAAATACCATCAAAGATTATATTGCAATGATAAGTTGAATTTCAAGTACATTTTATTTTAATTATTTGAAAATGAGAATTCATATGTAGTATTTCTTCATTAAGCTAAGTTCTGGTTTAAATAGATTATTCTTATTTCCCGATTATCTTAGATGATAATAGTTTACTAAACATAGAGAAAGATCAAGTTGTCTCACTGTAGTTTCTGCATTGAGTATCAGTAGAAGAAAGATCAAGGTATACATGCAACAAGAAGGATTCTGACTAGTTATTAGCCATTATACAAAAAGTTATTTATTAGGATAGCTTATAGAAGTGATTTCCAGTTATGGAAATCTATAAACTCATAATTTAGGTCTCTTCTTAATTATAGTTAGAAAGATAATGAAGTAGATTATAGATTAAAGACTATTTTGTGATCTCTTCATTGTCATAACACTCAAGTAAAAGAAAGGTCAATTTACCATTTGTCATATGAGAAAACCTTTGGGTTTTGGGTTAGAAACTAAGCACTCTGTTAGCATTGCTAATAAGAATTCAAATACTGATATTTTCTCAAAAGTCATACTATTATCTTGGTAATAGTTAACAAAGGAAGACCACATTTTGCTAGAATGTAAGTGGAAATGCCATAAAGTTCCTGTTTCTTCTTTGACTCTTCAAAAAGATTGGACTTGTTTAGAATATAGTCATTTAGTTTTCTCCATTTTCTGCCCCGGGATAGAATGTGGAAAAAAATGTCCTGATATCTTCAAAGCAAAACTTCAGAGAAGGATAATGTTTAAGAAAGCTAATTTATGTTAGAATGAATTGTTCTTTAGTTTCTAATAACTTCATTACAAAGGAATTCCTCTCATATCAAAATGATGCAGTAAGAAATAATGTGCAAGTCACATTTTGTTGTACTAGGAAAGCATATTATGCTTTGTTCTTTGGTGTTCTATAAACACAGTATGAAGTCCTAAATTAATGCCTCATTCTGCCTTGGAGATGCATATGGGTTCTGCAAAGTTATGCCAGCAGAATAGAATATAAACTCTGGTAGATTTTTCCTAACTGGAAAGATCCTGAGAACAAATTCAGCGATGGAGATGAACAAGATCGGGTGTAGGCAATAGACTTTTTTAAACCTGTTGGTAAGTTAGGGGGATGCCTGTCCTCAACATGTGAAGACTTCTCCTGGCAGGATGGGTGGACAAGAACAATTGGCCATGAAGTTGGCTGAAGCAAGTGCATGTGGTACTTAGAGCTTGGTAAAACATCAGAGATTCTAAAGTCCACTGCATCCTGGGTCATTGCTAACCCTCCCAACTTTTCCTTTCCACTGGACTTTGATGACTCTGGAAGAGAATGAAGTTTTACACAATGCCATCTCATTTCAATTCAATTCATGCACACATCAATACCTTTGACTCATTTAGGATGACATTGGTTTACAAAAATGAAGGGCAAATAACAATAAACTAGCTAGTCTTGCTGAATGAGGAGATTTTTGGCTACAACAACCCATCTATAAAGTCATTAATGGGTCTAGGTCTATTTCAGTAGAGGAAAATATTCTCAATGATGAGGTTCGGGAGTGTGTGTTCCAATTTCAATTTTAATAAAACATATTAAACACTTCCTGTGCCAATGAGCAGCTAGATGACCCAGTGGATAGAGTGCTAGGTCTGGATTCAGGAAGACCTAAATTAAAATCTGAAATTAGTAGCTGTGAGATCCTGGGCAAGTCACTTGATTCTGATTGCCCCAGTTTTCTCAACTGTAAAATGAGCTATGGAAGGAAATGGCAAACTACTCTAGCATCATTGCCAAGAAAACCCCAAATGGGATCACGAAGAGTTGGATAGGACTAAAAAAAATGACCAAACATGTGCCAGAAACTATGCTGTGCTCAGGACACAAAAAGAGCAAAAGAAGTCCCTGTCCTCAAGGAATTTACAAGAACAAAACAAATTATGGAAAGTTTTTGATCATCTAGTAGACATGTTACCATTTATCCATATTGTATTCTGTGTTCTCTTTGAGTTACTATTAGCAAAAATACAATTGGATGCTAAAGATCTTTCTTTTTGTGTGAGTGCAGATTAGAGGAGCAAATCCTGTTTTGTCATTAGTCTGTTGAAGGAATTATTCCTTCTTAGGAAGCTTTTGTAACTCAAGCCACATATGGAGTAGAGATCTATGATAATCCTAGCTATACACAAAATATTATATCAATACCTTTACTTTTTTTTCTTCAAAGCTGAGATCCTTGAATCAAATATATATTTTAATTTTAAAATAATCTTAAAAGCTTTTTCCTCTTTCTCACAGGAATATAATCTGAGTCAGGAGACTTGCCTTTTAATTCTGTTTCCACTATTAACAATGAGCCACTTGTGACAAGTCATTTCACCTCGAAGGCACCTAGATGGCACAGTGAATGGAGCCTAGAATCAGAAAAATTTATCTTCATGAGATCAAATCTGATCTCAGATATTATTAGCTGTGTAACCCTAGATAGATCAGTAATCCTGGTTGCCTCAGTTTCCTCATCTGTGAAATAAGCTAAAGAAGGAAATGGCAAACCACTCCAGTATCTCTGCCAAGAAAACCCCAAATGGGATCATAAGAGTCAGACCTATTACCTAAACAACAACATTGAAATTCACCTCCATGAGTCTCGGTTTCCTATTTTTAAAATGAGGTATTTGACCTTTAAAGCCTCCAATAGCACAATCTACCTTCATTGTGCAAAGATGATATAATTAGAACATTGTTCATTGCTTTACCAACTCAATCAACTGTGAAATCAGTTGTTGTGAAATCAACAACTTTTGCATCATTATTAATGCTTTAAAAGAAACTAAGTGGGTGGGAAGGGAAAATATAATAGGCAAATTTTATAAAATAAACTGTATTCACTCTGATAATGTGCTAATGACAGTTGCTTGCCTTTTAATAGTCTAGTCATAATGAACCAGGCTATCGAAAGATTAAAAGACCACAAACACCAGTGTCAGGGCAGGAGGGTGTGGGGGAAGTGGTTGACAAGACTTTTTTTTTCCCCATAACTGTAGAAATCTTGCTTTAACCAAAAAAAAAAAACAAACAACAAAAAAGCATACCAATATATATATATTCAAATATATATTTGTATATGTATATATAAAGCTTATTTAAAGAAATGTCTTACATTTTCACATTGCTCCATTTCTAATATGTCTATCTGATGGTACTATGTGTCATTTATTCAAATGTGGATTATTCTTTGCCCAAGTCCTCTGTGATTTAGACTGCATATAGTAAATTAGATACCTTCCCAAATTATATATACATATATATATATAGCAAGGCTGTCCTTCTTAGATGTAGGGAATTTGGATGAAAGGAAAGAAGGGGCATAAATTTAGAGGCAATTCTAGCACATAGTTCTCTCATTATTAAGCAAACAAAAAAAAATTAGAGGCTGTTATCACCAGTCTGCTGTCAAAAGGGTTAAAAAAAAGTGAAAGTTGATGTTGCCCTAAATATTGTTGCTGGAATCATTATGCATGAAAAAGGGACCACAGTCCATTCGCAAGACCTCTGAATGAACTTCATTCATTCTGTACTTGGAAATGTCTAATCAGCCTCAAAGACCAACAATAGTCACAACCTAATTTCTTTTGGCGTTATTACCAACGGAAGAAAAGCTAAATGGTTGTTATGAAAAACCATAGTAACTTTAGTCTAATGATTACATAATTCCACATTTTATTATTTTAATCATATCAATGTAAAATTATCTGAGAACATTTTAAAGGAATAAAATATACTTCATTGAATTAACAGTGTTTTATATATCTGTATATATGTAAAGTTTTAACACTTTCATGGAATCCTTTTGAAAATGGACTAAAATAGTTTTGTTTTTCTCCTTGTAATAGTATGGTTTTTAAAGTATGCCAATTTATGTGAATAGAATTCTTATGAAGTTATTTGTATTATAATTGGATGAATTATTGTATTTTAAAAATAATTCATGTAAATTTAAAGCTGTGTGAACCTTCAAATAAAGTACAAAATAGTAATCAGTCAATAGATATTGACAGAATCCATTTTGTCCAGTTTGTTCTCGAACCTTCTGTAAACTATTTCTGGTCATAGGAACATTCCTTTAGAGCTGGAAGAACATTAGGAAGTCTTCTAGTCCAACTCCCTAATTTACAGATACAAGGAAACTGAGACCCCCCCAGAGTTGTGATTTTTCTAATACCAGAGAGGCAAAAAAATAGCCAGAGCAAATAGGTGGCATAGTGACTACAGTGCTAGACCTGACCTCAGGAAGACTTGTCTATCTATCATCCTGAGTTCAAATCCAGCCTCAGACATTTACTAGTTGTATGACCCTGTGCAAGTCACTTAACTCTGTTTGCCTCAGTTTCCTCATCTATAAAATGAGCTGGAGAAGGCAATGCTAAACCACTCCAGTATCTCTGTCAAGAAAAATCCCAAAAGGGGATCATAAAAAGTTAGACATGTCTGAAAATAACAACAAAAAAGTTTGAATCTAGGTTCCCTGTATCCAAAACCAGCACTCTTTACAATGCATCATGCTGTTTCAACCTTGACTAAAAAATCACTAATGAGGAGATTTTATCGAGAATTTATGCTTTATAGATAATAATACTGAGATCATTGGACTGAGAGGTAGAAATTTGAGCCCTGCAGGATGATTTTGGACAAGTTATTTAATCTCTGAAGGCAGGAAAATCATCTGAAAAATATGTATTGTAATTCTAATAAATATACATGTACACATATACATATATAAATGTATATACATATATGTACAACCCACACATATAAATTACTTTTAGATAAATTGTTCTATATAAATAAATTACAATTATTATTAATGGAGTTAAATTTTAATTACTAAATTTCAACTGATATGCTTGGTAAGAAAAATTTTTTTGCTTGTTGAAAGCATAAAATTAATTTTAAAGAAACATAGAAATAAGTGCCATTCATTTTTGACATATTGACACAATAATCTGATTACTAGAGGACTAAAATAAGGAGACTAACGTTCTGATCCCCTTCATCTGATTAACACTGTCCTAAAGCTTTTGCATAAATGAACAATTAAAAATTATTTTTGTTTTGATTTATTCACATATAATACCTGTAGTATATTACCTTTATATGGTATTCAACATTGCCATTCCAATATTCAGGAATTTTATGGATCTGTGTCCACTCAAAATAGTGGTTCACAGGCCTCAACTATGTGTCTCCAATTTTTTTTTTCTGGATAGCAATGACATATAATGAAAGAGCATAGTAAGAAGATTTGCTGTAGAATATTTCTCCAAGATGGGCATTTTATACACACACACACACACACACACACACACACACACACACAGAGAGAGAGAGAGAGAGAGAGAGAGAGAGAGAGAAAGAGAGAGAGAGAGAGAGATTTTGGAAATTTGGAAATTTGCTTATTAAGACACATACAGAGTTATATAGAATGGTTGCCCAGTCTAATATAAAAAAATGACCTAAATCAACTTACAAATTTAATACCATGCCAATAACACTACCAAAGGATTCTTTTATAGAATTTGACAAATAATAACAAAATTCTTCTGGAGAGGACAAAAAGTCAAAGGAAATAGTGAAAAGAATAAAAAGAAAGGAAATCTGGTTGTTCCATATCATCAACTATGCTACAAAGCTGTGGTGTCACAGCTATTTTGTACTGGTTAAAAAACAGAAAAGTTGATGAACATAATGTTTCATAAAGCTAAGGTTATCAACTACTGAGGTAAGGACTCTCTATTTGACCAAAAGTTTTGAGAAAATTGGGAAATATTCGGAGAAATTCAGGCTTCAAGCAATATTTCACATCTTATAACATAATAAGTTCCACAAAGAAGTTAAAGAAATAGAGAAAAAGTATCTTTCACAATTTGGGATGGTAATTTTTAAACAAGAAATCTAGGTAATCATAAAAGTTTAAATGGAAAATTCTGATCACATAAGAATAAAAAAATTGTACAAATAATTCAGTGTCATTAGAATTCAAAGGGAACAGTGATCTTTCCTAAAAATCTTTGTAGACTTTAGAAAAGTGTTATATTTAGGATGTAGAAAGAATTAATACAAATATGTAAGAACAGGAACTATTCTCTAGTAGCTAAATAATTAACATATATGAACAGCAGTTCTCAATAGAAAAAAATGCACATTGTAAATTGCCACATAACATATTCCATATTAGTAATAGTAGGAGAATTGCAAATTAAAACAATCTTCAGAATGGCAAAAATGACAAAAATGGATAGTTATTGGACGGCGTTTGGTTACCTCCATGATCAAATACAAAATCCTCTTTTTGGCTTTTAAAACCCTCCATAACCTGGACTCCTCCTACCTTTTCGATATTTTAATATCTTACACTCCCTGATGTACTCTTTGATTAAGTGATTCTGGCCTCTGTCCCATTCTTCACACAAAAGACTTTATCTCTGGATTTCCCTGGCTGACCCATATTCTGAGAATTGGCTTCCTCTCATTCCTCCTTACTAGCTTGCTTGACTTCTTTTAAGTTGTCTTAATGGAAATCTTATCTTCAATAGAAAAATATGTTCCAGTTTTGCCTAATCTTAAATGCTTTCTTTTTAGAATTCTCTTCTGTTTACTCTGTTTATATATTATTTACACATAGTTTTATGCATGTTGTCTCCCCCATTAGACTAAGCATCTTGGAAGCAGAGACATTTAAAAAAATCTGTGTATTCCTAATCTTAGCATAGTGCCTGACATATGGTTAGGACCTGATAAATTTTGTTTACTTGATAAGTACACTGATGTATTGTTAATGGAACTATGAATTTGTCCAGTCTTTCTGGAAGCAATTTGGAACTATACCTAAGAAATTATCGGATCCTTTGTCCCAGTTATACAGTTATCAGAAATTTATTCCCAAAAGGATGAAAACAGAAGGGAAAGACCTACAAAATCTTTGTAGTAGCATTTGCCATTCACAAGAAATATAAACAAAGAGTTTACTCATTAATGGAGAAATAGCCAATCAAATTATAGTTTATTAATCTGATGGTATCTTGTCATTTCATAAATAATGATAAGTAAAGAATTGTATGAACTGATGCCGAATGAAGTAAGCATAAACACGAGAGCAATTTATACAATGTCAGTAGTATTATTAAAGGAAAGCAATCTTGAAAGACATAAGAACATTTATCAGTGCAGTGATTAATCAGGACTCCAGAGTACTATTAATAATGTAGAATGCTTTTTACCTCTTGTGAGAAAAGGTGGTAAATAATAAGTACAGTTTTAGACATACTTTTTGTGACATAGCCAATGAGTGAATTTGTTTTGCTTGCCTATATTTGTTTGTTACAAAGATTGGCTATTATTTGGATGTGATTGGGTGGTAATAATAATGCAAAAAGAAGAAGAAAAAGCAATGTCAATGAAATATTTGGTAAATAAACAAAAGAGAGTAGAAAAAATCAGAAGGAAACACAGGAAAGTGTTGGTGACTTAAATTTAAGACAAACATCTCTGTAACAAATTTCATCACCTTTGAGGTTCCTTCCAGCAATAAAGGTCATATTGTATTCATACCTGCTCAGTCTCTGACTCTTCCCCAGTTTCCTAAAATTTCACCGTACAAGATCCACCTAAGAGCCAGTGTCTTCCTTGCTTTCTCCCAACATAGGGAGGGTACCAGTGACACACTCTGTTCTCCTGTTATATGCTTGCTTTTTCCGTGTGACCACTCCATCTTTACTATTATTTAATTCCTTGTTAACATGTTTTTAGTAGTTTCTCTTTGGTTGTATGTTGTAGCCTGTTCATATCTGTCATGTACTTTGCCTTTGCCCTTTATATTATACTTACCTTTCATTCTTCAGAAGTAGTGATATTCCATTATTTCCTTCAATATATCAATATTAAATGTTAACATATAAAAGACCTTTTTTTTTGGATGTTTGGGGTCAATAAAAGAACCTAGTAAATTCTCCAAAACAATCCAGACTATTCTTTTTATTTTCAATTCTTCTTTGCAAATCTTTTCCATTTTTCTTTCATTTGTAGTTCTCCTGTTTTCATTATTGAATGCCTCATATATAGTAGGATATATTGCCGAGATTTTAAAAAACTGGTTTTATCCTCCTATGGTTCTCCTTTATGATACTGCTCATGATTGTTACATTTAATATATATTTTTAAAAAATTGATTATTAATAAAGATTCAGGATCAATCAAACTCAGATCAGTCAGATTCAACTCCTTTTATGGTAGGCTGTTGTAGAGTCCTTTAGAAGTATAATATATATATATATTTTTTTAATTTTAATATCTTTTTATTGATAGAACGCATGCCAGGGTAATTTTTTACAGCATTATCCCTTGCATTCATTTCTGTTCCGATTTTTCCCCTCCCTCCCTCCACCCCTTCCCACAGATGGCAAGCAGTCCTTTACATGTTGAATAGGTTACAGTATATCCTGGATACAATATATTTGTGCAGAACCGAACAGTTTTCTTGTTGCACAGGGAGAATTGGATTCAGAAGGTATAAATAACCCGGGAGGAAAAACATAAATGCAAGCAGTTTATATTCATTTCCCAGTGTTCTTTCTCTGGGTGTAGCTGCTTCTGTCCATTTTTGATCAATTAAGGCTCTCTTTATCGAAGAGATCCACTTCCATCAGAATACATCCTCAAACAGTATCGTTGTTGAGGTATATAATGATCTCCTGGTTCTGCTCATTTCACTCAGCATCAGTTCATGTAAGTCTCGCCAGTCCTCTCTGTATTCATCCTGCTGGTCATTCCTTACAGAACAATAATATTCCATAACGTTCATACACCACAATTTACTCAACCATTCTCCAATTGATGGACATCCTTTCATTTTCCAGCTTCTAGCCACTACAAACAGGGCTGCCACAAACATTTTGGCACAAGTATAATATATTTTATATTGAAATATTTATATTTAGGATATTGAACATTATGGAATCATATAATCTTTTTCTGTTCTTGATATAAGAAGTATTCATACCAAGTTTATCAGGTGTAATAATAATTTAAAATACAAGCAGTATATGATATTCATGATTTTATATGATTCAAGCTTCTTAGTAGCATGTTTTTGTCAAATTCATAATGAAAAAGTCTGGAAATGACGGCTTTAAGATCCAGCTTTTCTAAGCCCAATATTTTAATTAATCCCCCATATCAAGGAAAGTAGACAATCCCCAGATTGCTATTCTCCTATTGATAGGCTCCATAGTAGGGAGTTTTTTGCATTTGTATCTCTAGACCTTAGTATAATGCTTGGTATATAATAAGAGTTTAATAAATGTTTTCTTTTCCTTCATGCATTTAAAAAGAGAAATGGATTTGTTGATTAGTATTTTTCCTGCTTTCTAATTTGTTGTAAAATTACAAGGTACTTAAAATACATTATTATAATTTTGATCTGAATGTCAATCAACATGTATTCCTGTAATAGTTGCTCTTTGAGATGCTGAGACTATAAATTCAAAAAGGAAACAGCCCCTACTCTTAAACAGCTTACATTTATCTATGACAATACAAGATGGTTCTATAATATATATCAAATAGGAAATGCTAAGTTATTGGGAGTGGGGAAAACAACTAGAGGAAATCAGGAAAGGCCTTTTGAAAGAAGTATTTCTTGAGTTGAGCCACAAAAAGGAGCTAGGAATTCCAGGAAGCAGAGATAAGGAAGAGGAATATTCCTTGACTGGGAAATCAATCTGAAAAAGCAAGGGAATGAGTAGTAAAATATTTCCTAAATTTAAATTTCTTCAAAGATACATTATATAAATATATGAATATATAAACATATGCATACATGCATGTGGCGCATTTAAATGTAAATATGCATGCATATATTTGCAATTTATGTGTATATCTATATTTATGTATATATGTATCTATTTATACATGTGTAGAGGTGTAAACACATCTATACACATGTGTATACATTCTGAAAAGTATCCCAATTGTAGGCTATACTAATCTTTTATGCAAGTTAAAATTAATGGTGAAAGATTGGCCTATACTCAGATTGATATGGAAATTTGAGCCTAATTGTACTACAATGTCCTAAATATTATAGAAAATGACTTCATGGTGAGAACACTATTAGTCTAAACATAAATACTCTTACATAATTATGAAAATAAGGCACTAATTTAATCCACAGGATCCAAAAACAATAGATAAAATATATAAATATGTCTTGGAAAAATAATTGTAATCAGCCTCTTTCTTTTTTTTTTTCTTTCCTTTTTTTCTGTAGGCCCCTCATATATTGATGACCATTCCCATAATGCTGTGGTAAATATCCTAAAAGAATGTGACATTTATCACATTGACCCAGCCAGATAGTAGGATTGTTAATCTCTTTTGGGAGAGAAGTCATTAAGGAGAGAGGTGTGAAGTCTGAGGACCTATAGAAGTATGATTTATGGATGTTCTTTAGTTATCAATATTTTTCTGTATTCAACTATTCTTTTGTGTTTTTAAACAAATTGAAACCCATCTATAGTACTGTACAAAGCTGAGTTTGGGAGAATTATCAAGCCAGTGTTTCAGTTCCTTTATAAAGTAAAACTCTGATTTCCTCTATGTATTAAAATACTTTTTTTTTTTTTTTGCCTCAGATCAGTCAGGCCCAACTCCTGTTGTGGTAAGATATAGTAGAATGTTTTAAAAGTGTAAGATATTTGATATTGAAGTGTTTATGTTTAGGATATTTAAAGATTTATTGTTGCTGTCATTCTTTCTGATAAGTAGTTCTCAATGAATCTATAAACAAAGTGCCTGATAGGATGCTGACAGTGTCAATAATTTGTGTGCTTACTGATTTATTGTTGATGTTTAGTCATTTTTCAGGCATGTCTGACTTCATAATCTCATTTGGAGTTTTCTTGTCAAAGATATTGAAATGCTTTGACATTTTCTTTTCCAGGGCATTTTACAGATAAGGAACTGAGACAAATAGAGTTAAAATCATTTTCTCAGGGTCATATAGCTAATATGTATTTGAGACTGGATTTAAACTTATGAAGATGAGTCTTCCTGATTTCAAGCCTAATACTCTATCCATTTTACCTCTTAGTTTCTATTAGTTTGTGAAATCTAAATTTATATTACCACTATTTAAGAATAAGGATGAATATGTCTGGCATGTTTTATGATGTTTTTGAATTAGAAATTCATAAAGGATTCCTGATTTTAGAAAAAGACAGAAAGAATAAAAATAAGGACATTTTAAGCATATTGAGAAAAGGGCAAAGGATTGGGAAATTGCAAAATAATTGACAATGTGCTCAGACCTGATGAATCCGTAGAGCCGGTATTTCTTGAATTATTGAGTTCTTTAGGAATATCAGCTATGTTAGTGGAAGGGAACAATACCTGGGAACTAATTTATACACTCCTGGCTGAAGAAGAATAATGGTGAGGAGAATAGATGTTTTGATGAAAAAAGGAAAGATGGAGTATTGAAAGCAAAGAATTATTTGGGTCAGAAAGAAATAGCTTATCAAGGAGATATCCAGAGCTAGGTGTTTTATATTAGAAAGGGATATAGTCTGCTGCAAGAGTATCACCAGCATAGCACAAGGGAAGAAGCTGTGGCCCATATGGACATAGTATTGCTGAATGTGCTTGTGAAGCGAAGTTAGCTTTTGTGCCTCAGAAACTAAGGGCTAAGGAATTGGTTTCAGGAAGCAAAGAGGGAGGCAGGGATAAAGCTCTTCCTGGACTCTCCCCAGACATTAAGAACAATCAATCAATAAACATTTATTAAGTATCTAGGCACCATAGTTAAAACACTAAGGATACAAAAGGAGACAAAAAGTAGTCCCTAGTCTCCAGTTTTTCTTAATCTAAATGACCTCATCATCAGTCAGGTCACCATAATTTAATACAGGAATCAATTTATCAATAAATGTTTATTAAGCACTTACTATGTGCTAGGCATTATAAGAAGCACTTCATATAAAGAAGCAAGAATATTTTCTGTTTTAAATGTGTCCAGAAACCAGCTTCTTAAACTGTGGTCATGACCCCTTATGGGGTCTCCTAGCTAAATGTTAGATTATGAAATTACAATTTATTATCAGTAATAAATCAATAAATGATTGATTGTATACTTATTTTATATACCTATATCATGTAAAAATTTCTTGGGCAAATAGGGGTTTCAAGTGGAAAAAAATTTAAGAAACCCCTCATCTAGATAAATATATCAAATATATTCAAGAGGTTTAGGGGAATCTGATGCTCAGGGAACCAGTGTTGAGAAACAAGCCATGCTATGATGTCTAATGTGTGCCTTCAAGAATCGAAGCAAGGTAAAGAAGTTTGCAGAAAAATTTGAAAGTTCAGAAAATGATGAAGAGATTTGAATCGAGAATTGAACAGAAATTTGACAACAGACAGAAAAATTTAAATGTAAGATATCTCAGATGATAAACTGAATGGTGAAGAAAAGCTACATCGAGGCAGCAGCTCATGATACTAAGCTTAGTTTTCAGTCAAAAAAAATCTATAGGAAAATCATTGCTTGGAATAAAGCAGATATTACATATTAAAACACCATAGCTTTGTGAAGGACTGAGAAAGATCCAAAATCACAAAAGGAAAAGGAGTCGACCACTGAGATAATAGCTTTCTTTTCTGGTCTCTCAGTGGTAAAATATGAAGGATAAAAAGACAAATCAGAGAGATTAGAAATACTGGTGGATGTTGTTGAGTCATGTGCAACTGTTCAGGACTTCTTTTGGGGTTCCCCCCCCAGTTCCATGTTTTTGCACAGATTGTTTACTGTGTTGGAATCCATTCCTTTCACATCTTCATCTCTTAGAATCTACCTGCTTTCAAGCTCATGTGCTATCACTTACTGGAATTCTTGATTATCCTACTTATTATTGCTTTTCTTCTTCAAATCATTATGTATCTATCAGAATATGTATTATATGTTTCCCATTCTTCTCCAGAAGATGTAAGAGAGCAGCAACTATCATTTGTTTTATCTGTATCTGTAGCATTTAATATGCTGTCTTACATTTAGCAGGCACTGAGATTTGTTGGGTTGGATATTAGGTTTGAATTTGGAGAGCAAACATATTCCTGAATGGTTTTAATTCTATGCCATTTTGGAACTGGTTGAAAAAACAAGGATATTTTACCTTTAAAAAGAGAAGATTTGGGCAGAGGCCATGAAAGTGACCTTTTAGTATTTGAATAGCTATCATATGAAAAAGACTTGTTCTGTTTGATTCCTACGGGCAACCAGTAAATGAAGCAAAAGAAGTTAGGAGAGATTCCAATTTAAGCCTTATGAATGGTAGTGTTTCTAACAATTAGAGCAATCCCAAGTTGAACGGTTATGGGTTTCCATTCTCTGATGATCTTCAAGCAAGCTTGGTTGATCATTTGTTAGAAATAGTGCAAAAGGTGTGATTATTTATTTATAGATGGGATCAGATGGTCCCTAAGGTCCTTTTTGACTCCAAGATTTTTTGATTCTTTTTGAAAAGGAGTAGAGTAGTTGTAATAGTCATTGTTTGTCCTTTGTTCTCCCAGGACCGTGACATTAGGAAGGTGATACCATGACATGCAAGTGAATTGGATTTGTATCCAAAGGGGGCTGTACAAGGTTACCTGTCTCACAGAACCATCTGGATCCAGTGGCCAGATACAGATCAGGACATGGTCCTTAGGAAAGAAATAGTTGAACAGTGTTTTCCGTGATCTCAAGTGGCTCCCTGGCATGGAAACACATCTTTTAATATTGCTGCTCTGAACCATTAGATACCACTATCTGGAAAACTCCTCAGAATTGCAAATGACACTAAAGTCGATCAAAAAACATAGTTGGTTAAGTAGGTTATAGCATTAACAATAATGATTGGCAAAGAAAATGCCCTATCAGTATGGTACAATGGAGAGAATGCTAGAATTGGAATCAGAAGACTAGGATTTAAATTCCAGTTCTGTGATTTGGGGTAATAATTTAATTCTCTGTAGGCCTCTATTTTCTCATCTGTAAAATAAAATATTGGACTGGATATTATTCTAAGTGGAGTAAAAGATATATTCAAGAATATACATTCTGAAAAAAAGATTTTAAAAAGGAGTTGGGTCAAGAACAGAGAAAGGAAGTGATATCATTGGCAATGAAATATTCAAGACCCAGAGAAAGGATTCTGGTCCATTCACTAAATTCAACTCTGGGCAATTTCTGTAGAGTTAATAATCTCACTTGCATAAAATGGTGTGAATGGATTTTGGTTTGCATCAGTGGAAGAAGTGCCTATGCCCATGAGATCTAAGATTCTGTTCTTTATTCAAGTCTATTATTTTATTTTTATTTCCTTTTTAGGGTGTTTGGAAGGAGTAGTGCAGGGTGGGTTTTGTACTCAATACAAAAAAGAATTAGCTCTCATTTGTTACTTCTCCTCTGGCAAAATCATGGAAACTTTAAACTGGTATAGTATGTACCTAATTTAAAAATCTACATGTAGAAAAATACTGAAAGCTGATGTGGATTGAAGTTCCTTAATTGTCAAGCTTAAATTGTTGAATTCACTTTGACTTGTCTAATGCTTCTCTAATACAGTAAAATTTTGGCTTGGTTCTGCTTTCTAGAGAACTCAAACACAGATGACCTCAGCAAACCCTGTAGGACTTGGAGGGTTTTGTTTTTTGTTTTACCTACCACCTGCTTGGTAATTAGTATATTAGGAACCTCTTAACTGAATGGTGACAGAAAGGAGTATACTTTCTTCTCAGCAGTTCATGGAACCTACACAAAAATTGACCATATATTAGGACATAAAGACCTCAAAATTAAATGCAGGAAGGCAGAAATAGTAAATGCTTTCTTTTCAGACCACAATGCAATAAAAACTACATTCAACAAAAAGTTAGGTGTAAATAGACCAAAAAGTAATTGGAAACTAAATAATTTCATCTTAAAGAATGATTGGGTGAAATAGCAAATTATAGACACAATTAATAATTTCACTCAAGATAATGATAACAATGAGACATCATATCAAAATTTATTGGACGCAGCCCAAGCAGTAATAAGGGGAAATTTTATATCCTTAGAGGCTTACTTGAATAAAATAGAAAAAGAGAAGATCAATGAATTGGGCCTGGAACTAAGTTAGAAAAAGACCAAATTAAAAACCCCCAATCAATTACTAAACTTGAAATTCTAAAATCAAAAGGAGAAATTAATAATATAGAAAGTAAAAAAACTATTGAACTAATAAATAAAACTAAGAGTTGGTTTTATGAAAAAACCAATAAAATTGATAAACCTTTGGTAAATCTGATTAGAAAAAGGATAGAAGGAAATCAAATTGGCAGTCTTAAAAATGAAAAAGGAGAACTTACCACTGATGAAGAGGAAATTAAAGAAATAATAAGGGGTTACTTTGCCCAACTTTATGCCAATAAATTTGATAACCTAAGCGAAATGGATGACTACCTCCAAAAATATAGGCTTCCCAGATTATCAGAGGAGGAAGTAAATTGCTTAAATAGTCCCATTTCAGAAAAAGAAATAGAACAAGCTATTAATCAACTCCCTAAAAAAAAATCCCCGGGACCAGATGGATTTACATGTGAATTCTACCAAACATTCAAAGAACAATTAGCTCCAATACTTTATAAACTATTTGAAAAAATAGGGAATACCAAACTCCTTTTATGACACAGACATGGTACTGATACCTAAACCAGGTAGGTTGAAAACAGAGAAAGGAACCTCTTACATTTGGCTCTATATTGCTTTTGGTTCCATATACTCCATACATAATACACAAGGACAATATCTAAATAAAGATCTATTGGCTCTTTCCCCCTTTCTTGAAGAAGTGAGAATTTTCTTTTCTTTATATGTCTCATTACTCTTTTAAAAATTCATCTAATTTTCTTTTTCTGTCTTTTGTTTCCTTATATTTCTTGCTGTGGCAAAGATACTGAATATTAATAATCTAAGCCTCAAAGTTTTGCCAGGTACTTGTTTTATAACAATTTAGAATAAGTACAGTGTTCTTTCATTATAGTTGGAGATGTCCCTAAATTCTTGAAGTGTCATTAAAGCAAGTTCTTGTAAGTCCTAGCAAACTGGAAAGACTTTAAATATAACCACAAAAAACTTTAGATATAATCCTAGGACTAGCCCAGCTAACTCCTAAAACATTTATCACCAACTTGGCAATAGAGTGGTTAAATATTTTGCTCAGGGCGATTCTCAAAAACTGTCTTTTAAGTTGCAGGCAATAAATGCAATCCTCTTCAATAAAGGAAGTATTCACATAGACAAAATGACAGATCTTTGAAATGCTATAGAATTAGAATTTTGTCATGCTAGGGTATCTTAGCACTAGATCTTTAGATATCATTTAATCTATCCTTCTATTTCTCAGTAAGAATTATTACAATGAAACTGAGTTTTCTTCTTTTTCTTATTGCACAATAATTTTTTTTTATTTTTCATTTTTTATCTTTAGGGTCTTAAGTGTAAACTGGTTTTAGGAGAAATTGAGATGCTTATACAGGCTTTCTGAGTAGACATAGATATGGGCAGGAAGATTGTTAGATAAAATCAAATCAATCTGAACTCTGTTTTTGTTTCTTTTTTTGAGAAAGTTTTCTATACAGGCTATTGTTTTAAATTCTTATCACAGATGAATATAACTGGAAATTGTTCAAATTAATAGATTTTTTAAAGTATTCTTTTCATTTTTTTTCCCTTCTCAACTGGGAGTATTTTCCTTGGAAGATTGTGTCATGACAAGCATAGAATTCAAGTTATTGGTACATAAATATTTTCCTTGATAATTGTTTTTAAGGGGTTTAACATTATAGTTATTATATAGATAGTACTTTATAGATGTTTTTCTACAGCAGACATTTTGACATTTTGACTGTCTAAATTTTATCATTGTCCAATTTATGAATGTGTAATGTTGCCAAGATAATTTGAGCATGGTAATACTCTGGAATGAAAGTTAGAAGTGCTGGTTTCCATTACTGATTGTATTACTAACACTGAACAAGCTTGGGAAACTCAGATAGTATGCTTTCCCATCCCCTACACATACATACACAAACATATATACACATGTTTTCAAATAAAAAATATGATGGTAAGAGATCAAGAGAATATTGAATAGTATAAATGAACAGGACACTAATAATTAAGATACCTCTAACTCATAAAGTTTGAAGTTAAAGAGATAAGAATCCTCATCATCATTGTATAAATATGACAAATTTTAAGCTAATATTATTTTTATGTTTATTTTATGTTTTTTCTACAATTAATATAAGGTGTTTTTCTGTATGTCATTTCAATAAATGCAGTGATCCTCAATACTTTTGTGAGGTAGATAAAATATTTATCATAGTAATCAGATGTTTAGTCAATGTCTCTAATTGCCAAACAATACATTAATATGTGTTATAGATCAAGGGTTTATGATATTGTAGAGTGTGAGGCTGTCATCACTGATGTAAATCTCAAACTGTCTATAATTATTTTAGAAAGTTTCCTGAAATGCAGAGATTCTGTAATTTGCATTTTCATCAAAACACTCACTAAAATGGCCCTTTCTAAACTGAGCAGTGATCTTTTAATTGCCAGATTTAATGGACTTTTTTTTTCACTCCATCTTTCTTCACTTCTCTGCAGCATTCAACACTCTCTTATCTCCATGCATGCTATGTTTTAACCCAAGTGACCTACTGAATCTTTGCCAAAGTCAGAATTCTACCTCCTATTTCTATGTCTCAGCACAAGTCTGTAAATGCTATTCTTCTCCCTTAGAATGCTTAACTTCCTTAAAGGCTTAGTTCAAGTTTTAATATCTTACAAAAAGTGTTTTCCTGTCCTTACTTAGTGTTCACTACCCTTCCTCAAATAATTTTGTATTTTTCTGTCGATATGTTCTAACCTTAGTAGAATGTAAACTCTTTGAGGGCAAGTATTCTTTTCTTTTCTTTTCCCTTCCTTTCCTTTTCCCTCCCTCCCTTCCTCCCTCTCTCCCTCTCTTCCTTTCTTCTTCCCTCCCTCCCTCCTTCCTTCCTTCCTCTCTCTTTCTCTCCCTCTCTTCTTTCCTTCCTTCCTTTCTCCCTCCCTCTGTCCCTTCCTCCCTCCTTCCTTCATTCCTTCGTTTCCTTTCCTTTTTTCCTGCATGCTTCATATATTCAAACAGTATCAATTACTGTCTCTGAAGTAAGATAGCTAGCTTTATCAAGAATTCTTTGGGATTGTTTTAGATCATTGTATTGCTGAGAATAGCTAAGTTATTTGCAATTCTTCATTGTATGATATTGCTATTATCATGTACGCCATTCTCCTGGTTCTGCTCACTTCATTTTGCATCAGTTCATTTAAATTGTTCTTAGTCATTTTGAAATCCTCATTAGGCATTTCTTATAACACAATAATATTCCATCATAATCATGAACCCATCACTTGTTTAGCCATTCCCATATTGATAGATATTCTCTTGATTTTTGATTCTTAGTCACTAGAAAAAGAATTACTATACATATTTTTGTTCAAATAAGTCCCTTTCCCCTTTTGTTTGATATCTTTGGGATATACACCCAGCAACAGTGTTGCTGATGGTTTATTCTATTTTATATCCCTTTGGGCATAGTTCCAAATTGCTCCCCAGAATGCTTGGATCAATTTACAACTTCACCAACAATTCATTACTGTGCCAGTTTTCTCACATTCCCTCCAATATTTATCATTTTTCTTTTTCCTCATATTAGTGGATCTGATAACATGACCCATTTTATTAGTTCCAATATTCAAACATTGTTGGATGAAAATTCTAAGATTATTACAAATTATGCTGAGACAAATCAGCCTATTCTCTCTGGCATCTTAAATTCTATTGGAGCTGATGGTCCAATAGTTTTAAAAAGACTGCAGAACTCTGTCTAAACAGCCTGTTAGTGGAAAAGCACCTCTTGCCACAGGAAGAATTGTTATAATAAAGTGCCACATTTCATTGAGAATTTTGATGATTTATCAACTTCCCAAAGTTAAAATTGAAAAGTTATATGGAAGAACAATTTTCTATTGTGTGACTACTTTTTGTCCATAGATCTCAAAGTAACAAATCTAATATTTTTAAGTCCCTTGGCTGTTGCAACTTTTTTTATTTATTGCTCATATACATTCATTCTTTGTAGTCTGACCACACTGAGGCTGTAAATTAAAGTTTGAAACAAAGATTGATAAAAACTTTTACTAGCAAAAACATAAATAAATACAATTATGGGATTCATTTAATCTTAACTTCTTTCTGTTTCTAAATCCTATGATACTATTAATCAATAGAGCTATGCAAAGACTACATTGGATTATGGGATTCTTGTAAATAGATTTTTTTTCCTTCCTTGTTTCCTCAATACTTTGCATACTTAGTGATTATTGAATTAAATGAATTGAATTTTAGGACTGTAACACTGGGGGACAAGGAGAGCAATTAGTCCACGGGAAGTATAATAAGGAACTAGAGGAAAAATGTGAAAGACACTACCAAGATAAAAATAATTAAGATTTAACAACTGATTAGAAGGAAAAGAGGGAAAGATATAGTTATCAGAATGACAAACTATGATAGTCATTCTGTTTAACAAATATTTGTCAAACACCTACTGTGTATAGTTAGTGATACATACTAGTGTTTGAAACATAATAGATGCTTAATAAATGTTTATTGATTATTGTTTGGTTGGATATGAAGGAATTCTTTTTTTTCATATTTTATTTTATTTTATAATTTTATATTGACAGAATCCATGCCAGGGTAATTTTTTTACAACATTATCCCTTGCACTCACTTCTGTTCCGATTTTCCCCTCCCTCCTTCCCTCCATCCCCTTCCCTAGATGGCAAGCAGTCCTATATATGTTAGATATGTTGCAATATATCCTAGATACAATGTATGTTTACAGAACCAAACAGTTCTTTTGTTGCACAGGGAGAATTGGATTCAGAAGGTAAAAATAACCCGGGAAGAAAAACAAAAATGCAAATAGTTCACATTCATTTCCCAGTGTTCTTTCTTTGGATGTAGCTGCTTCTGTCCATCATTTATCAATTGAAACTAAGTTAGGTCTCTTTGTCAAAGAAATCCACTTCCATCAGAATACATCCTTATACAATATCGTTGTCGAAGTGTATAATGATCTCCTGGTTCTGGGCTCATTTCACTTAGCATCAATTCATATAAGTCTCTCTGAGCCTCTCTGTATTCATCCTGCTGGTCATTTCTTACAGAACAATAATATTCCATAACATTCATATACCACAATTTACCCAGCCATTCTCCAATTGATGGGCATCCACTCAGTTTCCAGTTTCTGGCCACTACAAACGGGGCTGCCACAAACAGATATGAAGGAATTCTAAACAATTCCTAACCCCATAGACTTTATATTCTAGTAAAGGAAATTGGGGGACACAGGTTGAGTGGTGGGAAGGGGAGAAATATCAAACAAATGGAGGATCCCGACTAAGTATTTTAGAAATAAGTGAGCATAGAGACTATATGATTGAATTAAGCTATGAAGGAGGATAAGAATTCTGAAAGATGACAATAATCCAAATACTGAACAACCTGTGCAAATAAAAACAAATAGAAAAATCAGGGAACAGTTAATAGTCCAGATTGGCTAGAATTTAAAATTCGTGAAAGGGAATAGTATAAAATAATACTGGAAAAGAGACTTTCATGATTATTTCAGAGTTAGAAGTGATCTTATTGGCCATCTAATACAACTCATACCTGAAAGAGTTCTCTCTACAATAGTGGTATCAAACTGGGTTCCATGGAACTGACCAATCTCCCAAATGAGGGTTGAATCAGATTAAAATGGAATTAGTATATGATTACATGATAAAGATAATGCTATTTTGTGATTTTATAGGACAAAACACTGCCCATAGGATTCTGTTACTATTTGAATTTGACACCACTGCTGTATAACCTTTCTGTCAAGGTCATCCAATCTTTGTTTAGTAAAGTCTAATGATGGGAACCTACTACTTCCCAAAGGAGTTCATTCCACTTTGGTGTAGCTCCAGTTGTTAGAGAGTTCAAGCCCTAAATTTGTCTCTGCAACTTTCACTCATTTTTTCTATCTATCCCCTCTGAGAGCAGTGGGGTGAAACAGTTCTGGGCCTGGAATAAGGAAAAGTCCAATTCAAATCTAGCCTCATACACTTACCAGCTATATGATTCTGGACAAGTCACTTAACCCTTTTCACTTCAGTTTCTTCATCTATAAAATTAGATGGAGAAGGAAATGGCAAACCACTCTAGTATCTTTGTCAGGAAAACCCCAAATGGGGTCACAAAGAGTTGGACATAACTGAAATTACTAATAAAAATGCCCTCTGAGACCAGAGTAAAAGCAATCTTCTTCCAGATATATCCTTTTAAATACTTAAAAACAGCTATTATGTTCCCTCTAAATTTCCTGTTCTAGATTAAATCTTCCTCCATTCAGTCCTCATTTAATCCTGTCTCCATTTTCTTTCAGTACCATCTAATTGCACTCCTCTAAGATATGCTCAAATTTGTTAATATCCTTCTCAAAATGGAGTCTCTAGAATTCAGTTTTTATGGTTTTTTTGTTATTTTTCCAATCAATAAACATCTTAATATTCCAATAGAAAATAAAAACAAAATAAAACCAAAAGATAAAGCTTTTAATACATAACTGCACAGTCCAGTCAAATCCATTTATTAGCTATGTCTGAAAATGTGTTTCTTCCCATCTTCTACGTTTCTCATCTGTTAGGAGATGAATGTGCTAGCATTTGACATAGTATTACACTAATCTTAGTTCAGAACAGAATAAAATCATGGAATCATCATTTCATTTCTCCTAGGCAACATGCCTTTCATAACGGTCTCTAATTTTGATTATCTACCTTGGCTTCCATTTCATACTGTTGGAAAACCTAAATATCATTCAGAGAAAGGCTACAAACCATCTTCCTCCATCTTGAAGTTGATTTTTTGAAACCAAAGGCAAAATGTTATTTTTATTCTCATAAATTTCATTTTATTAAATTTGGCCCAGTGTTCTAACCTATAAATACTGATTTGAATCCTGACTAGATCATTCAGTATGTTGGCTATCCTCAGCTTTGTACCATCTGTAAATGTGTAAATAAGCATACTATTTATGCTCCTTAAACAAGTTAGTGGTCCCAAACATAAAAAGCATGGATATAAGCAGATTAATAAAATATTCTACTGTAGATCTCATTCCAAATTAACACTGAAGTTTTAATGATTTTTCTTATTTTATTCAACTGGCTCTGGATCCATATAACTACATTATTTACTAGATCATATCTTTCTAACTTGTTTATTAAATAGCTTTAGTTAAATGCTCTAAAGCATTCCCTTATTGAGAATGTATTAGTCTAATAATCTCATAAAAAAGGGAATAAAATTAATCTGGCATGATGTGTTCTTAATAAAGCTATATTGGCTCTTTTGATCCCTTTTACCCCCTCTATATATTCACTAATGATCCCTTTAATAATACATTCTAGCATTTTGACAGGACACAAAGTTAGGCTAATAAGTGTATTGTTTTTACATTCTTTCTCTTTTTCAAGATCAGGACAACCATGGTTCTTCTTCCATTTTGCACTAACTTTAAGAAAGCATTGCCTGTGACTTAATAATTATAACTGCCTATTCTTTCAGTAACCAAGGATGTAGTTCATCTAGATAGGTAACTTGAATTCTTTCTAAGTAGTTGGATTCTCTCTTACTATGTCCTTACTTACCCTGGGTATCAACTCTCTATTAATTATGTTTATTCTGGCCTTTACAGCTCAAAGATTATTCTCATTGGCAGAGAAAACAGAAGCAAGATAAAAGGTGAATAGTTCTGTTTTCTCTGCATTAATTATCATCATCCCACCCACTTGCAGCAAGGAGTCATATTCCTTCTTTTGCAATCCTTTTGTCCCCAGTGTAGTTGAAAAAACATTTTTTGTCCTTTGCTTTCTTCACCAGTCTCAGCTCATTCTGAGATTTAACATTCTGGACTGAAATTTTTAAAGTGTTTACTCCTAGCACTGTCTCCTCTTCCCTCCCCCCAAACACCCAGATTATTGTTCATGAAATAGTTGTATTTTTTTTTCTCTGTCCCTTGCTGAATTAGTTTACCTCTAAACTCTCCTCTCTTCTTTCCTCTACTTTCAAATCCCCTTTCCCTTTGCTCTTTTGATGATCATGCCTTGCCATGCCTCCTGGATTTACAGGTTACTAAAAAGAACTAGAGAAAATCATAAATCCATGCTAATTTTGGTACATTACAAATTTATGTTATCTTAACTGGATTCTTATTAACCAAAACATCCTTCTACTCCTCCCTAATTGATTTTCAATTTTACTTTCTATAGTGGCTTCCAAAATTTCTAATCTCTTTTTAAGCTTCCCATGAGGTATATTCCCTATGTCTATACCAGTCTCTTCAGATAAATGCCATTTTATCTATTCATTTCTCTTGGATTTCTTAAAAACATTATTCTTTTTTTTTAAATTTTATTTTATTTAATAATAACTTTGTATTGACAGAATCCATGCCAGGGTAATCTTTTACAATATTATCCCTTGCATTCGCTTATGTTTCGTTTTTTCCCCTCCCTCCCTCCACCCACCCCCCTCCCCCAAGATGGCAAGCAATCCTATACATGTTAAATATGTTGCAGTATATCCTAGATATAATACATATTTGCAGAACCAAACAGTTCTCCTGTTGCACAGGGAGAATTGGATTCAGAAGGTAAAAATAACTTGGGAAGAAAATCAAAAATGCAAATAGTTCACATTCGTTTCCCAGTGTTCTTTCTTTGGGTGTAGCTGTTTCTGTCCATCATTTATCCATTGAAACTCAGTTAGGTCTCTTTGTCATAGAAATCCACTTCCATCAGAATACATCCTCATACAATATCGTTGTCGAAGTGTATAATGATCTCCTGGTTCTGCTCATCTCACTTAGCATCAGTCCATGTAGGTCTCTCCAAGCCTCTCTGTATTCATCCTGCTGGTCATTTCTTACAGAACAATAATATTCCATAACATTCATATATCACAATTTACCCAGCCATTCTCCAATTGATGGGCATCCATTCATTTTCCAGTTTCTAGCCACTACAAACAGGGCTGCTACAAACATTTTGGCACATACAGGTCCCTTTCCCTTCTTTAGTATCTCTTTGGGATATAAGCCCAATAGAAACACTGCTGGATCAAAGGGTATGCACAGTTTGATAACTTTTTGGGCATAATTCCAGATTGCTCTCCAGAATGGCTGGATTCGTTCACAACTCCACCAACAATGCATCAGTGTCCCAGTTTTCCCGCATCCCCTCCAACATTCATCATTATTTTTTCCTGTCATCTTAGCCAATCTGACAGGTGTGTAGTGATATCTTAGAGTTGTCTTAATTTGCATTTCTCTGATCAATAGTGATTTGGAACACTCTTTCATGTGAGTGGTAATAGTTTCAATTTCATCATCTGAAAATTGTCTGTTCATATCCTTTGACCATTTATCAATTGGAGAATGGCTTGATTTTTTATAAATTTGAGTCAGTTCTCTATATACTTTGGAAATGAGGCCTTTATCAGGACCTTTAACTGTGAAGATGTTTTCCCAGTTTGTTGCTTCCCTTCTAATCTTGTTTGCATTAGTTTTATTTGTACAAAGGCTTTTTAATTTGATGTAATCAAAATTTTCTATTTTGTGATCAGTAATGGTCTCTAGTTCATCTTTGGTCACAAATTTCTTTCTCCTCCACAAGTCTGAGAGATAAACTATCCTGTGTTCCTCTAATTTATTTATAATCTCGTTCTTTATGCCTAGATCATGGACCCATTTTGATCTTATCTTGGTATATGCTGTTAAGTGTGGGTCCATGCCTAATTTCTGGCATACTAATTTCCAATTATCCCAGCAGTTTTTATCAAATAATGAATTCTTATCCCAGAAGTTAGGGTCTTTGGGTTTGTCAAACACTAGATTGCTATAGTTGACTAGTCTGTCTTGTGAACCTAACCTTTTCCACTGATCCACTAATCTATTTCTTAGCCAATACCAAATGGTTTTGGTGACTGCTGCTTTATAATATAAAAAAAACATTATTCTTGAGAACTTTTCATCCAACCTGGACTTACTTCCTTTGTAAATTTTAATTTATGGCATTCTACCTTTTGCAGACCAAGGCTAATGAGGTCAGCCTGGTTCTTCAGCTTTTCATTGGAACAAAATGAAATATTTGTAGATCTCACAGCAACAAAAGCATATTTATTTAGCCATAGCAAGAGAAGGATATTCATCAAGTATATTCAGTATAACATTTCAGTGATTTAGCTAAACTCATCTTTCTTTTTTTTTTTTTTTCCTGAGGTAATTGGGATTACATGATTTGCCCAATAGTAGTAGTAAGTGTCTACTAGGGAGTAGTAAGTGTCTGAGTCTGGATTTGAACTCAGGTCTTCCTGACATCAGGAAGCTGCCCCAACCCCTTCTTTTCTGCTTCTGAAATGCTCATGATAATCCCCAGAAAACATTAAAGTGGAACTGTTCATGATTTTTTTATACTTGAGGAATCAGGAAGCCATGTCAACAGTTTGAGTTTTAGTTCTATGATCCAATTTATGGCAAAGAGGAGTTAAAGAGGATATTATAGATGCAGTTTGAACTTCAAAGACAGGTTGCTGAATAATTAGGGCAGAGGGAGGGGCACAAAATAGAAGAAAACAAGAGTTTTGCTTTTTTCTCCTTCTGCTGTAGTCATCAAAAGGCAGTAAAGATTCTTAAGAAGGAAATGATCAATCAGACATTTTCAGAAAAAAAGGTCAAAGTTTCTTGGCTAATCAGAAATTACAAATTATTTTTAGGGATAGTCAGCATACAATTTATAGTCAGGTCCTCACTTCTGGTGCCATATCATGAATCTATTCATATTTATCTTGAATGCCTTTCTCTGCATCATGATTTCTATATTTTCCTATCTAAAAAATCCCAATTCATTCATTAAGCCTTTATTTTCTATCATAGACCACAATTATCTTTATCTTTTCTCAATATCTCTAGCATTTTTAGGGAATAGAAGAAGGGGCCCCAGAATAAAGCTTTGGGAAACAGCAACAATTAAGCACACTACTTAAAGGAAGATTCTGCAACAGGATTCAGAAAGCGCAATCACACAGTAAGGGGAACTAGGAGAACAAGGAAAGAGAAATGCCATGAAAACTTAGAGAGGAGATGATATCCGGGAATAGATTAATAGTTTCAAAGAATGAGAAGAGATTGAGAAAGATGAGAATTAAGAAAAGATAATTGTATTTGGCAGTTAGTAGATCATCTGTAACTTAGGAGAGAGCAGTTTTAACTAATGATGAGGTCAGAGGGCTTAGAAATGATTAAAGACAATCTATACTAATGACTTTTTCCTGATTTTTAACTTGGAAGAGAAGAGGTAAAGCTAGAAAAGATGGTAGAATCAAGTGAGTTTTTTTTTTTAAGAATGGGGTACATGGGATATCTATTAGTGGCAGAAAGGAGCAAGACAGGGAGAGACAGAAGATTAGAAAGAGTGGTGATGATGGAGTGGTAATGTAGATAAGATAGGAAGGACTGAATGTATATTCATACACAACTATATTTTGTATGTATATATACACATATATTTTATGTATACATACAAACATACAGACATGTGGGTGTCTGTCTATATCTATCTATATTTCTCTTCTTGAGGAGAGGTGAAGTTCTCAGCTGAGAGAGGAAGAAGAAGGATGTCTAAGTGTGAGAAAGAAAAATTGCTGTACTAAGTAGGAAAGCAAAACCTTGCTTTGGGGAGGGTCCAATTTAGATTATGTAACAAATTTGTAGCAGAATTATTTGACACAATTTTCTAATTTCTTCCAGCACCATTCAGCATCACATGAATAAGAGCATAGATTGTAAGAGGAATATAAGATTAAGGTTTGGCAAGGTATGATCAACAATAAGACAAGGTGGGAATGGATTTGATAGTAGAGAAGGATTAGAATTAAACTGAGCTCTTTTTGACTTCAAGGTCAGCTCTTTATCCACTCTGTCACACTGACTCTTTTGATGTTTTGTACTTTTCAAAAACAATTTTCCATGTATTAATGAAGAATATATAATACTATTATTGTTTATTTCACAGTCATATCACATCATTTCAAAAATAAAGCTATCGATTGCTTATTACGCTGCCTAAATTTTGTTTTTCTAACATAGAAACTATTACTCTTAGTATATCATGAATTCTTTAGACCTTCAGATTAATTACCTATCGGACTGCCTAAAATCAGTTTTAGCCATGAGTTGGTGTGGTATTTACTAAAGCTATTGAGAGATTGAAAGATGGTTTGGTCTTAATCTTTTTCTGGGTCCCTGTGTCCACCAAAAGATGCATTAGGGGCAGAATATGGTACGAAGGTGCTTAGTGTTTAATTGATTTAATTATCTAGTGCACAATTGAAGGGTAATTACTAAATATCCATTTTCTAGAAAGCATTTTGAATTTGTATTATTCAAGTTTTATTGGGGAGGGGGAAAAAAAGGGCATGATGGTAAGAGTTCTAGTTTGGGTTTTATTATCCCTAATGAATATCATGATTCAGGAAAATCCCAAAACAGACCTTAATCACAAATGATCCTCTTCTGCTTCCTCAGCGACATTACCAGAATGTACTAAGAGTCTCACAATTCATAGATTGTCCAGAACATTAATTTAACTGTTGAGTCCTTTAATGTGCAATGTCAGTGACCATTGTGTTGATAATCTGCCAGAGGAAGTTGATCAAATCTATGTTGACATTTTCTTATAAATGAAGACTGAAGACACAAATACTTAATGAATATTTGTGGAATTGAAATGAATAAAGAATGAAGAGGTGAAGGGGCAACTTATAGAGAATTTGTTTCATTATGTGAGCAAAAGAAAAAAAGATATTTTATGAGATTTGGCCCTCTCAACTTGCAATAATTTATCATGAGTCACAATGATCCTAGCAAACAAACAACCATAAAGAGAATTTCATATTTTTCCCCAATAACTATTCTGGATAATGAAAATAAAGTTTTTGAAAATGTTGATAACATCCTCTAAACAAGACCAAAATATAGCTTCCTGTTAGTGCAAAAATAGTTATAGGTAAGAATAGTAAAAAAAAAAAAAAAAAAAGAAATATTTTGAATAATAGTGTCCTGGATCAATAAATGTAAGAGATTAAAGGTTTGTAGGCTTCTCAGAAGCAGCCCATCTACACATCAAGAATAAGTCACACACACACACACACACACACACACACAAAGAGAGAGAGAAAGAGAGAGAGAGAGAGAGAGAGAGAGAGAGAGAGAGAGAGAGAGAGAGAGAGAGAGAGAAATTGAGAAATGGTTGATTATCCATATGTTAGTAATTTCAGGATCAGCCATATTTTATATGCTTTGGTTAGAGCAAAAGTCAAAGTCACTATCAAAGTAGGAGAAAACATATGTAATCTATGTAAGCTCTAAGGCATAATTACCTCAATTCTCATTTCCATATATGAATCCCCAGAACCCAATTGGCTAGCCACATCAGGGTTTTAGGGAGGTAACCTTGTAGAGTCACAAGTAATTCTGTAATGCAGTTAGCTCAAACCTTTACTAGTGTACTTCTTCCCAAAATTATTGGTTGAGAATCATTTAGTCATATAACCCTAAATATTACTTTAGAAAGACCTATTTCCCAAGTTAGTATAAAGCAAAAGTGACATTTTCACCTTCATGTACATACTGAATCCAGCAGAAAATGGACTTGAGCTTACAGATCATTAAGTGACAAAGGGATAATTTACAGCAAATCCTTGTTACTGTGACCCAATTTCCTCAAGCTTATTCTTTCACAATTCTTGTGCAAAGTTAAAAATCTTTTAACACTTAGCCTAAGACCTGTGTGAGATTGCTTGGTTGAGACATATTCTCACCTATTTAAGGTATCAAAGCCAAATAGAATGGGGAGGGTTTTGTTCTTATATTTTCACTTGAAAGTATGATGTGTGAGAACAAGTTTTAACTTTAGCAGCAAACTTTCTATGTGAAAGCCAAAAAATTAGCAAAAATGAAAACATAGGAAAATGAGATGTGAGAGTCTAAATGTGATAGTTCTATAAAGCACATCAACTCAAATCATTATTTATTGACTTGACAAATTTGTTCCACTTTTCATGTTTGCTCCACTGTTAACTTCATCTCCAAATGTTGTTGGGAAGATACTGCTTAATTAAGTTTCCTGCCAAGTCTTCTATAGATTTTTTTTTGGTCTCCACTGTTTTTCACTGTCTTATGTGACATTAATGTTCATAATCTTTTGTTATCTTCTTCTCTAATGGTTTTACAAATGAGTTTGTATTCTAAAGTGATAGTGATTCCTCTCTGCTGAGTAAGGAGTTTGTTTTCTGACCAAGAGGATTTCTGGTCATTTTTTTGGTAGCAACTACTTTACATTGGTTCAGCTTCTATATAGTAGGTGGTGATAAAAAATATCTTTACTTTTCCATTTCCTAATTTTCATCATTGGCAACTGGTTTGAGTGGTAAAGTTGCATTTATTAAAATTATGCAGCATCTTCTTGTCACCAATCTTTCTAATTTGATGTAGGTTTTAGACTTCTATACCCCCAAAATAGTTAAAATTATTTGTGTGTGTGTGAATATACAGATACACACATTGAGTAAGCCAACTAATGTCTTCAACAAATACTGTGGATAGACAATGAACTTGACAAAAATAATAATATAAGGTTATTTACATGGATCACATTTGAGAGATTTCATTGTGCTTTACCATAGTAGCTCTTGTTTTTAGTATCAGTATTTAATTATATGAGCTTAACTCATATGTTAACTCCATGAATTTTTACTAATTAGAGTTGTAAAGGACTAAAAGCATAATACAGACTTGAATGATTTGCTTTCAGAAGGCTATAATATATTACTAAAAATGTTCCACATTGAGAAAGACAAAAAAATCCAAAAGCATATTTAGTACAGCACTGGCACCTCTTAAATATTAAAAGAAACATAAGAATGTGTTAGGGGATCTTTTAGGAAGGATTTGCATAAAAACATAGATTCCAAAGCTGTAGAGGGTTTGAGTATGACATAGAGAAGATTTCTAATTGGAGGGAAAAATTAAGAATGTATGCTTTTTAAAATTTGTTTTTGTTTTTGCAATGGAGGAGATATGTGCATATATAAAAATGGATAGCAGATAGTAGATGGAAAGATATTGAAGATGAAAGAGAAGAATGATCAATGAAGCAAGATCTTAGAGAATGTAGGAGTCAGTAGGAGCAAAGGCACTTGTAAAGGGGTTGTCTTCAGCAAGGAAGACTACTTCATCTTCTGAGATTTAAGGGAATGAAAGAATAAATATGATAGAAAAAATGCTGAAGTATAGAAAAGGGGAAATGAAGGAGGTCACCCCAAATAATATCATTCTTCTCAGTAAAAAAGGGGAATCCTGAAGTCTCCTGAGGGAAAAAAGAGGAACAGATTTTGAAACAGCCACATGGGGGAGAATGATAGAGAGTTAGTCAAAGGTAAATAATAGGATTCAATGAGAAGTGAGTTGATATTTCATAACATGAATTTGGTATGTACCCAAGCAACATGGTTTTGTTACTTCCTCTGGAAGCATTCTGCAATTTTCAGGACACAGATGGTGAAATTTTTAGAATGGATATTTACCAAAATGCAATTTTTTTTCACACTTAAAGGTTCCCACACTGCTTTTTCGCCACTCTGAAAAGTTATTTCAAGAGTTTTGGTTGTCAAATCTAAAAATAGTTACTTGAAATTGGTTTCAGGTCGTGGATATGCACCGCACTTTACACCATTTATACTCAGTTCTGCTGTTCCATTCTCCTGGGCAGAATATATTGAAATGAATAAGAATATTATTGTCAATAAAGAGAGAGCTTTAAGCTTGGTTATCCAGTCTATTTAGGTTGGTGGCTTATTACTTTCAAACGAGAGAACTGTAATTCTCTACAATTCTGATTAATTTGGTTAGAAATATATTTACAAGGATGCAGATTACCTTTTATGCCAAAGGTTTTATACATTTTTCTCTTTGTATTTATGCTGGTTATTGTTTCCAAAATTTTTATGTCATAAGGGTAGTTGGGTTTTTTCAAAAGGACATGATGGAAAGCTTAAAAACAATCTTAGATATTCTAAATCTAGTCTAAAAATGGACTAACGAATTCACATATTGCTAACAATAACCAGTAACTACTATTAAAAACCCTCCAAAGCATATTGTTGGCTTTTCAAAACACATATTGGCAAATGTTATACCAGTATCCATTTGTTTATTCCTCTCTTTTAAATCAGTGCATTACATATCCCTGAGAAGTAGGAAATATACATGTCATTGGTGGGCAATGGTTTAAAAAGATACTCAGCAATTGCATTTTTAAAATTTCATCAATTTTTTATTTTTAGTTAAGATTTTCTACCCATGTATTTTTGATAGAAAAAGGAAAAAATAAAAGAGAACAAAAATTGTGCAAGTTCTGCTAATAATCTAGATTTGAGTATAAAAGAAAATCCTATTTTTGATATTATTATGAGAACCATAATATTTAAAAAGTATGTCTTAAGAACCGTAGAAGAGGAACTTTTTCTCTTTTTAAAAAATGCTTTGCTAATTTTATTGTTTTTAGGGCTTAGATGTTATTAATGAAATAACTAAACTTTTATAGCATTTAAAAGTTTAATCTTAGGTTTTAAGAAGCTAGCCAATCAATCAACAAGCTTTTATTAAGTGCTTATTATTTGTTAAGCATTGTGCTGAATTCGCAACAAAGGATTTTGAAGTAAGATGAGCATTTTTCAGCTTTCAGTGTAAAGATTCTGGCCACCATAGCCACTTAGACATAATGGACTGCCCACTAACATACAGTTCACAGTCAACAAAATTCAATTCAAGCATTTATAAGGCACTTATCATATGGCATTATGCCAGGCTCTATGCCAGGAGACAAAAATAGATGTGACCCAGGTCACGATCTCAGAGAACTTACAATTTAATGAGAGGCAAGGTGAGTAGATTAAAAGCCATGATAAAAATTGAAAAGAACAAAACTATAGTTTTTTAAACAATGAAAAAATAATAGCCAACATTTATAGAATACTTCAAATGTTGCAAAACATTTTATTATCTAATTGGATGCAAAAAGAGTGAGATAAGTACAAAGTTGAAAATCAGGTACAATACTATGAGAAATAGGGAAAAGAGTAAAAAAAAGTCTTAGAGGAGCTAGAATTGGAGATGAGTTTGGTTGGTACATAGAATATATGAAAAGGGAATGTGAAGTAAGCCTAAATAGACTTGCGTTACATTTTGCAAATTCCTGAATACCAAGATGGGAAATTTTAATTTTGTTTTAATTCTGTTGTAAGGAAGCTACTAAAGTTTCCTGTTGTAATTGTGGTCATTGTTTGTAAAATGAGTTATATGACCACAGCTGTACATTGGGAAAATTATCAAGCATTAGTATGGAATAGAATACCCACCATAAAATCATTATTAATTATTAAATTATTAGCTAAGAAAAGTAATTACAAGCCTACAATTAATTGCTTTTCTTCTTTAAAAAAGCAAGTCATATCATTCTGTGGGAGGAAGGTAAACACTGAGGTAGAAACATGAATAATTAAGTGATTTTTTAATAGAGTGTGGTGACATAGGTGCCCATTGTTCAGTATCCATCTACCTGTTGCATTATTACTTGGTTAGAAGAAATGCTGAGGAGATGGCCTTATTTGTGTTCTTTAGCCAGCTTCTCTCTGTATCAATGAAGACAAAGAACTCAGGAGGAGAGGCACCTGTAGAAATTTAACTGATCAAACACAACTCATGGTTGCTTGTCTGATCTTTCTCTTTCAAGGTCAATTTTAATTTTTAAGGACACACTTGTAACAGAAGTCATTACCTTTAACCCATACTCCTTAAAAATGAGTATATCCCCAAAATCAATTCTCTCTTCTCCTCTTGCTCTTTGAGATCTTAATCAGTCAGAATCATAGTATCTCAGAAGTAAAAAAAAAATTACATCAGAAGCCATTTATCCATTAAATATCACAATAGTAATTGCTGCTATATCTTCTGTAGAAGGTAGAAAGGGAAAACTCAGTAAATGCTATACCCATGCAAATTCTGTTTTGAATGGACCTAATTGTTAAGAAATTTTTACTTAGATCAAACTAAAATATTTTTTCTCTCAATTTTCTAGTCATCATTTTATACTTGTATCATCAACATCTATCACAATTCCTAACATATAATAAATGCTTACTAAATTCATGTTAATGAATGAATAGTCCTTAATTATGGCTGCTAAGCCAAAAGAGAACAAATATTAATCCCTCTTTCATATAACAGACCTTTCTTAAAATATTTGTATATAGCTATCATGTTTTCTACTTTGCAGCTTATATGTTCCCAGTTGTTTTAGTCTATTTAAAAAATTTTTTTTAAACATTATTTTTTTAAAAAAATTTGAGTTTCAAGTTCTCTCACTCTTTCTCCACCATTTCCCCCACCATTGAAAAATAAAGCAATCTAATATCAATTATATATATGAAGTTATGCAAAATACACATATCCATGCTAGTCATATTGTAAAAAACTAAAAAAGCAAGAAAACAGTGAAAGCATTTTCATTTTACTCAGAGTTCATTTTTGGAGGCACATATAAGTTTTAAATCATGGATCCTTTGGAGTTAAGTTGAATCATTGTCTTGTGACAATGGTTACAATATTGCTATTATTGTGTACAATATTTTCTGACTCTGCTCACTTCACTTTGCATTAGTTTGATAAATCTCAGGTTTTTTTAAAATTATCATGTGCATCATTTTTTATAGTACTGTTGTACTCATTACAATTTTAATACCACAACTTGTTCAGCCATTTGATGACCATCCCCTCAAATTGCAATGCTTTGCTACAACAAAATGTTATAAATATTTTTGTATATATAGGTTCTCTTCTTTTTTTGGGGGGATGTTTCTTTGGGATTCAGACCTAGTAGTGGAATTCTTGGGTATAATTCCAAATTATTCTTCAGAATGGTTAGACAGTTCACAACTTCAGCTATGGTGCTTTAACGTGTTTATTTTTCAACATCTTCTCTAGCTTTTATATATTTTTTTCTGTCATGTTAGTCAATCTTATGGGTGTGGGGAGGTACTTCAAAATTACTTGAATCATTACAATTCCAATTTAAGGGAGGGAAGAAGTGTCCAAGTCAGAGGTACGCATGAGGTATGAATTTCATAGATGATACCATTTTGCAAGAAGATTTGTGATTAGAAACAATGATTCTCTAATCGATAGTGATTTAAAGTATTTTAAAATGTGACTATTTATAGTTTATTCTTTCAGTCTGTCTTAAAAGAATTTTTGCTTCAGTCATCTCATATTAGTGGTTGGTCTGAAAATCACAAAACTGTAAGGGACCTCAAAGAACATCTAGTTCTAGACTGTTAAAAGAACTTTTTCATTGGATTCCCTAACACAAGATGAGACTGTTTTAGTTCTTGAAAAACCAGCAAGAATCATTGGATTTCCTTGAGATGAAAAATTATTGATGAGACTATTGAAGTACTTCAGAGCTTACAGGAATTATTGAATTCTTATGGTTAGATCTGGAAGGTACCTTAGAGATTAACTCTTCTATTCTGAACTCTTCATTTTATTGATAAAATTAAGACCTGGAGAGTTAATTAATTTGTACAAATGGTCACATAATAAATGGAAAAAGTGTGATTTTAATCTAAGTCCTTGGATTCCAAAACTAAAATTCTATCACATGCCTGTTTGGATATTTATCAGCATTTCAGTGTTCTTCCTAAAAATTGTTATTCGTGGCTAAAAAAACATTCGCAATGTAGTTTGAGCAGGATGGAGTACAGCTGGAGTACCATTTTTAATTTCTGCATAGCAGGCCCCTCTAACTGCAGTCTAATATTACATTAATTCTGATGTTGATTTTATTGAACTGTCTGCAATTCATCAGGATCTCCAAAATATTTTTTTCCACATAAACCATTGTCTTGCTCCATCTTGTAATTGTGAATTTTATTTTTAACCTAAGTTCAATGTTTTACATTTATTTGTATTAAATTTTATTTTTTTTCCTTTATAAGAACCTTACTCTGTGATGTCTCACTGTGGTTTTAGGGTAATCTTGAGTTCTTAGTGTCTATCCCAGGGAAGCACAAGCTATGACAGGTCAAGCTAAGTAAGTATGTTATAATCATGACAAATTACATCTGCTTTTTGAGGATGAACCTAGTCAGTCAGTTAATAAGTATTTATTATGTACCTACTATGTGCTAGATAATGTGCTAAGTGCTGGGTATACAAAGAAAGGCAAAAGACAGTAGACTTGCTCTTGAGAAGTTTACAATCTATTGAGGAAATAATATATAAAAAGAAGCTGAAAAGCAAAGGCAGGAGAAAAGACCTGCAAGTGAGAAATGATAGGATAGTGCCATAGGTCCCATCCTTATCTAGAGGACCTAGGAGGAACTTTCCTCCCTTCCAATTTTTTTTTTAAATTTTTATTTAATAATTACTTTATATTGACAGAATCCATGCCAGGGTAATTTTTTTTTACAACATTATCCCTTGCACTCGTTTCTGTTCCGATTTTTCCCCTCCCTCCCTTCACCCCCTCCTCTAGATGGCAAGCAGTTTTATATATGTTAGATATGTTGCAGTATATCCTAGATACAATATATGTTTGCAGAACCGAACAGTTCTCTTGTTGCACAGGGAGAATTGGATTCAGAAGGTATAAATAACCCGGGAAGAAAAACAAAAATGCAAATAGTTCACATTCGTTTCCCAGTGTTCTTTCTTTGGGTGTAGCTGCTTCTGTCCATCATTTATCAATTGAAACTCAGTTAGGTCTCTTTGTCAAAGAAATCTACTTCCATCAGAATATATCCTCATACAATATCGTTGTCGAAGTGTATAATGATCTCCTGGTTCTGCTCATTTCACTTAGCATCAGTTCATGTAAGTCTCGCCAGTCCTCTCTGTATTCATCCTGCTGGTCATTTCTTACAGAACAATAATATTCCATAACATTCATATACCACAGTTTACCTAACCATTCTCCAATTGATGGGCATCCATTCATTTTCCAGTTTCTAGCCACTACAAACAGGGCTGCTACCAACATTTTGGCACATACAGGTCCCTTTCCCTTCTTTAGTATCTCTTTGGGATATAAGCCCAATAGAAACATTGCTGGATCAAAAGGTATGCACAGTTTGATAACTTTTTGGGCATAATTCCAGATTGCTCTCCAGAATGGCTGGATTCGTTCACAACTCCACCAACAATGCATCAGTGTCCCAGTTTTCCCGCATCCCCTCCAACATTCATCATTATTTTTTCCTGTCATCTTCGCCAATCTGACAGGTGTGTAGTGATATCTCAGAGTTGTCTTAATTTGCCATTCTCTGATCAATAGTGATTTGGAACACTCTTTCATATGAGTGGTAATAGTTTCAATTTCATCATCTGAAAATTGTCTGTTCATATCCTTTGACCATTTATCAATTGGAGAATGGCTTGATTTCTTATAAATTTGAGTCAGTTCTCTATATACTTTGGAAATGAGGCCTTTATCAGGACCTTTAACTGTGAAGATGTTTTCCCAGTTTGTTGCTTCCCTTCTAATCTTGTTTGCATTAGTTTTATTTGTACAAAGGCTTTTTAATTTGATGTAATCAAAATTTTCTATTTTGTGATCAGTAATGGTCTCTAGTTCATCTTTGGTCACAAATTTCTTTCTCCTCCACAAGTCTGAGAGATAAACTATCCTGTGTTCCTCTAATTTATTTATAATCTCGTTCTTTATGCCTAGATCATGGACCCATTTTGATCTTATCTTGGTATATGCTGTTAAGTGTGGGTCCATGCCTAATTTCTGGCATACTAATTTCCAATTATCCCAGCAGTTTTTATCAAATAATGAATTCTTATCCCAGAAGTTAGGGTCTTTGGGTTTGTCAAACACTAGATTGCTATAGTTGACTAGTCTGTCTTGTGAACCTAACCTTTTCCACTGATCCACTAATCTATTTCTTAGCCAATACCAAATGGTTTTGGTGACTGCTGCTTTATAATATAAAAAACCATTATTCTTGAGAACTTTTCATCCAACCTGGACTTACTTCCTTTGTAAATTTTAATTTATGGCATTCTACCTTTTGCAGACCAAGGCTAATGAGGTCAGCCTGGTTCTTCAGCTTTTCATTGGAACAAAATGAAATATTTGTAGATCTCACAGCAACAAAAGCATATTTATTTAGCCATAGCAAGAGAAGGATATTCATCAAGTATATTCAGTATAACATTTCAGTGATTTAGCTAAACTCATCTTTCTTTTTTTTTTTCCTGAGGTAATTGGGATTACATGATTTGCCCAATAGTAGTAGTAAGTGTCTACTAGGGAGTAGTAAGTGTCTGAGTCTGGATTTGAACTCAGGTCTTCCTGACATCAGGAAGCTGCCCCAACCCCTTCTTTTCTGCTTCTGAAATGCTCATGATAATCCCCAGAAAACATTAAAGTGGAACTGTTCATGATTTTTTTATACTTGAGGAATCAGGAAGCCATGTCAACAGTTTGAGTTTTAGTTCTATGATCCAATTTATGGCAAAGAGGAGTTAAAGAGGATATTATAGATGCAGTTTGAACTTCAAAGACAGGTTGCTGAATAATTAGGGCAGAGGGAGGGGCACAAAATAGAAGAAAACAAGAGTTTTGCTTTTTTCTCCTTCTGCTGTAGTCATCAAAAGGCAGTAAAGATTCTTAAGAAGGAAATGATCAATCAGACATTTTCAGAAAAAAAGGTCAAAGTTTCTTGGCTAATCAGAAATTACAAATTATTTTTAGGGATAGTCAGCATAAAATTTATAGTCAGGTCCTCACTTCTGATACCATATCATGAATCTATTCATATTTATCTTGAATGCCTTTCTCTGCATCATGATTTCTATATTTTCCTATCTAAAAAATCCCAATTCATTCATTAAGCCTTTATTTTCTATCATAGACCACAATTATCTTTATCTTTTCTCAATATCTCTAGCATTTTTAGGGAATAGAAGAAGGGGCCCCAGAATAAAGCTTTGGGAAACAGCAACAATTAAGCACACTACTTAAAGGAAGATTCTGCAACAGGATTCAGAAAGCGCAATCACACAGTAAGGGGAACTAGGAGAACAAGGAAAGAGAAATGCCATGAAAACTTAGAGAGGAGATGATATCCGGGAATAGATTAATAGTTTCAAAGAATGAGAAGAGATTGAGAAAGATGAGAATTAAGAAAAGATAATTGTATTTGGCAGTTAGTAGATCATCTGTAACTTAGGAGAGAGCAGTTTTAACTAATGATGAGGTCAGAGGGCTTAGAAATGATTAAAGACAATCTATACTAATGACTTTTTCCTGATTTTTAACTTGGAAGAGAAGAGGTAAAGCTAGAAAAGATGGTAGAATCAAGTGAGTTTTTTTTTTTTTAAGAATGGGGTACATGGGATATCTATTAGTGGCAGAAAGGAGCAAGACAGGGAGAGACAGAAGATTAGAAAGAGTGGTGATGATGGAGTGGTAATGTAGATAAGATAGGAAGGACTGAATGTATATTCATACACAACTATATTGTGTATGTATATATACACATATATTTTATGTATACATACAAACATACAGAAATGTGGGTGTCTGTCTATATCTATCTATATTTCTCTTCTTGAGGAGAGGTGAAGTTCTCAGCTGAGAGAGGAAGAAGAAGGATGTCTAAGTGTGAGAAAGAAAAATTGCTGTACTAAGTAGGAAAGCAAAACCTTGCTTTGGGGAGGGTCCAATTTAGATTATATAACAAATTTGTAGCAAAATTAGTTGACACAATTTTCTAATTTCTTCCAGCACCATTCAGCATCACATGAATAAGAGCATAGATTGTAAGAGGAATATAAGATTAAGGTTTGGCAAGGTATGATCAACAATAAGACAAGGTGGGAATGGATTTGATAGTAGAGAAGGATTAGAATTAAACTGAGCTCTTTTTGACTTCAAGGTCAGCTCTTTATCCACTCTGTCACACTGACTCTTTTGATGTTTTGTACTTTTCAAAAACAATTTTCCATGTATTAATGAAGAATATATAATACTATTATTGTTTATTTCACAGTCATATCACATCATTTCAAAAATAAAGCTATCGATTGCTTATTACGCTGCCTAAATTTTGTTTTTCTAACATAGAAACTATTACTCTTAGTATATCATGAATTCTTTAGACCTTCAGATTAATTACCTATCGGACTGCCTAAAATCAGTTTTAGCCATGAGTTGGTGTGGTATTTACCAGCAGAAGCTAAAGCTATTGAGAGATTGAAAGATGGTTTGGTCTTAATCTTTTTCTGGGTCCCTGTGTCCACCAAAAGATGCATTAGGGGCAGAATATGGTACGAAGGTGCTTAGTGTTTAATTGATTTAATTATCTAGTGCACAATTGAAGGGTAATTACTAAATATCCATTTTCTAGAAAGCATTTTGAATTTGTATTATTCAAGTTTTATTGGGGAGGGGGAAAAAAAGGGCATGATGGTAAGAGTTCTAGTTTGGGTTTTATTATCCATAATGAATACCATGATTCAGGAAAATCCCAAAACAGACCTTAATCACAAATGATCCTCTTCTGCTTCCTCAGCGACATTACCAGAATGTACTAAGAATCTCACAATTCATAGATTGTCCAGAACATTAATTTAACTGTTGAGTCCTTTAATGTGCAATGTCAGTGACCATTGTGTTGATAAACTGCTAGAGGAAGTTAATCAAATCTATGTTGACATTTTCTTATAAATGAAGACTGAAGACACAAATACTTAATGAATATTTGTGGAATTGAAATGAATAAAGAATGAAGAGGTGAAGGGGCAACTTATAGAGAATTTGTTTCATTATGTGAGCAAAAGAAAAAAAGATATTTTATGAGATTTGGCCCTCTCAACTTGCAATAATTTATCATGAGTCACAATGATCCTAGCAAACAAACAACCATAAAGAGAATTTCATATTTTTCCCCAATAACTATTCTGGATAATGAAAATAAAGTTTTTGAAAATGTTGATAACATCCTCTAAACAAGACCAAAATATAGCTTCCTGTTAGTGCAAAAATAGTTATAGGGAAGAATAGTAAAAAAAAAAAAAAAAAAAAAAAAAAGAAATATTTTGAATAATAGTGTCCTGGATCAATAAATGTAAGAGATTAAAGGTTTGTAGGCTTCTCAGAAGCAGCCCATCTACACATCAAGAATAAGTCACACACACACACACACACACACACACACACACACACAAAGAGAGAGAGAAAGAGAGAGAGAGAGAGAGAGAGAGAGAGAGAGAGAGAGAGAGAGAGAGAAATTGGGAAATGGCTGATTATCCATGTGTTAGTAATTTCAGGATCAGCCATATTTTATATGCTTTGGTTAGAGCAAAAGTCAAAGTCACTATCAAAGTAGGAGAAAACATAAGTAATCTATGTAAGCTCTAAGGCATAATTACCTCAATTCTCATTTCCATATATGAATCCCCAGAATCCAATTGGCTAGCCACATCAGGGTTTTAGGGAGGTAACCTTGTAGAGTCACAAGTAATTCTGTAATGCAGTTAGCTCAAACCTTTACTAGTGTACTTCTTCCCAAAATTATTGGTTGAGAATCATTTAGTCATATAACCCTAAATATTACTTTAGAAAGACCTATTTCCCAAGTTAGTATAAAGCAAAAGTGACATTTTCACCTTCATGTACATACTGAATCCAGCAGAAAATGGACTTGAGCTTACAGATCATTAAGTGACAAAGGGATAATTTACAGCAAATCCTTGTTACTGTGACCCAATTTCCTCAAGCTTATTCTTTCACAATTCTTGTGCAAAGTTAAAAATCTTTTAACACTTAGCCTAAGACCTGTGTGAGATTGCTTGGTTGAGACATATTCTCACCTATTTAAGGTATCAAAGCCAAATAGAGTGGGGAGGGTTTTGTTCTTATATTTTCACTTGAAAGTATGATGTGTGAGAACAAGTTTTAACTTTAGCAGCAAACTTTCTATGTGAAAGCCAAAAAATTAGCAAAAATGAAAACATAGGAAAATGAGATGTGAGAGTCTAAATGTGATAGTTCTATAAAGCACATCAACTCAAATCATTATTTATTGACTTGACAAATTTGTTCCACTTTTCATGTTTGTTCCACTGTTAACTTCATCTCCAAATGTTGTTGGGAAGGTACTGCTTAATTAAGTTTCCTGCCAAGTCTTCTATAGATTTTTTTTTTTTTTTGGTCTCCACTGTTTTTCACTGTCTTATGTGACATTAATGTTCATAATCTTCTGTTATCTTCTTTTCTAATGGTTTTACAAATGAGTTTGTATTCTAAGGTGATAGTGATTCCTCTCTGCTGAGTAAGGAGTTTGTTTTCTGACCAAGAGGATTTCTGGTCATTTTTTGGTAGCAACTACTTTACATTGGTTCAGCTTCTATATAGTAGGTGGTGATAAAAAATATCTTTACTTTTCCATTTCCTAATTTTCATCATTGGCAACTGGTTTGAGTGGTAAAGTTGCATTTATTAAAATTATGCAGCATCTTCTTGTCACCAATCTTTCTAATTTGATGTAGGTTTTAGACTTCTATACCCCCAAAATAGTTAAAATTATTTGTGTGTGTGTGAATATACAGATATACACATTGAGTAAGCCAACTAATGTCTTCAACAAATACTGTGGATAGACAATGAACTTGACAAAAATAATAATATAAGGTTATTTACATGGATCACATTTGAGAGATTTCATTGTGCTTTACCATAGTAGCTCTTGTTTTTAGTATCAGTATTTAATTATATGAGCTTAACTCATATGTTAACTCCATGAATTTTTACTAATTAGAGTTGTAAAGGACTAAAAGCATAATACAGACTTGAATGATTTGCTTTCAGAAGGCTATAATATATTACTAAAAATGTTCCACATTGAGAAAGACAAAAAAATCCAAAAGCATATTTAGTACAGCACTGGCACCTCTTAAATATTAAAAGAAACATAAGAATGTGTTAGGGGATCTTTTAGGAAGGATTTGCATAAAAACATAGATTCCAAAGCTGTAGAGGGTTTGAGTATGACATAGAGAAGATTTCTAATTGGAGGGAAAAATTAAGAATGTATGCTTTTTAAAATTTGTTTTTGTTTTTGCAATGGAGGAGATATGTGCATATATAAAAAATGGATAGCAGATAGTAGATGGAACGATATTGAAGATGAAAGAGAAGAATGATCAATGAAGCAAGATCTTACAGAATGTAGGAGTCAGTAGGAGCAAAGGCACTTGTAAAGGGGTTGTCTTTAGCAAGGAATACTACTTCATCTTCTGAGATTTAAGGGAATGAAAGAATAAATATGATAGAAAAATGCTGAAGTATAGAAAAGGGGAAATGAAGGAGGTCACCCCAAATAATATCATTCTTCTCAGTAAAAAAGGGGAATCCTGAAGTCTCCTGAGGGAAAAAAGAGGAACAGATTTTGAAACAGCCACATGGGGGAGAATGATAGAGAGTTAGTCAAAGGTAAATAATAGGATTCAATGAGAAGTGAGTTGATATTTCATAACATGAATTTGGTATGTACCCAAGCAACATGGTTTTGTGACTTCCTCTGGAAGCATTCTGCAACTTTCAAGACACAGATGGTGAAATTTTTAGAATGGATATTTACCAAAATGCAATTTTTTTTCACACTTAAAGGTTCCCACACTGCTTTTTAGCCACTCTGAAAAGTTATTTCAAGAGTTTTGGTTGTCAAATCTAAAAATAGTTACGTGAAATTGGTTTCAGTTCGTGGATATGCACCTGCACTTTACACCATTTATATTCAGTTCTGCTGTTCCATTCTCCTGGGCAGAATATATCGAAATGAATAAGAATATTATTGTCAATAAAGAGAGAGCTTTAAGCTTGGTTATCCAGTCTATTTAGGTTGGTGGCTTATTATTTTCAAATGAGAGAACTGTAATTCTCTACAATTCTGATTAATTTGGTTAGAAATATATTTACAAGGATGCAGATTACCTTTTATGCCAAAGGTTTTATACATTTTTCTCTTTATATTTATGCTGGTTATTGTTTCCAAAATTTTTATGTCATAAGGGTAGTTGGGTTTTTTCAAAAGGACATGATGGAAAGCTTAAAAACAATCTTAGATATTCTAAATCTAGTCTAAGAATGGACTAACGAATTCACATATTGCTAACAATAACCAGTAACTACTATTAAAAACCCTCCAAAGCATATTGTTGGCTTTTCAAAACACATATTGGCAAATGTTATACCAGTATCCATTTGTTTATTCCTCTCTTTTAAATCAGTGCATTACATATCCCTGAGAAGTAGGAAATATACATGTCATTGGTGGGCAATGGTTTAAAAAGATACTCAGCAATTGCATTTTTAAAATTTCATCAATTTTTTATTTTTAGTTAAGATTTTCTACCCATGTATTTTTGATAGAAAAAGGAAAAAATAAAAGAGAACAAAAATTGTGCAAGTTCTGCTAATAATCTAGATTTGAGTATAAAAGAAAATCCTATTTTTGATATTATTATGAGAACCATAATATTTAAAAAGTATGTCTTAAGAACTGTAGAAGAGGAACTTTTTCTCTTTTTAAAAAATGCTTTGCTAATTTTATTGTTTTTAGGGCTTAGATGATATTAATGAAATAACTAAACTTTTATAGCATTTAAAAGTTTAATCTTAGGTTTTAAGAAGCTAGCCAATCAATCAACAAGCTTTTATTAAGTGCTTATTATTTGCTAAGCATTGTGCCGAATTCGCAACAAAGGATTTTGAAGTAAGATGAGCATTTTTCAGCTTTCAGTGTAAAGATTCTGGCCACCATAGCCACTTAGACATAATGGACTGCCCACTAACATACAGTTCACAGTCAACAAAATTCAATTCAAGCATTTATAAGGCACTTATCATATGGCATTATGCCAGGCTCTATGCCAGGAGACAAAAATAGATGTGACCCAGGTCACGATCTCAGAGAACTTACAATTTAATGAGAGGCAGGGTGAGTAGATTAAAAGCCATGATAAAAATTGAAAAGAACAAAACTATAGTTTTTTAAACAATGAAAAAATAATAGCCAACATTTATAGAATACTTCAAATGTTGCAAAACATTTTATTATCTAATTGGATGCAAAAAGAGTGAGATAAGTACAAAGTTGAAAATCAGGTACAATACTATGAGAAATAGGGAAAAGAGTAAAAAAAAGTCTTAGAGGAGCTAGAATTGGAGATGAGTTTGGTTGGTACATAGAATATATGAAAAGGGAATGTGAAGTAAGCCTAAATAGACTTGCGTTACATTTTGCAAATTCCTGAATACCAAGATGGGAAATTTTAATTTTGTTTTAATTCTGTTGCAAGGAAGCTACTAAAAGTTCCTGTTGTAATTGTGGTCATTGTTTGTAAAATGAGTTATATGACCACAGCTGTACATTGGGAAAATTATCAAGCATTAGTATGGAATAGAATACCCACCATAAAATCATTATTAATTATTAAATTATTAGCTAAGAAAAGTAATTACAAGCCTACAATTAATTGCTTTTCTTCTTTAAAAAAGCAAGTCATATCATTCTGTGGGAGGAAGGTAAACACTGAGGTAGAAACATGAATAATTAAGTGATTTTTTAATAGAGTGTGGTGACATAGGTGCCCATTGTTCAGTATCCATCTACCTGTTGCATTATTACTTGGTTAGAAGAAATGCTGAGGAGATGGCCTTATTTGTGTTCTTTAGCCAGCTTCTCTCTGTATCAATGAAGACAAAGAACTCAGGAGGAGAGGCACCTGTAGAAATTTAACTGATCAAACACAACTCATGGTTGCTTGTCTGATCTTTCTCTTTCAAGGTCAATTTTAATTTTTAAGGACACACTTGTAACAGAAGTCATTACCTTTAACCCATACTCCTTAAAAATGAGTATATCCCCAAAATCAATTCTCTCTTCTCCTCTTGCTCTTTGAGATCTTAATCAGTCAGAATCATAGTATCTCAGAAGTAAAAAAAAATTACATCAGAAGCCATTTATCCATTAAATATCACAATAGTAATTGCTGCTATATCTTCTGTAGAAGGTAGAAAGGGAAAACTCAGTAAATGCTATACCCATGCAAATTCTGTTTTGAATGGACCTAATTGTTAAGAAATTTTTACTTAGATCAAACTAAAATATTTTTTCTCTCAATTTTCTAGTCATCATTTTATACTTGTATCATCAACATCTATCACAATTCCTAACATATAATAAATGCTTACTAAATTCATGTTAATGAATGAATAGTCCTTAATTATGGCTGCTAAGCCAAAAGAGAACAAATATTAATCGCTCTTTCATATAACAGACCTTTCTTAAAATATTTGTATATAGCTATCATGTTTTCTACTTTGCAGCTTATATGTTCCCAGTTGTTTTAGTCTATTTAAAAAAATTTTTTTAAACATTATTTTTTAAAAAAAATTTGAGTTTCAAGTTCTCTCACTCTTTCTCCACCATTTCCCCCACCATTGAAAAATAAAGCAATCTAATATCAATTATATATATGAAGTTATGCAAAATACACATATCCATACTAGTCATATTGTAAAAAACTAAAAAAGCAAGAAAACAGTGAAAGCATTTTCATTTTACTCAGAGTTCATTTTTGGAGGCACATATAAGTTTTAAATCATGGATCCTTTGGAGTTAAGTTGAATCATTGTCTTGTGACAATGGTTACAATATTGCTATTATTGTGTACAATATTTTCTGACTCTGCTCACTTCACTTTGCATTAGTTTGATAAATCTCAGGTTTTTTTAAAATTATCATGTGCATCATTTTTTATAGTACTGTTGTACTCATTACAATTTTAATACCACAACTTGTTCAGCCATTTGATGACCATCCCCTCAAATTGCAATGCTTTGCTACAACAAAATGTTATAAATATTTTTGTATATATAGGTTCTCTTCTTTTTTTGGGGGGGGTTTCTTTGGGATTCAGACCTAGTAGTGGAATTCTTGGGTATAATTCCAAATTATTCTTCAGAATGGTTAGACAGTTCACAACTCCAGCTATGGTGCTTTAATGTGTTTATTTTTCAACATCTTCTCTAGCTTTTATATATTTTTTTTCTGTCATGTTAGTCAATCTTATGGGTGTGGGGAGGTACTTCAAAATTACTTGAATCATTACAATTCCAATTTAAGGGAGGGAAGAAGTGTCCAAGTCAGAGGTACGCATGAGGTATGAATTTCATAGATGATACCATTTTGCAAGAAGATTTGTGATTAGAAACAATGATTCTCTAATCGATAGTGATTTAAAGTATTTTAAAATGTGACTATTTATAGTTTATTCTTTCAGTCTGTCTTAAAAGAATTTTTGCTTCAGTCATCTCATATTAGTGGTTGGTCTGAAAATCACAAAACTGTAAGGGACCTCAAAGAACATCTAGTTCTAGACTGTTCTAGAAAAGAACTTTTTCATTGGATTCCCTAACACAAGATGAGACTGTTTTAGTTCTTGAAAAACCAGCAAGAATCATTGGATTTCCTTGAGATGAAAAATTGTTGATGAGACTATTGAAGTACTTCAGAGCTTACAGGAATTATTGGATTCTTATGGTTAGATCTAGAAGGTACCTTAGAGATTAACTCTTCTATTCTGAACTCTTCATTTTATTGATAAAATTAAGACCTGGAGAGTTAATTAATTTGTACAAATGGTCACATAATAAATGGAAAAAGTGTGATTTTAATCTAAGTCCTTGGATTCCAAAACTAAAATTCTATCACATGCCTGTTTGGATATTTATCAGCATTTCAGTGTTCTTCCTAAAAATTGTTATTCGTGGCTAAAAAAACATTCGCAATATAGTTTGAGCAGGATGGAGTACAGCTGGAGTACCGTTTTTAATTTCTGCATAGCAGGCCCCTCTAACTGCAGTCTAATATTACATTAATTCTGATGTTGATTTTATTGAACTGCCTGCAATTCATCAGGATCCCCAAAATATTTTTTCCACATAAACCATTGTCTTGCTCCATCTTGTAATTGTGAATTTTATTTTTAACCTAAGTTCAATGTTTTACATTTATTTGTATTAAATTTTATTTTTTTTCCTTTATAAGAACCTTACTCTGTGATGTCTCACTGTGGTTTTAGGGTAATCTTGAGTTCTTAGTGTCTATCCCAGGGAAGCACAAGCTATGACAGGTCAAGCTAAGTAAGTATGTTATAATCATGACAAATTACATCTGCTTTTTGAGGATGAACCTGGTCAGTCAGTTAATAAGTATTTATTATGTACCTACTATGTGCTAGATAATGTGCTAAGTGCTGGGTATACAAAGAAAGGCAAAAGACAGTAGACTTGCTCTTGAGAAGTTTACAATCTATTGAGGAAATAATATATAAAAAGAAGCTGAAAAGCAAAGGCAGGAGAAAAGACCTGCAAGTGAGAAATGATAGGATAGTGCCATAGGTCCCATCCTTATCTAGAGGACCTAGGAGGAACTTTCCTCCCTTCCAATTTTTTTTTTAATTTTTATTTAATAATTACTTTATATTGACAGAATCCATGCCAGGGTAATTTTTTTACAACATTATCCCTTGCACTTGTTTCTGTTCCGATTTTTCCCCTCCCTCCCTCCACCCCCTCCTCTAGATGGCAAGCAGTTTTATATATGTTAGATATGTTGCAGTATATCCTAGATACAATATATGTTTGCAGAACCAAACAGTTCTCTTGTTGCACAGGGAGAATTGGATTCAGAAGGTATAAATAACCCGGGAAGAAAAACAAAAATGCAGATAGTTCACATTCGTTTCCCAGTGTTCTTTCTTTGGGTGTAGCTGCTTCTGTCCATCATTTATCAATTGAAACTCAGTTAGGTCTCTTTGTCAAAAAAATCCACTTCCATCAACATATGTCCTCATACAATATCGTTGTCGAAGTGTATAATGATCTCCTGGTTCTGCTCATTTCACTTAGCATCAGTTCATGTAAGTCTCGCCAGTCCTCTCTGTATTCATCCTGCTGGTCATTTCTTACAGAACAATAATATTCCATAACATTCATATACCACAGTTTACCTAACCATTCTCCAATTGATGGGCATCCATTCATTTTCCAGTTTCTAGCCACTACAAACAGGGCTGCCACAAACATTTTGGCACATACAGGTCCCTTTCCCTTCTTTAGTATCTCTTTGGGATATAAGCCCAATAGAAACACTGCTGGATCAAAAGGTATGCACAATTTGATAACTTTTGGGGCATAATTCCAGATTGCTCTCCAGAATGGTTGGATTCGTTCACAACTCCACCAACAATGCATCAGTGTCCCAGTTTTCCCGCATCCCCTCCAACATTCATCATTATTTTTTTCTGTCATCTTAGCCAATCTGACAGGTGTGTAGTGATATCTCAGAGTTGTCTTAATTTGCATTTCTCTGATCAATAGTGATTTGGAACACTCTTTCATGTGAGTGGTAATAGTTTCAATTTCATCATCTGAAAATTGTCTGTTCATATCCTTTGACCATTTATCAATTGGAGAATGGCTTGATTTTTTATAAATTTGAGTCAGTTTGCTATATATTTTGGAAATGAGACCTTTATCAGAACCTTTAACTGTGAAGATGTTTTCCCAGTTTGTTGCTTCCCTTCTAATCTTGTTTGCATTAGTTTTATTTGTACAAAGGCTTTTTAATTTGATGTAATCAAAATATTCTATTTTGTGATCAGTAATGGTCTCTAGTTCATCTTTGGTTACAAATTTCTTTCTCCTCCACAAGTCTGAGAGATAAACTATCCTGTGTTCCTCTAATTTATTTATAATCTCGTTCTTTATGCCTAGGTCATGGACCCATTTTGATCTTATCTTGGTATATGCTGTTAAGTGTGGGTCCATGCCTAATTTCTGGCATACTAATTTCCAATTATCCTAGCAGTTTTTATCAAATAATGAATTCTTATCCCAGAAGTTAGGGTCTTTGGGTTTGTCAAACACTAGATTGCTATAGTTGACTAGTCTGTCTTGTGAACCTAACCTTTTCCACTGATCAACTAATCTATTTCTTAGCCAATACCAAATGGTTTTGGTGCCTCCCTTCCAATTTAAGGGAGGGAAGAAGTGTCCAAGTCAGGGATACGCATGAGGTATGAATTTCATAGATGATACCATTTTGCAAGAAGATTTGTGATTAGAAACAATGATAAAGTTACAGAGATCAGTGGGTGGGAAATGATGAAGTATCTCTAATGAACTAGGGCCAGGGGTTATGGGACAGATGTGATTTTCATAGTTGACGCTATCTTATGGAAAATATGGATTGCTAGGGACAATGATGAAATCCAAGAGATCAGCTGAATGGGAAATGCTTAGTGACTATAATAGGCAGCAACACCTGCAGGATGGCCACTTGGTGATTAATATTTTGGTGAGAGAAAGCCCTAAAGAAAAGAAGAATGTAGAATGGCACGCAGTCTAGAAAGAGAACAGCAACATTGTCAGGATAACCAGAAAGAGAGCAGAGAGTGTTAAGAATAACAGATTTATAACACAATCTATAAACTTTCACTTACCTGTTAGTGCTTTAGGTGTGAAATCCTTGCCTGTTCACCAGTATCTAATATACTTCTGGAGAAGCCAAAGGATGTTAAAATAATACTCTTACTATAATTGAAACCAGAAGTGTTTAGGAAATTATACCTACTGACTAGATGGTCCATAGCCTTGTGAAAACTTAATTAATATAAAGTGGTTGCCATGACAAGGACAAAAAGACCCAGAAACTGCATTAGCCAGAAAAGACTTAAGCTTCTTGCCAAATGAAGAGATATGACAGCCAGGGGCAAAATTGGTCTAGAATATTCATATGCAAAGTCACACAGAAAAGCTTAGCTGCAAATTATGAACAATATTGCCTAGAGGGAGAAAAATAAGGAGAAGCAATGAAAAGGAGTGTGTGGGGGTAGGAAACTGTACAGAAAGATCAGTGTGAATGAATAAATGAATGCATGAAAAGCATTTATTATGTGAATTTCTATGTCCTGGGCTCTAAGCTAAGCCATGGGAATATAGATACAAAAATGAGACAATCGTTGCCCTAAAGGACCTTAAATCCTAATGGCAGTGACAATATATATTGAAGTGGGCTGAGGAAGATGTTGTCTGGGGAGTCTCAGGCATGGTGACTTGATCTGTAAGGCAGTTGGTTAACATATAATATAGTAATATTGATTTATTTGCTGAGTTTAGAGGAAGAGGTAGAAAAAGGATTGGATTATTCATGGTGGGGTAGAAAGAAATATGATGAGGGTAGACTGCCAGGTATAACGTGAAGCCTGTTCTTTCCTGATGGCTGAGGGCCTGACTCAAATAGTAGCCTAATGGAACATGTACTTAGTAGTCAAAAGCACCCAACCCCAAAGCAAGATCTAGAAATGAGTTCCTCTTTTAGGAATTTTTTTTCTGGTCTGATCTAGAAGCACTCGTCCAAGCAGAAGCTTAGCAACAAGGGAGATGACAAGATGACTAAATTGAGTGACTAGAAATCAATGTGGAATGTGATCTGAGACTCTAAAGCCAAATTATCCTGAGGGCATTTGAGTATAAAAATATGAGCACAACAAATAGAAGAAAGATAAAGAAAAATCTGTCAGCATTTCATTTTTTGCCACCACTCATACTAAAATCACCAGATTTTCACTCTGATATCATAGTCTCCAGTGTGTTAGATAAGGGGGTAGAAATGCTACTATTGAAAATAAAGATGGGAGTAGGAGTTGAACCAGATCGAGTATATAATGAAAAGATTCATGCTGGAAAGGAAACAGTTATCAGATTATTGTGAGATATCTGGAACCCAATCAGTGCCAGAGCTAAAATTTGGAATCTAAGCATCTGTGGTAAATTCAATTACAAGGGTCATACAATTCCTAGAAAATATAAATTGTAATTGAACCCTATGCTCCCAAGGAGTTTGGTACAGAGTAAGGAGCAAGACAGGTAAACCGTAGGAAAGTTAATCCAATTACTGTCGCGAGGGTAGGCTTAGAGGAGTTGCTCAATTCTCTTGTCGTCATTCCTCAACCTTCTCCCTCATCTTTTCATTCAGTCATTTTCTCTCCCAGTCACCACAGGGATGCAGACTGGATTTGAGAGAATTCTAAACCTGAGCTGGAAATGCATCCTCTGGATAGTTCTTCTAGGGAAGGGAAGTGAAATTAGAATCTTAACACAGACACTACCTGGTAGACAGGGGTCAGTGGGAAGGGATAATGATAAAGTATATGATAGCAATTCTTAAGAGATGGTTGACCATAGTCCTTAAGAGATGGTTGACCACTGTATTTAAAAGTCGGATGGGGTCTCAGAGGCGACCTACTCCAGTCTGTAGGATCCCTGGTAAGAAAGAAGTCATCCTTGTTTTCATGTTTTTCATACTAACCTAGCAAACCATTATTTTCTTGATAACATTAATGTACCTCCCTCCTAACAAAATCCAAAGGCATTTAGTGACTCTAATCACCTTGTTCTTTTCTTTCACAGCCTTCTTCCCTGTTTCCTCCTTTTATTTTGAGTTTATCTCCCTTTCAGTGTTGTTTATATTTTTTATATTGTTAAGTGACTTGGATGAATAAAGATTTTATTTTACATGTATATCAAAGATAAGATGCATATGATGTTTGCTAGTCCTGGGACCAGACAAGTCATGGTAAGTTATGGAAGAATAACATCAATGAAATCAATTGGTTGGATTAAAACTCAGTTTGTTAAACTGTTGATCTTGTAACTGAATGTGGAGATTGTGAAATTATGATTTATTATAAGTAATTGATTTACATATCTATTTTATCCATAAAAATTTCTCAGGCAAAAAGGGGTTGTGAGTGGAAAAAGTTTAAGAAGGTCTGGATTAAATTATAGTATGAATAAAAGTGAAGGGCTTTGACTGGAGGCATGCCAAAGGAAGTCTAAAAATTGGGTATTCAGTCAGAGATGTATCCCTTCTTAGATAGGATACTGAAGAAAGTACTTAGAATGATCAGGTATTAATCCCCTAGTTACTAGGTGAATAAGTAATTGTATAGTATTTGGTCAGGAAGCCAGGATTCTGAGTCCAATTGGAAAGGAAATGAGGGAAATCAGGAAAGTAGTCAGAAGAGCTCTCTAGGACAGGTTAACATTGTGTTTCAAATATATCTGTGTGTGTGTACACTGTATGTGTGTGTGTAGGGAGAGAGAGAGAGAGAGAGAGAGAGAGAGAGAGAGAGAGAGAGAGAGAGAGAGAGAGAGGAAGAGAGAGAAAAAGAGAAGGAGAGAGAAAAAGAGAGGAAGAAAGAGAGAGAGAGAGGGGGAGAGAGGGGGGGAGGGAGAGGGAAAGGGAGAGGGGGAGAGAGAGAGAGAGAGAGAGAGAGAGAGAGAGAGAGAGAGAGAGAGAGAGAGAGAGAGAGAGAGAGAGAGAGAGAGAGAGAGAGAGAGAGAGACTCATCTGCACATCTCATGGACATTCAATCTCATACCTTCCCTCCTAAAACCACCATTCTCTAAACTTCCTTATTCCAAGTGAAGATACCTTCTGCCTTCCAATGAAGTAGGTTTACTTCCTCAGAGTCATTAGTGATTCTTCTCTCATTTACCCATATATACTTGTTCAATCCTATATCATTTCTTACCTCATTTATTACCTCGTCTTCTGGTTTTCAGCCTTCCCTTTTTCCAGTTATTTTCCTACAGCACAGGAAGATTTTTATGCAAGAAATTTAACTTTTTCTGGTTCTCTTTCTATCTAAATTGTCCTTTCTCTATTTATTTTCCTGGATTTCCACCTAAGTCATTCCCACTAACCGTGAGGGTTTCCAAAACTTCTGTTCTTGGATCACTTTTCTTAACCCTCTGTACGATTTCACTTGATGATCTCATCTGTGCCCATGGATTCAATTATCATCTCAATATTGATAATCCCAAATCTACATATTTAGCTCTAATTTCTCTCCTGATCTCAAGTCTTGCATCTCCAAACTATTTATTAGACAACTTGAATTGGATGTCCTGTAGACATCTTAACTCAACATGTGCAAAAATGAACTTCTGGTGTTACTACATTTTGTCCCCCAAATTATAATATGAATGCTGCAGACTTTCACTAGATCTGTAGACAGGTGTACAAAGATTAGTTGAGGGTCAGCTATATAGTAGGTAATTAGTGATAAATATTGATTGATTGGATAGTGGATTGTAAATATGATATCCTCCCTTAGTCCCCACCTAATACACCCTTTGTTTTTCAGTCTGTGAATTACAGATTGAACAGGCAAGTTGCATTAGGAGTCATTATTTAGATCTAATTACTTTGATTCTTTTCCACTGAACTCACTATTCTTTTGAATTTCTCCATTTTCCTCAAAGATGCCATTATTTTTCCAGTTTCCCAGATTCTCAACTTTCTCATTACCTTTGAATCTTCACTCAACTGAAATTGTTGCCAAAATTACTAATGATCTCTACAATATTAGATCTAATAGCTTTTTCTCAAACTTCATCCTTTTGATCTTTCTGCAACATTTGATCACCCTCTCCTTCAGGAAACTTTTTTCTCTCTATGTTACTGAAGATAATATGGTGTTACCTCTAAAATAAAAATTTCATATCTATATACTCAAAAAACAGAAATCTTTGTTTTGTGACCTATTTTAAAATTTTAGAAGCAAACATTTCTGTGTGTTTTCAGTATTATTTACTAAAAATATTAAAATCAGTCACTTGATTAGTTTGCAAAAGTAACTGATTTAACATCAAGGAAAAATGGAAATCGAATAGTTGAATTTCAGCAAAAATCTTTGTATAATTGGTGGATTGTTTTGAAAAAAATGAGTATCATGATTAGGTAAACATAATTAAAAGTGCATTTATTCCACCACAATCTATATATCTTTGTAGTTTATATTTTTCATCTCTGGCAATCATCAAAACCAAATATAAAATAAACTAAATTTAGGGGGAGAGATATAGCAGCATTAAAATTTTTTTTAGCAATTTTGTTTGTGCAAAAATGTTTAAATTCTATGTAATAAAAGTTATCTATCATGGCCATCTCCAGCAATGAGATGAACCAAATCAGTTCCAATAGAGCAGTAATGAATTGAACCAGCTACACCCAGTGAAAGAACTCTGGGAGATGACTGTGAACCATTACATAGAATTCCTAATCCCTATATTTTTGTCCACCTGCATTTTTGATTTCCTTCACAGGCTAACAGTACACTATTTCAAAATCTGATTCTTTTTATACAGCAAAATAACTGTTTGAACATGTATACTTATATTGTATTTAATTTATACTTTAACATATTTAACATGTATTGGTCAACTTGCTATCTGGGGGAGGGGATGGGGGGAAGGAGGGGAAAAATTGGAACAAAAGTTTTGGCAATTGTCAATGCTGTAAAATTACCCATGCATATAACTTGTAAATAAAAAGCTATAATAAAAAAAGTTGTCCACTTTATCATTTGAGATTCTCTTTGTGTTTGTTAACTTATTTGTATATCTTTCCCTATTTCTGAAGAATATTTTTCCCTTGCTCTTCTAGCTTTTACTTTTATGATATTACTCCCCATATAAGTCATGTATCCATTTGTAGTTTAGTTTGGAACATGTTAGGAGATGTTGGTTTCTATGTAATAGGTGAGATGTCAGTCTCTATTAGACTGCTTTTCAGTCTTTCCAATGGTTTTTATCAAGTAGTCCTTACCCTAGTAGTAAGAATCTGGGGGTTTATTCAATACAAAACTATTGTATTTTCTTCTATATGTCAGGTACTTGTTAGATACATGTTTATGAAACTTTAAATGACATGAAACTGGAAGAGATAACCAGGAAGGGAAATAATAGAATTACAATAAATTAAGAAATGAAGACATTAGGAGGAAAGGCTAAAATTTACTAGATAAAAATCTTCTAGGGATATCAGTAATAATAGTAACTAGTATTTATATAGAAGTTTTGTGATTTGCTAAATGTTTTACACATGTTAACCCATCAAATAATTATAAATTTCTGTATTTCAGTTAAAAGAAGTCAACTGCATTAAGTATAAAAGTGAAGAATTAGTATTAGTTAGCAGTTCAAGTGAAAAAGGAAAGGATTTTGGTCATTTCAAGCTCAAAATGGATTATTAGAATGATGTGCTACCCAATAATTTATGTTGTATTAATAGACAAAAGAATCCAAAATAGAGATGATGATAGTGATGATAGGAAGACTTGTCAGAAATATTGTATTCAGATTTTAAGAGGAACACTAACAGAGGAAGTTAAGCAAGATGTCTGAGGGAAAACTTAGATCCGTGTTCTATTAGGACTGGTTGTTTTTGTTTGTCCTTCATTCTCTCAGAAAATAATGAGATCAGGGAGGTAACGCCATGACATACAAATGAATTGGGTTTGAGTGAATGAGGGCTGTGCAAGTTCACCTGCCTCACTCTCCCCTCCAGAGCTACCTGGGTCCAGTGGCCAGATATAGAACAGAGTGACTGGAGACGGCCCTGGATGAAATGGGAAACCTGGGCCTTTTTAAGCTAAGGTCTTCAGAAGGTCTCAGTTTGACTAAGGCTGTATCTATTCAGTGATTAATGTTAGGTAGCAATTGAGGCAAAAAAATCTCTTCTCTCCTTAGTCCAAAAAAAAAAACTAAATTAATAAATAAATGCATGAATGAATCTTGGAGGGGAAGGTCCTCAGGGTTTCTGGCCAAAGCAGAAATGACTGCTATTTACATTAAATCTGAGTTGATCAGGACCCAAATAATGACCAAATAGGTTTTGGCCTAGGACCTAAGTGACCAATTAGAATTGCATTGGTTTTGTTTTAAGGCTTGGTCCTTCAGAATGAAATCTAGCCAGTAAACCTTGGAAGAGTTCAGAGGTACAAAAGAGTAAAAGAGAAATTGGTAATATATAGCCTATAGAAAAGGCTTGTTATATTTGGCAGGACTGACTTTCTTCTGGTATTTGAAGGGCAATCACATAGAAGAATGATCAGAGGTTTATATTGCTTAAATCTTAATGGCAGAATTCCAACCAATGGTTGAAGTTACAGAGTGGCAAATTTTAGATCAATATAAAGATGTATTTAAAATTTCAAGCTTTCTAAAAATGGAATAGACATGAGCAGAACAAAGAGAGCAAGAAAGAGAATAATGTAATAACATTATTAAGATAACTTTGAGAAACTTAAGAATTCTGAGACCAATTATGATTCCAAAAGACTGAAAATGAAACATGATACTTTCTGATAGAAAGGTAATGGATTTAAAGGGCACAAGGAGTTATATTCTTTGACCATGGCCAAAGTGGAAATTTGTTTTGCTTGAGTATGCACATTTATTATAAGAGCTTTGTTTGTCTTGAGAAGTCTGTGATCGGATAAGAGATTTGTTAATCAAAATAATTGAATTAAAAATAAAAATGGAATAGAAGTTCAGAAGGTACAAGAAGAGCAGAATTGATATTACCAGGTTAAGGTTGGGTTATGTGCTAAAAACTAGTGTGCATGGTAGCTTATGAACTCTAGTTTCTGTAAGATAAAATGTGAACATATTTTTGTTGTTTTTCATTTGTTTAGTCATGTTTGATTCTTCATTGTAATGACCACATTAGCACCCTGGAAACCTTAGAATCAATCAGCCAGAGTCAGAATAATCAAAAGTCCTTGGTCTTTATTCTTGGTCTTTAGCGGTAGGATTGAATTGGATGGAAGCAGAATCTCCATGATCTTCCTTTTTTGTCTCCTGCCCAGAAGTGACCCTAGCTAATCTTACTCCACTCCCTAGTCCCTCCTACAATTCTCTGTATACACCAATTATTGAGCCAGCACAGAATAGTGGGAAGGGCCATTTTCCAAGTATATGCTTATAGAGTATTGTCCAATTGGTAATTAGCCTTAAGTGCTCAGTTTTCCGACCTCAGTGCTCAAGAGTTTCAATCCTTTACACTTCATGATGTCATGGACCACTGAATGTCAGGTCTTTCTTTTCTCTGCTATCTCCTGAAGTCTATCCAAGCTCATGTTCATTGCTCCATGACACTATTTTTTCTTATTCTCTTGAGTTCCCTTATCCTTTTGCTTTCAATCTTTCCCAACATCAGTGTCTTTTCCCAGTGAATCTTGTTTTCTCATTACATGGCTAAAGTATTTAAGTTCAACCTCAGGATGTATTCTGATGGAAGTGGATCTCTTCGACAAAGAGATCTAACTCAGTTTCAATTGATCAAGGATGGACGGAAGCAGCTACACCCAAAGAAAGAACACTGGGAAATGAATGTAAACTGCTTGCATTTTTGTTTTTTTTTCCCGAGTTATTTATACCTTCTGAATCCAATTTTCCCTGTGCAACAAGAGAACTGTTCAGTTTTGCACACATATATTATATCTAGGATATACTGTAACCTATTTAACATGTATAGATTTGCTTGCCATCTGGGGGAGGGGATGGAAGGAGAGAGGGGAAAAATCAGAACAGAAGTGAGTGCAAGGGATAATGTAAAAAATTACCCTGGCATGGGTTCTGTCAATAAAAAGTTATTTAAAAAAATAAGTTCAACCTCAGTATTCTTTCTTCTAGTGAACAGTTTTAATTAATTTCTTTAAATATTGACTAATTTGATCTTCTGTCTCCCAAAGACTCAAAAGTCTTCTCTAGCGCTAAAATTTAAAAGCATCAATTCTTTGGCTCTCACCTCTCCTTACTGTCCAACTCTCACAATCATACAACACTACTGAAAAAAAAAACTCATAACTTTGACTAGATAGATCTTTGTTGGCAAGGTGATGTCCTTTTTAGTATGCTGTCCAAATTTGCTATAGCTTTCCTTCCAAGGAGCAAGCATTTTAAAAATTTTGTAGTTACAGTTACTGTGTGCAATAATATTTGAACCCAAGAACATAAAATCTGGTATTGCTTCCATTTCTTCCCATTCTATTTTTCAGGAAGTGATGTAACCAATTGCCATGATCTTAGTTTTTTTTTTTTTAATGTTAATCTTCAAGCCAGCTTTTGCACTCTCCTTTTTCACTTCATTAAGAGGCTTCTAATCAAGCCATTCTCCAATTGATAAAGGGTCAAAGGATATGAACAGACAATTTTCAGATGACGAAACTGAAACTATTACCACTCATATGAAAGAGTGTTCCAAATCACTATTGATCAGAGAAATGCAAATTGAGGCAACTCTGAGATACCACTACACACCTGTCAGATTGGCTAAGATGACAGAAAAAAATAATGATGAATGTTGGAGGGAATGCAGGAAAACTGGGACACTGATGCATTGTTGGTGGAGTTGTGAACAAATCCAGCCATTCTGAAGAGCAATCCGGAATTATGCCCAAAAAGTTATCAAACTGTGCATACCCTTTGATCCAGCAGTGTTTCTACTGGGCTTATACCCCAAAGAGATACTAAAGAAGGGAAAGGGACCTGTATGTGCCAAAATGTTTGTGGCAGCCCTGTTTGTAGTGGCTAGAAACTGGAAATTGAATGGATGCCCATCAATTGGAGAATGGCTGGGTAAATTGTGGTATATGAATGTTATGGAATATTATTGTTCTGTAAGAAATGACCAGCAGGATGAATACAGAGAAGACTGGCGAGATTTACATGAACTGATGCTAAGTGAAATGAGCAGAACTAGGAGATCATTATATACTTCAACAGTGATACTATATGAAGATGTATTCTGATGGAAGTGGATTTCTTTGACAACTCAGTTTCAATTGATCAATGATGGACAGAAGCAGCTACACTCAAAGAAAGAACACAGGGAAATGAATGTAAACTGTTTGTATTTTTGTTTTCCTTCCTCCGTTATTTTTACCTTCTGAATCCAATTTTCCCTGTGCAACAAAAGAACTGTTTGGTTCTGCACACATACATTGTATCTAGGATATACTGGGACATATTTAACATATATAGGACTGCTTGCCATCTGGGGGAGGGGGTGGAGGGAGGGAAGGGAAAAATCGGAACAGAAGTGAGTGCAAGGGATAATGTTGTAAAAAATTACCCTGGCATGGGTTCTGTCAATAAAAAGTTATTATAATAAAAAAAAAGAAAAATTAACTCATTAAAAAAATTTAAAAAATAAAATTTTATTTAAAAAAAAGAAGCTTCTTAATTCTTCACTTTCTGTCACCAGAGTAGTATGGTCTGCACATCATAGATTGTTGACATTACTCCCAGCAATTTTACTTCTAATTTTTGATTTCTCCAACCTGGTATTTCACATGATGTATTCTGCATATATATTTTTAAAAAAAGGTAATAAACATACATTCTTGTTGTACTCTTTCCCCAATCTTAAACCAATCAGTTGTTTCATGCTCATGTAAAAAAGTCCAATTTTATATTTAAGCTTCTTGAAAATCTAAATGAAGATTACAAATGAAAAAAAATTTTCATGTTTTATTTCATGGTCAAACATTTTGGACAATAACCACCAACCTGAAATCATTTTATATTCTCAGGCCTTTGTAAATAATTTTAAAATTCCATACCTATGCCACTATGCCACTTTACAGACAAAAACAGGAACAGGAAACAAATGATCAGGCAAGCTGTTTGTGGTTGAATGACGCAAGCTGCTTCCAGAAAGCTGTTTGAAGATCTTGGTTCTCATGAAGTGCTGTCTGCCCGTTTGGATAAAAAAATCTTAATGGTTCAAAGAGACAGCACTTTAGAATAAAGCACAACTAAACCTGTTGGCAGAAGCAGGGCTCCACTGAAAGGTGGGTTTGTAAATGCTAAAGTTTGAAAGTATTAATCCTGTCTAGGTTTTTATGGTTGTTATTGTTTATTCTTCATTCTTAAAGATGACCATCACAGCAGGGAGGTGAGACCATGAGGTGAAAGTGAATTGGAGTTGAGTGAGGGAGGGTTGGGAAGTTCATCAGCTTCATTTTCTCCTCCAGAACCATCTGGGTCTCCGGGCCAGATATAGGTCACTGATGGCTGAAGATGGCCCTGAACATAATAGGACACCTTGGTCTTTTTAAGCTAAAGTCTTTAACAAGTCTCGAGCAACTCTCATTCAGTGATTAAGACTAGATAAGAAAGAAATGAGATAAAAAGTGTCCTTTTTTACATAGTTATAAAAATAAATGAAAGGCATTAATCTGGGTAGGAAAGACCTTTGGGATTTTTGGCCAAAATAGCAGCAATTGCTATTTACATTGTAGTAATATGAGCCAAAATAAAAACCAAGTGGGCTTCACTTGAGACCTTTGTGGTAAATACTGCATAATGGGACAGCAATTTGCACTACCTTCTGAAAATGGCTTCCCTCTGTGAAAATAAAAAGAATCTAACAAATTTGAATATAGTGGTACTTTGGCAGTAATGTGCTTTGAAAAATCATCAAATTTGGTATTCAATGCATTTTGAATAAAGATGATTCAGCATTTTGATATCTGATGGGCACTCATGGCACTTAGTTAAGTAGTAGCCATGTGAGGTTGGCTAAGAGTGCTGACCAGCTGATGCTCCGCAGGAAGAGAAACAGTAAGAACAGGAGCAGCAGCAGCAGGATCCCAGGTACAGAGCCCAGGACTCCTGGCAGTCCTGAGTCCCAGGTGTTGTCCAGATCTCTGAGCAGCGGAGGGCATGGAACCATAGTTTCTGCCTCCACATCTAGGCTGTCTTTTCCTCCCCAACTTTGTCCCAAGTTTGGACTGTGTGTGGTGGGGAGAGATATAAAGGTTAAAATTTTAATTCTCAGAAAGTGAGCTGGATCAAGAAGGTAGGAGCCCACAGGATTGGGCATCTGTAAGCCCCATTTGCCTGTTTGGAAAATTGAATGAGGAGGGACAGTTAGGCCATGGACTGGAAATGTACTACTTATGGGAAAAATGCATTTAATATTCATTGTTTTTGTCACTCATTGTGCCTTTTGGAACCAATTAAATATGAGGTAGCATGGTATTTACAAATGAGACAATGCAATTCATTTGTCATTTCTTTCACCAGCTCATTTCACAGATGAGAAAAATGAGGCAAACAGGGTTAAGTGACTTGCCCAGGGTCTCGCAGCTGGTAAGTGCCGGAGTCTGCATTTGAACTTCCTGACTTCAAGGTCCCATACTCTATCTACTGCACTACCTACTTGCTCCTAGATACCCCTGATTGCCTTCCTCTGGTGATCACCAACTGATTGAAGAATTATAGGATGAAGTACAGAACAACTCTTTTACATTATTCAATTTTACTTACCATTGTCAACAGACATGATGTTGCTCCTATACCTATGTCAATTTTATGGCTCATAGTATCCTAGATCTAATTCATTATAGGGAAGAGTCCTAGGGAGGTTAAGGAATTTGATCAAAGCAGGTAGTAGTTATCAAAGACAGATTTTTGAATTGGAATCCTCCAAACAATGTCCAGGAGCAGTGAGTGCTCTTTCCACTGAGTCAAGCAGCAAATGCTGCCAAAACAGCATCTTTGAACACTGGCTGGAGGACTGAGAGATTAATTGATTTGACCAAAGTCATGTCAATATGTATCCATAGTAGGATTTGAATGCAGATCTTTCAGTCCCTGAGACTGGCTCTCTAGCGGCTCTATGCTATACTGACTCTCTCATAAACATAATTATTACATTACATTAATAACAATATTATATTACTGTATTATGTATATTATGTTGCTACATATTATTTTATAATTTATGTGAAATTATCTCTAAACACCACTCTCACAAATTGTACTTGTTTCTTTGGGATGTGATTTCATTGCAAATCAAGTTAACAAACATTTTTAAGTGCCTATTATGTGCCAGGCACTTTGCTAAATGCTGGATATTGAACAGAATAATACTGTGATTGCATATGACCAGTGCAATTAATTTAAAATTTTAATTGCTACATTTTTGTCATATGAAATCGCCCAAAGTAATAAAAATAAATATTTACTAAATGTAATATGACTATATATCTTTATTCCATAATGCTATAGCATAGAACATTTTCTAAAATGACTAAGCACAGATTACCTTTTCAGTTAAAAGACTAATGAATTTTTATCTTGTTTCTACACGTCCTAATCCACAGAATTCAGTAATGAACAATAACAAACCTTTATACCATTTATGTAAATATCTGGAAGCTGTAGCAAATGAAGCAGTAGATTAGCTCTCAATAAAGAATGAAGGGTAAATAAGTAATCATTTTGCATACAAAGCAGTTTAATTATTTTTTCCCTTTTTTTTGATTGAAGCATCTTTGTTGATGTATTAAAATGCTATATTTTATTCCTTTTAGGCCTTTATTTGATTCATTGGCCTGGAGCACAGATTACTAGTAAAAGTAGCTACAAAGTTGAAGCAGAAACTTTAAGGGCTATGGAATTGCTGCTGTAAGCAAAAGGTTAGGTTTGCCTTAATAGTAGAGTCTAACATTGTTCATTTGGACATGAAACAACTAAAAAGTTTGGAAAGTATGTTTAATTACAACATAAAAAGAAGAACCACCAATGGGTAGATAAAACAGACCATAGAGTCACTTGTAAAGGAAGTAAGCAACAGATCTGGGGATCGTGATGATATGCTAATTCCAAATAAAGATTCATCAATCACTGAGCAAACTCCAGGACAAAGTCATCTTTAGGTAAGCAAGTAAGTGGTAGAGAGGTGGAACAGATAAGAGAATAAGCTAGAAGTAGAAATAATTTAATTTTTATAAATACACTTGAATACATTGTAAAAAGACAGTTGACAAAAAGAAATATCTAAGGTGTTAAAATTGACTGTCTTACAATATAAAGGATGGTGAACACTGAAAGCCTGCTGGCATAATAGCCCACCTTTTTTGAACTTTCTGTAGTACTTAGTCCTTTCAACATCTCCTTCTGTATATTCTCTCCTCTCCTCCTTTGTACAATCCAAAAAGATTGTTGATCTTTTCTCTTGGTTCTCTTTCTTCCTGTCTAATTATTTCTCTTTCTATATATCAACCGTTAACTTGGCTTATATCCTGGGCTCTGTGCTGGGACCTCTTTTCTTCTCCATTAGTGACTTTATCAGCTCCCATTGATTTAATTTTCATCTCTGTGCAAATGATTCCTATCTCTCTATGTCTAGCCTAAATATCCTGCCTGAGTTCCAGATTCCCATAGGAAGGAAAAAGGAAAGATGGAAAGAAAGGAGGAAGAAAAGAAAGAAAAAAGAAAGGAAAGAAGGAAAAAAAGAAGGAAAGATGCATTTATGAAGAGCTACCATATGCCAGGCACTGTGCTTAGTGCTTTGCATTTGATTCTCACAACAACCCTGAGAGATAGGTGCTATTATTACACCCATTTTATAGATGTGCAAACTAAGGCAACAGAGGTAAGAGGGACACATAATCATTAAATATAAGATACTGGATTTGAATTCAGATCTTTTTGACTCTGGGTGCAGGGATATATCCAATACCCTTTCTAGAATTTCCCACTGATGCCTCCAAGATATCTCAAATTTAACATGTCCAAATCAGAATATTCTCTTTCCCCATGAGTTCTTTCCACTTTATTTTTTTTTTAAGTCACCACCCACTTTCAACCCTGGTAACTTCCTCCACTTCTTACTCTCTCTCATACCACATGCATGATTAGTTTTATCAGTTCTTCCTCCATGTCATTTTTTTATATCGCCCCTTGTCTTTCTTCACATAGCCTCTACCCTGGTTTGGATCCTCATTGTCTCTCATCTGGGCTATTGCAATCACCTCCTACTTGGTTTCCTGGTCTCAAATCTCCCCTCTTTCTAATCCATCTTCTATATAGGTACCAAGGTGATTTTCTTAAAGTACTCTTGTGACCACACCATTACTGACTGGTAAGTTCTAGGGGTTCCATATTACTTCTAGGACAATATAAAAGCCCTTATTTATTGGCATTTGAAGCCCTTTACAACCTAATCCAAACCTATCTTTTCAAGTTTATTATATATTACTCCCCTTTATATAGTTTAAACAAAATATTCTGTTTTCCTCATACGTTGGCTTCTATCTCCCATCTCTGTGCACTTCTACTACTTGGCTCCTTTGATTAGAATGGACTTCCTCCTAAACTCATAGAACTTTACATTTCATTCAGAACTCAGCCAAAATACCACCTGAAGCCAGCTATCAGTACCTTCTTCCACCAAATTATGTTGTATGTATTTATTCTGTGTATATATACACCACACTTGAACTGTTCTCATGTGGACCAATGAGTAGAAGTTATGGGAGAGCAAGTTTTGGGTCAATATAAAAAAAAAAACACTACTGAAAAATAAAATGAGTTGCCTAATAAATGGTAATCTTCAAGGAGATACTAAATGATTTGATTGAAATGCTATTGAGATTCAGGATTTATAAAGAGGATTAATTACATGATTTCAGAAACCTTTTCCTACTCTAACTTTAAAGTTGCAAATATTGCTTTCTTTTTAAAAAAATTATTAAATTTTATTTTTTAATTATCAATCATTTAATTTCTTTTTCTCCTGTCATTTAAAAAACAACCAAAAAATCCTTGAAACAAATAATAATAATCATAAAAATAAATTCTCACATTGCCCATCTCCAAAAGTGTCTCATTCTGCATTTTGAGCATATCACTTTTCTTTCAAAAGATGGGTAGCATTTTTCATCATTGGTCCTCTGGAATTATGATTGATTATTGCATTGGTTGGGGGTCCTAAGTAATTAAAAATTGCTCATCTTCATTATGCTGTTATTGTATGAATTTTTCTCCTGGTTCTGCTCCTCTTCATCTTCATCTGTTCATACACGGTTTTTCCCCAGTTTTCCATGAAACCATTCCCTTCAGCACTTTTTAAAAAAATTAAAACTATTTATTTTCAAAATATATGCGTAGTTAATTTTCAACACTGACTCTCGCAAAACGTTCCGTTCCAAATTTTTTCTCCCTCCCTTCCCTATCACTCCCTCCCCTTGATGACAAGTGATCCAATATGTTAAACATGTGCAATTCTTCTACACATAGTTCCACAATTATTATGTTGCACAAGAAACATCAGATCAAAAAGGAAAATAAAAGAAAGAAAACAAAATGCAAGCAAACTACAACAAAAAATGAAAATGCTGTGTTGTGATCCATCCTCAATACCCACAGTCCTCTCTCTAGATGCAAATGGCTCTCTCCATAATAAGACCATTAGAACTGACCTGAATCACTTTGCTGTTGAAAAGAGCCATGTACATCAGAATTGGTCATCGTATAGCTTTGTTGTTGCTGTGTACAATGTTCTGTTTCTTCTCACTTCACTTAGCATCAGTTTATGTAAAACTCTTCAGGTCTCTCTAAAATTGTCCTGCTGACCATTTTTTATAGAACAATAATATTCCATAACATTCATATCCATAACTTATTTAGCTATTCTTTAACTTATGGGCATCCACTCAGTTTCCAGTTCCCTGCCACTACAAAAAACTGAACGTTTTTGCACTTGTTGGTCCTTTTCCTTTTTTTAATGTTCTCTTTGGGATACAGACACAGTAAAGATGCTGCTGGATCAAAGGGTATGCACAGTTTGATATCTCTTTGGGCATAGTTCCAAATTGTTCTCCAGAATGGAGTTCACAACTCCACCATTCTCTATTATCTTTTTTCTGTCATCTTAGCCAATCTGAGAGGTGTATAGTATTAGCTCACAGTTGTTTTAATTTTTATTTCTCTGATTGTAATGGGCTGAGGCTTGAGTTGATGCACTGAGGTCCCAAGCACATGAGGCTAAATAGTAATTGGACCATACTCTATTAATATGTAAGCTTGGAGAAAGAATGGCCCCCACCCACTCTTTGTGCAAGTCCTGATGTGTTGTATAGGAAATGACGATTTTGGTGGGTGGAGGCAGGGGAGTGGAAAAGGAAGGGGAGGAGAGACTTTTTGGACGGCCATTGCGACGGTTGCCTCCACGGTTGACTCCACTGTTGGCTCGGCTCGCGTCGCTCTCTCTTAGCTGGCTTCCTGTCGCAACTGCCTATATTTGCTATCGCAATCTTTCTTGCCTATATTTGCTATTGCAATCTTTATTCACCTCTTCACTTCAATAAATATTGAAGATTTTTCCCTTAACCTGAATTCCTGACTCCGGCTGACTTTAAATACGCGGTCATTACATCTGATCAATAGTGATTTAGAGCATTTTTCATATCACTAGAAATGGTTTTTATTTTTTCATCTGAAAATTGTCTGTTCATATCCTTTGACCATTTATCAATTGTAGAATGGTTTGTGTTCTTTTAAATTTGAGTCAATTCTTTATATATTTCAAAAATGAAGCCTTTATCGAAACATTGGATGTAAAAATTTACTGTTTCCCTTCTTATCTTGTTTGCATTGGTTTTGTTTGTACAAAACTTATTTAATTTAATATAATCAAAATTATCCATTTTGTATTTCATACTGTATTCCAGTTCTTCTTTGGCCACAAATTCCTTTCCTCTCCACATATCTGAGAGGTAGAACATCCTTTATTCTTCTAATTTGCTATAATATCACTCATTATGTATAAATGATGAACACATTCTGACCTTATCTCGATATGGAATATTAGATTTGGGCCAATGCTTAGTTTCTGCCATACTAATTTCCAATTTTCCCAGCAATTTTTGTCAGAGAGTGAGCTTTTGTTCCAGAAGCTGGGGTCTTTGGGTTATCAAACACTAGATTGCTATAGTCATTGACTATTGTGTCTTGTGGGCTTAACCTAATCCATTGATCAACTACTCTATTTCTTAGCCAGTACCAAATGGTTTTTGATGATTGCTGATTTATAATTTTTTTTTTCCTGAGGCAATTGGGGTTGTCACTTGCCCAGGGTCACACAGCTAGGATGTCTTAAATGTCTGAGGTCAAATTTGAACTCAGGTCCTCCTGACTTCAGGGCTGGTGCTTATAATATAGTTTTAGGTCTGGTATAATTAGACCACCTTTAGCTAAGAGTGCTTCCTAAAAAGCAATTACGGACTGAATTGTTTATTACTGAAGGCTTGTTATAATCAAGCCTGAATCAATCTTTATTGATAGAAGATTGATAGAAGAGCTATTCTTTCTCTAAAACTATGCATTTCAACTGAAATTACCATCCCACAAATGTGTTCCAGGATTTCCCATCTCTTTATCCACTCTGTCTTCCTTTGTTAAAATTTTGTCCATTCTTTAAGGCCTGGAAAAATGCCACCGTATTTTTTTATTCCTCTAATGTGACATGCTTGCAACATTTTGATGACTATACAGTTAAGAAATCCATTTAGTACTATCACCATAATTAATCAATAAACCAGAATTTGTTTTTTTTTAATAATTATAACTTTTTATTGACAGAACCCATGCCTGGGTAATTTTTTTAAACAACATTTTCCCTTGTACTTACTTCTGTTCTGCCTTTTCCTCTCCCTCCCTCCACCCTCTCCCCTAGATGGCAAGCAGTCCTATACATGTTAAATATGTCACAGTATTTCCTAGATACAATATATGTGTGCAGAACCGAACAGTTCTCTTGTTGTACAGGAAGGGTTGAATTCAGAAGGTAAAAATAACCTGGGAAGAAAAACAAAAATGCAAACAGTCCCATTGTTCTTTCTTTGGGTGTAGCTGCTTTTGTCCATCATTGATCGATTGAAACTGAGTTAGATCTTCTCTTTATCGAAAAAATCCACTTCCGTCTGAATACATCCTCATACAGTAGCGTTGTTGAAGTATATAATGATCTCCTAAACCAGAATTTGTTAAGTACTTACTATGTGCCAGGCTCTGTTCTGAGTTCCGAGTATACGAAAAAAGTAGAAATACAAAATAATCCATTCCTATCTTCAAGTCAAGTTAACAATGTACCTGTTTTGTGCTAGACATTGTAGCAAGTGTTAGGGATATCAAGAAAGACAAAAACTAATTCTTGATCTCAAAGAACTCACAGTCAATTGGAAGAGAAGACATGCAAACCCACATGAAAGGGTATCAAAAGAAGCTTTTTTTGTGGGATTTTAGTTAATATTTCAAAGAAGCAATGGAAGCTAAAACGTAAGAATGAAGAGGTAGAAAATTCCAGGAATGAGGGACAGCCAGTAGAAATTCACAGATATGGGAGAGAGTCTTTCATTTGAGGAATAAGAAGGTCAGTGTCACTGGATTGTAGAATACTTTAAAAAAATTTAAATAGTATTTTATTTTTTCCAGTTATATGTAAACACAAATTTCAATATTCATCTTTATAAGATTTTGAGTTTCAAAATTTTCTCTCTCCCTCTCTCCCTTTCATCCTCTCCAAGAGAGCAAGCAAACTAATACAATTTATACATGTGCCATAATTATGTAAAATATATTTTCATGTTAGTTATGTGAAAGAACAAACAGAAAAAAAGAAAAAAAAGACAAAAACCCAAAGAAAGTGAAAATAGAATCCTTTTATCTGCATTTAGACTCCATCAGTTTTTTTTCTGGATGTGAGTAGCATTTTCTATCATGAGTCTTTTGAATTTGTCTTGGATTATTTTATTGTAAGAACCAAGTTAATCATAGTTGATCACCCAATGTTGTTGTTACTATGTGCAATGTTCTCTTGGTTCACTTCATTCTGCATCAGTTCATGTAAGTCTTTCCAGGTTTTTCTAATATCCATCCGCTCATCATTTCTTAAAGCATGATAGTATCTCATTATATTTATATACTAATACAACTTGTTCAGCCATTCCCTAATTGAGGGGAATCTCCTTAATTTCCAGTTCTTTGCCACCAGAAAAGCTTTAGAAAAAAGTCTGGACCAAGTCTGGCAAGTTACAATCCATTTTAACTCCTCTTAAAATTTTCTTTCATTTTATCATATTTGTAATTTTTCTAGTATCTCAGATATCATTATGACTAAAATTGGTGAATACTCAATCATTTGTGACATATTGCTTCTGTTCTACTCTTTAAACCAGATGTCTAGAGATTATGCTAAAAAGGAATTAAATCATTCAGTTTCAACTCTCTCCAGGACTATATTTGTCTTCTCTAGCCATTTTCCCTCCCTCTACCACTTTCATATCTGCTTGGTATTCATTATTGTTCTACAAATACTATATAGAACATATTAATTAATTGACCCATTATTCTACTCATCATTCCTATATCCTCAAAATACCCATTTCTAAGTACCAGTCCCCTATGTGTTTTTATCTCCTATTTAGAAAGTAATCTTCTCGAGGGCAGAGACAATCACTTTTTCATTTGCATCAATAGCACTGAAGCTTTATTTTCATTTGTTCAAAATATTTTCTTCCTTATGGAAAGCATATTAGATAATATAAACACTTTTTGCTTCATCAAAAAGTGAGTTCCTGGTCCTTGGAGGGGTTTAAGTGAAACCTCATTTCTTGTTCTAAATTTGTATTTCAATCTTCTCTTTTCATAGTAGATTTTTTATGGTCAGGTTCTTTTGTTGTTGTTATTGTTATTTGCTTATTTTCCCAGCCTATTTTTTGATCTTGAACTTGATTCTAAAGTTGGACTCTGTTCTTCATGTTGGGTGGGGAGGGGCACTGTACTAAGCTTCAGGTTTTTTTGCACTGCTATTTTTAAAGCTAATTCTGGGGAGGTTGGAAGTTTTTATTGTTTCCAAGGTCCAGTGATCTGAGGAGAGATGTGATTACTTACTGCTGTTCTAGTCTGTGCTCTGGTTCTTTACCCAAGAAGAGCATCTGATCTCTTGGAATTGCTATCAGTGCGGTTTCTCAAGGTGCCTGCTCCCTTGATCCTTCACCCTTGAATTATAACCCAGAAGGAGGTATTAGAGGCAATGGAGTTGCCAAACAATATATCCAGTCCTATGTCTAGTGCTAGTATAGGAGTCACTTGTAATTTGTTTCTTAACCAGTTTCTAGGTCCCCTTATCATTTCTGAACTGAGAGTTTTTGAAACTGCTTCTGCTTCTATCATTACTATTAAATCTTCTGATGTTATATTCATAGGGGTCATAGATCCACGCTACTTTTGAGTCACAAATCTTTCCTTCCAATTCCTTAGTTTTCTTGGACTGGATGACTATCTCACCCTGATCTTTTGCTTGATTTTGCCACTTCAAAATTTGATTTGAGGCATTATTTTTGGACTAGCATGTTGGGAGAGTTCTGCTGAATACTTCTACTCCATCATCTACTCCACCACCTATTAATTTATATTCTGGGAACTATTTTTCCATAGGAAAACTGGATAACAAAATAAATGACTTAGCAATAGATGTATAAAATCTTTCCTCCTACTTACTAATTACTAAAAATTATTCTTTTTTATTGATCACTAGGATTGGTGCTTTTCTTCAGATTTCTTGGGAGAAAGATTTTCTTCTGGGAAAGAAAATGTCATTTCAAATAAAGGATATTTCTATTTGAACTTTGGTAGTAATGATGATTCTTATCTATGATCTTTCATTTATCTTAAGGAATATAATGAATGCATTTTATTATGAAGGATTTGATAAATTCACGCCAGCATATTATAAGTTTTTTGTTCTAAAATGTCTGTGACATTTGAAATGAAGAAAATTCTGATCCAGGCATCAATATGTTGGGTTCAAGAACTCTCTGGTCTACCATTTGCTAGCTATGTAACCTTAAGAAGACATCACTTCTCTAGATCTCAGTTTTATTATCTAGAAAATATTGATCTCTAAGTTCCTTTCCATTTCTAAATCTCTAATCCTATATTTTGAAGTACCATTATAATTCTCAAAATTCTCCTCTTGTTAAATTCTAAAGCTGTATTAAGGCACAACTAAGCTAATTTTGAACTCATGTAGAATTAAATCATGAAGATTTAAATCAGTGAGCTCTAGTGAATCAAAATGATAAATAGGGTTAATCATCAGGAAGATTAAAACTAGTGACCCTTGATAAATTTGATAAATTATTTGCTTGCATGGTTAACTGCATAGCTTTTTGTTTAAGACTAAAATGAATTTTAAGAGGAGTTTTTCATTGATTTAGTGCACCACTTTGGATATTGGAGCATTTAGTTAGTATGTTAGCAATTAGCTAGCAATTTACTTTGTCATATGATCAATTATGTAATCTGCAATACCTATTTTCTATTTAATAAATTTTTAAACATTATTTTATATGGCATTACTTAAATTGTTGCCCCTCTTGAGTGAAGGATGGCCTGTTCTAAATCCAAATAGAAAAAAAAGTTTCTTGTAAGTAATAAAATCCTAATTAACATATTTTCAATTATAGAATTCTCCAGAATAAGATATTCTGGAAAAGCTCTGAAGAAGGTTAAATGAGTTTGACTCAGAATTGAATAGAAGGAAAAGAGGAGGCTAGATTGCATTTGAAAATTTTTTCAGTGGTTCCCACAGTTCTATGATATTCCTTGACACAAAAGTATGTCCTCTTAATATTGTTAATATTCTTTTAGTGATATTTTATGACTATGAATCATAGATTATAATTTCTAAAGTATCAACATTCTATTTGACCTAGAGAACTATGGGAAGATATGTTATGGAACTGAAAAACTTAAAATAATTGAGGAAGAACTCTCCACTTTATAGCACCTACTATTTTGTATTGGTTTGGCAGAAATTAAGGTTAGCCCAGCAGCTTACATCATATTTCACAATAAGTTCAAAATTTGATTATGATATATATCGTGAAAAGATAAAAAAGTTAGAAAAATAATATCTAAGACTTTCACAGACTTTTCAAAGACTTTTTTTTTTTTAACTAAATAAGGGATAGAGACCATTACAAAAGAAAAAACGGATCATTTTAATTACAGGAAGTTTAAAAGCCTTTTTTCAGAAACAAAATCAATACAAGGATAAGAAAATAAGTTATCAATTGGGAAAAATCTTTACATTAAATATTTGTAATAAAGATCTGCTAACTAAAATATATAGGAAAAACCACAAAATATACAAGACCAAAATTTGTTTCTCAAAAATTTCTTATGAAAAAAATCAATCCTAAAAAGTTGAATTCATAGCATATTAAAAACTATATAAATTTGATTCCAACGAACTAATAAGAGAAATGCAATTCAAAGCGACTTTAAGATTTTACTTCATACCCAGAAAATTAATAAAGACAACAACCAAAATTATCCTAACCTTTGGCTGTGTGGTTACTTAGGACTTTTTGGTTCCTCCTATTAGAGATCCCACTGCTAGTCATATAGTACCAAAATACTGAAATCAGAACTTTTGTGTTAGCAAACCTAAAGCTAAAGTAGATGGATCAACAAATTTTTATAAATTAATATAATGAAATATTATTGCATCTTAAGAAACAGTGAATAGTAATATTTTAAAGAAACATGGAATAGTTTTAAGAATTTATGCAAATGAGGTAAACATAACCAAGAAAACAATATGTACAATGACCACAATTTAGATGAAAAGAATTATAAAATGTAACTGCTAAAAATGAATGAAAATGAATAAAGACTAAATTTGGCCCTTAAAAGAAAATGCTCCCCTATGTGTTTATTGAAAAGTTGGATAGAGAAAGACCATGAGCCTTTTGAAGAAGAACACGACTAATGTATTAGTTTTGCTGAACTCTTGTTTTTCTATTTAAATATTTTTTATGAAAAATGATTTGCTGGGTAGATGAGGAGAAAAGGTTATAATGCAAAAATAAATGTACTCTAAAATATCAATAAAAATACGATAAATATTTAAAGACTATCAATGGGCATGTTATAGGATATCACCAATAATTATTTGCATGTAAGAAGTGGTATAAAAAATGTCATCCAAGAAATGTATGATCAGAAAAGAATGTGGTGAATTATTAAAGCAAGAGTAAGGGCTAATAGAGAACCAACAGGTTACACTGTGATATGATATAAATGATTTTGGGAGGCAGGAGGCATGAACAAGAATTGAACAAATTGAAAAATCATTAATGGGTTCCAGTATTCTAAAATACTGGAAATAATACCCACTCTGATAAGATGACATATTTTACTACTTATTATCATGTAGTAAAATATATATTTGTGCTAGATTGGTATGTATGTATGTATGATATGATTTACCATCATATTTTGATTTCATTGTTAAACCACAGAGATTTTGTTATAACTATCCCTTGTGCACAAAATTACCAGCCTTACCATTTCCATATGATAAGCATTTCCTCTTTCCCAAGACAAGGCAACTACTTTACCTTTGCCATTGTCTCACTTTCATAGACTGAGGCTGGCTACATCTTCCCTTCAAGGTTCTTGGGGTACTCTTAGAGGGTCAGCGAGGGCATCTCTTTTCTAATAGAATTCAGTGAGATCTCTTTTCTGATGTTCTTCCTCTTCTTTTCTTGTCTCCATTGTTAGCTATCAAAGATTAGCATTCTGGTTCCATTTAATATCCATTAGTTCTTACAAAAGAATATCTACTTACTATGAAATACAGCAAGAACAGAAGTAAAAACATTTCCCCCAATACCTAGGGACTCATTCTCCCCTAAACCACGTCAGTCCCCAGGGAGAGTACAGTTTTTACATAGTTTTTAGCCCATTTAATTAACTTATCAAATCTACATCCCTCTTGCTGCTGTGCTTACAGAATACATAAAACTTTACTCTTTTTCACCTGATTTGCAGCAAATTCCACATGGATTCCAGCTCCTGGACTTCTGATATCTTGTTTTCCTAAACTGTTGAAGTTCACAAGTTTATTAATATCTCCAGTCTCCATATGAAATCATAAAATAATAGATATAATAGAAACCATAGAAAGGCCCCAAACTCTTGACCTAAGGCCCCTTTGAGTCCTTTCCTTCAACTTTCTTCCAATGAGACCCACCATAAGTCATCCTCTTTGTTCCAAGGTCAACCATACCGAGAAAGAAAATACCTTGACAGGTTTGTGCCACTTGAATTCATTCTTAGTTTCAACTCAACAACCAGAATAAAAACTTCTCTTCTTCATGTGATAATGAGACCAGAAACAGTCAAAATACCTCCCTGGGTACTCTTAATTAGACAGCAGAGCTTTTATATTATGCATATCATGCTTTTTCTGAAACAAATTTTCTTGGCCTCTTCTTTAAGGGGAATGTTTAACCAGGCACACTGTGTGTGCTCACCAATTCCTTATTACATTTAAATGCCAAGTCTGAATCAGCTAGTATCCAGAGAAGTCAAAAAATAACTTTTTACAAAATTATATTAGCCAGAACCTAAAGTGATAGATTTTATGACTTTGGGAAATTTTATAAACATTGTCTTCTCAATTATAAATTGGTTATTACACTTATCTTTTTATTTTACTGACATGGTCTAATAGATATGAGCTAAGACATGTAGTTACTTTGAACTCTATGGACCTGTAGAATCTTTAAGTTGAAAGGAACCTTAGAAAGATTCCTGTTCAACCGGTCTCAATGTAGGAATACCTTCTAAAATAACCCAGAAACACAGAATCTTAGAAATGTAAGGTACTATCTTTGTCCTCTGACTTCCCACTCCATATTCTTTCCATTACAGTCCAGAGATGCTATTAGATATAGTAAAGATAGCATTTTATTAATTAAAAATGTTATTATATTCTCTATAGAATAAGGTGATGGAAAATAGTTTAAATACTTTCACTTTTTCAAAATAATTCAAATAAGCTTTTTTTGGGTGTATAGTAAGGTATCCTGGAGTAAATTCCAAGTTTTGGAATTTTTATGGAAACTATAAATAACATGAACCTTATGTCATCCATTGTGTAGTTACTATTTCCTATCCAAGAAAAAAAAAAGGAATTTCAACTTTGTGCTTCACATATGGAATAAATATAGATCCCATTTAACAAGTATAAAGATTTATTTTTCTAGGTAACTGTATAGTCAATTAGAATATTTTGTGGTTGACTTTTCATACCTCTGACATTGTAGAAAGAATATTTAAGTCAATAAGATTCTAAATGCAGCATCAAAGTTATCTGCCAATGGCTGTTACACAACAGTCTTGCAATAATGACATAGCTTAGTTATTTGTGTTCTTGAAATGATGCTATGTTGTTAAGTATTAATACCTGAGGAATATAGTCATAGAAAAAATGATTTGCTAATTCTTCATTGCCTAATACCAAGTGACTAGTACACAGAGGCACTTGATATATGTTTGCTTATTGATTTCCAAGCTAATACCATAAGGACATGACAAATAAAAGTAAAGCCCTAGGTTATTTTTAAAAATCTTACTTGATTTCAACTTGGTCAACCTACTTTCACCATACAAGGTGAATTTTAGCTCTTCCTTCTCCCTTTCTGAGCCTTTGGTGACAGATATAATACAAATAAATTATAGCCATCTTAAAAATGAAGATTTCTTTTATGTTTCTTATGTTCCCTTATGGAATTATATGAGTAGCAGATCCTCATTTAGTAACATGACTAATGGAAAGAGATTCAGAATCAGAACTTAATCATGCACTCAGACTTTCTTTAAATTTCTATACTTTTAATACATCAAAAATCTGTGATGTCTAAAAACAAAATCATGATGTCTGTAGTGGTTCTTATGGTTCATTCTTGAAGAACACCAAAATGATATCACTATCTTGGGATTAAACAAGTATGAGTGACTGATCAGACCAATGTGAGCTCTGAAAGCTCCTGGTACTGATTAGGTGCAAATAGTGCATAGGAACTTTTGGAAGGGAGAAGTCTCTACAATTGACAGCTAATGTTTCTTTTGAGCTACTGCCATTCTGCTTTGTGCATAAAGCATAGCACCTTCTTTGATATGGGGATGACATTTTAAGTAGTCCATGTCACAATTGATTCCAAAGTTCTTCAGGGAAACCTTGAGAGTATCCTTGTGTTGCTTCTTCTGATTTGCATATAATCAGAACCATGTATGAGTTCTCCATAAAATAATCTTTTGGGCAACATTCAATGTGGCCAGCCCATCAGAACTGCATTCTCTTCAGTAGAGTTTGAATGCTTGGCAGTTTAGTTCAAGAAAAGACCTGTATCCAGTACCTTATTTTGCCAAGTGGTCTTCAGAATTTGTCTACAGAGCCATTGTACTGACCTTATTGTTGTATGTCTGTGAGACCTGATATCCCCCTAACTCATCAAATGAGTCTGAGACCTATTGATTACCCTTAGCTTAGTTTAACCCATCTGTCAAGATGGTTTACAGGGGTGTGATCACTGTACATATTACAGATTCTTGGAGCTACAGGTGAGAGTTGAGTGCCAGGTAGTCACCAAAGGTAGATGAACAGCCCCATAAAGGGCTCAGCAATCTCTCACATCAGAGGTGCTAGTTGTCCTTGAACACTTCATATACTCCTGATATCAAATGCAACTGGCAGGAAAGACAGATCAAGGAGAAAAATATAATTAAGCATCATTAAGCTTCCTGAAAAACTATTTTCTGAACATTATTTTAAGAGACCATAAGCAAAAACTGTCTAAATCTTAGAACCAAAGGATTAAAAAAATGAAAAAAATTAATCAATCACTTCCTAATACTATCTTCCTCATTGCTATCATACAGCATGAAGACAACCAAGAGACCACTCAGAGTTTATCACATCTTAAACCCCATGTAGCCCAGAATTTTCTTATTCTCAAAGGGCCAAGGAATGAATTTACATGTTAGAGTTCTTTAAGGGTTTAAGAGAAATTCTGGGCTCATTTTCTCCAAGGTAGCTCCTGTAGCCTCATTTAATCTTGTTAAATATGGATGATATTCTAATAAGGGAGATTGAGTAGTGATTACACAGAAGAATGGGGAAAGAATAGTGTCAGCAAAAGCTAAAGAGAGAGAGAGAGAGAGAGAAAGAAGAGAGAGAGAGAGAGAGAGAGAGAGAGAGAAAGAGAGAGAGAGAGAGAGAGAGAGAGAGAGAGAGAGAGAGAGAGAGAGAGAGAGAGAGAGAATGAATCCAAGAAAAAAGTCAATAGCATTAAATATTGTTTTTGGTGTTTTTTTTTTTGTTTTTTTTTTTTAATATCTTTTTATTGATAGAACGCATGCCAGTGTAATTTTTTACAGCATTATCCCTTGCATTCACTTCTGTTCCGATTTTTCCCCTCCCTCCCTCCACCCCTTCCCCCGGATGGCAAGCAGTCCTTTACATGTTGAATGGGTTGCAATATATCCTAGATACAATATATGTGTGCAGAACCGAACAGTTTTCTTGTTGCACAGGGAGAATTGGATTCAGAAGGTATAAATAACCCGGGAAGAAAAACAAAAATGCAAGCAGTTTATATTCATTTCCCAGTGATCTTTCTCTGGGTGTAGCTGCTTCTGTCCATCTTTGATCAATTAAGGCTCTCTTTATCGAAGAGGTCCACTTCCATCAGAATACATCCTCAAACAGTATCGTTGTTGAGGTATATAATGATCTCTTGGTTCTGCTCATTTCATTCAGCATCAGTTCATGTAAGTCTTGCCAGTCCTCTCTGTATTCATCCTGCTGGTCATTCCTTACAGAACAATAATATTCCATAACATTCATATACCACAATTTACTCAACCATTCTCCAATTGATGTACATCCTTTCATTTTCCAGCTTCTAGCCACTACAAACAGGGCTGCCACAAACATTTTGGCACATACAGGACCCTTTCCTTTCTTTAGTATCTCTTTGGGGTGTAAGCCCAGTAGAAACACTGCTGGATCAAAGGGTATGCACAGTTTGATAACTTTTTGAGCATAGTTCCAAATTGCTCTCCAGAATGGCTGGATGTGTTCACAATTCCACCAACAATGTATCAGTGTCCCTGTTTTCCCACATCCCCTCCAACATTCCCCATTATCTTTCCCTGTCATTCTGGCCAATCTGACAGGTATGTAGTGGTATCTCAGAGTTGTCTTAATTTGCATTTCTCTGATTAATAATGATTTGGAGCATATTTTCATATGTCTATAAATAGTTTCAATTTCTTCATCTGAGAATTGTCTGTTCATATCCTTTGACCATTTATCAATTGGAGAATGGTTTGATTTCTTATAGATTAGAGTCAATTCTCTATATATTTTGGAAATGAGGCCTTTATCAGAACCTTTGATTGTAAAAATGTTTTCCCAGTTTATTGTTTTCCTTCTAATCTTGTTTGCATTTGTTTTGTTTGTACAAAAACTTTTCAATTTGATATAATCAAAATTTTCTATGTTGTGGTCAATAGTGATCTCTACTTCTTCTTTGGTCATAAATTCCTCCCTCTTCCACAGGTCTGTGAGGTAAACTATCCTATGCTCTTCCAATTTATTTATCATCTCATTCTTTATGCCTAGGTCATGAACCCATTTTGACTTTATCTTGGTGTACTGTGTTAATCGTGGGTCAATGCCTAGTTTCTGCCATACCGATTTCTAATTTTCCCAGCAATTTTTGTCAAATAATGCATTCTTATCCCAGAAACTGGGGTCTTTGGGTTTGTCAAACACTATATTATTAAAGTTATTGGCTGTTTTGTCCTTTGAACCTAACCTATTCCATTGATCAACTAGTCTATTTCTTAGCCAATACCAGATAGTTTTAGTAACTGCTGCTTTATAATATAATTTTAGATCTGGTACAGCTAGGCCACCTTCATTTGATTTTTTTTTTTCATTAATTCCCTTGAAATTCTTGACCTTTTGTTTTTCCATATGAACTTTGTTGTTATTTTTTCTAATTCATCAAAGTAGTTTTTTGGGAGTCTGATTGGTATAGCGCTAAATAAGTAGATTAATTTAGGCAGTATTGTCATCTTTATTATATTTGCTCGCCCAATCCAAGAGCATTTAATATTTTTCCAGTTGGTTAGATCAGACTTAATTTGTGTGGAAAGTGTTTTGTAGTTTTGCTCATAAAGTTTCTGATTTTCCCTTGGCAGATAGATTTCTAAATATTTTATACCATCATTAGTTACTTTAAATGGAATTTCTCTTTGTAACTCTAACTGTTGGATTTTGTTAGTGATATATAAGAATGCTGATGACGTATGTGGGTTTATTTTGTATCCTGCAACTTTGCTGAAGGTGTAGATTGTTTCTAATAACTTTTTGGTAGATTCTCTGGGATTCTCTAAGTATACCATCATATCATCAGCAAAGAGTGATAATTTGGTTTCTTCATTGCCTATTCTTATTCCTTTAATCTCTTTCTCAACTCTTATTGCCAAAGCTAGCATTTCTAATACAATATTAAATAGTAACGGTGATAGTGGGCAACCTTGTTTTACTCCTGATCTTATTGGGAATGGTTGCAGTTTGTCCCCGTTACATATAATGCTTACTGCTGGTTTTAAATAGATGCTACTGATTATTTTAAGGAAAAGTCCATTTATTCCTATACTCTCAAGAGTTTTTAATAGGAATGGATGTTGGATTTTATCAAATAGCAT